>NC_134194.1:11944945-12544945 GCF_964188355.1 Buteo buteo | reverse complement strand
GTGATCCTGATAAAGGCATGGGCCAAGGGCAGGTACCATGGATCTGCTGTGGGATAGTTTGAGCCTGGAGCAGCTCTGGCTGCTTCTCCCAATGTTTGCATTGCATCTATTGCTGTCCTCACGCGTGCAGCACAGGAGTGGGCTGTGAGGGGCACCAGTGGGGCAGGCGGGGAGCAGGGCAGTGTGGGGAGTGTGGGCCGGGAGCATTGGGGAACACCCACCTTACGCGGACCAGGCTCGGAGGTATTTCCAAGCCATCAGAAAACAGTCATGTTAGTCGGCACGGAGCGTCGTGCAGGCAGGATTACAAATCCCAGCAAGTCCACGACAGCTTCCCCTCTCCTCTCCTCTCCCAGCTCGCAGGCAGAGCCATCTGTGGCTTACGGCTAAAAACCGTGTCACAGCTCCTAATCTAGCCCTAGGCTTCCCTAATTAGATCATGACCAATTATTGCTTCCACCTGCCTCACACTGTCCCCTTGCCCCCCACCACTGTCACTCCCGCACTGCGTCACCTTCCTCGGCGTGACACAGGACACAAGATGTGGGTGCTGCAAGGACAGGAGTCAGCAGAGCTGGAGTGGCAGATGCCAGTGTGGGCGAGGGCATGCGGCTGCCGGCAACAGGACAGGGCTGGGATGGGGATGCTGGGCCAGCACTGGCACCGTATGGGCGAGAGAGTCTTCTTTAGCTGGGTATCGCGGGTAGGACCTGAATGAGTGTGGCTGGATATCGCAGAGGATAATGGCAGCTACACTCTGTGCAAGTCCTTTTTTTGCAGAGGTAGGTCAAGGATGCAGGGCAGAGGTGCCAGCCCCATGCTCCCACTCCACAGCACCCTTGCTGCTCCCCATGCGCACCTCTCCTGGGAGGGCTGGCAGCCGGGTGAAACCACCACAACAGGCTCCTAACGAGCTCAAACGCACGCTCTGGCCCTGCTCCAGCCCCCAGCTGTGGGGCTCACTGCGGCTTTGAACCTCGGGATGCTCGAAGGCTCGCACCCTGCCTTGGCAGGATGGCAGGGGGGAAGGATGGGGGCTGGGGGTGTGGGCACCGTGATTTGCACTGCAGAGGCAGTGCTGCCCCCGCAGAGGGGTGGAGCGGGCAGAACCAGCCTCTCCTCTTGCTCTGTTCCCCAAGCTCCCAGCACCGTGCTGGGAAGCAAAGCAGCCAGTGCTGGGAGGGGTTCCCCAGATCTCATGTCAAGCTGAAACTGGGAGGAGGCAGCAAACTGTCACTGTCACACAGACTAAAGTGGTGGCAGCTGCTGTGGCTGGCCAGTGATGCGGGAAGGTGCCCAAATGGGTGCCAAAGCCTCGTGCTAACAGCAAGGGCACGGCAGGACCATGTGCTGGGGTGGGAGCTGGTCTGCAGGGGGGACGCACTGCTACCACTCCAAAAAGAGAGAGGAGGGAGCTCAAAAACACAGTCAGAGGAGACAAAGGAGAAGGGTAAAGAAAAAGAGGGAAGGAGAGAAGGAGAAAAAGAAAGAGGATAGAAGGAAAAAGGAAAAAAGATGGAGCAGTGAACAGCAAAGGCCCTGCCCGCACAGCAAACTTTGTTTCTGGCTGCATACATGGAAATTATTCTCCAAATGTGAGTGGTGAGGAAGCCGGCGATTGTCTCCCCGCACTGACCCAGCTGCTGGCAGCTGCCTGTGCCTGCCCGCAGGATGTTTACTTCCCCAGCGCAGGCAGCCCAGGCAGGGCTCTAACGTGCCGGGGAAACCCGAAGACCCCACTGCCAGCTGAGGCTGCAGCAGGTTTTACCTCCTCCGCTGCAGAAACCTGCTACCCCCTGGGGAACCCGCTGCCCCCGCCACCTCCCAGTCCCAGCCCCACTGCCAGCAGGGCCATGGGGTGTGCTGGGCGAGGGGCCCCAGCATGTCCCTGGTTTGCTGAAACCACTGACTGCTGCAATTGTGATTTTTCCAGATTCTCAAGAAAAAGAGGAAAAAGTTGCTCTTCTAGTTTTCGCAGCTGCAGGGAAATTTGAAGACCTCGGTGCAAAGCAGCATGACAACAGAAAGCCTTGTGTAGTGCTCACAAGCATCCACAGCCTGACAGCTATTCCCTGGGCTGCCCAGAGCTGGCGAGCCAGGGAACATGCTGTCCCAACAACCCCCAACCACCCAGCCCAGCAGTGGCCAGGGAGCACCACAGGGAACAAGCCTGCGTGTGGCATCCTCACTCGCGGGGTTGCAGCAATGGTCGCACCCAGAGCACCACCGTGGCAAAAGTCATCATCCAGAGAAAGAGGTCCTTTCACCACTCACCAGGCAAAGGAGGAGGATGAGCGTCCTGCCGCAGGCTAAACAGCATCCCCAGCCCCACGCTGGTCTGTGCCATGGGGCACGTGCCCAGAGCTGGGCTGCACCCCTTGCGACTGATGCTCTCATCCCAGTAGCAGCGTCCGCTCAGAGGCACCAGTGTTTTTAACGGTGTTTGCTTCCCAGCACAGAACCACCCTTTAAAGTTTAATCATCACTCGCCAGGCCCTGCTACTAAATAAATGAAGAAGCGGAGGGCTTGGTGGGCGCGAGCTTCCACTGCCTGGCAAGCGCTGTGGCATGGGGCTGGCATCTCCCGAGAGCTTTGCTAACACCTTCTCTTTCCTGAAAGGGCCCTGCCAGGATGGCTGCGTGGGGACTGGAGGAGGGTGAGGGGCCGGGAGTGTGGCTGTGCCCCCCACATGTGGGATTTTGGGGGGCATGGAGCTCGAGAGGGGGCTGGAGCAGGGCAGGAGGTCTTGGGGGTGTAACACTGGAAGATAACACATGTTAGAAGGAGTTTAACATCTGCATTTGAACACACGTACTTGCAGCCACATTAGTGCATGGCTTGCATGGTATGTATGTGCCCTCCACACTGGCTGCTTTTCTCCCATCTCCAACAAGCACTGCCGAGGTCTTTTTTTTCCCAGATAATACTTGTACAGCTTGTCATGGCAACAAGATCTCCTTGAACTGCAATTGCAGTCGGGACGCCTGGTGCTAGCACGTTTGCCTGTCTGCAGACATCACAGAAGCCCCTTCCAGCAGAGCTCTGTGCTCCACAGATCCCCAAACAGGGTGCGAGCAGAACCCCCAAGGGAGGGCGGCATCCTGCCTCCCCGCACCGGGTCCAAGCTGCCCCCCGAGTCAGATACAACAGGGATTTGGGGATTTTTTGCAATGACTAACAAACACTACCAGGCAGTTCCTCCCATTTCATCCCCTCCAAGAAGGGTCTGTGGGATGCTCAGCCCCCTGCGCTGGGCCAGCTGCTCCCCACCTTGTGCATGCCCGTCCCCAGCAGCAATTTGCAGGAGGAACGGAAGAACTGGGTGATGAGGGAGAAGTAAAGCTGTGCATCCAGCAGCCCCCTCCTCGCAGGCAGCGCAGGGGCTGGGGCTGCTCCTCCCATGGTCACCCTCCTGGGCACAGTGCTCAGAGCTGCAGGCAAAATCCTCTTGGCTGCTGCCCACCTCTGCTCCCAGCACCTCACTTGCTCCAGGAGCCACTCTCCACAAGCAATATTGTTCTCATCCTAACATGTGGTATCACACCCAGAGCGCCTGCCCCATCGGGGCCCCAGGCTGCATCCCAGAACTGACACCAAGTGCTGCAGATAACCACACAGGTTAGAGACAAGGAGTTCAGCCCCTCCGACAGCTCGCGAAAAAGAGATCCCCCAGCACCTGGTGTACCATATCTATATGCAGGCTGAACGTGCCGCAGCTGCCTGTATATCTTACATGGCATGCCCAGTCTCCCAGGCAGGCATGGTATTTCCACTGAGCGTGGGGCTGGAGACGTAGTGCTCAACAGGGAATCGCAGGCTCTAGGAATGGCAATAAATCTCCAAAAGGCACAGCTCAAATTTCACAGTAACTACTTAATTCCCCTCCCTATTATCCCTGAGAATATTTTAGCAGTTCTTGGCGTCTTGGGGAGAGGAAGAGAAAGGATAGATTACATTTTAATTAATAATGGCTGAAATGCATGGCTGCCCAGGGCAGGAGTCATGGTGAGCCCGGAGCAGGGAGTTATGCTGAACAGAAGGGGATGGCATGGAGGACCCCAGGCATCAGAGGGCTGGTGCTGGGTCCTGCCCCAGGGTGGCTCCAGCAGGACAGCTGTGAGCAGCACCCTCTGCCCCATTCCCAGGCAGGAGCAAGCTCTACACCTCTGCAAGCCAGGCAGCTACCTTCCTTCTTCCTCTTAAAATCTTTGTGAGGACATTAGCTAGTCACAGCCCTGAAACTCACACCGCACTCTGACACGAGGTCAGGCTCGTGAATGGGGAAAAAAGCCCAGTGAAGGGGGAGCCGCCCCGATGGTGAAGCTGGGGAGTGGCAGCCGTCCACATAGCCAGCCCCTGCTGCAGCACCCGGAGGTGGCTAAGGCTCTTGGTTGCCAGAGCCTGGGACCACTGGGGCACTAGCAAGGACCGTGGCAGTCCCAAGCATCCTTTTGGGGTGAGCAGGACTGCTCCTTGCCGGTGCAGCTCCCCAGCATTTGGCTATCCAATTGCTATCCAGATCCACTACAGCGGTAGGAAGCCCCCACCACCTACCTGGGACTAGCAGTGCTGGGAAGTGAGATGCTTCCCCCAGCATGTGGAATACGAGTCTCCATCCCCTGACGGCTATGAGGTGACTTGTGCTGCCAGTAACGCCAGGTCCCCCACCCCCTGCAAGAGCAGCCTGGCCAGGAAAACTCCCTGGCTTGCACAGGTACCAAGTGCAGCACGGGTGGAGGGGACCAGATCAGAGTTGCTTTGGCCCCATGAGCAAGCCTCCAGGGCCAACTAGACCAGATCCACCAGGCTCCCCAAAGCCACACTGACATCCCTCCACAAGGCACCTTCACCCTAAGCTTAGGTGCCTGGTGGCTTTCGTGCCACAAGCCACTCCTCACAGGATGTGCAGGGCTGAGAAGGGCTTGATTCAGACACCCCGAAGCACCCCGCAGCTCCCACGGCCGGGGGTCAGGAGCCCAAGGGCCACCCGCGGTCTGGGAGCCGGCCAAGCTGTGCAGGGACAGCCACCGAAGTGGCAGCCAGGCAGGGCACCATGGCAGCACACCGGGCTGCATGGCACAAGCAGGCATAGGGCTGGGGAGCTGCACGGAGCCTCCCAGGAGTCCAGGCAACTATCGATTTGCTTCGCTTTCAAGAAAAACAGAGCAGCGAAGCCATGGGGGAGAGAGGGCGAGAGGCACGTGTGTGTGAGCTGAAGGAGAGATGGAGGATGCAGACAGCAAACAGGCGTCCCCAGGGGTCGAATCCAGAGCACATGCACCGCCCAGAGCTCTCCTCTGCACCCAGAGGTGCCCCACCACCATGGGGGACATGCGCATTCAGAAACCCCAAGCAGATGCCTGCACGCACACACATCAGCTCTTCACTCGGGAGGCTGCTAAGATGCTGGATCCAGGCCCAGAAAGCCAGAACAGGTCCCTCTTGAGGGATTGCCTCTCGATTCAGAGGGTCAGCCGCCATTTAGGAGGTCTGATGAAGCAATAAGCAGCAGGACTGAAGCCCAGGGTGACGCAGAGATACAGGAGCCAGCGGGGAGCTGCCTCGTACTGCGCGTCCCAGCCCTGCACCGGGGCGGTCGGGGGGTCACAGCCCTTCGGTCCACAGCCCCCACGGCACCTGCCGGGAGAGGCAAGACCGGACTCCCACAGCTCTGCACAAAACCCACCCTTTTACACACAAACCCAACGACAATCCGGCCAGGGACGCAGCGAGAGCCGACAAACACCCTCCTGCCCTCCTGCCCACATTTCTCTGCGGCGTCCCAGCCCCGACCCACAGCCGGAGGCATCCCTTGCCTGCCACGTGCAGCCGGGGCACGGTGCCGGAGCCGCTCCCGCTGTTGGCATTTGCTGCCGCTCCCACTGACCACTGCCTCCTCGGCAGATGTGCGGCACTCTCCGAGATCAGCATTTTGGGCTGCAGAAAGGTTTATTTGAGGCGGGCGAGGAGGGATCCCTGCTGAGAGGCTGAAGATGGGATTTCATCCTTACATCTGCTTCAGCTTAAAAAAATCTTGCCCGAGCTGCTATAGATACAAATAAATTGTGTATGAGCGAGGGGGCGTGAGGCAGATGAGCGCATCCTGCACAGAAACACATTGCACATCCGTGGCTTGAACTCTGCCTGGGTCCCAAAGCAGGGATGGGGTGTGGACTACCCTGGGACAGGGATCTGGGTGAGCACAAACCCACACGAGCAGAGACACATCGCTGCTCTTGGTGGCCCTCTGTGGATCCCAGGTGCAGGAGGACCACCTGAGGCCATGTTCTCTGGAGGATACCATGCTGCAGTGTACAGCCAAATCCTTGGTGGCAGCCTCCCTCTGCCCTGCTCTGGACTCTGCTGTCCCCAGGGCATGCATGCCTCGTGGGGCGACACGCAGTCCCAGCCCTGAATCTCCAGGGCAATGGGATGCTGCAGAGCAAAAGCAAATATGAAAGCCTTTCCCACGTCCCCTCCTCCACTGCGGCCATCCCTCAATACACGTGGCCACTGCATCCCACCCATCCTCCGAGTGTGGGGCCAAACCAGAGCTGCTTCCCCCAGCAGGAGCTTAGGGCCACCCAAGAGACACATGGGTCCTACCAGCCCCACTGCTGCCCTTGGCCATCCCAGCCTTTCTCCTGCTCACCTGGGGTGATGCTGGCTGGGGAGGGGACCTGGCAGGGTGGTCTCAAGGGAGGCAGCCTGCTTGGCAGCCAGGCACTGGCCAGAGCCCATCTCCTCCCCCAGATTTTATTCATGAGGCATGACAAGTGGGTGAGCTAGAGCCAGCCAAACAGCTCACCCAGCAGCCTCAGACAGCGAGAATATAGGAGGAACGTGCCTCGGTTGGAGGTTGGACCCAGCCCACATGATGCTATTTTCTGCTCTAACCAGGCTGGACAGGTTTGGGGGGGTCCATGTGAGAGGACACCCTTGGGTCCCAGAGTCAAGAGATGCCAGATGTGCGTGGTAGAAGAGACTAAACTTGAGGTCCTGGCCAAAAGATGAAAACCGTTAGCTCATCGTTTTGCCGAGGCCAAATTTCCTGCTAAATAGAGTCTATGTTCAATGCTGGGAGGCAGTCTGTGCTGCGTGGGAGTGCAGGGAGCCCAGGGAGCCTCTCCCCTCCACTGCCAAAGCCCACCCGCTGCCACCAGCCAGGGAGGCAGCAGACCGGCTGAGCTTTAGCAGGAAGGATCCATCCCAGCCAAAAAAGAGAAAAAAAAAAAAAAAAAGAAACCCCCCAAACCCAGAAAGGGGTTTTCTGAGGAAGGGAAAGGGCAAAGGAGCTGTCAGATGGTCTCTGACACGGTGGCATCTCCCGCTGGGCCTTGGAGGGGGCTGTGGAGTCAGTGCCAGGGTGTCCAGGACAGGAGCTGACACAATGGAAACATTCAGGCTGGTTCCTCGCACGCACACAAATGTGCCGGAGACAGCCAGGACAGAAAGGAGCTTATTTCTGGCTGATGCATGGAGGGATTTTCTGTTTGCTGCTGTGTTTTGTATTTGCGGCTTCCCGTATGGAAATGCTTTTTCCCTTTAACCTCCACCCACAAGCCCAATGGATTTTGTTGCAGTTTTCAAAACATATGGTGCATACATCAAAAACATAAAGGATGCTATATTTAAAATATTACAAAGCAAGCCAGGAGCCAGCATTTTTAAACTAGGGCAGGGTCTGAGAGTGAAAAATGTGGGGATTTAGGATTTTCTGTACCAGATCAGAGAAAAAGCCCCGTTAGACAAGATAGAGCCAGGTTGGCAACCCGCCACCTTGCAGCAGACTGTTGCTTACATAGTCTGGTACCAAATTCTGGGAGAGGATCCACCTGGTTAGCCTGCATGTCTGCACCCTGCTATTTCAGAAGGGCCACAGTGCTGCTGAGTCCAGCACCTCTCTGCCCTGATCGTTCAGTTTAGCATCCAGCTGATACTTGGCAAGGTGGTCTGCATGTGATGCTCTAGAAAGGCAGCCCCAAACCATAATCCACTGAGCTACTTTCTTCCTGGCTTCTGCAATCAGTTGATTCCCTGATGGGCTGAATACCGCCTGTATTACTCCACTAATCGCTCTGTGCATAGCATCATTTAGCTGGCCAATACGAGCACAGCAAGGATGAGAAATTCTTGCCTTTTGCAAGCACAGGTTAGAAGACCAGAAACTCCTCCATGTCATTTCTCCAGCCTGGAGCTTGTTCTATTCTGCAGAGTGCAGTACACTCATTTGCTTTATTTTAAACCATACTCACACTGGCATTGTAACTTCAACCCAGGAGACTGCGTCATAGCCAGGGAATGAAGGGTGTTGGATTTGCTATTTTTAACTCCTTCTACTCCAGGGGGGGAACTGAAATCAAATCTCTATCCAGAGACACTGTATAGATATTAGTGCAATGAAATGGGAATTTGGACTGGAGGTGACAGCTGGCAAAGTGAGCCCTGGCGTCACAGAGGAGACAATCTCCCCATAAATAGGATGCATAGAAGGGATATACGTTACAGAGCAATCTCGGTGCCACCAGCCTGTGCTCAGAGGGACAGGAGGTTCAAGACCAGCCACCCCCCAGCCAGTCCCATTCCAGGGGATGAATTATGGCCCAGGGCTGGCAGCAAACACCATCAGGAGCTTCCCCAACAGGCTCCAAATTCCTCTATCCACTCTTATATCCTGGGAAGGTGCTTTCTAAAACAACTGGGATCTCATCAGCTGTGGTCCTGGGAGGGGGGGCAACACAGCCCAAGGCTGCAGCGCCAAGGGCATCGCCACATCCCCTTGGAGCCTTGCTGAACCATCAAACTGCCTGCAAACCATGGGGTCGGAAGAGACAAAATATACACCTGCAGTCAATTAATACAGCCCATCCCACAAAAACTGTGCAAACCTTCTTTCAGAGAAGGGCTTATTAGAGCCCCAGGCCTCCTAACCGCAGCAGGGTCCCTGCAGCCGAGAGCCATGCAGCACAGAGGGTGTTTACTGCTTTTCTTAATCTACTGTGATCCCCACTCTAACTCTGTTAAATGTAGCAAATGGAGCCTTTAAGTGGTCATAAAAAGATTGTACCCACCCCCCATGGAGCTTATTTGAGACACCTGGCCATGCATATGGGTGGCAGAGAGGGGAGCACAGCAGACACCAGGGCTGTGCAGGCGGTGGGGTGCAGTGGGGGACAGCACCGTGCCAGAAAGAGCCCCATGGCCACCAATGGGTTTCAGGCACCACAAGCACTGCAGGATGGCACAAGGCATCAGACAGGCGTGCTGACCCACAGGCTCCTCAGGACAGTGCTAGAAAACACCGCATCACCAGCCCCTTGCTGCCTGATGTCCATCTCGCCCACTCCACCCTTAGGACCCGCAGTTAGGGTAAAACCCCACGGGACGGAGCATCTTTTACAAGTTATGAAGAGCACAGCCCCTCAGCACTCACTCCAAGGGTCAACACAAAGATACCCCGGAGGGGATGCTCGCCTGCCAGCAGCACCCCTCCCTGAGCACAGTGATGAGGGGCTGGCTGACAGTGGGGACAATGTCTGATGGCAGCATCTCGGGTCTCTCTACAAGCCACTGCCCCAACCCACCTACCAAAGGTGAAAGGTGGGTTCAGAGGGAGGGAACTCCCTCCCTTCAATGCAGGGATGCACTAAGGAGCCTCTGGGACAGAGCAGGCTGGAGCAGCCACGGGCCACCCCTGGTGCAGAGCCAGTGTGGGGCTCTCGGCAGCCTGCAGCTGCAAGCCCTGCCCGCGGCTGTCTCCTAGCACACGTAGATGTGCACTCGTGCAGGCGTGCGTGGCCAGCCACCACAACAGCCTGGCCTCCCTGCTCCTCCACCAGCGACTGCTGCAGGCTGAGGTCCAGCCCGCTGCCCCAGGAGAGGCAGATCCCCCCTCTGGGCTCTGCAAGGGCTCCAGGAGATCCTACACAGACTGGTGAGGCACTCCGGTCTCACCCAAAGCTGTTAGCGTTTAACTTCTGTGTCGGTTTCAGTTGGCCAGAAACTGAGCTTTTGCTATTAAAAGACAGCAGTTTTTGTTCTTCTTGCCATCTGTATGTTTGTGTATTTCCCCTACCACCATAATTAGCAGGCTGGGCTCCAGCCAGGCTCAGGAGGAGATCTTAGTAGATGTCTTCCCAGCAACTTGAACAGCTTCATCGTTTGTTTTTTTTTTTTTTATGGCTCCCCTAGTGCGGTCCCCATCACCAAGATCATCACAGCCCAAGCTGTCACTCCCGGCACCCCAGCAGAGGCAGCAGGGATGGGGACACTGCGCTCCAAAGAGCATCAGCCCCTATAGCTGCAGGGGCCAGCACCCAAGCAGCACAGGTGAAGGTCAAAACCCCACACCACGAAAGGAGGTGGGAGGTTTGCCATACTCCTGCCAGGTCTCCCAGCATGGCCCCATGTCACCAGCACCTCCAGAGCTCTGCCACACAAGCCCAGCTCTCTCTGCCCTCTCTGGGGTGTGCACCACTGCAGCTAGCTGTGTACTATTCACAAAAACAAGACGATAAAATAAATTAGCATGGCTCTAACAACAAATGAAGCCCAGCTGATCCCTGGAATCTCCCTCCAGCTCTGAAGGAAGCAGTCAGCACTGCATCCTGCTAGTCCAGGGCCAGCCACCTCCTGCCTGCAGCATGCCCCTGCTTCTGCCCCCTCTGCCAGCACTAAGACTTGAAAAGTCACTGTGGCTGGCCCAGGGGTGGTCAGGACTCAATCAAGCTCAACAAGACCTCAGTTTCCATCCCAGCCGAGCACGGTTGAAAGCTTCTGCATGGGTTTCGGCAACTGCATCTCTCCTCCCTGAGCACACCCATGCCCATGCACCTTGGGCAAGCCTGCGTTCCTCCAGGTGCACAGCCTCCTACAGTTGCTCCTGCTGCCCTCACTGCAAACCCCAGCACAAAGACAACGGCAAGGGCCACGCACAGTGATGTTTGCAAAGCACTTGTGTTTGAGCAGCTCTGGCAGCAGGAAGCTGGGATGTGCTGGGTTCTCCATGTGGGACCACGGGAGAGGATTGTTGCTGTTACTGTAACTGCTCCGCCTTGGCAAACCATATTCTGGTTTTAGGCTGTCTGATAAACAGACTTGAGCTTGCACATACACAGACATCTGCCTGAGGCAAACAGCAGGACAGAAATGTACAAGCAAATTTGGCAACTTTATGTGAATTAAATGTGCATTTAATTGAGATTTATGGGGGGGTTGCAATAGCAATTGATTATCAAAATCAGATTATTTATGGGGGTTTAGCAACTATACAGGAGATTAATGTTGCTTCCAGAATAAATCCTCACTAAATATATGCTTCCCCAGTAATCAGCTAATAACACGTCATCCTAATTATCTCATGAAAGGGGCACAGAAGCTTTGACAAATACTGAAAAGATATATTGTTGTCTGCAAATCAGCACCAGAAGGCCACAAGCCGCGCTCTGCCTCCAAACCACAGCTCCACTTGCATCCTCCAACACTAGACTATGGCTAGGGGATGCATCCAAGTCCCTGCTGCCAGCCTTAGTCCTCCACATGTCATGAGCAAAAACTAGATCTAGGGTCCAGATGACACTTTGCCCAAAGACACGAGGAGGTTTGCACCCCAGGGCCCTGAGCCTGACCAAGGCAAGGTCAAGTCAGTGCAGTCACTTGCATGGCGACAGGTGACAACATCACGAGAAGAAATAGCATGGCTCCTAGAACGGGAAAAAGAAGCTTATTCGCAAGAGGAAAGGTGCACGTGTCCTGCAATGGGGTACAGCTCTGTATACGAGTACAGTTTTATACTCCTCTCTGCTGGCAGGTGGTGGTGCCCCATTAAACCTAAAGGGAGGTTTAAAAAGGTTTAAAGGCAGCTCCTCTATTTTAAGTAGTGCTCGCTCATTAAAAAAATATGTATTGAAGATTAACAGTTCTGGCAGCAAGAGGCAAATAAAGCTGTGCCATGCAGCCAGCCCTGCCAGTTCCTCCCCCAGACCCCTGCACAAGGTGCTGCACAGCCCCATCCTGAGCTGATGACGACCACCCTGTGCCCTGTCCTCTCCCCTTCCCAGACACCAGGATGCGTCACAGGGATGTCCCCAGGGACCTCCATCCCTGGGAGGAGGCAGCAGCTGGCCCCTTTGAGGGGCAGGAGGGTGCCCTACCACTCCCCATGGCCAGGGCAAGCGTAGGACCACTACTCCAGGATGCAGAGATGCTCTGGCAGTCACCATGGCAACCCCGGTACACAGCCAGGGCGAACAAAGCTGACAGGAGAGAAACAGAAGAAAAAGGAAAGGGAAGGGGAGGAAAAAAAAAAAGAAGGAAAGGGAAACAGTCTCAAGTCATGGAGCAATGGGGTGAGAAAGCACAGGTATTGTGGCAGAGGAAGAGAGCTGCCTTTAGGCTGCTCACCTTGGGATGACCTTCAGCAAGGTGACGCACAGTGTGCACCAAGTGCACCACCAAGATGTCTGTTGGCCCCCGCTGCGACCATCCCAGTAAAGGGTCCCTCCAGGACATGGCATGTCCCCCCTGCCAGTTCCCAGGCTGGCAGCCTGAGGCTGTGCTGCAGGACAGGCAGGCAGCACCCTGCTAGAGACCCAGGAGGCTGCAAGGAGCCCTTCCCACACCCCAAGGCAGCTCTCGAACCCCAAACTGAAGAGACCCTTAAGGTGATGGACAGATGGGTGTCTGGGGCCAGGTTATTCAGCACCTTCTTTCTTCTGCTAGCACAGATGGACTGGCCTAGCTTTTGGGTCACAGCACGCCACACACAGCATGCTAGCTCAGGGCTGCCCATACTCCCACCGCACCCCAGTTTTGGGGTCCAGGCCCATTTCTCAGCCCAGCTGTACCAGCTCTTTGCCCTGCTACTTCCCAAGCAGAGCAGGGCTGCCTGCATCCCCTTGAGCCCACAAGAAGGCATTTTGGAGGCCAGACCACCAAGACCCTCAAATGGAGCACAGAGCCCTTCAGAGCAATAGCCAGTCCCAACCCCCCAGCGGTGGGCCATCTCCACGGCTGGTTGTGGAAGGAGCCCAGAGGCAGCAGGGGACAAAGTACGCTTTGTAACATGGCTTGGGGCTCACCTGAAGCCCTAACCCAAGGTCAGGGTAGGGGCAGAGATGCAGCAACAAATACACTGACATAAGCCCTCATACTGCAAGAATGCAAGCTGCGTCCACTGCCAAAGCATGCTCTGCCCTCACTTCTCCATCCCACTTCATTAAAGGCAGAGAATTAAAAAACAGACATCAGGGTTTGGGTCAAAAAGCAACAAGTACAACCTCTCTCAGCTGGAATGGAAAATAACATCCCACTTGGCTGTTTATTCTAATGAAATAACAAATCCCAAAGGGAAGCTCCCCCTCTGCTGAGCTGCCCTCACGATAGCTGAATGGTAAACACAGAAACAGCCTCTTGCAGGCAGATAGCAAGTGCTGGGGTGGTGCCTCAGCCCACCGATTGCGGGGACGAGAGCGGGTGCCCAGGGAGCAGGAGGCGGTCAGTGGGACTGGCTGTACACAAAAGCCTGGCAGGAATGGGTGAAAAACTGAGAAAACTCCCAGGAAAAGCACTGGGTGAAACAGCTCAGCCATTTTAGCAAAGAGAAGATGAGAGAAACTACTGAAGTCATTTGCACAGATGCTACAGGAGCAGCTGGAGCAGGACAGCAGGTGATGGGCACCTGCAAAGCTGCCGCTGCTGTGGGAGAGGAGAGCCTGTCCCCACTGCAGCATGGGGCTGTCTCAGCAGGTGAAAGCACACCTCTGCACCAGTGCTCACGCAGCACGACACTAAGGGGGCTTAATATCACCCCCAGCCACCTTCTGAGCCTCCGCTGGTAGGACATGGGGTGGCCCAGCAATGGGGCCAAGAAGTGCCAAGCAAGGCTCAGTGCTGGGCAAGGACAAACCAGGCTGGGGACAGCGGGGGACATGGCAGGACGAGGCACATCTAGAACAATAAACTCCCATGAGCGTATGAGGGGTTTTGGCACAGACGTAATCGTCTCCCCTCCTCCTTCCCGCACTCATGCTCTCCTCGGCTCCTGTGTACGCCCAGAAACCCGACTTCAAAAGGAGGGGGGGCTGCCAGTGTGGGAAGCAGCAGGCAGACGTGGCTGTCTCCTGCTAAAAGCCTTTGGTGCCTTTCATCAGGGCCGGGGAAAAACAGCCTTCAACTGTCAGGCTGGAGGCAAACGGCCAAGCCCTGGCATCAGGTCCTGCTGCCCAGCAGCCCTGTGCTCCCAACATGGGCCAGCCACAGAGATTTAACCCTCCCTCCCAGACAAGGTGGGTTTAGCCCTCCCCATCCCACCTCCCTGCTATATATACCTAAATAAATCCATCTGTGTACAGTAAGCACCAGAGATCCTCTTAACCCTCCACGCTCTCCGCTCTGGAGTCGGGTCTAAGCATTGCCGCCCCCTGCCATAGGCACAGGAATTGGGGCATTCTCCAGTAACAAACACATTCATGCAGCTCAACTCGCCTACACCGAGGTCACGGCTCCCTTCCCCGCTGAGATGTCCCTCCCAAGCCAAAGCGACGTCTGTCCCCAACAGCCTCTGGAAGCCACATCTCCCAGCTCCTCATTAGTGACAATTAACAGGCAATCAACAGGCCCAGCAGAGCTGGCACTTTCCAGGGAACAAGTCCCCTTTCAATGGGGGAAAATGAACATGTGCTTTGTTATGCACGCTTTTGGCTTAAATGAGCCAAAACCTGCCTGCCAAGGAACAGAATTATTTCCCAAACCGGACCCTTTATGCCACCTGACCAACCAAGCAGGGAGCGAGGGCTGGGGCAGCCGCAGATGACCTCTCTTGGCAAGCCCTTGCTCTGCCACGTGCCCGCAGGATGCTCTCACAGCAGCCCAGAAAAGGGCAGGCAAGGTGGGAGCAGGGGCTGGGGGTACCCCCTGCCTTGGGGAGGGTAACGGGCACTCACCAGCAAGGACTGTGCTGCTGGCTCAGAACCACCCGCTGCTCCTCCAGAAGTTATTTCAGACCAGGTGAGAAGCTCTTCAGAGTCAGCAGAAGCCAGCCAGGGCGGGAGGCACCTCTTCAGCCTCCCCAGGCTAGGGGCTGCCCCGGGGTTTGGCAAGGGAGGTAGGGTAGAGACCTCAGCACCCACAGAGGGTGGTTGGTCTTGCACTTCAACTCCCATGCTACAGCATTAAAAAAAAAAAGCCGTGGCCTTGAGAAATAACAGCAAGATCAGTGCACAGATGAGTGGCAACCCTTTGCAAGAGGCCAGCACAAGGACCAGGCAGCACACGCTCTCTGGCTTTGCCATTCCCCAGCCTGGAGCCAGGCAGGGCTAACTCATCATCAGCCTCTGCTTCCCTGGGTATTTGCCTAGCTGATAAGGAAGAAAAAGACAAGAAAGCAAGCAAGAGGGAGATGGCCTGGATGTGACAGGCTAGCAAGTTTGACAGGGGAGTCTTGTTAGCAGCGTATTTTCCCTGCAGTTCGAGCAGGGGCAAAGCCAAGGAATGCTTCCCAACAGCCTGCACCAAACGAGCCTGGCTGCACAGAGCTTTAATTGCCAGTGACAGAGCAGGGGTGGGCAGCAGCAGCTGAGGGGTCCAGGAGGACAGACAACAGAGCAGTGCTGACGGCTTCTGCCGCAGCATGAGCTCCATCCTCATCCCCCAGAATGGGAAAAGTCCTGTTGTCTCTCCAGCCACCCTTCCTCCAGCACGAGGGGTGCATCTCACCCCACAGTGTGCCTGCCAGGGGCTGAGCTTGGGGTGTTTCACCCCAAGGCTGCAACGCCCCGATGAGAGCGCACCATGCCTTGTGCCACCGGGTATTTGGGACCACAGGTCTGGGCCAGTTTGGGTGCAAGCCTGCAGCTCAGCTGGGGCCCAGGGATGTGGGGATGAGCAACAGCCACAGCAGACCTCCACTGGCTCTCCAGGGGAAGGAGAGGAAGGATCTGGCAGATCTCTAAGCTGACTAAGAGCTCTGAGTGCCCAGTGGCTCTGCTGTACCAAGCACAAGCCAAAGCAATTAGCATTTCTTGGAGACACTCTGTGTAATCTTCCCTGAGTGGTGGGGAGAGCTGCCACAAGCACAGGGAAGGGCCTGGAGCCACTTCCCGGGGCCGGGGAGATGCTGCGCTGGCAGCGACGCAAGGCAGAGCAGGGCTGTCCCACTGAGGGACCTCCTGCCAGCAGCTCTGGAACTGCTGCTCCAGCCAGGTGCTGGGGAACTGCACCCTCACCCAGCCACAGCTCCAGACCCACCACCACCAGATCTTGCCTCCGGGTGCTGCAAGCTGTCAGGCAGCAGAGAGCCAGAAGACAGAAGAGAGAGGCAGCTCTCAGCATCTTTCTTGGAGCGCAGCCCAGGTGGGAAAGGCCACCTTGGGGAAAGCCAGGGCCAGGACCAACCTCACCCACCAGCTCCCAGGCAAGGCTGTCAGCTGGAGCCTCAAGGCAGGAGAGGAGCACATATGAGCCTGGGGCTGTTTGAGGAATCACGCAAGAGCAGCAGCAGCCAGCCAAGAGTCACAGATTATTTTTAATGGCTACTTGTAGAACACAGCGAGCACCCATAGGAGAGACAGCCTGAGCTGACGCTCACCCCATCCCTCTCCCCAGCACGTGCAAGGAACATCTCACAGCCAGGCTTTTTATAGGGTTTCCCATTCCCGCTGGGCATGCAGCTCAGCGGCTCAGTACGACCACACCACTCCCTCCCTCAGTAATCACTCACATGCCGTTCACGAAAGTCTTTCCATTCCCTCTCTAGCTGTTTCCTCTTCTCTCCTTATTAGGGATCCACCTACCTATCCATCTTCTCATTCTCTCCCCCTCTGTGGCTATTTTTAAAATGCCATAAAAGCTTTCAACTGGTAGCATCCTCAGGGATGCGAGGGATTTTATATGTAACCCATCATGAGCCGTCATCACCACATAACTCACCATGCAGGCAGTGACTTTTCTTTTTTCAAAAGCAGGGGAGGGGAGAACATCCACACTCAGTCCCTCAGCTCTCCTTGGCCAGCTCAGCCAGGGCAGCACTGCCAGGCATCTCCTGCCCCAGAGGGGAAGGATCAGGTCCATCCCACTCCTCTCTGAAGGGGGCAGCTGGGCCAGATGGTGGGGCAGCAGCGCAAGTCCTCTCGAGTAGCATCTGTGGGTGTTTGAAGGGATGGTTTTGCTCGCTGACTAAAAGGCTCTGAACTGGGGATCATCCAGCTTCGTGCCTTAGCATCTGCTGCCAGATGAAGGAAGGGTTCCTTGCCAAGAAGATGGCTGGGCTCCTCCCTGTATGCCCAGGCACACGTAAGCTGCTGTACTGCTTGGTTCCCATGCTGGTTGATGGTCAAGGCGTGGGGGATATTGGCGCCGCCAGCAAAACTGCCTCCAAAGGCACAGTCTGTCCCAAGAACTGAATCTGGTGACAGCCTGGATAGATAGCTAGGAGCAAGGTTTTCCTGATCAACCCTAACCTCCAGCCCAGCCTGGATGGATGGAGTGAATAAGCACTCAAGGACCACACAGGCACTTCACCAGCACCACAAAACCCACTTTTCTCTCCCCGATCTGGTTATTCGCTACAGAAGAGCTGCCTCCCCCTTCCCTCCCAAAGGTCTGGCCAGAGACCCGACACACATACCAAAGACACCCCATTGCCCTGGCCCATCCATGCCACCTGCACTCCAGCTTGGCAAGAGCTGAAGGCAGCTTGCTAAATCTTTATTGCAGGGGGAAGGCTCCCTGGTGCAAACTGTCTGGCTGCCGCTGCCAGCGAGGTGCGGGCATGCTGACCCAGCTGCCGCAGGATGCCAGCCTCGGCGGCTGCCAGATGAAATTAGGCTGTGCATAACCTGAGAGGCGTCCTGCAGCGCGTTAATGCGATGACACGCTCCCTGTCACCAGCGGGACCCGCGGGAGCCCTTTTGACCAAGTGTTGGGTGCATCTGCGACAGGCAGCAGGTCTCCAGGAGCCTGAACTTGGTCACATCACTCAGACGATGCTTGGGTAACGCGGCTATTTATAGCACGGAGGAGGTTAGAGGGAGCTCATCTTACCTTGCTCCACCTTCTTCATCCTCTGAGGACCAGGAGCTGATGCAGAAGGTGCCGAGGTGGAGGGGGAAGCGGGGTGATGTGGATGGACACCCCAGGCCCCCTGGCACAGCGCAGGGCAGCCGAGGCGGAGGGAGGGAAGGAAGGCTTTGCAGGGACCAGTGCCGTGCCGTGATCTGAGCACAGACGAGAGGCTGTGTGAGCGCAGACGAGAGCCGGGGAAGCCTGTACTCTATCACACTCTGAGGACTGCTGCGATATGAGCAGAGAGAGGGAAAATCCGGAGCAGAGCTGCCTGCTCGGATGGCAGGAGAAGCCAGCGCCGAGCTGCACAGCACACTGCCTGCCCAGACCTGGCTCCCACAGCCCTGCACAGACTGGGGCAACCTACTCCCTACCTGGGCTGCATTTCAGCTGGGTGCTGAGAGCAAGTAGGGTCTGCACCACCTCCAGAGGGGCTCTGGGACCTCTGCCTGTCCCAGCCCCCATTTCTTTGGGCCAGGCAAGGAGAGCCTTTCCATGCCTTTGCTGTACTCAGCACCTGACCGCTGATCTCCAGTTCGCAGGGCAAGCATGGACCACGGGGACCTGCTGTAGGTCCTTCCTGGCAGCCCAGAGACCTGCCTGCCTGTAGAGTCACACACAGGCATCCCAGCTGATGCAGACCTTGCAGCCACACCAGCCTGCTGAGAAAGCCACTCACCGCCCCAGCTGGGCACCGCTGTGGCCAAGCCAGCTGGAGGTTATTTTACCCAGGAAGAGCACTCTGATTCAGTGCAGCAGGAGACAGGCAGGGCAGTAGCAGCTGACAGAGAAAGCCTGATCCAGCCCTGCCTCATGGCCAAGGCAAAGAAGCCCCTTCTTTTGGAGAGGGGTTGCTGGGGGGAGGCAGCTGCCCCTCTCACACAGCTCTGGGGCTTGGATGGGCTGCAGCTCCTGATGTGCAACAGAAATGGGTTTCCACACAGAGCTTCCTTCCCTCCTCCTCCTTTAAAGCTTTTAGCAGGGAAAAGTCCTTGACCAGGGGGTGAAACACAGCTGCCTTGCACCAGCCATCCTGCTGGGACCCTCCCTGCCACTGCTGAAAATCCAGGCTGGGGAGCAGCTGCAACTGGGAGATCCCCACCACAGCACCCAACATGTCCCAGCAAGTGCTGCTGAGCCAGGGAACAACCCACTCGGTCCCCCAGCTGCTTTAAAAATAGCTCCCCTTCACAAGCAAGCACCCCTGGGCTGGGCAGTTCTCCCTGGGACACCACTGTGCAAAGAGGTCCCCAGGGCTGGTAAGGAGATGGATGCCAGGAGAAAAGCAGCAAGATCTTCAGGGTCAGCTAGTACAAAACACAGATGCTGGGAAGGACAGGCAGGGCCTTGCAACATGCTTTCACAAGCAAGATGCTACAAGCGTGTTTGTGAGGGGTGCTGTACTGCAGAGCCTGGCACAGGCACTTCAGAGCTTACGCTTTGAGTCCTCGTCTATGTTATGCTTGTCTCATCCAGCAGCAGACTGCAGCCTGGCTGCCTGTATCTGAGAAACAGTCACATAATTCCCTACTGTGAGAATAGGTCAAACCCTGAAACTGAAATTCAGATTGCAATGGACTCAAGTTGGGCTGAGGAAGGGCTCTGAGGCTGGCATTGCACCAGAAGAGTCTTCCTTGCCCCACAGCAGTGTAGTGCTCTCCAAAATGTGCCACTTGTTGGCTTCTGTTCTTTCTTGGCAACAGGAGGGCTTCAAACCCTCAAGCACATGCTCCCCTCTTACACTGTCCTGTTCCTTAGAGAATTCCACCCCACCCCACCCCACCCCCCCCGCCCCAGGACTTTCCCAGTTGTCCAAGTCTCAGAAACAAGATGATTCAAAATTGAAGTGGAATAAAATGTCCATGAACAGAAAAATAAGTGATGCTTGGGGCTCAGAGGACCTTGGCAGGGTAGAAAGGGTAAGAAAGGAAGGTCAGACAGGCTGCATAAGGAAGCCATAGTACTAGCTCCTTTTTCTTCCAGATCTCCACCCCAGGCAGCAGAGAAGGCACACCAACTCCCAGGCCAGAGCTTACAGCTGATACTGAAAAAGCATTCAGAAGACTATACCCAAACTGAAAAATGCCTGTATAAACTATGGCCTACCAAAAACCTGAGCCACCATCAGATAAATGGTAACTGTGCACCCGAGTTTGCTGCCATGCTAGATCACTTTGGTGCTGTTAAGCTTCAGACAGTCCTTTTCTAGAAAGCAAGGCATGTCCATCAGGCCTCTGCATCAGTGCATTCAAGCTCTTCTACCTCCCCAGTGATTTACTGAGCCTACAGACTCAAGAGGCAGAGATGCTGGGCACGGGATGACTTGGGACAGCCTAGGTATCCTCCAAGGAAGAACCACCTTCCCTGCTGCAGGCTGCCAGTTACCCTGCCATGCCTGCCCTGAGCTGCTCACAAACAGACTTCCTGGGCCTGAAACATCTGGACTTGGGCTCTGCTTTCCCTGTGGCTACCGTGGTCACTCCCAGTCCCCTTTCATCCTGCAACACACTCTCCTTCCACCATCACTCGCCACCTGAGTCCTTGCCATCACCAGTCTACCCCCAGGATGCTTTCTGGAGGTGCTGCAGTGCTCACAACTGAGAGACACTGATGTATTTAGTCTAAAAATATCTAATTAGATGTTCCAACCACTTCATTATGGCACCGTCATGATAGGACTGCAGGGTCTGGCAGGAACTTGGTGGGTTTGCCTTCACAGCTTTGCAGAGACCAAAGGCAGCACCACACTGACTCCTTGCTGATAACAGGACAGTCTGTCATTAGTCCAGCCTGCTGGCATCACAAATACAGTTATCTGGCTAAACCGATTGTCACTTTGTCATTAGAAAACTTGCTATTTATTTTATAAGAGCATGGTAGGCCTTTGAAATAATTCAATTGCTTCAATTGACTTTGCAGCATGCACTTCATTGGCCTGCAGGGCCACTTTCCATGGCTTCTGCTCTTCAAAGGGCAAGCTGCCAAGAAAGATGGTTTGCAGGAGAGCCTGAACACAGCTTGGTGAGAGGACGAGTCCATCCACCAGCCTGAGGACAGAGAGAAGCTGCCCGGGCTCTGAATTTTCTGGCACCAAAGTGAATGCAACGGATGATTGTCCCTTTGCTAGGCTGCCCAGGAGAACAGAGGGGACAATTCATATCAAGTTGTTTGTGTCAGCAGAGTCAGGCTTGGGTGTTGAGAGGACCACAATGTGGCTGGAGACCCTGGAGTTCCCCTTGGTGCCCAAATTCTCCACAATGCAGTGATAGAGCCCTCCTTGGAGAAGCATGGACACTACATAATGTTCATGGCTGGGTCTAGAGAGAACACACTAGGAAGGGAGCTCTTCATCTCTTGCAAGACTCTGTCTTGCATCTGTGTCCCTTCTTCCTTCTCTGTCCCACCTGCACCAATACCTTGAACTCAGTCTACTCCAGCCCTTCTGAAAGCTCTCCTCCTTCTACAAGCCTCCTCCACGGTAACCTGCCAGAGAAGGAAGAGCTTGGCTTGGAGACCTGCCTCTTTCCCCACCGCATGTGAAAAGCCTGTCCAGCAGCTCTTGAGGGAGCAGGGGTGAGGGGTGTGAAGGCTCATCCAGAGCCAGAGCCCACCTCACCGAGCACCCAGGGACTAGGCAGCAGCACCACTGCTCTAGTCAGCACCTCACTCTGCTGGGTCCTCCCTCATGGGACTGCGCTTTGTCCCCAGTTCACTGCATGCCTGTGGCAGCCTCTCCAGCATTGCAAAGATGAAACAGGAACCAGTGTCGACCAGGAACCACAAGTGCTACGACTGAGAAGGCTCATCTGTACCATAGTCCTCCATGCCCAGTGTCACCCCCACAGGAACTAGAGCCTCCCCACAGGGAAGACACTAACACTGCTCATCACACTGACAGGCTGATCCCTTCGGGTTCACTGCACTTCTGAACACAGGAGAAACACCATGTCCTTCTCAGCAGGTCCTACCCCACTGGGTGGGGAGACCTGGTGAATCACCCTGCCTGATGAGCTGTACAGAGCAGAGCTGGAGCTCCCAGAGATGTGCAGCACCATGTGATTTCTTTAATTACACAGGGACTTAATAGAGTTTGCTGGTAAACACCTTGTAACCACACGTGCCTAGAGATTACTGGGTAATTATGCTTAGTGGATCACCGTGTAACAGGGAGCATGATTTAGGAAAGACAAAAATAACCAAGCAAACATGCTGCATTCATCAGTATCTGTCATGAAGCCTTCCTGCCCAAATGCTTAGCTGGCCAGCCTTTCCTCATGTCTCCTTTCTCAGCTTTCTGAGACTAGGAGAGCCTCCAAGCAGGAATTTGAGAGGTGCCAGGGGTTGGGATGGTCTGGGGAAACTTTCCACTTCGCATACCAAGCCCTCTGCAAGAGCTCTGTGTGCTCCGATAGGCTGTCAGCTGCTCAGAGGAAAGAGGATGGGGGATAGAGGATACTGGTCGTTCCCCCCCCCCCCGAATTAACTTGCCATGAGGACAGATTCTGGTCTCCCTCTTCCAGGTGCATGATGGAGACAGGAGTCTGGCAGATCCCTAGTTTGTGAACCAATTTCAATCACCCATTGCAATGCTGATCCAGAGCCTGCCAAACCTGGTTTGATTTGGGAGTTCACTGGGGTTTCACCTCCCCCAGGAGTTGCGCGTCTTTGCTCAGACCAGCGTGGCCCATAACAATGAAGGGCACCTTGCTCCTGACAAGACCAGTGCCAAGGCTTCCAGCAGCCCCTCTCCCACCCCAACAGAGCTGGACTGAAAGAGACCACGTGCAAATGCCATCACCCATGGGCCCCACCAGGGTAACCCCTACTCACAGACTGTACTCACTGTATGGACCTGCAGCACCCAAACCTGATGGCTACCTTCAAAGCAGCAGAAAGGATTATTCACACTCCTTTCAGAGAGTCTTAAATCCCTGGGGCAGATGACAACTTCAACTCTTTGCCTTTTAATGAGCACAAACACAGCATTGGTCACGTTAAAAATCCCTGCACCAGGCCAGTTTCCAAGGGAGAGGTTGAGCGCAGAATGTGAGAGATTAATGGGTGATTCTAAGGGATGTTCTCTTGGGCAACAGTTTGTACTACAGGATCCAGGTTCAATGGAAGCGCAGAGCAGCACCAATAGATCCATTTATGAATGTATGAATCCATCTGCAACCAATTAGCAGTGCTAACCGGAATGGGAGGTATAAACAGTGTAGCTAGTGTAAATATCAACACTGTGCCCTCCAAATGCTTGCTGCACACCTGGTGAGCCCAGGAGGAGAGGCTGCCTTCCCAGCCAGCACAACCCTTGCACCCTCAGGGCCATCTGGTCTGCTCTGCAGCCCCAGGATATGAGTTTACACCCAACATCACAGGCCTTTTCTTCTTCCCTTTAAAAGCAAGGTCTCCATATGGCTTTGCCTTCCCTGTATCATGGGAGAGCTGACAACATGGGGCCTCCAACCCTGGGACCCATACTGAGGTGAAAAGCAAACCCCTGTCCCCTCAACAAGGGCAGGCAAGACTCCTGTGTGCTGTGCACAAAGCATCTTCAGAGATACACCTGTACAGTCCAGCAAATCCTGCAGAGCTTCCTGGAGGCCTCACAGATAGTTTTGCACAACAGCATGGCTTTAGTTTTGCACAACAGCATGGCTTTAGTTTTGCACAACAGCATGGCTTTAGTTTTGCACAACAGCATGGCTTTAGGCCAGCCAGGGCCCACAGTCCCAGATTTACTGCCTCAGATCAGCTTCAGACAGGATAGAAGCATTATCAAAATGCACCAAGTAAAATGGAAAGGAGTAGTGGGAATCACAGATCAGACGGTGGCATTTTATCCTCAGCTGAGGATTGACCTCATTGACCTGCGAGCCCCCAAATTCTGGTTCTGCAGCCACAGGTACACTTGTATGTCATCACCCCATGCACAATTTGGCTTCATCATCCATCCTCCTCCTCCTGTGTCTCCCTCTTTCCTCATATCTGCACAGGTAGGGTCCTGTGCACCAGGGGAGAGACCAAACTAGGGAGGCTGGAGTGCAGTTGAGCCTGCTGGCTGGGGTCACCACATCTAAGCCCTCAGTCACTACAGGGGCTGGGGGAAACAAACAAACAAAAAGCAACACAGCAGCAGAGCTGGCCATGCCCAAGAGGCAGAGCTGCGAGTAGGGCTGGGAAGCCTCCGACCAACAAGTGGCACCGAGCTCCCCAAGCCATTGGCAGCCAGCAAAGAGCTGCAAAAGCCATTGCAGGTCACCACCAAGTAGCATCAGTGGGGTGAAACAGAGATGAAACAGAGCACACTGACACAAGACTCCTGGGCTCCTTTTTTGCCTTCCAGACACATGGACCCGAGGGATACAGGCTGGATAAGGATGCGCAGAGCTCAGCAAGGCAGCAGCGAGAGGGGAGAGACAGCTTTTGGCAATATTCACACCAGTCACAGAACATGCTGGTAGAAGAGATGGCCCTGCACCCCATGCCTTGCTCACAGAACCAGCTAGTAGAGGATCATGCCGTTGCTAAGAATGGACACGAGCCAGCATTTGGGTATGGGGAGCCCTGCTTTGAGCATCTCAGCTACTGGGAAAGAGTCTGGAAGCCTAACAGGGCAGAGCTCACTGTCTTGCAGGGTTTGCCCAGCCTTTGTACCAGGTGTGGTCCCAAAGGGACCATAAGTAATCCACCCACAGCACAGGGAGTGATTAGCAGATGTTACAAAGTTCCCAAACCTTTACTAAAACATGGCTACTTAGAAAGACATAATGGCAATATTTAGGCAAAGATTGCAAAGCCATCCAAAGGGCTGGGCAACAGCCACAGTGGCAGCCTACTGCTGGCAAATCCAGAAGCTGAGGCACAGCTGAGTGATGTGCCCAAGGTCACAGAGCAAGGCAGTGGCAGAAAGAGGAACACCTCCCAAGAGACTCCTAGCTCTGCACTCACTGCCTGCCTGGTGGCCTGCTCCCATGAGTCATGTCAGAGCCACAGGCAGGCAGCACATTTGGGTTCAGTGGAAGCTCTCTCTATGTGGGGGAGGACAACCCAGTAAAGGAGTTTTGCAGCACAGTCAGATAGCTGTAACATACCAGTGCCATGAACGGCCCTTATCACTATTAGCAGCCAAGCTGGCTAATGAAGAGCTGGAAAGGAATCCCAAAAGGAACCAACACACATTTGTCAAAATTGGCTTAGAGAAACCTTAATGGTCCCACCTGACCACCGTGGTTGCTGACCCCAGCTAGCACTGTGTGCCATCCTAGCCCTCTGCACTGGACCCGAGCTCCTCACCCAGAGAGGCAGAGGGAGGACCCTTTGTTATCAGGCATCCAGCAGGCTCAGAAGGAATCAGTCCCTATTGTTTCCTACCTGGGCACTGCCAGCCCCGCTCCCCCGGGAGGGGGACTAGCTCCTGTCCCAGGTGCGGCTGGTGCAGAGGGCACCTGGAAAGTTTTCTCACCTCTGACACAGCCCAACAGAGCTGGAATCACCTGTTCTGTTGCCTTGCAGCATGCCAAGGCATTTTTCACAGTGTTTTGCTTGGGAACCACCCCAAGCCCTTGGATTGAGAAACCTCAACACACCAATGCAATGGAGAAGTCACTGCTCTGTCGCTTTCTGCCTGGGGGAGTCCTCCAGGAGGAGGGCACCTTCCTTGGGGAGGTTATCCCAGGAGAAAGACCCTCAGGTGGCCATCAGCATCAACTCCTTTGGCTGGGGACTCACTGCTTTTAAAGGACTAGATCAAAGCTGTGCTAGCAAGGTGGGTACAGCTGTCACACATCACATCAGTGAGGAAAAAGAAATTGATTATGACTTGATCAAACCTGATCAATCTTTCCAGACTTTGCAACAAGGACACAAAACCAGAAGTAACCAGACTATTACCAGGTGCCAGTTCTCATCTTGTGCAGCACATTTCCAAGCTCTGCTTCTTTAGCAATTCATACATAGTGCATGAGTGCCTCTGTCCTTGTCTCTCACACACAATAGAAACACCCACATCCCCAACTGCAGAAGGTACGTGTTTTTCAGTATTGCACCTGTGTTTTGCTCATATGCCTGGTTTCTGTGTCTCTCCTTACCGTGCTCCTCCTCCCCATCGACTGTTCCCCCTATGTCCATTTATACGTAGGCAGTGGCATCAGCAAGTGAGCCTGCTGCCTGTCAGAGTGCTCCTGGCTCCCTCTCACCATGTTGCATATCGACATTTTAGTCCATGATCTGCCCTCCAAGCCCCAGAAATACAAGCCAAGAAAAGTACTCAGCGGAGATAAGCACCGTGGCTTAGCACCTACGAAAGAAGGGCCAGCAGAGCCAGACCCTGTCACAAAGCAAAAGGCAGGCAGGCAAATAAAAAAAAGCCATCCCATGGGGCTTGTCAACCCTGTTGTGACATTTTCTTTCCAATTCCTCCCAGCCAAATCAGTGCCATACCAGCCCCGTTCCCCCAGCAAAGGCAAGGGAAAGCCGTACTTACTGCTAGTGCTCATCTTGCCGGTCCTCCTCCGTCCTTCTCATTCAACAAAGGGGGCAAAGATGCTCTTGAAATCCTCTTTCTCCTCCGCCGCCCCCCGTCAGCGGCAGGAGGTCGCCTCTCTCCTTCCTAGGAGAAATATTTCTCTGCGATCCGCCGGCTAACGCATCCCAAGGCAGCTCCGCGACCCAGCACGGCTGTCCCCCCGCCTCTCCCTCCCGAGCTGCCGGACGGCAAGGTCAAGGCTGTCGGCGGCCGGGAGGGGGCGAGGCGGGAAGGGGGACGGCCCAGGGGAAGGGTCCCGGCGGAGCCGCCGCGTCCCGGCCGAGGCGCTGCCATGCACTGCGGAGCGCGGCCGCGGCCGCCGCTCTTATAGCGGGGTGTGGGGACGCGCAGCGCCGCGCAGCGCCGCGCCTCTCCCCGCCCCGCCCCGCCCCGGCGGCTCAGCCCGCGGACGGCCGCGCCGGGCGGGGCAGCGCGGAGCGGCGCGGAGGGCAGCGCGGGGGGCAGCGCCGGCGGGGGGCGGCGGCGGCGGCGGCCCGGCCCGGCCCCGGGGGGGCGGCTGCGGGACTCGCCGCCTCGGCACCGCCGCCATCTGCTGGGCACCGCCTGCCCGCTGCCCTGCCTGCGGTCCTGCCTCCGCTCCGGCCCTGCCCGCTGCGCTACCTTGCCCTTCCTCGCCGCCCCGTCTTCGGTCTTGCGCGCTCGCCCTGCCCGGGCACCTACTCGCCTCCCTGCCTGCAGCTCCCGGGCTCTCCAGGCTGGTCCCTCCTTGCCACGGAGCTCCCACCCAGCCCTGGCTGAGACCGGCTGCCGGTCCCGCACCGCTCACTCCCCGCCTTGGCCCTGCGGTGGCTGAGCGTGCGAAGAAACGCTGTCCCAGGACGGGGCGGGGGGGGGGGGATACCATTTATGCAGAAAAATCAGATTGCCTCTAGTGCCGAGGTTGCCCTCCAGCAGCCGTCCAGGCTGGCCACCCCCGCCTGTCCCGGCAGTGCCACGCGAGGCAGCCCCGGGTGCCCATCCCACGCCGGGAGCGGGGAGGGGGCTGTGGGTGTCTGCGGGGGCACCTGGCTGCAGGACGGAGAGGGGCTCTTCCCTCAGCAAACAGCAAGGAGCCTTCTCTGCTTGGCAGCACGTCAGGGTTCCCTGGAAGGGCTTCAAAGCCATTAGCTCCCTGTTTTGTTTGTGAGATGCTATCCGTCAGGATAAAGCCTTCCCCAGCGGAGCTGCTCCCGGGGTGCGAGCGGAGCGGGGCTGTGCCTGCCCTGCCTGCGGAGCCCCCGAGAAGCTGCGCTGCGATTCAGAGGCGAGCTACGATCTTGCCACTAATGAAAGGGGTTTTTCATGCAGCGTGACAGCCTCCACATCTCTCCCGCTCCTGGGGCTGGAGTGCCGCCCGGAGAGGGCCTTTTGCTTTCCCTTTCTCTTGCTGGTTTGTTTGCGGCAGCAGATGTTTGCGGTGACATGACAAGACAGGTAGCAGGTCGTGTGAGCTACGCCTGTGCTGCCGGTAAGGCAGCCAGCTCGCTGCAAGCCCTGCTGCCTGTCCCCTTCGGCTCTGTCCCCTCCCCAGAGGTGGCGGGTGGGTGGGAAGAGTGGGACCAGCAGCAGGGCCGGGGGTCCCTGCAGGGCTGGGGGGAACAGGCAAGGGGAAAGCAGTACTGCTGATTCAGCACGGCTCGGGCTGACCCGTGGCGCAGATTTGGGGCCCTCGGTGAAGCTTCCCTGCTCCTGACAAGTGCCCGGGGTGTCCCCTTGTCCAGAGAAGAGCGCAGGGCCCCGTCGCAGCGATGCTCACGCCTATCGTATCAATAACGTCCGTTCGGGGAGTCAATAAAGCAGATACGATGTGAGCTGGTCCCCACGGTTCAGTGAGCTAATTAAGCTTCTTCCGCTGACCTGGTTTCCAAATCTTGTTAACTTGCTGCCTTCAGAACAACTTGAAATTTCCAGCAGAGACAGACTGGGATTGAAGAGGGCTGCGCGGGAGGACAGGGCGCTTTGGCAGAGCTCAGGGGGCACCGGCTCAGAACCTCTTCCCCTTCGTCCCCTCCCAGCACCGCAGCGCTGTGCCACGGGTAAGGGGCAGTGGGTGCCGCCAGCGGGGCAGGCTGGCAGGGCTTCGGGTCCCCCCCGCCATGGTTTTTTGGCACTTGTGAGCTGACGGCAGGGAGCTCAAATTCCTGCCACCCCCCCACCTTGGCCAGTGGCTCCTGTGCAGGGACCTGGCCGCCAGCTGGGCTGCAGCAGGGGCCCGTGGTGCAGGGCGCTGGTTGGAGCCCCTCACCATCAGCACTGTCCCAGGGTGTTTTGGAATAAAAGGGTGCTAGGGATGCCTGAGACAAGAAGTCAGAAATGAGGAAATGTCAGGATGTTAACGCAGCCTCCTTTCATCCCTTTGTGTCTGTGCATTGCAACACAGTCTTTCACGGCAATTATTAGATGCGTATTTTTCCCATAAGGCGCCTGCCTCATTCAGTACCCAGCATGTACCACGTAGCTCACGCTGTGCAGAGGATGCTGCTGCCTGCAGGACCCTGCATCGTTCAGTGAAAAGGGACATAGTAGTGATGGGGGTAAGAGGATGGAAGAGAAAAAGGTGCTAATTTAATTTAATTTTACTGACTATTTCCCTGGACACTGGGCTTCTTATCCCTGCCTCCGTGCCCTTGTGAGATACTGAGAGAGTCACCTGAACCAAACTTTCCCCACCCGGTCGATAATTGTGTTTCTTCTTTCCCTCATGCCCGACTCAAACACCGGCTGGCTGATCACTGGGAGAGCTGGAAGTTGCTGACTGCATGTGGAATCACTGGGAGCTGGGCTCGAAATGTATCTTGTGCTATACCAACACCAGGAACTCGGAGAAATCAGGCTCACTGCCTCTCCCACCAGTGGCTTGGGTAGCCACCACCCATGTGTTTCTGTGTGAGGCTGCACTCAGCTGCTGTCCCTGGGAAGGGATGTTGGTCCCCAGGGCTGGAGGGGGAGCCCCCATACCACTGCCGCAGAGCGGGGTGCCTGGGGAAAGCCCTGGGGAAGGGGATCCCTCCTCACTCCTACGTGACTTGGGGACCAGGTGAGGAGTGGAGAGGGGAATGCAAGGGAAATATTGGATAGCAGGTCCCAAGGCCAGGAGAGACAGGGTTACGAGAGGTCAGAGAGTTAAATGATCACGTAAGCATCTCTGTCCTCAAAGCGCATGGGGGGATGGTTCATCAACAGCCTTAGCTCTGGCATTTTTGGTTTACTTGAAGCCATAGCATCCCTTTCAGCACACCTAGGTACAGACACATGCATACATACGTATTTGCAAACACATACATACAGTCATATGGAACAGCTTTCAGAGGTCTCTCTGTAGGAGCCCCAGGCTTTCCACCCACTTTCTTTCCCCTTCAACTGGTAGTCATCTTGGTGAACAGCCTTCACGGCTGAATCACAGTTGCAGGAGGAGTGGAAATGCCTTGGCCAGAGATCCCAGCTGCAGCCCTTGCTCCAGGGTGCCGTAGCACAAATGTATCTGTCTGTCCCAGAGGCACCAGCTGGCCGAACATGTCCCTGCCAGCCCAAGCTCCCAGCAGACCTGCCTGCATGTGCGCTGGCAGCAAAAAGCTCTCCTTTCTCAGCAAGAAGATTTAAGGCCAAACAACGGCAGCGAGATGCCCGTGGGGACCCCAGCACGGCGCAGCCCGACGCCTCGCGCGAAGCACTGGGCAGGCTGCAGAGAAGCAGGACTCTGACTCATCGGAAGCTGGTGACATTTTCCAAAAAAAGCCTGTAAGTCCAGGGCTGTAATGTTCCCAAAAGGCAGCAGAGAAGCCTAAGGGGTCTGGAGACCCCATTATACCACAGCACATGGTCTGTGTCATGGGATGGAGGAAATTCTGCCTCACTGGGCAGTTCTCCACCCATTTTTCTCTTGTTCCCTGCCTCCCTATGAGGTGGGATCTGGCAGAGGTGAAGTGAGGAGTGGTCAGATGCTGCTGCCTGCTGCCCCGGTGCAAAGCCAGACTCGCTGTTCTGGTGATGACAGAATTACTTTCAGATGGTGTAGGTCAGAATTTTACTTTGGGAATCCCTGGAAAACATAGCAACTGGCACCAGAGGCAATGAACTGGGCAGTGGGTGTTTTAAGAGGGGGCCCTGGGAGGCTATGGTGGGACCTGACAGCACAGTTGGTGCCTCATCCAGCGCAGGACCCCACTCCTTTTCCTCAGTGACAGCAACCACCAAGTCATTCACCAGTGGTTTGGCTTTCTTCCAGTTACACAGCAGCACAACAGCCCTTCCCAGCAATTCCCCGTGTCGGCAGGAGGAGTCACAGACAGGCAGAGGCAGATGTTCCCCAGGCTGCCTGCATTAAAGTGATAATCAAATGATAGATTATTTTCAAGCAAACTCGCATTTTCAGTCATTAATTTTAGTGCTGTGCAAATAGCTTCAGCGAGAAAAAATACCCAGACAGTGAAGAATGGTTGTGAGCTGGATCTGCTCCAGGCCATGCTGGTGAGCACCATAGCCCATCTGTAACCTGCAGCCATCCTGCAAAGCCAGGAAGGGACACCTACGCCGTGCACAGGAGGAGCTACAGGTCCTCTGGCATTATCCATCTTACCATCACAGGTGCCGAGTCCCTAGGTCAAGTGCAACAAATGTTCCCCAATCAGAAGCAGATGAGTGAAAACAGTGCTGCAGAAGCTCTAGGGTGACTTGTCTGCATGTTGGGAGTGCTGGGCTTTCACCTCGCCTCCTGAAAGATCAGGGCACCGGGAGAAGACTGGTGCTGCACGATCTGCCTAAGGAAGGGGTGGTGGCAAAGGCTTCAGGGCATTGGAAACCAGTGTTTGTCCTAAAACCTGCAAGAGTCTTTCACTCTCTTGCCCTTCAGGAGAGCTAATGTCCCTGTGCAGACCTCTGCCGCAGCAGCGTGCCGCAAAAGCCGAAGAGCATACTGTTGTGTCACGCGGCAAGGCTGGGGCTCCCAGGCAATATCAGGGCTTATTGCCTGAGGTCAGGCATCTTGGGGCTGCTTCGTTTCCCCTTCTGCATGTGTAGCTGAGTAGCTGAGCACACCATGCTGGTGCGGTCCCTGCTCCCGGCCCCGCTGCAGGGCCAGCGAGGACCCACTGGGGTCGGCTGCCCCGCAAAGCCTGGCTAGCGGTTCCTGCCAAGCAGCATCAGCAAAGCAATGCAAAGGGAGATTTATACCAGCCGCAGCTCTGGCCCCCAAGGTACCTGACCTGCTTTCCCATTGCCAACTATGTTTCAACCCATTAAAGGTCATCGGAAGTTGGGTTTATTTTTAGTTTTCCCTTTTAAGTTGCCCTGAAGCAGCGAGGACTGATGGAAGGAAGAAACATCCTCCCTCCCATCAGCCGTTAGGTCAGGATCCCGAGATGTTGTTAATGGACAGCCTTGCCTATCACGAGCCACTTGTGAGAAGCCCAGCCCTTGGACCTCTCCGCTCGTGGAAGCTGGCTGGCACCCCCCCATCTTCCCAGAGCTCCTTGGGGAGCACCACCTTCTCAGAAAGAGCAATTTAGCCTTGGCAAATGCTGCTTCTTTCTCATTGCTGGAGTGCTGTTATCATGATAACTTGTTTTTCCTTTTGTTCCTCATATTGTTTCATGGGGAAACTGAGAATCAGGGTGATGCTGGGAGAATCTGGGGGACCTTCAGACCGGAGCATGGCACTCCTCACTCTGGGGGCTGGTGGCAAAGCTCAGACCAGGTCTCCGGACCATGCTGCCCGTACAGTTCAGAAGGAGACCAAATGATGTAATTAAGAAAAGATAATTTATTTTTACACTTCTAAGCATATGAAATACTGCAGAATGGCTAGCCTCGGGTAAGCAGCGGGTTATCTCTTTTTCTAGGAAATCATGCATTTTTTTTCCCCCGGTCTAAAAAAGGAATGCAGACACTTAAAATAAATTCCCTGAGAACAAAACTGAGAAAACACAACGGGATTTGAATCAAAGTGTTTGGATTAATTAGTTTAAACTGAAAGCTTTCATTCTGATTTCAGCCTCGGCTTTATGTACAAAAAATTAAAGCAGCAAAGCTCTGTAAGTTGAAAAATCAAAATGTTCCACCCTGAAAATATCAAAATGAGATGCTTAGCCTCACTGAGCTGCTTTGTTGCTTTCTAAAAGGAAGTGGCATCAAGACCAACACCTTTACAAGCAGCTTGGATCATTAAGAGCTTCAAAAAAACCTAGATCAGCATAAGCAATTAATATCTTAATCAGTTTTTCTCTTTTTCTTTTCTAGAGGAAAGTCTAAAAATATTGGGTTTTTTTCCAAAATTATCAACATATTTCTTTAAATATGTTCCCTTTACTGTATGGTTAAGCTTGAGCTTGAGCTGTGTGAATTAGATGGAGTGGTTCATACAAATCATGTCTTTGCTCAGGCTCCATGGCGAGCACTGCTCGTATCAACGCTTGCTGGGCTGGCGGTGGGGAAAGCAGCACTGGATTTGCTTTTTGGTGCTGTATGTGTGGGAGATGGCTATTCAGCCCCTTGCAACTCATATCGTGGATGTTGGAAGGAAAAGTAATGTGGAGGTTGGGATTTTATACATTTGTAGTCTAAAGATGACCAAAATGCATTTTTGTGACCATTTTCCTACTGTGGGTGAAATTGAAAAATGAAAAATTGGAGATCTGGGGGGTTGTGCTCACTTTGTCATTTTTAGTTCTCCTTCCTCGTCCTGTTCATTTCTGTTTCAATGGCAAAATAGGAACAGGGCAAAAGCAGAGGACAATAATAAAGGAAAAGAGAGACTAGAAGGGAGAAATATAGGGAAATTGAGAAGTTAAAATGAAATATTTAGAAAGTTTGATTTTCCTTTGGAAACCTCTCCAAGGAGAACAACTTGGATGTTTTGAGCAGGTTTTGCTTCTGATTTTCAGGCAGCTCTATGCAATGCAGCACCTGAACAACCTTGGCTGCACATCCCAGGCGGGATTTGCCTGGCGTGTTACCTGACCTGTAGCGTCTTTAACACAGAGGCAATAAAATCACCGCTGGAAATGAGTGCGGCTTCACTGACTGCTCGTTAGCGCGGTGCGCAGAGGCTGGCTTTTGCAAGTCAGCAGCCGGCGGTTCGCAGCCGTGTGCTCGCAGCAGCCCTTTGCGGGTGGACTCCAGCGAGTCATCTTCTCCAGAGATATCCTCCGGACCAGCCTGGTCACGCTCTTGTGCCCCGCTGAGCCCGACGTTGCCGCTTGGGATGTCGGTCCCCTATTTCGGAGCCTTGCCCCGTTTTTCTCCTTGCAAGCCCCGTTTCGCGGTCCCACAGCGCTTGCCCCATCCCGGGGTTATTTCCCCACGGCGTGGTGCAGGTGCTGGTGCCCGGGGGCTGTGGGCAGCAGGGCTGGGGCCTGGCCCCAAACCCATTTTGGCAAAGGCTTGGACCGCGTGGGGAGCTGGACTCTGGTGGCGCGGTAGCTGCTGCCATCTAATGGCTCTGGCAATTAATATGCAAGAAAGGGAGAGCCCGGCTGCACCGTGCACCGCCACCGGCGTGGGAACTATCAGGTAACGAGCTCTCCCGTGGGGCTGCTGGGGGGCACACGGAGGTGGAAAAGCAGCACGATGTCCCGTAAGGTGACAGTGGGCACAGAGGGGAAGGCAGAGGTCCGGCGTTCCTGTTTCAAGATCCTTAGAGGTGATGCTTGCTGGTCCCAGCAGCTTTGCCCTTCCTGGGGGAGGTCGAATGCAGCATCACACCCTGCCGCCTGCAAACTCATGGAAGTAGCAGGATTTCCATGCTGAAGGTCTGCGTCCCAAACTCACCTCGAGAGATGCGCTGGGAGTCTCCCAGCAGACAAGAGCATCCCTCAGCCGATCGGCCCTTTTGCGGCGGGGAGCTGGGCAATGCCGCGAGTCCCAGGCGGGGCTGTGCTCCCAACACCAGCTGTGCCCGGTGCTGGAGGTCCCTGGATGGCAGACTCCCAGCCTCCCAGATGGGGACCCCCAGTTCAGTCTGCAACTCCAGCTCAGATTGACCTCTCATGGACACGTAGCCCTGATGCAATGGCTTTCTGAGCATCTTTGCAAAGAAAGGCACAGTTCCACCTTTTTTCCATTTTATTGGATGGGAATAGCACAGCCTCTGGGGTAGCAACAGCTCCCCAACGCAGAGGGGACACATCAGAGAGACCTTCCTCTGCTGTCCCCAGCACAGCCTGATAGCCAGCGGCTACCTGGGGCCACAGGAAAACCTGTCCAGCACATACAAGGTCACAGAGCAAAAGCTGTGACAGCTGCTTGCACATAGCTGTGTTCAGCCAGTGCTTTCCCTGTGTCCCTCTGGCCGGTGAGCAGCCACCTCACGTGGGCTAGCAGAGAGGATCCCCTTGAGGTCGCTCCAGGTCCAGAGAGGTGGGCAAGGCAGGAGGGCTCCCAGTCAGATCCTGCCTGAGTTCACCACCCCAACGTGGGCTGCAGGCATTTATCTGCACCCCAGGTCCTGCCTGGCCATACTCAGGGAGGTGTCAGTGCCCCTCAGAGGCTGGCAGCTGCCTACAAGCTACCTGCCATCAATTCTCCTGCATTATTGATAGGGTTAAGGCCATTTAATGTTCTGGCCAGTGCTGGGCAGAGATACTTCCAGCCTGGGAAAAGAGCAGGGATAAAAGGCCAAGGAGAGAAGCTGTGACTGGATGGGGCAGCAGGAAGGGTGGGGCTGGGGGACCTCTGTGCAGCAGCTCTTCCATCAGTCAAGAGAGATCAGGTGGCCAAGAGACACTTTTTGTCACCTGGGGACCCTCTTCTGCTGTGGAGACGGGGTAGGTCTGGCTGCCAGCTGTGAGTCTGTTCTTGTGGGGCTGATTCCTGGGGTGGGTGGCCATCTTGACTGGGTGCACAGCAGGGCCAGGCTTCACAGCGGTGGGAGAGCTGAGAAAGCGGTGTTGGGGGTGAGAGGGGGCACAATGGCTCCAGGGGAGGCACTGGTTAGAGGGGCGGTGGGAACGGCTCCTCTTCTGCAGGTTACATGGAGAGCAGCCCCTGCTCCATCCCAGGAGAGTCAGGGGTCTGGGACTGGGCTGCCTGGGGATGTGGGATAAGCTGAGAACGTCAGAAGCTCATGACACATGTCCTGGTGTCCCCCTGTGCTCTCCGCTGGGCGCAGGTGTCCTTGTGCAGGATGGAGTCGCTGTGCGGCAGAGAGCCTGGCACCTCACCCCTCATCCCTGCAACCTTGTCGTAGTGCAGGCAGGAGAGACCTGACAGGAGTCAGAGGGAGCTGGGAGGAGTAACCTGAGGGTGCGCGGTGGTTTCATGAGCTGTTAGCTCAGATCTTGCAGAGGACATGAGGTCTGGGCTACCTATGCGACCTTGGAAGAAGCTGTTCTAGAGGCAGAAAGAGGTTTTCCCTGAGAGTCCTGTGCCTAAAAACTGCTGTGATGTCTGATGCTGTGGCTGTCCCCGCTGCAACCATTGCCAAAGCAGTGGCGGTGCTGGAAGGTGCTGTAGCTCTGCCTGTGCCTGGGCGAGGGTGCCTGAGCAAGGCAGCGTGCTGGAGCAGTGACTGCTGGGGGCAGGATGGCCGAGGAAGGGATGCAATGGTCAAATGGGCTCAAAAAGGCCTTGAGAGGCAGCCTCATGGGGCTGTATGCTTGCAAATGCTATTCCTTGCTGCTTTCCTAAACCTTATCATTAAGCTCTCTATAGCGAAACTGGTGCCTCTGAGACACCTGCACATGGAGTATTACAGTGGGGCTTTCCCTGACGCCTCCAAACCTTCCTGCAAGCTGAACTGGAAAAAACCCAAGATGTTTGCACAGGGGTGAACTAGAAGGCTCCTTTCAGCAACAGTGCCAGGCAGGGGCTGTAGCGATCTTCAAACCCTGGAGCTCAGCTGGCTGGCTCTGGTCCTTCCTTCTTCCTTCCCATGCCTTATCTGTGGCCTCCACTTCCCTGGCTCTGTCTCCATACAGTCTGGAGGCTCCCCTGGGTGGTGACGCCGCGCCGCTGCCTTTGAAGCGGTGGTCATGTCCAGAGAGCCGCAGGCAGGAGCAGGGACGATGCTCGGGGTTCATACCCCAATGCCAGGGAGGACACCCCAAAGCAGCAGCCCGGGCTGCTCCCTGCACAGCTCCCCAGCGCAGGGGTGGCCGCTGTATGGGCCGAAGGGTGGTCGCAGCCTCCTGACCCACCCCGGCACGGCACGGCTGCCGCACACGGTCTATTTTCCAAGAGCGCTTACTTCCTCCGCCTCTGGCTGAAAACAATGCGAGAGGAGCAGGCCTCAGCATTTCTGAAAATTAAGCGCTGAGTTCAGCTTAGTTCAGCCCTGGAGCCCGCTTAACCCTTTAGTTGCGGGATGGAGCAAATTTCCCGGTGCAAGCAGCAGCTTTGGATTGCCGCGTGCTGCACAGGATGGAGAAAAGTAAGAAGGGTCTTGGAGGTGGAAGAAGCGTCTTGAGTGAGGGCCATCAGCGAAAAGAAATATCGTGAAGCCAGGCCTGTCTGGCTGCATTTCAGTGACTTGCCCTGCCAGTTTTGCTGCAAAACCATGGCACTTCCCCTGTGTCCTGCAGCCATGCATGAACCCCCTCCTTCCCGAGCTGCCCCCAGCTGCTGGCACACCAGGAAAGATGCTGTCCCCAACGCCACCCACTCTTGGGCATGCAAGGGTATGAGTGGAGGTACGTGGGGGCAGGTCCCTCTCCCCCACGCTCCTGTTCCCCCACCTGAGCAGGCAGGCACTGACGGGCAGCCTGAAGGACCCAAGATTGCAGGGGGTGGGCAAGGCGCGGGCAGGTGCTTATCACCGCTCTGTGCCCATTTGCAGAGGGTAAAAGCAAAAGCAGAGAGTGCAAGAATGAGGAAATGCCCCCGCTGGCCCTGCTCGCTCCTGCCAGTGTCCCTGCGGCTCCCCCGGCTGCAGTCGGTGCTCGGGCTGGGTGGGCTTTCAGAGGAGGAGGGAAGGAAAGCACTGCTCCACCTAACACCAAAACGGGTCCCCCCACCCATATCAGAGAATCAAAACCATGAAACAGGAGTTTGTTTGACCTGAAACAAAATGTTTCATCTTGTTTGTTTGCTTTTTTCCCTGACTGAAGTCAGGTTTAGGCTGACTTCCTTTTTCATTTAGGTTCATTTTTAAATAACAAAGTGAAAAGCAATGAGGCTTCGTTTTGAACCTGCCAAGGAATGGTCAACTTCTGAGCACTCCCAGAAGGAAACAGGAATATTAGAAAAGCTTGATATTAACTCTTCCATTGTTTTCAAAAGAAAAAAAAAATCCCCGAATTTTTCTCTGCTAGCCCTGTTTGTGGAGTTTAGCCAGAGTGCACAAATACTGCTGGGTCCACAGATCTCTTGTTCTGTGTGTCTGTATTTGCATTTTGTCAGAGAAGAAGGAGGTTTCGGAGCTGAGCGCCTCTGCCACCTCCCCAGGATGCCCAAACTGTGGCACAGGTAGAGCCTCTCCCTGGGGCTTTGCTGTAGCAGAGGCAGTCGGTGCACAGCGAGGACGGAAGGTCCTGAGCCCCAAGGACGCAGCGCCAGGGCTGGGAGCCGGGGACAGGTGAGTCCGGGCGAGACTGCTCACGCAAAGCAGCCGCTTGCAATGGGAGGGAGCCGTGGCCGGTGCGGCCACGCTGGGGCTGAGCAGAGCCCCGAGCTGCTCCCCGACGCCGTGCCCGTGGGCAGCCTCGCCGGCCCTTGTTTACTGCAGAGCCAGGGCGAAGGTGGTGCCTGGGCGTACATGCTTCCCCTCGGGAGCCGGCGGTCTGCCGGCGTGCTGGGCTGTTTATAGCATAACTCCGGGTAACTCATTGACCTCCGTGCCGGCAGCTCTGCTGGGAAGCGGAGGTTCCCAAGATGATAAGCCGCTCTTGGAAGAAATTCCTTTCCTCGTGCAAGGGAGTGGCGGCGCTGGGCACGGTCGCCCGCCTTGCAAACACGTACGCAGCCCCGTGCACACGCACGGGCGCGCGCGCCGCGTCCCGGCGCCGGCAGCGTTCCCTCGGGGGACCCGGCTTGGAAAGATTGGAGCTTCGTGGTCAAGAGTTCTCCGGGAGGAAAGCGGTGCTGGGGAGCAGAGCAAGGGGCCCTGCGCAGGCGTGTGCGGAGGAGCAGGTCAGTACAGTCACTTGCACCGCTCTGCCCTTGCAGCCGCCGTGCTGGGTCTCTCGCTGGGTGCCGGTTGCATGTCTGCGCCCTTCGTCCCCAGCTGAGCAAACACAGCCAGGACGCGGCGGTTGCAGGTGGCTGGGGCGGTCCAGTGCAGGGACACGGCTGGGTAAATCCAGGTTAGGGCAGAGAGTTTGCGTTTTTTTTCCCGGCTGAATTCGAGGCTTAGGTGCGGTGGTCACGAGCACACCGGGGAAGGATAGGTTTGGTTTGGGTCCTTTGTACCCAGAAACTGATAGGAGAAGGACAGCAGAAATCACAGCAGGCACACTGGATTTAGGAATGCAGATTTGGTCCCGGGGAAGGGTGCTGCTGCGTGACAGCCCTGGAGACCGACAGTGTCTGCGGCAGCTACGTCCCCCAGACAAAGGGTGCCCAGACAGTCACCCTGCCTCCCATTTCGTGCCCCGGGGAGGGAAGTGTGGCCGGCTGGCACGCTGCCTACAGAGCCTGCCCGGCTGGCATGGCTACACCAGGTTTACAAAGGGAGCAGAGACCCTGGAGAGCTGGCACAAGCAGAGACCCCCAGCCAGCACACGCTGAGACCTTCAGGAGATTGCTTCTGTACTTATTAGGACCGGGCTTTTACAGGGAGGCCAGGCTGAAGGCTTCAGCAGCAGCAATGGGGGCTGTCCAGGGGACATCCAGGGGTGGTAAGCAGTGGGGTAGGGAGTGGAATGCAAGATTTTGGGGTTGTTGGCCAAAAGGAAAATTCCATTTCAGGTCAAACAGGAGGTTGATACCTTTGCTTGTAGAGGTGTGGGTTTGGTCACTAAGTTATCTAGGTAAACTTAAGAGCAAAATGAAATTTCAACACCACAAAGGAAGACATTTTTGTTTAGGAAATGGAACATAACATTCTGTTGATTTTAAAAAAAATAATTTTTCCCCCCCCTGGGTAGAAGAATTTGACGCTAATTGGCAAGCAGGTATTGCTAAAATCAACAGCATTCTGAGTGAAGCAAAAAGCTTTGTCTGAAAACACCTGCCCTGTTTGAGCACTGACCACTTTGACAACACGGTCCCAAAACAGCAACATCTTTCGTGTAAAGGTGTGCCTGACTCCATCACAGAAACCTGGGCTGTGTGCTCTGAGTACAAGCAGGCCAAAACCTGTGCCTGAATCTGAATTTCCCCTCTGGTTCCTGCACCTTCAGAGCATCCCTAGGTTGACTGGGGGAGTTTTCTAAATGTGGAGCTTTCCAGGGCCGGCATGCAACAGGAACAGACAGTGCCCTTGCCACAGGGAGAGCAGTGCCAGCCTGTCCCAGCAGCTCACCTTCGTGCAGGTCCCCGCGGCCACGCAGCTTTGCATGGGAAACATCAGCTTGACTTTAGCACGCCAGGAGAGAGCTGCAGCTCTTTGCACCCTAGCGTCTGGGGCTCAGGAGGGCAGGTGGGCTGCAGCGAGGAGGATGAGGAGGATGGTTCCTTCTCCAGGCAACCCCAATATTTTGACATCTGATTTCTCCTGATAAAGACTAGAAATCTCCACTCTTTCAGTCTTCCCCTGGGCAGGCAGGCTGGTGCCTGACCAGGACTGCACAGGAGCATCACTCAGTGCAACCCTCCCTGCAAAGCCTTTTGGTTTGACTTCACTTTTGTTAGAGGTTTCCCAGCCAGCTCCATGAACATGGACTCCATCTTGCCACAGCCTGTCCCACAGCTAGCTACTCCTCATGCTTTGCTTTAGGGGTATTGCAGTGGTGCCAGGCAGCCCCTGTCATGGCACAGAAATCCATCTGGTAAGAAATTATTCACTGGAGTAATTACTCACTACTCTGGAGAAGCTCAAGGCCTTGTCATGCATTGGGATGCAGCCTGGCTGCCTGTGAGAGCCAGCAATGCTCCTGGAGCACACCACAGCAAAGTCGTCACTGCTGTGGTGGCACTGGCATTGTCTGGTTGGTGAAGTAAAGGTCCATCCCTAAAAGACCTCCCTATCTGTGACTTGTCTCCCTAGACCTTTTGGGTTTTTTTTTGCAGGGGCTGTGTTGCTCTTCCCCAGAGATGCTCTGTGGACATCTGCCACCCATAGTGCAGTGAGACCACGCAGCCAGTCCTGAGTCCTGGTCCTGGAGGCCGGGGAAGGTCAGAGCGTGTGAGCAAAGAGGGAATGAGACGCCATCCCGGGCAGCCCCAGGGATCCCCCACAGCAGCCGAATCGGTCCCTCCTGGTGTTTGCATCTGGGCTTCAGACAATTCTGCTCTCGGAGATGAGACGAGCCCTGCTAGCCCCGCAGGAGCCCACAGTGTCTGTCCTTGCAGAGAACTCACCCGTGGCTTGCCTGGACGTAGGTCTGCTCTGCTGAGGTTGGTGCGGAACGGGCGGTGGTGCCAGCTGCCCTCACTGTGAAAGAGGGAGAGCGCCGGCTGGGTCGGGTGGGAAGGTGGTCCGGGAACGGCTGCACAGCCAGCCCCGGGTGGAGGATGCTGGAGGAGCCCCAGTGGGGCATCCCCGCAGGTGAGGCAGGGGCTTTCAGCGGCGTCGGGAACAGGGTTGCCTTTGGAGGCAGGGGGAGATCAGCGTTGAAGCTTTCCGCAGGGGCCAGCTGGAAGCTTGGGCGGGCTCAGCAGACCGTGGGGCTCCCAGTGCCGCGGCCGGCGGGAGGAATGAGAGGAATGTGCCACGTGGGCTGGGCGACACACTTGCAAAGGCAAGGGCGAGAGCGGAGCCCAGGGCAACGGTGGGGCCAGCACAGGGCAGTAACGCCAGTCGGCAGGATGAGAGCCCCCAGAGTGCTGCATCCAGCTCTGCGGCCCCCAGCACAAGAAAGACATGGACCTGTCAGAGAGGATCTGGGGGAGGGCCATGAAAATGGCTGGAGGACTGGAACCCCTCTGCTAGGAAGAAAGGCTGAGAAGAGAAGGCTCAGGGGAGGCCTTGTTGCAGCCTTTCAGTACCTAAAAGCAGCTTATAAGAAGGATGGAGAGGGGCTTTTTACTAGGGCCTGCAGTGACAGGACAAGGGGCAATGGTTTTAAACTGAAAGAGGGTAGATTTACATTGGATATAAGGAAGAAATTCTTCACTGTGAGGGTGGTGAGGCACTGGAACAGGTTGCCCAGGGAGGCTGTGGATGCCCCATCCCTGGCAGTGTTCAGGCCAGGTTGGATGGGGCTTTGAGCAACCTGGTCTAGCGGAAGGTGTCCCTGCCCATGGCAGGGGGGTTGGAACAAAGTCATTAAAGTTCCCTTGGGTGAATTCAACTTACCAGCTGTCTGCTGGAAATACAATACAGCAGAGAGGACACAGTCTAGGAGGTTCCTGGAGTGTGTGGAAGACAACTTCCCCTGACACAGTGGGTGAGGGAGCCAACCAGGGAAGGCACCCCACCGGACCTGTTGTTTCCGAAAAGAGAAGGACTTGTGGGTGATGTGATGGTCGGAGGCCGTCTTGGTCACAGTGATCATGAAATGATAGAGTTTTTGATTCTCAGAGAAGTAAGGAGGGGGACAGCAGAACTGCTACCTTGGACAGTACCAGAGGGCAGACCTTGGCCTCTTCAGGGGCCTGGTTGACAGGGTCACTTGGGAAGCAGCCCTGAAGGGCAAAGGAGTCCAGGAAGGCTGGACTTTGTTCAGGAAGGAAATCTTCAAGGCAAGGAGCAGGCTGTCACTATGTGCCAAAAGACAAGCCAGCAGGGAAGAAGACCAGTCTGGCTGAACAGAGAGCTTTGGCTGGAACTCAGCGAAAAAAAAAGAGTTTATGACCTTTGGAAGAAGGGGCAGGCACTCAGGAGGACTACAAAGATGTTGTGAGGTTATGCAGGGAGAAAATTAGAAGGGCCAAAGCCCAACTAGAAATTAAACTGGCTACTGCTGTAAAAGACAATAAAAAATGCTTCTATAAATACATTAACAACAAAAGGAGGATGAAGGAGAATCTCCATCCATTATCAGATGCAGGCAGAAACATAGTGACAAAGGATGAGGAAAAGGCTGAGGTACTTAATTCCCTCTTTGCTTCAGTCTTTAATAGTAAGACCAGTTGTTCTTGGGGTATCCAGCCCCCTAAGCTGGGAGACAGGGGCAGGGAGCAGAATGAAGCCCTCACATAACCCAGGGGGAAATGGTTAACGATCTGCTACACTACTTAGGCACACACAAGCCTATGGGGCCAGATGGGATCCACCCAAGGGTACTGAGGGAGCTGGTGGAAGCACTCACCAAGCCACCTTCAACCATTTATGAGCAGTCCTGGCTAACTGGGGAGGTCCCAGTTGACTGGAGGTCAGCACATGTGATGCCCATTTACAAGAAGGGCTGGAAGGATCTGGGGAACTGCAGGCCTGTCAGTCTGACCTCGGTGCTGGGGAAGTTATGGAGCAGATCGTCTTGAGTGCCATCACACGGCACGTGCAGGACAACCAGGCGATCAGGCCCAGTCTGCATGGGTTTATGAAAGGCTTGACTAACCTGATCTCCTTCTATGACAAGGTGACCCACTTAGTGGATGAGGGAAAGGCTGTGGATATTGTTTACCTGGACTTTAGCAAAGCCTTTGACACTTTCTGACAGCATTCTCCCGGAGAAACCGGCTGCTCATGGCTTGGACGGGTGCACTCTTCACTGGGTAAAAAACTGTCTGGATGGCCGGGCCCAAACAATTGTGGTGAATGGAGTTAAATCCAGTCGGTGGCTGGTCACAAGTGGTTCCCCAGGGCTCAGTATTGGGGCCAGTTCTGTTTAATATCTTTATCAATGATCTGGACGAGGGGATCGAGTGCACCCTCAGTAAGTTTGCAGATGACACCAAGTTGGGCGGGAGTGTTGGTCTGCTGGAGGGTAGGAAGGCTCTACAGAGGGATCTGGACAGGCTGGATCGATGGGCTGAGGCCAATTGTAGGAGGTTCAACAAGGCCAAGTGCCGGGTCCTGCACTTGGGTCACAACAACCTCATGCAGCGCTACAGGCCTGGGGAAGAGGGGCTGGAAAGCTGCCCGGCAGAGAAAGACCTGGGGGTGTTGGTCAACAGCCGGCTGAGTATGAGCCAGCAGTGTGCCCAGGTGGCCAAGAAGGCCGATGGCATCCTGGCCTGTATCAGAAATGGTGTGGCCAGCAGGAGCAGGGAGGTGATTGTCCCCCTGTACTCGGCACTGGTGAGGCCGCCCCTCGAGTCCTGTGTTCAGTTTTGGGCCCCTCATTCCAAGAAAGGCACTGAGGTGCTGGAACGTGTCCAGAGAAGAGCAACGAAGCTGGTGAAGGGTCTAGAGCACAAGTCTTATGAGGAGCGGCTGAGGGAACTGGGGTTGTTTAGCCTGGAGAAAAGGAGGCTGAGGGGAGACCTTATCGCTCTCTACAAACAACTACCTGAAAGGAGGTTGTAGCGAGGTGGGTGTTGGTCTCTTCTCCCAAGTAACAAGTGACAGGATGAGAGAAAACAGCCTCAAGTTGTGGCAGGGGAGGTTTAGATTGGATACTAGGAAAAATTTCTTCACCAAAAGGGTTGTCAAGCATTGGAACAGGCTGCCTAGGGATGTGGTTGAGTCACCATCCCTGGAGGTATTTAAAAGAGGCGTAGATGTGGCACTTGGGGACATGGTTTAGTGGTGGACTTGGCAGTGTTAGGTTAATGGTTGGACTCGATGATTTTAAAGGTCTTTTCCAACCTAAGTGGTGCTCTGATTCCAACTCAAACCCTTCTCTGACTCTGTGCCCATCGCCCCCGCCTCGCCGGCAGACGGTGCCCGGTCAAAAGGCGCATTGTGCATTGTGGCTGGGGCTGGGGCCGAGCCGCAGTGCCGGCCGGGCAGCGAGCAGCGCGCTCACCCCTGCCCGTGCAGCAGCAGCCCTCCGGCTCGGGGCTGGCGGTGTTCCTGGACATATGGGCTGCTGCCTGGGGACTCCCTGGCACCAGGACCTGTCCCTGGGGTGCACAGGTAAGCTGTCTGTGGGGGTGCCACGGCTCTGCTCTGTCCGAGCGGGGCTGTGAGACCTGCGGCTGCAGAGCTCACCCCGCTGACGGGGCCGCTGGGGAGACTCCAGCGCTGAGCACCGGCTGCCTTTGGCTGCTTGCCCGCCTTTCCCAACAGGGCCACTGGTGTCCCCTCCTCTTGCTGGGCACTTGCTGTGTCACTAGGTTTGGGCGCGTGGGGAGCGAGGCAGGGCATTTTGGCCAGGGAGGGGAGAGGATGACTCAGGGGGTTGGTTTAATCCCATGCTGTTGGCTTTTCAGGAGCCCCCTTGCCACCCCTGTCTGCTGCCACTGCTGCCCAGGAGCACCCCAAGCATGGCAAAACTTGCAGAGCCCATGGGGTGCTGCCAGTCCCCAGGGCACGATTCCCATACTGGTGTGCTCAAATGAGCTGACGGGGCTGTGCTAACGGGCTGGAGGAGGGAGGTGGCTCGGGACCAGCGGCTGTGGCCACGTGTCCCCCGAGAGAGACGGTGCCAGCGGGTGCCACGAGCGCCTCAGCCCCAGCTGCCAGGAGTGGAGCCCCGAGCACCGGGACCTGCGCTCAGCTCTGGGCTGGGGCTGTTTCCTGCCCGCTGTTACAAAATATTTCAGCACCGGGGAGGTAAATGAGTCACTGGCACAACTGGGAATGACTCCCCACCAGCAGTTTCAGTTGGTCTCTTGAAAAAGCTCCCAGTTCCCTTTCTGAGCCTGGCCCAAACAAAAATAAACACTGAATCAGCGAGTGCTGCGGGGAGCAAACCCATTTCTCCTCTCACCCGAACGAGCCCTGGCTCTGCGAAGACCCACCAGCATGCTTTGTCATGCTGCTGGCAGAGGTGGCACGAGTGGTGTCCGACCTGCCGCCTCTTTCAGCACATCGTATGGAGACCCCTCGGGCACGGAGCATTCTGCCGGGGGTCTGAACGCTTCTCCCCACCACCCATCTTCCCCAGGTGAAGAGTGTGACTCCTGCTGCCCCCACTCGCCCGTGCTCCTGCCCCGCTGGGACCGCCTGCAGCGCACCGCAGCCGAGCGCCGGGGAAAATGGTGGCGGGAGAAGACCATGGCATCAGGTACCCATCCCTGGGGAAGGGGGACCCAGCTCCTGCCCACCGGGCCCTGCCGAACCCAGTGGAGCCCACTGGGGTCTGCTGGGATGCGGGGAGAAGAGGAAGGGAGGGAGGAGTGAAGCAACCGCCAGGCAAGCCCAGCCCAGGCAGGAGCCAGCTCAGGTTTAGCTCTGCCTCCAGCTCGTTTCACTTCCCCATCTCTGTTTCCCCCGTGTGTGGAAGGGGACGGAGTTGCTGGATGAAGTCCTTTGTTAAGTGTGTTCAAATCAGCTGTTGAGAAATGTAGAGCCTTTTGTTTCAAAGAAAAGCTCATTCATTACATGTCCACCCTTGGGCCATTCTTTTCTACTGCTAACTATAAATAAGGATTATAATTCTGCGTGCAAATAGCAGTTTATTTGACTGACTAGCAAAGCTGGCTCAATAAAAAGAGCTGTAAAGTATAGTTATGGTCACAGAAGTGACTTACAAAAGCTGCTGCATGTTCCAGCTCCAGATCTCCTGGTACATGTTTGTCTTACAAATCCAATCTGATTACTGACAAAAATTGGTTTTTAATCTTATCCCTCCACAGCCAATACAGCTGTGGAAGAGCTAGCTGGATTTTTATGTGCCTCAGCCTTCATTAACATAATTACCAGCTAAAGTTTCAGTTCCTGAATCCTTTATGGCAATAGTTGACGATGTGTAAAGCAGAGAGAATGCAGCTTGGATTTCAGATACCAACCGGAGCAGGCAGGGGAGAAAATCTCATTTTCAAATTGTCAAATTGATGAGCAAAGAGTTTTGCAAGCCCTTGGCTCTCCTGCGCTGGGGAAGTGCGCTCACTCTGAGGTCTCCTCCAAAAAAATCTCTGTGTCACGGGGTCATCCTTCTACCAGATCTGCTTCGTGACGTTCTGTCTCAAGAGCAAGGAGAGAAAGTCCCCTCACATCAAGGCCACTCCCATGGATCTTGCCTCCAACCTTGAGCATGATTTTAGGGTGATACCAGATTTGCACAATCCCCAGCCAGATCTGCAGTGCAACCCACGGGCTTTGCTTTCAGGTGGCATGGTTGGGCAGAATATCCTAGAGCTCTGCCACAAAATTTGACAGCAGCTCTTCTGTGTCCTCCCTCCTTGCTAGGTAAGGCTGGGGCATCAGAGCCAAGCAACCCTGCTACTGAGGCAGCAGAAGGCTCGCCGGACACCTCCTTGGTGCTGCTGGCTGTCAGGGAGGGCTTTCCACCAGGTAAGATGCTGTCTTTGGCATCACCCAGATTTCCAGTGGTTGGATGTAGCAAGGCCTATCACTGCAGCTAACTGCCCCCCCGTCATCCCTTGAGTTTCTCATCTTTGCTGCTGAAGGGGGATGACGGGCTGGGTTTGTGGTGTTTGAGCATCGCAACCAGGCAAGGGCTGCAGGCGCTGGTGGGCCTGGCTGCAGGGAGGCAAGTGCAACGGAGACAGCTCTGTGTGGCATGGAGCTCCTTCTCCCCCTTAACTCTGCACATTTCGTTTTCAAGAGATTTCGCTCTTCTTCTCTGTTGAGAGCCGCTCCTCCCGGTGCCTCAACTCCCAGCTCCAGGAAGCAGCCAGAAAGAAACTGTGGGCCCTGGAGAGTGATGACAGAGATGTCTGTGCCCTGTTCAAGGTAGGAGCCCCAGCTGGGTGGGCAGAGCATGTACTGGGAGGTTCCTGGCATGGTGGGGTGTGTGATGGGATACCAAACCCAGCCAAGAAAGAGAAGTTCCTCCAAGGCCACTGCAGAGTGTATTCCTGTACATGGGGACTCTGTAGGGGACTGGGATGATGGGAGAAATGAACTGGTAACAGGTGAGAGGCAGATGCAAAGCTGAGCCTCATGTCAGGAGCCTCATATTTAGGGCTCCGAGCCACCTGAGAGATCATGCAGATAGCCCTGGGGTGAGTCTAAATAGCCAGCATTTCACAGGGCTGGGATCACCAAAGCTGTCTGCCAGACTCAGGTCCCTGGTGGAGGTGGCATCTCTGGGCTTGCACAGGGGTTCTCAGAGTACTGGGCTTCATATAGAAAAATCACTACAGGTATAGAGATGTTTCCTGGACTGAGCTCTCCTTCCCTGCTGGTTTTTAAGGCCCTGGCCCCTCAGGGCTCCCTGCAGAGCTTTCCAGAAGACCTGGAACAGAGCAGACATACTAGTGCCAGCAATAGTGAAAGGAGAGCTTCTCCCTGGAGGCACAGTTAACTGCTTTCAGCCTCAGAGCTGCAACTTGGAAGCTGTGCCTGTCCTGACTGAACATTAACCCACGTGTGGTATGGTTCAGGTGTCTGGGTTTCAAAAGCACAGTGGTTCTGGTGTGTGCCACAAGGAAAAAGATTTGGAGGAAGAGATGGAGCTTCTTCGCCCTCCCACTGCTGCACCATGGGGAGCTGTCACTACGGATACTCTGTCCCTCCTGGCTGAAGGACTCAGCTGGCTGCAGCACCCTCCCCTTAACCCCAGGCAACCAACTCGCACAGCTTCACTCTCGATGCTAGTGAATGAATGCCTAGTCTCATTCCAGGGTCTAATATCATACCCACACTGACAAAGGAGACCCCCATCAGAGTCCCAGGACTATCCCTTAATCTTGCTTTGTCTTCTATGTGTAGGAACTGTCAGCCAGGCTGGTCTGTATGCAAGCACAGGAGGATCGGTTCCTCCTCACCTTCAGAACCCTAGAAGAAGTCTGGAAGTTTTCCACGTATCTGACTTTAGGTAATGGGAGGTGGGTGTGGGAGATCTAAACAGACAATGTGAGAAGCATTTTTGAAGGTGTTCTTTGACACCAAAAGAACAGTAATGTAACAGGGTGGACAGATGAAGAATATGAAATAGAAGACCTTGGTGTCCATCTGCAAGTTTATGAAATCGCTGTCTGGATCAGTGAAAGATACCCAGGAGGATGCCTTTTGGGTAACCCCTCTACTTCATTTTGGGATGGAGGCAGAATTAGGGGCTGTTGCCTTACAGCATGGTTGCAGGTGGCAGACTGGGAAACATCCAAACAGCACTTCATCCTGCGCAGTGACGGAGGGTGCTAACACTGCTTTCCCTCTTGGTTTCTTAGGGTATGTGGGCAGCTGCCTGGAGCAGCTTCTCTTTGACCAGGAGTACTGGCTAAACTGTGCTCTGATGGAGGACACAGAGATCAGAGTTACTGTGGATGAAGATCGCTTGGCCGCCATATATACGAGTCTGCTACTCCAGGAAGGTGAGAAGGGACTGCATATGGAGGGACTCCCTCAAAAGCATCTCAGCAGGGCTGTGTTGTAGCCCTGTGCTGGACTATGTCTTGCACTGATACCATTGACCTGGGCATGACTCTTTCTATCTGCAGGTAACTTTTTTTCCAGAGCAGTGCCTGGTGTCTGGCAGCCAGAGCAGGAGGGAGAAGAGAGCCTGAAGCTCTGCAAGAATGAGCTGATCCATGTGAAGAACGTTGGAGAGGAGTCCAAGTGGGAAGGGATGTCCTTACTGACGGGACAGCGAGGCCTGGTGCCTGTGACAGCTCTAGATCCAATACCTCACCCATTTTACCAGTAAGTAGACTGGCCAACTAATAGGGCTCAAGCCAAGATTCTTCACTGATCCTGATGCATGAGCTGGCACCAAGCCTGGGGTGAGAAACTGCTCTTGCCTCTGGCAATGGGCAAGAGATACACAATTTTGTGAGGATATACATTATGCATAAAGGCAACCACCGGAACCAATTCAGATCCTGTTAATGGGACAGAGCAAGGTCATACTTCAGATATCATTCTTGTATGATATTGATTTAGGTCATACATGAGATTATTTGTAATCTACAGGTTAATAACTGGGAGAAAAAGCATGGCCCAAGACTTAGGTAATGCCAGTCAAAGTGGGGCCTCGTGTTGGACACCTGGCTGAGCCTCAAAGGCACCCACAGCTCCTCTTGTACTCACATGGTGAAATCCTCCTTAGAGCCTGGCAAATTTGTCCTGCTCTTACCATGCGATGTGAAGTGCAAACTGCCCTCCATGCCCAGTAACACCACTACAAGGAATTACTAGGGCCATGCTGGCCATGGTCCATAGTATCTCTGGCACTCCCAGGGGACAGAACATCTGTCCTGCTTGTGTGGGACCAACCCTGGTGCTGGCCTGAGGACAGGACTGCTAAGAGAGGACCAGTGTGGCTCCCCTTTGCCTTGCAGGTGGTTCCTGAAGAATTATGCTGTGGGTTTTGGCATCTCCCAGGAGATCAGTGGGACGACCTCCCAGCCAATTGGTGAGTGATACCTGTGTAATTCAGCTGCCCTTCCTAGGGAAGGGCACAGCTCTTGCAAACCTGGGTTTGGCCACAAATGCAAAGGGACCATCCCTTTTTATGACAATGACACTCCATTGCAAGGTGCAAAAGTTTTAAATAATTAGGCTCCCACCAGTGTGCACATGAAACCTGTGCCCACCATTCACCCATTAGCCCCAGGCCATTCCTGCCTGGACATGGGCACTGTACAGAGCATGCTGGACATGGGAGGTTACTGCAGGTGTGAATTTGGCATGTAGTGTGATGGACATTTGCAGTGTTATAGATTTCAGTCCTGGCAGAGAGTTGAGACAGTGCAGCTTCTGTGAAGCTCCATGTTTCCAGCCACCTTCCATGCTGCAGCTCTCAGACATTTCAGTCTTTGGCTGTGTGGCATTTATCCATGCTTCTTGTATATCTTATTATAATCATCTTCTCAAGAAGGAACTGCAGAGATCTGAGTCTGAGAGCACAATAAATCTTAGGGGACAGAGATGCAGCCTTCTCAAGCTGAAATCATGGTCTCTCCTTGCCCAAGTCTTCTCCAGCGAGAAGTTTTGATGGTGGCCTCACACTGAAATGCCCTTGTTTGCCTTGGTTTCCCAGTCAAAGGCAGGTGCACAGCCACAGAGGACCACAGAGGAGCAGCATGGGATGAACTGAGTTTCTCCAAAGGGGACAGCATAGAAGTCATCGGCTTCTTCATTCCAGGACTCCCGTGGTTTGTGGGCAAATCCGTCAGCAGTGGGAGCATCGGCTTTGTCCCAACCCGATACATAAGTCCCGAGGCTTGCGAACCTCTGTAAGTTTACTGCTGCCATCTAGATTAAATTAAATTTGGGAGAAAATGAAGGGAAGACTCCAAGTCCCAACTCAAGGCTATGTGAGAGTCCAGGGCAGGTAATTTGTTTGCAAGGCCTTCATAGAGGATCCATCTGAGGTCTGTCTAGAAGCTTTGGCCAGGGTCTGCTGCCAACAGGCTGCAGGAGTCTCTGCCCAGACAAAACAATCGTATTTCAATTGCCTCAGGTGATTCTTGAAGAGGAACAGATCTGGCCCTGGGCTAAACCTGACTTTATGCTAAGGCAGCCCAGGACATCTGTGTACCAGACAAGCTGGCTTCACAGTTCCACCTAGAAATGTTCTTGACTTTGTAGCTTTGTCTGAGGGGCTGTGAGTCTGGAAAAGGTGGGGAGAGTGGTCACTGCCAAGGAAACAAAGTCCTGCTTTGCTTCCTTCTGCCCCATTGCTTTCTGTGGGATGTTGAGGCAGAATGACCACTGACACGGTTCTTCACTGAGCAGAATTAAACACCCTCCCAAGGACACAGACAAGAGTTGTCTGGGGTGGGAGGGTGACACAACCTCACTCTGACGAGCCGGGCAGTTGTCTTTGTTGGTGGCATAAAGCCATAGCTCCAGTTCAATACCCATCCAAAAAGGCTTCTCCTCCAAGCGTGTGTGTGGGAGGACAAGGTCTTAACCTGTTGCTAGGTCTGTTGGGCTTTTCTGGATCAGGCTCACTCAAGGTAAGTCTTAGGCAATTTTCTCTGACACTACAGAGAACAGAGAGGAGATCAGATGATGCCCTGTGCTCAGAAAGGGCTTCTGGAGACAAAAAAGACCAATAGGTTCCTCTGTCTGGTACCTGTTTGTTCCTTCATGGAGAACCTGGATCTAAGAGCCCTGATGGGGAAGGTGTTCAGACTCCTGTATTCATCTGCAGCAGAGCTTTTCCGGTGGCAGGAAAAGGAGGGATGGGAAAGCCCATCCCATCCCACGGGACAGCTGTAGAGTCCAGGGATGGGGAGACACTGACTGTTTTCCCCTTACGTCTGCCTCAACCTAGGGGAAAGGGCTTGGTGTTTCTGAGTGAAGAAGAAAAATGCCCCCTCCTGCGCATCCCCTGCAATGGTGGCGAGCAGCACTTCACCACCCTCCTCAGTGACCTGGCACGCACTGACATCACCTCTGTGTACCGGCTGGGTGAGTTTCCCCTCTTCTTATGTGCCCAGCCCCACGGCTCCCCATGGAGAGCAATGCTGGGCAGCGTCTAGAGAGCTCCTTGCTTCGGGCTTTGCAGGGGAGACAACTGCTGTGGTTGAGACAGCCTCCAAACCCCCTGTCAGCCTGGCTGCGGAGGTTGTAGATATGCTCAAGAGCTTGGCCCTGCCACACAGCAGTTTGTAGGGGTCTTCTCTGCTTCCAGGGCAGCTCCTCAGCTGTGGTTCACCCCGGCAGATGCTGCTCTTACCTGATCCTAGCTGTAGGTCCGTGCCTAAAGCAGGTCCCCTGCTACCGTCTGACCTTTGGGTGTATATTGAGGGGGAAGCACAGCTAAAGTGGCAGGTGACATCATCTCCATGCCCATAGCAGGAGCCAGGTCAGGGTTCCTTGGTGCTCTTCTCAGTTTCTCTATGCTTGCTGTGTGGCTTTTGGACCACAGCTGATTTCTCTGTCTCTGTTTCTTGCCTTCTCACTACCTAGAAGCACCATGTGGCCATGCAGGGCTGAGCTTGGAATCCCCTGGGATTCAGGGGACCTCCCAGACCAGCCAGCTCAGGGGAGTTGAAACTGCAGCTGCATGTGGTGTCTGCAGCCAGAAACAAGCCTGCTCTCCCACATACAGGTCTGGGGTTTAGCAGAGCAGCAGGAGATCTCTATAAGGTTTGAGCACTGTGTCTGCACAATTAACACTGAGCAAGGCTTTGGGCTTTTTGTTTTCTGTTTGTCTCTTTGTGTAGATGGTTTTGAACCTACGGCCATGCTCCCAAAAGTGCCATCAGGTGAGTATGTGGAGGGGACAGAATGGGATGCTTTTATGATGACTTCTGAGGGTGAATTTTGACATGGGGAAACATTCCACTGTGGTTTGCCTGTCCCTTCCAGAGGCTGTCCTCCATGGCTGTAAAGATATCCAGCTGCTCCAGTCTTGGGAGGAAATAAATGACTTGACTACGACTAGCACCTCTGAGCTGTCTAGCCCAGGGAGTGACTCGGCCCCTGCTACATTGGAGGATGTTCTCCTGGAGAAGCTGGATGATTTTGATGATCCCAAGTTCTTTATTGACCTGAATGCTGGACACATGGAAGATGCTGATGTCTTTGACCCCATATTGACCTTCCTTAACCAAGACAGTTATGTGCCCAGTTTTCAAAGCCTCTATGATCTCAGTTTTTCCTTTCTCAACTCCACTTTTTATGGTTTCTCTGATGAGGATGAACTAGTCTTGTACCTTGAGACATCCAGGAACTGGGCCAAGAGGACTCATTCAGTTTGGGCTCATGTCAGGCTCTGTTTCCTCTTGGGTAAGCTCTGCATCAAAAAGGTCAAGTTCTCCCAGGCTCGAGTCTACTTTGAAGAAGCCATGAGCATCCTGGACAGGGGTTTTGGGGACCTGCCCCTGTTGGCTGCATTGCATGTGAACCTTGCCTCCATCTACTTGAAGCAGAATATGAAGCACAAGTTCTCCTCCCTGCTGGGAAAAACAGTGGCCTTGCTTGTCTGCTTGCCTGGCCGCTCTTTCAGCTCTGAGAATGAGCTGGAAGTCATGATGTACGTCCTGAGGGAAGCCATTGCTGTGGGTAATGCTCCCTTGGAGGCACGGGTCTGCTTCCTTATTGTCAAGCTCTTCCTACAACTGGGCAAAAATGATGAAGTGCTGCCCTTTACCGAGCATCTTCAATGTCTCAGCACCACTTTACTCAGCCCGGACACTAGTTCTGTGCCACTGGATGCCACCCCCATCTTGAGCTACCTGTATGACAAGAAGTACTTGCCAAATATCGCACTGGCCTCCGCCAGGTTGTTTGTTCCTAGTGGTGTCAAGGGGGCACCGACACCCATTTGGAGAGCTGGTTTCATCCTCCAAAATACTTCCAAACTCCTGGGAAGCCAGCTGGAGAGGAGCAGCATCCCAGCACTGGCTTGTTTCTATCTTAAGCAAGCGCTGCATTTCTCCTCTGAGGCCAGAGCTGTGCCCATCCAGAGGACGCTGTGTGCCATCTTGTCCAGGATGTACCTCCAGCACGGTGTGTTGGACGGGGCGGTTTGTTATGCAGCCATGGCCGTAACCCTCAGCAGACTGATGGGCGAGGAGGAGGCTTTTGAGTCTTCCCTCTCGTTGGGGTGGATGTATCTCCTGCACAGCCAGCCAGGCCCAGCTGCAGCCATCATGTGGCAGCTCTTGCGCTCTCTGCACGGGACGGACAGCGTGACGCAGGGTGGAGCTGTGCACAACCTCCTGGCCATTGCCCTCAAAGGAGAAGGGCAGGTGCAAAAGGCTGCAGAGAACTACCTCCGGGCCCTGCACAAAGCCAAGGAGACCGGGAACAAGAGAAACCAGGCTATCGCTCTGGCTAACCTGGGGCAGCTGAGCCTCTCGCACGGGGCGAGCCAGCTGTCTGAGCTCTACCTGCTCCAGGCAGCTCAGCTCTACGCTGAGCTCCAGGGCAGCGAAGACCTGGAGATGGAGCTGGCGCGGGTGCTGCTGTGGCTAGCGCAGGCCATGGTCAACAGGCAGAGGATGGAAGACGGCAAACTCTGTTACGAACTGGCGTTGGTTTTTGCCCTGAAGTGGCATAACGTGAGGAGTGAGTACAGCTTTGCTGACGGGAACCAGGGCAGTGTTCGCCTCTGTGCAGCACCCTGTCAGGTCCCTAACGCAGTTCCCTGACCTGTCCTTTTCCCTTCCCTGTACTATGCAGGTCAGCTTCACATCACTGAGTGCCTCTGCCATTTCTACAGCAAAGTGTCCCCCAATCCCCAGGCCTCCATTACCTACCATGAGCACTGGGTATCTTTGGCACAACAGCTGCAGGACAGAGAGCTGGAAGGCAATGTCTGGCAGACCCTCAGCCAGCTCTACCAGGCTTTGGGCACGTCTGAGTAAGTCCTGTCTGTGGCTATTAGATGCTTCCGTGGCTATTAGAGTGGGGTCCCTGCTCACCCAAAGCAAGAGCAGTGGCTTTCCTGGGGTGTCCCTAGAGAGGTGGGGAAGGTGTGTGGTAGCTCTAGCCACCCCGCAGGCAGGCTGCTAGGTAATGCGCTGCTGAGATTTGTGAGCTGTCGCTGTGCGGTGAAAAGGGGAACAGTTCAATGTCAACCAGAGCGCTGCGACAGCCAGGCAAATGCCGGGCTGTTAGCTGGGACAGAACTGGGGTCTGGCCAAACACAGTTTTCCAGAGAGACGTCCAGCCTTGATCAGAGGGGACCCAGCTGCAGGGAATTCATCACTTCCGTTAGAGGCTTATTCCAGTGATTAATCACCATTCACCAGTAAAAATAGGTTCCTTATCTGTTATTTGAATAAGTCTGGCTTCAGCCTCCTGCCGCTGAGTCTGCCCTCCCTATCTCTGCTGGAATATTTTCCCCAGGGAGGTACTTAAGACCCCGTATCAGCTCACTTTTCAATCTCCCACTGGACACATGCAGGTGACTGATTAGATTAGGCGGGAGGGAAGAGAAAGAGACTTGGACAGACCACAGACTTTCTTCACTCTTTGAAGGCAAATGTCTCAAACAGTGGAGTGCTAGCTCCCATGTCCCAGAAGGACAAATGGGCAGAGGCTGTTATTGACTTGGATGTTAACCTTCCCATGCTATGTCACAGTGAGTTCAGAGGGAAGGTATTTAGGAAGCAGACGCCTGTCATGTGAATGGTGCTATTTAAGATCACAAAGCAACCCATTCCCTGGACTCGAAGGACAGCTGGAGTCCAGCAGGCGAGACACCAAGCAAACAAACATGCCCTGGGCACTGCCCAGTGCTGCCTGTGCCACAGCTGCCTTCTGCAGGCAGCGTGTCCACCCGCTGGCTCGTCCTGCTGCTTTTCCCTCTGTCCTCTAGTGACCAGGGGCTTGAAAAGTGTCTATAAAATCTTGCACATGTAGCCACAGATCTGCCTCTTTGGCCGCACCCAGGGACAAACAATAGGCAGAGATGTGATTTTGGGTGCCAGATGCTGGCTGGAAAATGAAGGTGCAAGCACTCCCCGCCTGTGCTCCCATGTGTAGCTGGGAGTAACTTTGGGGCTTATTGTAGGGGGGCAAATAGGGTTTGCAGATGACCTGGACAAAACCCTCTTTATCAGCTGAAACAAGCCAGGGTGGAGAGCAGCCCCTTTGGGAGCAGGCTGCCTTGGGGCTGTGCTGAGCACTGGGGTCCCAGGCAGGTCTAAAATTGCCAGATGATGCACGCACATGCACTGAAACATGGAGACTTCCACACTTTTACCAGGACACATTGCTCAGAGCTGTGGCTGTCCATTTGTCTCTAACCTTTGGCAATTGTAGGAAGAGGAGATGGGATTGCCAATGGGGAGGTGTTGTGGTAGCTTTGCAGCTGATTGATTGCTGGTGGTGGCCTGTGATTTCTCCGTAACGGCTTTTTGCCTGTTACCATCACAGGGCTTTGAGACAGTCCCTGGACTGCACCAAACAGAGTCTGAGGATCTTCATTGACCTTGAGGAGACTGTGAAAGCAGCAGAGGCCTGGCTGCAGGCAGGAAGGCTCTACTATCTTATGCAAGAAGATGAGCTGGTGGAAATGTACTTTCAGGTACGGAGGAGGTGGCTGGGGCAGTCCCATTCCCACCCTGGCTAGCTGCATTCCCATCACAGCTCCTTGACAGGAGCCTTTTGGGACTGGTAGACCTGGAAGGGAAAGTTCTTATAAGCAGTGTAAACCTGCTGCTGAAAGGAGGAGCTGTTGCCTTACACTCATGCACTATCTGGCACTAACTTGCCTATCTTTCCTTCCATACACTGGGTTTAGAGGATTCTTGGGTGAAAGTAAGTGAATGTATTGAGTAAGAAAGTGATGTAGGAGTGCCAAAGGAAGCTGGAGCTGCCAGGTGACCGGTTCCCATTGAGATACACATAGATAAGGGGTAAGGTGCCAGGGAAGTACTTGGAGACTTCTTGGAGTAGAAGACTACTGGCTTCTTTCCATCTCTAGCATTATTTTATCAGCTGACCTGCAAAGTGGAAGAGCAGCTCATAAAATCTTAGGGCTCCCTCATTCCAACATATATCCAACAATGTATCCAAAAAAGCACCAGCCTGGACACTTGTAGAGGATGTTCGGGATCCTCGCTCTGTTACCCAGAAGTAATTCTGAACTGGTGGGGCTGGGTGGCTGAGGTAAATGGTGGTGAGAACAAGGAGAGGAGCCTTTCCCATCAGCCACACCAGCCTGCCCCTAAATCAGGGTGGTAGAGGCAGGGAGTTACTGGTATGAGGTGGCTGCTTAGTGACATGGGTGAAATGAATAGATGGCTATGGTGTCAGCTTGTTTCCTAGTGTTCACAAGGGAGATCTGAGGCCCATAACAAAGAGCCATCATTGCCTCCCTGACTCATGTTTTCAGCAGGGAAGCAGCGGCTAAAGGAGAGGTGACTTCCCATTAAGAAGGGCCAGTTGACACCAGATCTCAGCAGGGCATGTCTCAGTCCCTGAGGGGCTCCTTCCCATGCAACGTCACTGACAATGATAAGTTGTCACGTGTAAGGAACAATATGTTCTGGCTGGAAGGCGGCACCAGGGCCAAGTGCATAATTGGCACAAATAACTGTTCTTCCCAGAATTTACCATACCTTCCCTCCCTCCTGCTGGCTCTGCCCTTTCTCTGTATAAGCTGTCCATTCCTCTCATCAATCTTCACGTTGGCTCCATCACACCAATGACAGACCAGGGCCAGGACAGCTGCTGGCTGCACTGTCCCGACTCTAAATCCTGATGCCATTGCATATCCCAGCTGATCAGTTTGCTGCACTGACCCTGCATGGGGATGGGTTACCCGGCTCCTGGCTCCATCCTTACACAAATCACTTGCAAATGCAGCACAACAGTCCCATACACCTGCTGGCCAACCTGTCTCCATGCTGTTTGGAGCACTGGGGCTCACATTTACAATGACTTGGTTTTATTTAATCACACCGATGTCTATGTGCAAATGACTCTTTCCAAATCTCACTCTGGTTCCTATTCCTTCTAGGCAGCCATTCAGACTGCTCTGAAATGGGAGAACTTCTCCTTGGCCATGGATCTTTATGAAAAAGCAGGTGATACCTTTTTTAACGGCAGCCGAAACAGAGATCGAGCGGTGGAATTTTACAGGGTACTGATCCCTCCAAGCATTTCTGTCCTTGTGTCCCCGCAAGGCGATGGCCATAGGGAGCTTTGTCCCAGGGCTGGCTGCAGCACTGCATGGCCAGGCTGGAGGGATGGAGGGTGGAAAGGGATGGTGTGGATCTGAGTGTGCCAGAGTACAAACATCACTGCAGGGGGGAAGCCTGGAGCATAGATGTATTTTGCAATAGTTGCAGCTCACCCCAGAGATCATTTGGGAGGTGGAAACAGAGTCCTTACATTACAACTCCTGGCAGTGTTAGGTGTGAGCTGGTCACTCCTGGGGACATGCTCAGAGTCAGAATTTCAGGTACCTAAGGAAGGGCAGAGATGTGAGGCTCCAGTTTTGAGAACCACGCTCTGGGATATGAAACTTATTTTCAGGGGAAAGAAGGGGCTAGAATCTGAACCCGCAACACAACCACCCCATTGTCTGCCTGCCATGCCAAGCGGTTGGTCCATCTCCTGCTGCTCTATCACCGCTCGGTGGGCAGTGCTGTACGTCCCAGAACAGCCTGGATTCACTATTCTCTTTCCTCAGGGAGGTGCTGTGCCCTTGGCCAGGAAACTAAAGGCCACTAAGACAGAGCTACGGCTGTTCAATAAGCTGGCAGAGCTGCAGATCAGATTGCAGGGCTACGAGAAGGCCCTGGAGTTTGCCACATTGGCAGCCAGGCTGAGCATCAGGGTCGGTGAGTGATGCACACCCGCAGGGTACAGGGAGTTACTGGCTCCTGCAGATGGGGTTGCCTTTTTGGACGAGAACAGCCTGCTTGTGAAAGGGGCATCTCCTGCTTTCATAAGACTGCTGGACCTATTCTTATCCTAAGTGTCAACATCTTTTTAAGGCCACTTCCCATTTTAATCTGCATGACAGCCACATGGGAGTGCTCTGCCGTGGTGGTGGTGGGACCGGCTGAGCAGAGGGTTGTTGCTACACCAGAGCACAGGAAGTCTGATGAGGGCACAGGACTGAACAGTTCCTCCCTGTCCTAGCTCTTCTGATAAACTCATCTCTTCCCATTGCAGAAATAGTTTGAATGGGCAAAATGCCAGCACAAATGTCTGAGATGGATCCAGTCTTGTAATAGTCCTTTCCAACACCCAAGAAATCCCTTGGTTGAAATATATACTCCCTGGGCAATCTGTCCAGCCTTGGTATCAACAACCCTTCCTGTGGCACTGTTTTCTCCAAACCATCTTCAAACCCAGTGTCTCCTTATGAAGATACCCATGCCCCCAGGATGTTGAGCAAATGCATCCCCAAGCAGCTCAGCATGCTGGGCTGGGGATGTATTGTGAACACGCTGCATGCTGACTGTATCAGCAACTCTTTTCCAGGAGATCAATTGCAAGAGCTGGTTGCATTCCACCGCCTGGCTACAGTCTACTATTTCCTGCATATGTATGAGATGGCAGAAGATTGCTACCTGAAGACACTTGCCTTGCGTCCCCCCTTGCTGCAGTGCTCTGGAGAGGCCCTGTACTACTGCAAGGTGTATTGCCACCTTGGCAACCTCACCCTGCACAAACTGAAGGTAGGAAACCTTTCCATGATACTGTGTTGAGCACTCTGGACTTGGCAGAGAGCTGGAGGTGGAGTATCTCATCTACTGGCAGAGCAGCCACACATGTAGACAGCTGCATCCTGTGACTCTCCATCCTGTCTGCAGCTTTAGAATAAATGCACACAATGCTGGCACAACCAGGTTTTGAAGGGGGAAAGGCAATTCGGAAAGACATGCTGGCACTTAGCTGCAACTATATAGAGCCCATTGCAATGAAGTCAGGTGTCACTGGGTTCTGCCTGGAACCACCGGTCTCTGCTCCAGCTCCCTTATACCCTGTGACCTTCAATTAAACCACTTCCTAATGCCTGTCCTGTCCTTTACGGTTAGGATGAACAGGATGCAGCAGCCTACTTCCTCCTGGCCCTCGCCGCAGCGACCGAGCTGGAAGACCAGGAGCTGCAAGGCCTTATCCGCGCCAAGCTGGGTGACATCCCCGGTGCCCCGGGGGGGCCCGAGGGCACACCAGGCTGTGCTACGTACCGGCCCAGGTGGCTGAGCGAAGGCGGCCGCATCGTCTGACCGACCCGTCATCCCCGGGGACTCCCATGCGAGCTGTCAAGCAGCGTCGTGCGGTGCCGCTGGCACAGGTCCCTGTGCTCTCCAGCACAACCGGCCCAGGAGAGGTCTTGCGCCACATCCTACGGAGCTGGCAGCGTTTGGTCTTCTTGTCCCCGACAGGCAAGGGACCAAGCACTTGTGACCCTGCCCTCATTTTTTGGGAGTAAGGCTGCGCACCGCAGCCCAGGCGGCACGTCAAGGCTGGGCATCCAGGCAGGATGAGGCCCCGGCAGCGGTGCTGGAATGGGCGGTGCAGCAAGGCTGGGTGACAGATGACATCTCAGGAGCGCTCTGCCCTGCCTGGGATGGGCACAGGGGAGTGCTGCCATGTGCCTGCCTGTCCCCCCAGCTGCCCCACACACCTCAGGTCCCATGGGGCAGCTTAGCCTGACCCAAATGTGTTTTAACTTGAATAGCAACTCCTTTATTTATTCCTATCTGGTTTCTGTCCTGTCTGCTCTGGGAAGGTCTGGAGAGCCCAGGGCCTCTTTGATACAAAGCACCACCAAAGCTTTTGGCAGTGAGAGGCAGAATTAGGGAAAAGAGGAGAAATGAAAGGGGCTGGTCAAGCCTCGCCTGGGGACAAGCCCCATATGCAGGTGGGTGGCTGCTCGCAGGGGAGGCAGAGCCCACCCTCACCCCAGCCCTGCCATTCAGCCTCAGCTCTGGCACTGGAGCTCACCTTCTGCCCCCCAGCCCATGTGCACTTTCAGCACATAAAGCATGACAACGCTATGGGTCCCCCATGGGAAAAGAGCCGTCAGTCCTGACCCAGCCCTACTTTGCAGCCCAGCACCCTCCCCAGCCTCTCTTCTCCAGGCCGCAGAGCCCCGCAGGATGCAGGAGTGCCGGGGAGCGGACGGTGAGGCTGGGCGCACTGGCCTGCCCTGTGGCACCCATCCAGCCCCCCGGGCAGGGATGCTGACGGGGTTTTGGCAGGGAGAGGCAGCTGCGCTGCCTTTGCATGGGCCACTGGCAGCCCAAGGGGAAGCCCGGCAGGCAGCGAGGTGCCTTCAGGTGCCCTGAGCTACATGGCTGGAGGAGAAGCAAAAACTCCTCTGCGGAGCGAGCAGGGGGAGCGGGAGGCACCAAGGAGGCATCTCCTGAGAGCTGCCGCAGCAGCACACAGCTCTCCTCCACAGCCCGTCTCGCCACCAGAGAGCAATAAATGCCCATGTTTGCAGCCTTACACAGGCAAGTGCCGCTTCCCGGCTAATACCGACCTCATTTTTCAGTCTGGACTGGTGCAGAGTGAGGAATGAGCAGTTTTTCCACCTCATCTCTTTGCTCTGACAACCAGTGGCCAGACATCCAACTGGGGCTTCACAGGGGGACCCTGTTCTAAGTCTTTCCCTCCCTGATGCGCTCCACTGCTTGGAAATGCTAAATGCAGAACATTTATTTCCTCGCTGCTCTTTGCAAATGCCGAGTTTATTTTCCCCTTCTAATCCCTGTGAGGCATCCATCATGGGGGCAATGAATAGTTTACTGCTTGTTTACCGAGCATTCCTGCGATGCCATTAGGGGAGCCTCAGCCCTGAGCTCAGAGGTGGTAAATCTTCATCCTGTTTGAAATACAGCAAGCTCAGGGGAGAACCAGTCCCCCAAACCTTCCTGCCTCACCCTACAGAGCTGCCTCTTCTCAGTTCAGGTTGCTGATGCTCACTGTGCTAGGGCAGGATTTTTTCAGCAGTTTTTCATACACAGGGAAATGTACAGTCCCACATCTTTGTACCAGAAGGCAGACTGACAGCTGGACATCAGGCTATCGAGGGGAATGGAGAGAGGGAAGCTTTGATGGCTCTGGAAGACCTGAGGGTCTGCGTGGTGCAGAATTGCCCTGCCCTGGCACCAAGATCTCCACCCATCTCTCCTGCCATCCCCAGCACCTCACTTAGGGATGCTGCCCAGCCCCACGGTAGCTTGCCTGCAGCAGCTGCTGTACCCAGACCGTCTGGTCCTCAGCAGTGCCCTTTGGGTCCCTGAGGTGCAAGGTCACCACGAGGCTGACGCCCAGACCTCCCAGCAGGGCTTTTGTTACTAGTGGCTGTAGCGGCTGGTGCTGTGCTGCTGGCCAGGCTCTGCACTTGGGGGCCACGATGTGGGTGGCTGTGCCTCTATCTGTGGCAGAGCCCCCAGACCCACACCGGTAACCGGGGGCTGTTGTGGTTCTTGTCAAAGTTAAGCCCAGTGGAAGATGAATCATGCAGAGAGTATCCCCACCAAAATATCCCTTCCAGAGCCAAACCTGAGGCCATTCTGCCTAGCACCAGTGAGAAAAAAATGGGTTTTGTTTAAACATAGAAGGTCAGTGTCTCAGCTGGTCTAAATCAGCTAAGATCCATGAAGTCAAACAAGATGTTCTGATTTGCACGGACTGTGGATCTGGCCCATAGTTTTTAACTAGATGTGTCCTCTTTAAATCACAGGAAACAAATTTGTGGTGCTGGGGCGGGTGGGGGGGAGACTTGCTCTTTGGGAACATCCCATAAAACATCATTTCCCCTGTCCCTCATCTCCTCGCCCGCTCCCACGTGCTGTGACAAAGCTGGGCTGTTTTCCTAGTGGAATGAGAGGTCAGAGTGGGCAGGGCTATTTAAGGTCCATGATAATACTTGGAAATAAGAGCAGTCAGTCGTGTGTACCAGCTCATAGGCCTGTGCCCAAGGGAGGGTGAGGGTACCTTGTCCCCCCAGCCACTGGCACAGTTTCGTGGGCAGAGAAGCAGATGCTTTGGGGACTTTGTGCCAGAGGAGGTCACCAGGTGATGGCTCAGGTCTTGCGGCAGCCAGGCTGGGGGTTACCATCCTCCACCTCTTCCTGGCTTGGGGGGATATTGTCCATCATTCCCAGGGCTGTCTGTCTCTTAGACACAGCAGGGAGGACCCGTGTGTGTATGTAGAGAGGAAACACAGGGACCATGTAAGGGGTAGGCACCCAAGGTGCTGCAGGGTGCAGAGCCTGGCCAGAGCTGTGATGTTGCTCCAAGAGAAGGTTGGAAGAGCAGGGCTGTAGAAACACAGGAGGTATTTATCCTACAGTAGGCATTGGCCACCAGTGTCGAGCCCTCCTTCACCAGCACTAACGTCAGCCCAAACAGATGGAGGAAGAAATAGGGGAAAGGGAAAGGATGGATCAAGTCTCCTCTTACACCAGGTGTTGTTATCTTGCTGTGGCTTGTGACTTATTTCTGAGATGCATGTGACTGTCTGCTCCATGCCCAGTCCCAGGAGTTTTCCTTCCTTCGGTCCTCAGCCAGCCGAGCTGGAAATAGGACTGATGGGGACCATGTGCAGCAGCACATGCCTTCACACGGCTGCTAAAAGCAGCACCTTCCTTTCCAGCACTTCCAAAGGGTGAAGAGTGCTGTAGGAAACTCCTTGCTTTGGCTCTGATCCTTCTGCGTGCCAGTGTCTGGACCTGGTGCCGACCTGTCTCGCTCCAATCTTTCACCAGCGTGACCCTCTGGGCACCAGTGCTACCAGTCCTGATGTAAGCCCACCTAAGAGCCAATGCTGGCACTCTGACCCCATTTTTGTTTAATGCCTCAGGGGGTCATTTAAGGCTTGGAATAAAGAGGGACTGGATTTCTTTAACATATGGTCATTCTTGGACAGTGGAAATACCATGACAAGAATAATTCTTGGATAATCTTAGCTCTGGTGTGAGTCTCCTGAGGCGTTAGGAAAAAGGAAGTGCTGATAACTAACTACAGATATGGACAGAGGTGTTGAGGTAGCTAGATTTATTTGCATTTACACAGAAACTACTCTTTCCTGCAGAAATACAACACCCAACAATAATAATTATTATCAGCAGACATCTTTCATCATTCCTTCACTGTACAGTGCTGCAAATCTTCATTGGCCCTGTGCTGGATGGAGGCTGGGCTGGATGGAGAGACCTTCCTATTCCCATCTGCACCATCCAGCTCCAACCCAGCCTGTTTCCACTGCATGCCTCAGATCCCATGGGTTAGACAAGGGATAGAAACCCTCTCTGAGCACTGTCAAGGCCTGGCAGTTGGGCAGGGAAAACACATGCTGCTTGGGAGGGAAGCCTGAATTTTGGTGGTGTGCTGCACAGATCCAGGGTGTGGGTGGGAGCTGCTTCTCCCATCCCAAGGACATGAACCTGGGCCTCTCCTTAACCAGGGAAATCAACCACAGCTGATGCTGATGCACCACCCCCTGGTAAAAGCACGCTGGCTGTGCAGAGCTGTTCTGGAGTTCATTGCCCGGGTTTTGTAGCTGGTATCTGTCACCTCATTTATCCACCTCTACCAACTTTGGCAGAGGCTGGTCTCCAGCAGAGCCTGCCTCTGCTGGAGGCTCGTAAGTGATGTGGAGGAGCAGAGAGTCTGAGGCAGAGGTAAATCTGAGCTCATCTTATCTCAGAGGTGGCTGGTCCTCTCCAGCCAGCATCTTCTTGTGTTGCTTGGAACAGTAATGAGAAGTTGGTAAACACCAGCTGTTCTGCTAAGCAGAGGTGGGTGAAGTATATAAACTGGGTAATTTAGATTAAAAATCATTTATTTTCACAGCAACCTGGGTTTTTGTTCAGTGATAATTGGGATCATAAATATGTATGCCAGAAGGCATATCGGAGGTTGACGCTGGGAGGCTGAGCAACAGCCAAGAGTCACTAACTGTAACTGCATGTGCTTAAATAAAACTTCCCTTCCCTGCACTAAGGTAAGGTGGGCAGCAGCGCAATGCAGCCTGTGTGCTGAGGTGGGGGGGCCTATGTCTCCACTGCTGTGTCCCTGCCCTGAGAGCTTGCCATGTCCCTAGGGGAGGGGAGAAGCAAAACCAAAAAGAGAGGAAGGCAAGGGCAGCTGGGAAGTGACCAATGACTGTGGACAGGGAATAGTAAGGCCAGATGTAAAAAAAAAATAAATAATCCCAGCAGAGATTGAATACTTCTTGTGCTGAGATAGCATTAGGCATGGGTCAGCCCTGGAGCTGTCATCTCTGCTATCACTGGCCACAGGGCACCCAGATATCCCCAGGACTTACCCACACTGATCTCCAGAGTCACCTTCTGCTCTCGTGGGCACTTTGCATTCAGCAGGACTGATGGGAGACCAGTGCTGGACGCTGTGCTGGGCTTTGCCAGGGAAAACATCTCTCTGGGAGTGGAGAGGGCAGAGAGAGTGAACTGGTAAACATGGTACAGAAAACATTATCCCTTCCAAGTGTACAGCTGGTAGGAACCATGTGTGCTAGAGACAGGGACACATGGAAGGGCAACTGGCTCTCCTGGGTACCAGCTGATGGGCAAAGACCTCCATGTTCCCATCTTGTCCCAGCTCTGCACGCAAACACGATGTTGCTGGCATGTGCTAAGGGTCCCAGCTAAGCTGCTTATAGCTCCCCAGCTCCCTCCTGCACACTGTCCCAACAACTACGGCTCCTCTGAGAGAGAAACGCGGGCAGGAAACCTGGCAGCAAGAGGCTCCCCTCACTGCAGCGCTGGAGACAAGTGTAGGAAACGGCACAAGTGCCAACAATTCCTGTCACACTACAGGAGAGGGGAAAAATAAAAAATAAAAAAGACTCTGTATTTGGCTGCCGTGAAGGCTGTTGGGATACAGTCCAGGAATTGGGATGAATACAAAGAAATGAGTGCCTGAGCACCAGATGATTTTTGAGAAAGGAAGAATAAATTCTTACATAACCAAATTCCCTTTGTGCACTGGTTATGGGGTAGTTGTTCTATTTTGCTATTTTGGTTTGGTTTTTTTTTCTTTCTTTTGCACCTGCTCTGATAGTGGTGTTGGGGCCACACAAGAATGCATAAACATACATTGGTGTGTAGGGAGCAACGGCTGCACCATTTATGTCCTGACTCTAAGGTTTAATTCTGTCTAGGATGCCTTCAGTTCCTTGCAGCTGGCTTTTGAATTGCAGCATGACTTTTTCTTACTGCTGTCCAAGGTTTAAGCCATGCTTGATCCCAAAGTATTAGTACAATATTAATCAGGTTAAAAAAACCCCTTGCTCCAGTGCTTTGGGAGGGATTTGCAGAAGTTCCTATATGACTCCAGCATGTTAGGCTTGTGTTCTTCTGCATTCTCTTCCAGATTTCCCTAACCCATCAGCTGGGCTTTCCCATCTTGTCCATCTCATGATCTGATAGAGAATAAACTGTGTGCTCTGGTGATGGCTACACTTGGGGCAGACCACACTGGAGCACCGCTGAGGTGCAAGGCACCCGTAGGGTTGCTGTGTATCCCTGGGCAGCCAAACTCAGCAGGAGTGTCATTGCCTTCTGAGTCATCTTTTTGTCCTCTGTGTCTGCAGCATCTTATGTCTATTTTGGAAGCTATTTGATACTCCAGAAGCTTCAGTCTTTGGGGATGACAGGGCCTGCTTTGTACCTGACTTCTGCAGAGTAGGGTTTCTGAGTTTGCTCTGGCTTCTGTCAGTCTTTTCCTTCTCTGTCCTGCTGAACTCCTCCTTAAAGTACCTTTGTCTGGAATTGACATCTTTTCTCCTCAAATCTCCCTGATGCTGTCTTGATAAACTCGTAGACATGAGCACTAGCAGTACAGTTTGTTCTCAAATTCTTCCCAAACCTGCCTTGAAAACTGGCACACAACTACTTTTCTGATGCCATGTCCCTCTGTGCTCTTGGCATTCATCTCAGATTGGAAATCTCTTGATCTTGCTTATCTGTTGTATTTTCATGCGGAAGGATACAATGGATAAAGAGACACTCAGGCAAGAGTGTCTATTAGATACTTTACAAATCCTAATAATCTCTGAAAGGACATCTGGTGATTTGCATTTGCTTTTTGGCAGGAAGGCTGTGGCCTTTGGAAGTCAGCAGGTGTCCCTTCGATAGTGCCACAGTTGCTGAAAATTTCATCTTGCTTTTGTCCAAGCTGAAACCTGCTCCTGCCTCTCCTTGAAGACCTAAGCCAGGGCTGTGATGGGTGGTGTTTCAGTGCCTTACCCCACCATGTCATCTGCCGTGACATTGTCCTGCCAGCCTGGCATGCTGCTGGCAGTCCCATTCTTCCACTTGCATTTTAACAGGTTTGTGACTGTCTACATCTGGCTGATGGAGAAGGAAAATGTCACATGAAGGACTGAGAATGGGTGATGGTCTCTGCCTTGTTGGTGGAGGGGCTTGTCTTCCAATTTACTTCATTACCTCCCTTATTTTTACTTCCAGTGCAGTACATCTTCCCTGGGCAGATCCTGTACTGCATGAATCATTCCTTTCTTTTTATTGGTACCATTTCTGTAAGAGTCCTCCTCCTGGAAATCCAACTTGGGTACTTTACTCTGTGTTAGTAGAGGCATGTCACGGCACGTCACTTGCATTTGGGACTCCTTGTGTTTTTCTTCTGCCTGTAATACACAAGGACTTTCTCTGAGGTTTGGTGGCACCAAGTTTGTGAGCTGGTGGTATTGCCTACAGTAACCAAAGTCTACAACTGCATTGCTTCCCATGGGGTTGTGGGAATTTCCACCCTGCAGCTTCTGCTGTGATTGTGCCAGCAGAGACACTTCAGCGTGGCTTTGTCTGCTTGGACTGTGCCATCTCCACCTCCAGAGTGCTGAAGAGGTTTCTATCCACTCACAAATCCCCTGATGTTTTGGTGCCATTTTGACACTGAGTGTGAGGTTGATCTGCATGCAAGTGCCTTGCTTTGACTGAGCTAGTCAGGGCACTCATTTTTCTGCAAATTTGCACTACCAGCAGTGTCACCCGTGGGCACAACAGAAACCTGCAGTCATGGCTTTGACAGGGTGGCTCTTTCCCTTGCTTTTCTGCTTTGCAAGCTTTAGGATAACAATTTCTTTTGCCATAGTGACTGTACAGGAACTATATGCATATCATTTTCCATTGTCATGTTTTCCTGAGCACCACCCACAGACCTTTCTCTGCAGTTATCTTTCTCTTCTGCTTTTTATCTCTGCATATTCTCTTGGATGTGTTTTGCCCTTTTCTCTCATTTCCTCTGCTGGACTGTGGAATATTGCTAAGCCTGTTTCAGTTGCCCAGCAAGCGTGCCCCTAGGTGCCCTTTTTCAGACAAGCTCCGTCTTCCCATTCTGTAGTGAAAAAACACAGCTCTGAAGGCTGCATTATCTTACAGATCAGGTGTTTTGTGAACTTCAGCCATAAACAAATCTGTTGCTTTCCAGGCTTACAACTGGATGTTGTTTTCCTGGATCACAACTGTTGATAAGATGCTGCTCACCAATAGCAGACACAAAGCCTTTCTCATGCCTACCCATCACTTCTGCAGGTGGGATGTTGAGGGATCTTCCAGAGCTGCTAGCAGCATACGCACATGCAGCGTTTCCCCATTTCTGCTTGTAACGCTGCTGCTCTGGCTTCATGACCCTCTCCCAGCCAGCCTTGCTACAGTTCAGCTCACTTCCCATCGTACTCTGAAGAATGCCCAATTGCTATACATTTCCCTTCTCCTGTCGAAAGCCTTGGGGCCTGGAAGCTGGTGTGTTGCTCTGCATGCTGTTTTCTGGGTGCTGTTTGGTTTCTGTTTGCCTTGCTGGGTTTCTGGGCTCTGATTGCCTGCGCCTGTGGGAGCCAGCTTGTCTCTGAACCCCGTTAGTGCCCCAGCCTAAGAAACAAGGAAGTGGCATGTCACGGCCATGCTTTTAGCCAGCTCTGCTCTCAGGATGACGTGACTACATGCATGTGGCTCTGGACCCACTTGCCGAGGGGCAGAAGCTGTTTGCTTTGCTGTGGGTGCCAGGCTAAGACAGTCTCTCTGCCTGTACCTGGTGCTCACCACAGCAAGCTTGTGCTGGCTCAGCACATGGCACAAACCCATGTTTCCCTGCTTGCCTCCTGCTCCAGGTCCTTCAATGCTGCCTGGAAGTATCAGTCCCTGCCAGTATCTACAGTCCCAGGTATTACCTTTATTGCTTGAGCATCCTAATGAACCATGGGGTAGCTGCTAGTGCACCCTTGGCAAGCTTCAGTGCTTGGTCCAGGACAAGGCACTGAGGAAGCTGCGGGTGCTGTTTCCTATTCCCCAGTCACGTATCTGCCACTTGTTACTGTGGGGGCCTGGATTTGCTTGATTTGGCCATCTGAAATGGCCAGTATCTGGCTTTTCCCAGGACTACAGGAGGCACAGAGGTTGCAGGGCTTGGTACCAGCAGCTGAGAGCAAGGTAAAGCATTGCCTGGCTTGGGCAGCACTGCTCTGACCCCTCACCAGCCTCCCAGCATTCTGGAACAAGTGTCCAAAGCAAATTTACACAGTGGTGTAAATACCCATTCCCTGGACATTGTGTTTCTGCAAGGGCATTGCACTGCCTGAACTACAGGGAAGGGGAAACATTCATAGCTTCTCTGTAAAGGACAAGGAGATGAAGATGCTCAGATGGCAGGTAAATAGGTGGGAAATGATGGGAAGTGGGTCTGGGAGGTTTGGACCACAGGTTAGAGAGAAAATATCAGAGAACTGCACTTTTTTAGATGGCTGAGATGTTGCCAACACCCCCTTGCCCAGACCGGTGTGACTGCCTGTGTGCAGCGGGTGTATGTGAGAGAGAGAGAAGCTCAAGAATAACAGCTCATTAATATTTCCTGCTCTCCAGGCTAAAGGCTATTACCTTGAGCAGCCTCGCAGACACAGCTCTGCTCTCACAGGCATCCTGAACCCATCCCCTGCCAAACCACAGCTGCCATTCCTGTGTGATTGAGGGGAAATGAGCCCTTTCCTTTCCCTTGCCTTCAAACAAGGGTGAGAGGCCTTGGCTGATGCAAAAAATAAACATGAACCATGACTAGGACAAAGGCGAGTCACTGGGCCAGCTGCTATTGTAAACAGTGCCTTTTCTCCCCTCCCCAGGCACCAGGCTTTCCTGGACGTCCCCTCCATTCCCTGGCAGCCTGGTTCTTCTCTCTACATGGGGCTTCCCTGCCTTCTTTTGGGTGTCGCTTTCCAAAAAGCTCACAGCTGGGCTGATATGCAGAGCAGTGCTGTCCAGTATCTGTGTGAGAGGAAGAGGAGGAAGGCAGCAGAGAAAGGGAACCGGAGTCACTATTCACTCCCGGGAGCTGTGGGGATTTGCAGCATTGCTCTGGTGCCCCTCCACCTGCCACCACAGCCTCCCCTGGACATCCCTTCTCCAGGCCCAGGAGCAAAGCGCGTCTGTACCTGTCATCACAGGGAGCTGCCCGGGAGGCATACGCTGAGCTGCTCAGCTCGCTGGTAGCCCATTCGCACTGGGCTTTGGAGCAGATAATGTTCCTGCTCTGACCCATCTTGCTCACAAGCAGCAGAAGAGGAGGAAGGAATGGTACACGGAGGGAGATGCTGGCCTGAAATCAAGCGCTAGCAAGATGGAATGTCCTTAGTGGGGAGATGCTTTGCAGCTCTCTTTTAGGATGGAGGATCCCTCGGTCAGCTCTCCGGTGGTGCTTCAGTGGGGGAAAGATGCAGCGCAAGTCCCTTCCAGCAGGCAGCTGCCCTCAGTGTCACCCTGTGTCTGGGTGTTGGTGTCTGCCTAGGAGAGGCAGCGTGGGGAATGACAGGGGACAGGGCTGTAGGTGACCACCTCATCCCCCTGGGCTTCTTGTAGTGAGAGGAGTTGGCTGATCTCAGTCCACAGTGGCCTGTGGATGCGGAGATGAGCCAACACTCAACTCAGGAATGTGGCATGCAGCCAGCCTTGTCCCTTTCTCTTTTAAGAAGCATTAATTAGGCTGGATTTACTTGGCTAAGGGACACCTTGAGTCAAGACACGTCCGTGTAACTGTTTATGCATTGTTTCTCATGCAATTAGAGTGCAGTAAATGATAATCATTATCAGCTTCTGACACTGAGACTGTGTAAACATTTAAATTACCCTTCTGGACCTCAAAAGGCTCATCCAGCGAGGCTCGGGCAGCTCCTCTGCCCCCACCGAGCCCAGAACCTTGTGCCCTTGCCCCGGGGGAGCAGCTGGCAGTTCCTGATGGCAGGAGGTTTGTTGGGGGAGCTCTGCGCCCCTGCCTGGCCTCCCCCCGGGGGCACCTTCGCGGTGTTAAGCAACTCAAAGCCTCACCCTAGGAGCGAGCAAGGGCCAGCCTCAGTGAACTGTAACGTGTGCTGGGATGCATGCTGTAATTTATGCCTATTTGTGTGCTAATATTAATAGAGATGGGCTTTGTTATGGATATGAAAGTGGCAGGGACTGAACTGCAGCCCAAAAAAAGCTACAGCTGCTTCAGGCGATGTCCTTCAGGCTGGCAGGCTCCGATCTGCTGTGGACATGGCACACGCAGACTGTGCATCACGCTGTGACTGATCCATGGTGTTTCCCTGCTGCAGGGTAGAGTTTTCAAAGGTCTTGAAAGCAGGTAGTGCTCCAACAACCTCAGCTATTTCCCCTACTGTACCTTTTAAAATCCCAAATCTTTCCTCATTATTCAAGTTTTTAATCAACATTAATTCTGAAAGTTATCATTCTGGGCTCCCCAGGACACTAACACGTTCCCCTATTGGCCCTAGATCTCCTGGTTTAGCCTTTTAGAAAGACATCCAGTCCCAATTTTCAAAGCCTGCAAGTAGTAGCGAATCACTCCATCCCTGTGCCTGCTGTCCTGCTATTTCTTACCCTGCTTCCTATTCCAAATTTGTCTAATTTCAATTTCCAGGCTCTGGATCTGCCTGTGTCTTCTGCTACTCAGTTGAAACCCTTATCATCACAAAGCTTTTTCTAAGCTGGCATTTATAGTCTGTAATCAAGTTACCCATCTGTCTTCTCTTTTTCCGAGAAAATAGATTGAGTTTCTTTAATCTGTTACTGCAAGTCCAGGTTGCCAGACCCTTTTTCTTTTCTTATGTACAGAGTGCACCTTGGCAAGAGTTGTAAGTATCATATATGTACCGAGGGAGCTTTTTAAGTGGAGGAGAGAGAACTTCTCTCCAAAACTGGCTGAATTTTGCAGTTCAGATTGGCATCGCGCTCACCAGTTTTGATACTGCTCCCGTATATTAAGAAATGTGTTTAATGTTCAGTTCCACTGGTTAATAAACATGACCCTTTTCTGGCTGGTTTTAGTTAGGCAAGATGATTGTTTATACTGCAAAATTCAGCCCCTGTCCTGAAGCTTCTACAAGCTCACGTAAGACAAGGTACAAGGGATGCCATGTACAATGGCAGATGAAGAAGCACCAGGGGAAGCGACAAGAGGAACACCTGGGCACAAACGCCTGCTTCGTGCTTACAAAGATGGCTAAAGCCACTTCATGTTTTTAGAGGAACAAAGTGCTGACACGAGGGAAGCATCAGCCACAGGCACATGCAGACAGCCAAGGAGCAACGCGAGTCTGGGTACAGTAGGTGCATCTGAGCGTGCAACTGTGGCTGCGTGGGAGCCCAGTGCGGGGAGCCAGCCCAGGTCTCTCTTGGGGCCGGCAGCCAGAGCCTCCTTCAGCTGCTCTTTCTGGGCAGGAGTGTTGCTCGGTGTGTTGGGAAGAGCTGGCTGAGGATGTCAGGCTGGGGGTACGGAGGTGGCAGCAGAGGAGGAATGGGATACGGGGGGAGAATTGCTGATGGGGACGTGCATGGGGATGGTTTTGGTGGGTGAAGGACAGTCCGTACACCAGTTTCTTGGCTCTTGTTCTGCGACAGATTGGCCGCGCCAGGCTTATAAGGCTGCAATCGCAGCTCCCAGGGTTGTGCCACGAGTAGCCACAAACTCGTTATCGTTGCTCAGTGACCTGTGAACAAGCCTGGCCATGACTGTACTTCCCGCCCCCGCAGATTCATCAGCTCTCAGCAGTTTGAGATGGCCAAAGCAGTGACGAAAGAGATTTTAAACCCAATCTGGGAAGTTCTGCGGGAGATTTCCCACAGCCCCCCAGTCAGTCCGTCTGCTGGTGTGTCCGTGCCGTAGCCACCTCCGCCTGGAGCTGCCTCTCCCCTGCCGTGCCGGACAGGGGCTGCGGGAACAGCACGAGAGGTACTGGGGCATTGGCTTACTTGGTTCATCGTGAAACAAAACATTCAGACAGGCAGGTCCTGGGGTAGCCCTCTGTCTGCTTAATTTGTCCACTTCCACAAAATCAATATAGGAAGCTTCACTCTGAAGAGGCTATTCTGCATTTTCTGCATTTTTTTTTTAGGGTGCAGGCAGGCTTTCATGGGAAGGCTAGGGTCTGCACCCAGTGGATTGGCCCAGAGCATGAGTTTGTGAGGGACAGCATCTAAAACTCAGAGGCTGCCTGAGAAAAACACGAGCCGGGGCCGGCAGGTGGAAAAGCTTCACGTGGCCAGGTGGAAAGGGGTTACCATGGCAAGGAGCACCGGCTGCTCCGAAGCAGGGCTGTGCTGGGCCACCCTGGAGCTCTTCCAGAGAGAAGACCAAGCTGGAGCCTGTAGAAATCACTGCCACCCACCAGAGCTGCTTTACATACAGGCAAACATCAGCTGAATTTGTTAATTCAGTTTTACTAAGACAATAATTGCATGTTTATTAAAAAAACCCAGATTTTTAAAAATGATTGATATTCAGTGACTGCCCAGGAGACATGGATTGATTTCCTGCTCGTCAGCCAATCTTTAATTATCATTATGCATCATTGTATTTAGTTTCATAAACAAAAGGCAGTGAAAAACAAAGAGATTAACATTAGATACCTATAACTTAATTTACGTGTAATAGCTTTATTAGCTCAAAGCCTGGAACGTTCCAAGGGAGTTTTACCTCGCAACCTCAAGACACACGCGCTCATGATAACTCTACGGCAGCTTTAAAAAAGTGGGTGTCATGCTGCCGTGAACCGAGGCAGACTCCCAGAGAAGCCAGCGATCTTCTCCCACCCCTCCTGCGGATGTCCTGCAGTGGCAGGCACTCGGGGCGGCAGGAGCACCCTGGGCTTAAACAGCTTTGAGTCTCTTCCGAGGCCTGTGGTGTTCTCACTTTAAAAGTGCTCATATTTCAATGTATATTAGCACGTTAGCTCTGAAAGCTTGCCCCACGCCTGCTGCTTTGCAGGGCGCCCGAGGGGAATGCCACACTGAAGCACTCGGTGGCCCTGTCATTTCTTGTGCATGTCACGGCTTCATCTTATGTCTCGTTAGTTAATTAGAGGACAGAAAAGCAAGCTGCAGAAGTCAGAGAAGCCCTACAAAACATGTGTGAAAATGTCAAAGGAGCTCAGAAAGCAAAGCCCAAGGTGCTGCCCTTTGCGAAAGCCACACTTCGGGCATCTTGTTGCTGTCGTTCAGGATGAACAGGGAGCACAGGCGGATGCTTGTGCCATGCCAGGACAGCTCTATTAGTGGAAGAAGACACTTAGCACAGCACCTCGCTGCTGCACCGTGCCCAGAGGGCACCTCCTGTCCACGGGTGACCATCAGCAGCGTGCCACGGCCCCAGCTTTCGGCAGGGACCCTCCTGACCGCAGAGCAGGACCCAGAGGGAGCATCTCCAGAGACTGCCCTGTGCTGGCACACCCTGGCTGCCCGGGGGCTATCCTCCAGCCTTCGAGGGTGATTTCCAGCATTACACTATTTTTACGGCACTGGAGCTGGGTTACGCTGCCCTGGGGAAGCTGAAATGCCTGTTAGTCATGCGGTCGGTGATGACTGCTCTGCTTCTGTTTTGCCGTGGGCCCTCTCTGCCACCCTGATCTCTTCTGTTAATTTATTTACCCAACAAATGGCATTTCCCCAGCTCTGCAGTGATGCACACTCAGCCCCACACCACAACCAGCCAGGGAAGCACCAACTCTTGGTCTCACCGGCATTGGAGAAGGACATGAGGACGTCCTCAGCCGCTGCCCAAGAGGCAGAGCAGGCAGTGCTGAATTTCCCTCTGCCCAAACCGATTTGAAAGGTGAAAGAACTTGCTGTAGAAGGTCTACCAGTGCTTTCTTCCTGCAGCCCATGCCATGGGCAGTGTGTACGTCGGTGCTGTTCCAGGCTCGCAGGGGACAAGGGAAGGCAGGAATAAGTCCTCCATTGCAAAATGCATACAGTGCTTTCTGGAATTTGCTTTGCCATGTGGCCTGCAATATTGATTTTTAAAACCCCTCTGCTGGTTATTTAGTTCTGAAATCGAGCAATGTGCCTGTGAGCTCTAAATTTTAGGGAGTAGATTGTACATGACTAATTTTATGGTCTGCACTGCCTTTTATCTTGGCTTGCTATTAATTTAACAGCAAATCTCTGTATTTGTCAGTTTTGATTCCTGGGGTACCATATAATTTCGTTTGTAAATTGATTTGTGCTTTCTGATACTTCAATAAACCCATTTGGTATAAACACAGCTCTTCATTTCCCTGCGAGTACGTGGTGAACAAGCAGAAGCTGAGCACAAAAATAGACATTTATTTAACCAACAAGTATAACAAGGGGAGGGCAGCAGGAACGCAATGGTTGGACCAGCAGTCTGCTGACAGCCTCTAAACAAGGTGCAGGTTACAGTGCAAACTAACCAGCAGTTTCTTCTTCAGGCAGGACCTACTGAATGCAGTAACCTGCTTATTTGCTGTCTGCTGTGTGCAGGTGAGAAGTTTTGGGGACCCCCAGCTTCTTTTGTATGCATTGCCCAAGATGCCCTGGTGTTTCCCAGCCCTGGCACCTCTCTGGGTGTTCAACACGCTGGAGAGGGCAAGAGTGGGTGGTTGATCAGGGACCAAGGGAAACCAAGCCAAAACTGGGAGTTTGTCACTCCTCTCTGGGAGGTCACCTAGGCTCCCTGCCTCCTTCTCCCCACTGCAAGTGTCCCTATAGTCTATGCTTATTCTTTCCATTCCCTTCTCACACCTGATTTCTTACCAGCCCCACCAGCTGTGGATTGAGACCCCAGGTGCCACTGCCACTGTAGCAGAAGAGAAAAGGCATGGTTCATTTTCATTTCTTTTTTTGCAAACAACTTTTCCTCTGTGTTATCCTGCGCAATGCCAAGGCCACAGCATGGAGAGTTCGTCATTCTCACCCTGCCCACATTTCTCATGGGGAGATGGGCTGCAGGTTGAGGCTTAGCCAGATGGCTGTTCGGCCACCGCGGCATGTTCAGTGCACAAATGGCTCTTGAAAGCCTGTAGTAACTAGTAATTAAATTAATCTGATAGCTGACGTCCCAGCTCTAGGTGGTGGGTGATTCATAACAGGGCTCTCGTTAGCAGTATTGGCTCAGAAACCTTTTTCAGGCTGGTCACCATGTGAAACATTGATGAACACAGAGGAGAGACACAGGATTCTCCACCAGGAGAGGGGCTCTGCCCAGGGCCATGCCCACAGGCTGGGGTACGTGCCCAGCACCCTGGCAGGAGAAGGGGATGGAGTGGAGCACCATGTGATGGACAGATCTCCGGCTGAATCTCTGGGCCAGAACCATTGCCCAGTGGGAGACGGCCAGTGCCCACCACGGGAGCCAGGGAACCCCAGGCAGCACAGACCAGCTGCTGCAAAGCTGGGGGCACGGGGGCTGACCACCCTGGTGTGCCAACACACCACCACCTTCCTGGGAAAGACCAGGAGGAGGTGGACAACCATTCTGGAGGCTTTTAGCACCAAAGACATTGTCATTTACATGCGTTTCTCTTCTACACCACCCATGCAAAGGAACTTGCAAGAAGACCATCAGGTTTTGCTGACTGCATTGCTAAGGACTTTGGTATAGGGGATGCTACATATAGCCTACGTGAGCAGGGCCTGCAGGAAAAGCAGGGTGTCATCCTAACCAGAGGACAGAGGGCTAGGAGAAAACATGCCAAAAGCTGTGAAGATAGGGGGGACTTGGGGAAATGCCCTGATATGTGAGACTACACTGCATCCATGCAGTAAGGTAGGCAGAGGAAAGGAAAAGTTGCAGAATATCTAACTACAGGCAATGGAAACCACCTCCATAAGCTTCTTTTTAGTGTGCTAAATTGATAGACCTCCTTTTGTTTCTGTAAAGTGAGTCTTTAACACCTCCCTCGACAATCAGCAAAATGCAGTTTTTGTAAATGTTCTCCTTTTGTCACTTCTTTTCTTTTATAAACCCAGAAGCCAGTATAGAGGCACACACTTTGATTACTCTATTAACTTTCTCTTTGAAGTCGTAAGTTTTATTTCTTTTTTCCCCCAGTTAATGAAGCTTACTTGTATGATTGCAGATTGTGAGATTAGAGAGCTAGAAAAATTTTATTTCAAATAGCTGCCAATTGTCATTTAGACTTTTGTTATTTTTTTGTCCTCCCAGATCAACACTGCTCAACTATTTCAGATTGGAGAAAAGCCATCAAAATATTCTATTTTCACAAAAGATACATGATTAGACCACTAGTTCCAAGTCACCAATCATTTTTATGGTAACAATTTGTCCAAAGCCACTTTCTTTTTCATTTCTGACACCTTTTTTTTCAGGAACAGAAACACCAGGAAGTGCTAGCTAAACTCAAACTTGACTTGTATTGTAACACACTGGTTAATTTTGGGGGGAAAGGTATTTGGAAAAATATAGATGAAGATTTTGAAAACCAATATAAAAAGTGAGCCCACTTCAATCCTCAGAAATAAACTAACAAGTTTTCTGAGTTTGGGTGTTGTTTTTTTTTCAACAAATCCATCTTCACTCTCAGCACTGACAGTGGCTGGCTAGGAGATGTCTGTGTGGGAGAATGAAATTGCCCAAGCAGAGCCAAGTTAATGATGTCGAGTAAGATTTATTTATTTATTTATTTTACTCTTTTCATCAGGCAACATGTTTTTTGTTTTGTTTTGTTTTGTTTTTCCCCAAGTCTGAAATGCTGAGGGGAAGGAACTGTGCAGAGAAAAGGGAATCAAAGAAATCAGGGCAGAAAACAGTTGGCTCCAGTCCCTGTGTACTGCGAGGCAGTAGGGTAATGTCATAGGCATGCACTGTATTAGAGAGGAAAGGGATCTGGGACGATAGTGGAAAACTCTTGGAAGTCATCAGCAGCTCTGAACTGCTCACATCAGAAACACGGTACCTGGCGCAGCCGTGGCTGCTGATACCCATATCTGTGGGGTGCAGGCAGGGAGCGCTGCCAGCTGGGCAGAGAACAGCCTCCCACATATTTACAGTGCATTTTATCTCCCTTTTGGTTACCCCATAGCTGAACCTTCTCCCACCAGTGCAACCACCTCCCCGTGGATGGCAGGCGATGCTTCCTCAGCGCAGGGAGAGATGGCAATGATACCTGTTGTGGTCTGCCACGGGGGTCATGGCTTGGGTGCTGGGTGCCTCCGGAGAACGCTGAGCCACGCTTTCCTTCCAGTAGCACCGAGGTGAGCTCTTGATCTCGGCAGTCACCCACATCTGCCCTCTGTTGAGGCATCTCTTTGTCTACTTACATGTATTTCCAAAAAACATTCACAAAAGGTGCCCCGTGGGAAGGAGGAGCTGGCAGGCTGCGGCATGGCAGTAACAACAGCCGTTCCCCTGCAAAGCCCACGTGGGAATGGGAGGGCTCTTCTGCTCCCCCCATTAACACCTTTGAATCAGACACTGAAGCTGTAAGGCATGGTGAAGCCAAAGAGAATTTGAACAGAGAAGGAAGCTTAAGTGGCTGCTCTAACAAAATGGCTCATTTTTCTTTGAAATTAATTGGCTGGATCCTGACAAAACCTGTTATTAAAAGAGCACCCTCACCTTTATAATCATCTGAGTTGTTTGTAAAGCGCTCCCAGAAACTGAAAATCATACCCTCTCCTCGAGCTCTTTTGTTCATTTCCATCTGGGGGAAATGAATTCATGAGACTCCATTAAAAAATTATTGGCACCCCAGAGCCAAAGGCAACAGGTCTCTCAAAATGTCCAAGTAAAACCTGCTCTAATGAATAACCACTGTCAAATGTCCAGGCAAAAAGGAAAAATAGGACAGCAAACAAAACTGAACAAAAACCTAAGCAGTTGCCTGTTAAGCGGGGACTGCAATTATGAGTTCTGTGATTCACACACCAACACCCACCCACCACCGCTCTCTGCCAAATGATTCAAGGCAGATAGCATCACTCTAATGCCCTGGGATTTTCCTTTTGTCAGTGAAAAGATAGGGCTGAAGGCAGTTGGGATACTCTAAACCTACAAATGCAACTTATTGTGAGAGTAAACTTGTTATCCTGCTCATTGCACAGTCCTGCCAGGACAAGTCAGCAGGTCAAGGTCCCCCTTGAGTTATCTCCCTGCCACCACGGGGTGGGCAGCAGGCCCAGATGAGGTAACTGCCTGATCTTGGGCGCTGAGCCTGCAGAGGGATAGGGAAAGCATCATTTGGTCCTGGATGGTGGTGTGATGTGGTGCCTGTTGTCAGCTAGAGTAGCAGTGGGTAGAGGAACGGAAAACAACCTATGTGTTGGGCTCTCCTACACAACAGCGCAGCCTGGGTCTCCGTTTGGCAGAGAACAGCCTCCTACGTATTTTTTTGGTGCAGTTTTTCTCCCTGCATTCAGTTGGCAGGCTGTGGGGACCCTTCCCCATTGGCCCATGTCCTCTGTCACTTCCCCCATGTATGGGCCATGGCGGGAGTGGGCTTTACAGCATTTGGGCTGCACTTGCAATGGCTGCATCAATATTCATCTCTTCGTAAACATAAACTGCCCCTGCTGCTCTGAGTTGCTTCAGATTATTCATATCGATTCAGCACTGTTAATGATTAAATACAATGTTCTTCAATGTCTGCATTTAACAGGAAAGCTTGATTGGATTTACCGTTTTGAGGTTGGGTGGGTGGTTTTCAGTTACGTGGCTGGTCTTTTTTTTTTTTTTCCTTGTGGAACATTGTGTCATTTTGCAAATGAAGAATTACCCTCTTGCCTTTTAATAAAAACTTCCATCTCTGAAGGATTCGCATCCTCCTGCTTAATCAGACAACTGATATATTGCGTGCCTCACCATCATCTCTAGGCCCCTCTCCCCGAGAGCCTTCACAAGCAGAGCAGCTCCTGCAGGTCCAGCCGGCTGAGCTGACCATGCCCAGAAGCCACAGGCTGGAGAACAGGGGACAGAACAGGTCCCAGCAAAGGCAGATGATTGCAAAGTACCTATCTGTGGATGGCATCCCTAGGGGTCCCTCGGGTAGGGAGAATAACAGCTACAAAATCTGGTGCTTGTCCTGGAGAGAACTTCATGCCTTTACAGAGGAGTCAGAAGACAAAACACAGAATGAGGTGATTTAGTTCATGTTCCCAATATCCTCTTGGCAGTGCTGGAAAGAAATCCCCAAAACTGCAGTGCAATGCACTGTGCAGTTTTGTCTTCCAGTAGTTCATCAGGAGTCCATCCATCCAAACTTTGTCCATCCATCATGGAGTCCCAGCCTCTGTAGGAAATGTCCAGACTTAAATCTGAAGGAGGAACACATTTGCATGTAGGACCAGCAGGATACAATCACTGCGCATATCTGGGGCCATAGTTATATGTGAACTGGGGCATAGTTTTACTGAGAGCTGTCGTCGTATTTATTTCTCATCTTGTCTTTAAGTGAGACAGCACACGAGGGCTCAACCACACAAGTTGAGAAAGGAAAAACAAGGAGAGAACGCAAAGTGAAATTGCTGAGTTGCTACTAGTTAGCGACGGTTTAAAAAGAAGATGTGAAATCAAAGATTCAGGAAAAAAAGCCCTGACCTGACAAAGCACAGAAATGCTCCGAGAAGCAGCAGAGGGAAGACAGACTGCAGCTCAGCCAGATCGCTGCATCGCAGGCAGCAGCAGAGACCTGCATTTCCTAGGGCTGCCCGATCAGGAGGGATTGGCGGTGTGCCTGCATTGGGATGGGGACACACCGCACGCCTGCCCCAGCCCAAAGCTACGTGCATTAGCAGCGAGATGATTGCTGTGTACGCGTGGGCACGGGCATGTTTCTGCTCTTAAGTCTCTGTGCCTGATAGAAGACGGACAAATAAAAGTGACCCAGAGGTCCAGGGTTACATCTGGTTAGACTCAATGAGATGAAATCCATTTCGGGATCTCTAATGGCCCTCACTCGGCGGTGTCACACGGGTGCCAGGATATTAAGGGCACCTGTCAGGGCTATTTTAGGAAACAGAGCCCTCCTGCCTGGTGCCCCCCTCCCCTCTAGCACTGAGCTCACATCGTGTCAAATGAGGTCTGCTGGAGCAGGGCACACAGAAAATTGTGGGTTTAGTGGAAAGCCTGGGTAAGAAAGTGGCTTTCTAAGCTCTCTTGTCACACACAGCTCCAGCCTGGACCCCGTGGGTTTATTTTTTGCATCCTCTGCGCAACTTCCACCTGCAGGTTTCGGACCCAGCTGCACACCTCGAGTTTTGCCCATCCCCAGGGACAGGGGGAGGCTTAGGGCTTCTCCTGGACTGCCTTGCAGAGCTGAGCTGTTATCTTCTCCCATGGGGAGAGCCAGCCAGGGTGAGAAGGGAAATGAGTTCAGTGCCTACACATGGAGACTTCCCTTGACGCAGTGAAACAGCTTGTTTGGTGGTCATATACAAACAGGCAAAGCAGCTGGGTTCTGACCTGCCAAAGCACAATGCTTTGAGTTTCAGATGTGAGTCTCGATGTCAAGCCCATCAAGAGGCTGAAACTCCTAAGCCTTCATGCCGTGGGGGGTCTAGCCGGCCTCTGACCCATTGCACCAGAATAAAGACAGCGATGACTGGGTTTGCTCTTCCAAGAAAGCTATTTCTGGAACTACCTCACTTTTTATCTTCCTAATAGGTTACAATTCCCTTGGTTTTGAGCAGCATGAGCTAAGCTGACCACAGGCACCTCTACGTGGGCAGTCGGGCTTTGGCTCCAGCACAGCCTGCCCATGCAGAGCCAGTGGTGACTGAGAGCACGGCAGACGCAGCGTGCTTTGCTTGATCCAGGATAACATGGGGGAAAACACATAACAGAGGGACAGAGCGTGTTTTAAAACAGAGACTTCAAGGCAAACATGTTAAGTGCTCTGCATGCAAAAGCAGGAGGAATACTTCCAGCTGAAGAAAGACCCTGCTGTGATTTGTGTGTGAAGTGAACTCTTGGTGAGGGAAAGTAGGTGTACAGTTTCTCATCAGGTGAGTGGATCAGGCAGCGAAGAACACACTTTTCAAGATTATGTCGCCATTAATATGATTTAACATCAGAGGCTCTTTCTTGTTCTTGTCCCATTATCTCCCCAAAAGCTTCATCAGACTCAAACTTTCTCTGTAGAAATCCTGCTTTCCAGCACAGGGGAAGTCACCAGCACACTGCCAGCTCCCCCAACAACAAGTTATGGAAGCAAGGGCTCCTCCTGGCCCTCATGACACCAGATGCATTTCACTTATTAGCCTTAAAACCCAAAAGTGAGAAGGAAAGAAACTGGGGCAAAGTAAGAAATGGGCAGAGGAAGGCATTAATGTTTCATTTAGGAGATACCTGACCAGCTCAGTTAACCCTGAGTACTGTCACAGCCATGCCATGAGCTGGGTTTGGATATATTAGCTACCTTTTGCTTTCAGTCTCCATCATTGTAATTGAAAATTCAGTTTTTTTCTTCTTCTCTCAGACTAGATACAGGGAAGATGCTCCAGGGAGCTTTGTATGCCAAGGAGTGGGATTTTTCAAAACCACTAGTGGTTTTTGATAGGGAGCTCAAGACCATAGCCAGTCACACAATGATGATTCAGTAACAAAGCTACTCTCAGAGTTGGCTTGATTGATGAGGGCTCCAATAGACTCCTGCCTACCAGCAAGCACATCTCCAGCCACCTAGCATGGTGCTGCTGAGCCTGGCTTTCAGCTCTCTAAAGGCATCTGGAGATGAGCAGGCAATGAAAACACCCAGAACCACTCCTAGCTCCTGACAAGAGGCCCCTTACTGTGAGGCTACAGCCCTCTACCACACTGCACATTCCCAGGGAGGAAAAAAAAAAAAAAAAAAGAAAAAAAAATTTTCTCATTTTTCTTCACCGCTGCTAATATGAGAGTTAGCTACTTGGAAATCCTTCCAGTTTCTCCCACCCTACTTTCTTCCCCATTCTCCAAGCCCATCTTCTCTGAAGGACTGAGGAATGCCAGAACACCCATCACTGCCAGCATGAGCTCCACAAACACCAGTAGCAGGTACATTCCCATAACATCCCTACTCCAGACATGCAAGAAGCAAAGGCAAATCATCCCTTCCCCCTATACCTGCAGCATCTCCTCCTCCCTCAAGCCTTTGCCTCTGAGCTGGCTTTAAGACCTCTCCCATTAGCACTTTTCTTTTACTCACCTGAAGAGCTACTTCAGAAAACAGAGCACCAGCTCCTATCTCCTCCACAGCACACCCACAAAACTTAGAGCTGCAGATTAAGGCCAGCTGTGGAGAATTTAAAGACTTATCTGTGCATGAGTGGCTGCTGGCAGGAATGAGGAGAAGGCAGCATCAGCTGCCCAGGTATAAAGCCTTGGTTTGCTTTTAATGCAGGTTGGCTGAGGAGCTGCTAGATGACCTGAGCTGTAGGGTTATAGCTGAGGAAGTTTGTTCTTCTCTATGTTTTGTCGTGCTCCTCATGTCTGCCTCTCTGCTAAGCATTCCTGATGACCCACGCATTCCTCCTGTGTTGCTAGCGACCCTGTGCTCTTGGGGAGCTGCTCTCTAACCAGCTGGCTGCAGGCAGGACCAAGGCTGAGCCCTGTGGTCAGGGTGCTTGCTCTATACTGCAAACTGCATTACATAGCCAGGCAGGGGGTGCTGGCTCTCCTCTGACACTTCTCCTGGGTTTCATATGCCAACTAATCGCTGGGGTATATTTATGGCTGGTGTTGCTTTAGGAATGAGGTCCTTCTGAGATTTCTACCTGGAGATGTCTGTCCACAACCCAGCTGCTGTAGAGGAGCCCTCGGGAAGCCCCTGGGAATGACCACTTACATCGATTTAATTTAGTTATGGGGAGGGTTTAAAGACTGTGGTTCAGTTCCTAACGTAGTAAATGATAGTCTTGCTTATAAATTCTGTTGCACCAGCAGAAGCATTTTATTTTGCTGAAGGCTGCACTAATCACTAAAAGGCAGAAATATATCTTCCACTGAAATTTATCCCTGCACTTGAGCAGGGAATACAGATACATCTCAACCCTCTGCATCCAGGGCTAGAAGGAAATTTTCTACTTAGAACTCCCGTTGTTTTTTCCTTGCTTTGGCTTTCAAGCTATTGAGGGTGGAGGGAAATGGAAGAAAAAGGGGCAGATCCATATGGGTGAAGCTTGAGCTTTGTCCATCTGTTTCTGGCAGAAAGCAGCAGGGCTCTTTGTTGGGTCTCCTGTCCCTTTGTGTGTACCACCCGAGCTGGGGGTGGGTGGGGAGGGCTGAGCACCTCTGCCCATGCTGCTGCCGTTCCTTTCGGGGCTGTAACCCCCTGCTACCTGCCCTAGGCACAGGAGGTACCAGGTTGCAGCAGATGAAGGTTACAGGCAGGCATGAAGGGCACTTCTGTCATCAGACAGACATCTGCCCGTTGCAGGACAGAATCAGGGAGCCTCCTCCAGCAGGCGCTGCCCTGGAGAGATTAACCCCGAAAAGGGGATGGAAAAACAGCCCTGATATGAACCTGCATTCCCTGCTAGCGAGTCTGGAGGGAAATTCAGCCGCAGGTGCAGGACCTGGTGAGTCAGGCTCCTTTTTCTCCCCTCTAATAATACCACCCCAAGAAGGGTCCCTGGGAGCTGGGACTGGGTTATGTGAGGTTGTGGGGGAGCCTGAGCAGGGGAGGTTTCCAGGAAAAAGTGGAGCTTTAATAACTCCAGAGGGCCTGGCTGTGTCTGAGCCCTGCAGGGGCTGGAGTCATGTTGGATTTGCACCTGAATAAATGAGAGGCGAGATCCAGTTTGGATGTGGCTTATCAAGAAACACCCCAATAAACAGGCACATATATACATATGGGTACAGTGTCCCTAAAAGGGGAACTTTTCCAGCCCACAGAGCCCCCGCAGAAGTCCCCACATCAGAGTTTTTCTGTTTCAGAAGAAGGCAAACCAGTCAGTAAGTACTGGGAAGAGCCGTGAAGGATAAATTGCTGCTGCAAAAAGAAATCCCTTCAGCCTGCAGAAGCTCTATTTATCTCCCAAAGACTTTAGTCTCCCTCTCTCCCAGGGGAACATTAATGGAGCTCGTTAGGAGCTCCCATGACAAACAAACCTTTGTCACACGCCAAGAGGACAGGCAAGTCTGCCAGCTCCCTGGTCCCCCCCTAGAGACATGAGGGGATGCTTCATGCTGTAAATGCATGTCAAGGGACAACGTGACAGTGTCACTGAGAGGCCTGTATACATAGGGGCTATACAGCAGGGCTGCTAGTGAAGATAAGACCCTTTTCCCTTGAGGTGCCATGGGTTTGCCACCAACCTCCCTGTCTGGGGGGAGAGGGCTGGAGATGGCAGCCCACCACGGGTCTGGGCTGATGCTGCCGTGTTTGCCTTCTCACCTTGTAACTCACCTTGCTGCTATGGACAGTCCCCAGCTTTGAGCTGAGCTAATCTCAACACCCACTTTATGGAGTTGCCTTTGATGAAGACCTGGAACAACAGCTGCCACTTGTCCCATCAGGCCTGGTCCTGCTCCCTTTGCCCGCTTGGCACTACTGTTCGTGGGAGACTGTCTTTCTTTGGTAGGGTCACGCTCTCGGCAGGTTAAATTACTAAGCTATCGACTACATTCATTAGTCAGATATTGACACATCCTGCTGAAGAAAATGAGGACTGCTACAGTGACTGCTTTATTGCTCAGTCTGTTAAAAGAAAGTTGCTCCTTGTTTGCTTCTCCCCAAAAAGCTGAATATTCAAAAGGTCAGAAGGATGTCTCAGCATGAATCAGCCAGGAGACATATATCTTAGATCAAAGGGATTGTCAATCCAATTAACAGCCTGGGTTCCTGCAGTGGCAGGCGTTTTACGTAAAAAGTATACTCTATTCAATGTTTCATCTCCAAGTCCAGGTCTCTCTGGAAGTATTTCTTCTCAAGTCTTTTTTCCCATCTCCCTGCTGTCATAGATATCCCTCAGCTGGTAGGAGAAGTTCTGTAACCAAGAGTGTAAATTCTCTTTTTTCTCTTCTTCCCCAGAGATACTGTCTGTCTTTTTTTTCAGGTTAATTAAAACTACCTCACTTTCACACTGCAGCTGCCTGCCCGGATCAGAGGGAGGAAGCTCAGCATGTCGGGCTGTAGCAGAGCACCAGACTCTGGGTTTCAGACCGTAAACAAGGCATGAGCTGAGCAACCAGGAGATGAAGCTCCCTTCCTCTGCCTGCGGATGGGGTTCTGCACTGTTGACCATACTCAGCGCTGCTTTGCAGAGCACTGCCCGCCCGGGCAGGTGGGATAGCAAATCTTTGCCTGACTGCATGCAAAGGCACCATGGGTTGATTTAAGCAAAGCAAGGGGATTATTGCTGGGGAAGCTAAAAGGGATGCGGAAATGTTGTTGGATGTGTACAGGGGGCCGTACAAACCCCACTTTCAGGACTCTCCACCAGGCATCTGCTGCTCCAGGAGTGAGCAGTGCTGGCATGCCCACGGTCCCCTCCGTGCCAGGCTCCCCGTGGGACTGCCACGCTCTGCCCCGCTGCAGCCAGCCTCTACCACCAGCAGAAAGAATCTCCAGCCTGGAAGAAGAGCTTGCTCAGAGTGGGTTAAAGTCAGTGCGCATCACACGTAACAACTTCTCAGCGGAAATGAAGATGGGCTATTAACACTCCGCATCAGTGCCGGTTCCTCAGGGACACCCGGGGCACCCACATTAATACCCTATCAGCGCATTAGGATTCATGTGGGCACAAGAGAGTCTGCACCAAAGGAATGAATAGTGATGAGGCCATTATTTTATTGGACTTTCTGGAAATGCCGACATTCCCCATGCAGTATTAGCATAGCCAGCAGCAGTGTTGCAGGCAGGCCAGGATTCAGTGAGCTGCTGGGACCTTCAAGCACCAAACCTCTGTAGATACAGGCTCCTACAGTCCAAATCCCTGCCCGATGGGAGGTAGGAAACCACTCTGGTGCTGCTGTGATACTGCATGGAGCCTCCTCTTTGGACAAGGATGGCTTGTAGGAGAGGAGAGCTTGACACTACCTTTGTGTTGAGGCCAATATCCTGTCCCTGATAGTGGCACCTGATGTCCCAGAGGAAGATGAGGAATACACAAAGCAAGCAAGCCCTGGCCAAATGCACAAGGTTTTCCTGTTCCTCAGCCAAGTTAATAATAGAGCAGGATTCAAACACAGAGAGCCACGTTGTATTTTAAGCTGATCCCAGTTCATTCAGGGGAGCCATTAGGCTGCACACAACAAGCTGGTTCCCTGGCCATGGGAAGGTGGGAAGGCTGCAGGAAGGCCATGCTGGTGGAGGAAAGCCCCCCTTGCATTGCGCTCTGGTACCCTCGTCTGGCTGAATCTGGAAGCTCAACCTCTCAATGGACAGGACAAATAAACCCCAAATGGGTCCTCTTCAGCTTTTAGGACAAATGTGTGGAGCTTGGGACCAGGAGTGCCTAAGCTGTCATTGGATGGGCAGGAGGGGACAAGAAATGTCCTGGAAGACGTGCCCACAGATAGACCGAAACTCTGTTTCTTCTCACCAGCCATCTAGAAGATTTCCAGTCCTGAGCTGGAAGGCTCCTTCTGCAGCCTGTGGCAAAGAAATGCAAGTGTGGGTGGGCTTTGAGCAAAAACATCCCTCACTAGAAGGGGAAGAGCAGGAAGACAAAACAGTCTTAGAAAGGGAGGTACTGCTCAGGCAGTTGCTCCATCAGGCAGCTATAGAGTGCTGAGCTAAGGGGAATTCACGGCAAAGAAAAAAAAAACACACTTTAAAAACATGTTTTCTTCCTTCAAAGTTATCCAGCAAGTGGTCTCCTATTAAAAGTAACCTTGGAGATGCAGCCACCAAGTTGACATGGCATCACCCTGGTTGGCTCTGCAGTTCCCAGTTGTGCCATGGTGATGCTGCTCTGGTACATTCTGTAATTGTTAATCAGCGCTATACAGTGCGCAACCACCACAGGAATCAATGCTTAAATAAGCACAGGGAAGTCTTAGCTAATGAAATGGGTGTTCATTTCTATTCTGGGGACAGGCTTGTTCTCTTGTTCCTGAGAAGTATCCTGGATTTCTCTAAGTGAAGTTGAAGTGTGGCAGTTGTGAGTCCCCAGCTCTGCATCTGCTGAAATCTTTCCCATGACACATTTGCAGCAGCATCTTGGAGAGAAACCTGGCTGCTTCTATCACCTTGCCAGCACTGCATTGCTTCAGAGCTACGGGGCTCAGGGGTAGCAGGAGTGTTGGCCACTATTTTTTCTGGGTGTGCATCTATTACACAAGTATGTCTTGTGAATCAATTACACAGAGGAAGAAAATGGGGGTAAAGCCATAACCATGGGCTTCCACTGAGGTTTCAGGGAATTTGCCTCAGGAGAGCTGCTTTGCTTTCAGCCTCCCCGTGCCTGCTTTATCTCCTTTGCCCAACCCCACTGCCTTTGTTCATCCCATTGGTGCCATGTTTTGTCCGTCGCTTTTTGAGCAATCCTTTTGGCTGGGAGAAACACACCTCAGCTGCTGTGGGGGCTAAGAGGTGGAGGTTGCCCTATCCACATGGAAAGAAGCACTGATGAGGCTTCAGGACTTGGCAAGAGCATCTTGTAGACTAATGGTCCCCTCTCCCTGCAGGACCCAAAAAGAGAGGGGAGTCTGCAGGCAGAGTCAGGGCTCCAGGTGGCAGAAGAAGCAGTATGTTTGTTCGGAGCAGGATGAAAACAACACTCTTTGAAAGCTTTCCAGGGACTTGCCCTGCTGGTGTATGTTTATTAAGGGTGTCAGCTTTGGAGCTCCTCTGGCATCCATGGGTGCCACCACATGATCTGGCTCCTAGCGACAAGAAAATCCTCTCCTGTGAAGTTCCACTGTTGGTTATTCTGATCTGTGCAATGACTGTCCCTTTTCAGTCAACCTCCCTGATCCTAGAAAAAGCATCTCTTCCTCCTGCTTCCCTCCTTCAAGTCCCCATCTAGGGGCTGTGTCTCTCTATTGTATCCCAGCCTGGTATAGATGCAGGACACTTAGCATCTTGTGGGTAGAGATGCTTCAGCCTCTGGCCGGCACATTTCAGCCATCCCAGGATTGCTGCAAACTTGCCATTATTATCACCATTGCTGTCAGTGATGAGTTCTGAGCATCTTGCTTTGGACCTGCTCTCTCCATGCCCAAGGAGGTCCAGGTTAGCCCTTCCTGCCCCCAGCCGGGGCAGACCTCGTTGCTTAGCAAATCTGAGCCCTCTCTGTTCATAACAAGCCTGGCTCTTCCGCATTTGGGGCATGCTAATCCTTCCTGCCCTCAAGCATGCTTTAAAAATAGCCCCGAGCCCCTGCCGAGCACAGCCTCAACAGCAACAGGTGCCGTCCTGGAGCCACCGCGGCTGACCGGGCTGCTCGAAGCCCACCAGCCCCCCAGCCACTGGCAAACATGGTGTCATTTCTTGTGCCGTTATCCCACGGCTCGCTGCCAGGCGCACCTGGGATGCATCAGAGGCTGGGATGCAGGCGGCAGCGTGGGAGGGCAAGTACGGGCTCCCCCTCCTCCACCTGTCCTGCCAAAAAATCACCCTGTGCCCGGCTTCCCGCGGGGCGCGGGATGTCTGGGCGACACGAGGGTTTGATTGCCAAGTGAGATTCTCAAGCTCTTTACCAAAACCATCCAGAGTTTATACAAGGACCAGCGTGAAGTACTCAACTACAGCCACAGGATGGAGAGCTGGAAGTGCCTTTTAACTCTGGTTAGCCATAATTTGGGGATCAAAGAGTCAGATTCCATCAAAACCATCTTTTTCTCAAAAAAATGTCATTCTGATTACACTTTCATAGGGGGATCTCTGAAACATGGCAAACTTCATTTTGGATTGATGCATTCATTTTGCTTTGGTTTTGATGATAAAAGAAAACTGAAAAATTTAATTTCCTCTTCGTTTGCTTTGTCCCTGAATGCACTTGTCTAGATGATGCAGAGAGTGTTCTCTTTTTTCCCCTCCCCCTCCTTCGTTGTTTAAAAAAAGAAAAAAAAAAATCACAAAACTTCTCCAAATGAAGGCATGTAGGAGAAAGTGGAACAGTCTGTGGGTCAGTGCACTCCACTTAGCATTAGAAAGGGGAAGGGGAAAAATGTGGCAAAGGAGATGTGACTTACTTGTTTTTTAAAAAGAAACATCTGAAAAGAGTTTTCAAAGATGACAAATATTCCCTTTAAAAAACCACAGAACCTTCCCAAAAATCTGCCTTTGCAAGACTGGTGCTCGTTGTGCAATTGCTTTCTGGTTCTACAATTTTTGCACAGGTTTCTTGCAAGAAGCAGCAGCTGATGCTCTTGCTGGGCTTGCAGAGCAGTCGGGCATGTGCAGGGATGCAAACGGGAATGTGCAGTTTCCCAAAGCAGGGCACTGCTGTATTCCCTGCCCTGGGAAGCTGGCACCAGGGGCAAAATACACTTCTGCCATAGAGCCAGGTCCCCACTACTGTACTAATGCAGGGCCATTGAAAAGACTGCGGAGAGTGGCCAGGATTTGTCTGACCAAATGCAGATGTTCCAGCTGAGCTACTCCAAAGCGTTTTTGTAATCTTGGTAGAAAAACAGCCTGTCTAGAGAGGCAGTTTATCCTAGCGTAGGATAGTCATAATTTCCTGATGTTTAGCTGACCTCTGCCTAACCAGGGTATACACTTAGATGCTGTTTGCTACCCCTGGGATGTCTCCTCTGCTGGCCTTTTATTCTCCTACTTATCCCCTCTTGCCTATTTAGATCTTGAGCTCTGCAGGACCAGACTCTTTCCCACATGACTGGTGCAATACCCAGAGCCGTGGAGCTCCCTGCCTCGGTTGCCTGGTTGCTATTGCCGTTGCAAACACAGTTGATAGTCATCTGCGCCCCTGGACGCCCATAGAGCCTTTCCATTGGCTTGGGTGGGCTTTGAATGAGGATTAACTCTTAAAAACACAGCCTGCAGTCAAGACTAGGAGCAAAATAGTTAATGGTTAACAACAGCATTAGATATTTCTCTACTCTTTCAGTTTCCAGTCACAACAGTCTTTAGAGAAGCAGCATCGGTAAACCAGCCTGGTGTTTGTAATGCCCGGATACTTTTTACTGTTATTTTTTTGTGTTTTAATTACCATAATTTCCATTTCTGTAACACCTCTTCTTCCTGTTTTTCGTTTCCTGCTGTCAGATGGCAGCCTGGTCTGTGCAGATTCACATTTTCATTATGGATTTCACTGACAGACTCATATAAAAAGAAAAGCAGACAAATAACCCAGCCCCCATCACTTCCCCAACTGATGAGGCAAAACCATTCCCCTCAGCATCTGGATTCTGCAATCAAAAGGTGACCCCTTTTATCAATTTCCATGGAGACCAAAACAGAGCATCTGGGATTTAAACATTCTCCCATAATAGTAAAAATTACGGTAAATTACCAGCTTGCAGTTATTTAATCCAACATTTACTGGGATTTGTGCCTATAGAATTGAAAGCAAATGTGTCTGGGAGACCCAGAAATCAGCTTCTGCCTCGGGAAGGCAGAGCAGCACTAGCTGGGGCTGGTGGGCCTGTCAGGAGATGCTCAGGAATAATATTGGTGCCATGGCAGCAGCGCCCTTTGGGGTGGTGTCAGGCCAGGGAAGCATGACTAGAGAAAGGGACACATCCTCCAGAATGCATATAAGGCAGGGAAAGTACCTGCTGCTTATGCCCAGCTGTGTGATTTTTGAAGAGACGCTAATGAATGAGGGGATGTGCCTGCAGCTGCGAGGTTCCATGGCTCTCAGCGTGGGAACCGAGCTACCCTTGAGGACATGGTCCCTCCAATCCTCCTCCATTCTGCAGGAAAATCTGTGCCCAGAAGCAACAGGGCACTGCAGGAAGGTGTCGTACAAGGGTTGCTGGGGACTGGGAGCCCTGCTTACGTGGCAGCTAACAAAATGACCCTCAAAGTTGCAGCTGGAGCAAGTGAACACTTCTTTCCTCCTGTTTTGCTGCTGGCTGCACATGAAAAGCCCCTGACTTCTCTGTAGCCTCTGCTATTTGCCAGGTAGCATGATAGCTAGCCAGATGTGGAGTTTTTTATTAACCTGTTTACATCTGCAAGTTATGAGGCATCTCATCTGCTGCAAGAGGTGATGGTGCCAGAGCCTCAAATGAACAAACAGGTCAGAAAAAAAAGAGCAAAGAGTGAATCTGCTGCTTGGTGCGGGTGGAAAGGAGTCGTCTGATTCCTGGAAGGATTAAAATGACTCGTAAAATAGCCCCATTCAGACAGCAGCATTTGCGAGCGCTGACATCTTAGCTTAACAAGGTTCTTTACCAGCCATCTGAGAAAGCAATTTTACATGCTGCTCTCAAGAGGTTATGTTGCCATAATTCATGTTCATACCTCTAACCATGAAAGGATGAAGAAAAGGTTTATTGCAGTTATGTGCTGCAATAATCTCCTCACAGCTCTTTTCTCCGGATTGCTTTAAAGCTTTAGGAACTTTAGAAAGATACTTGGACACATCCTGGGATGTCTGGAGGCAGTGAGGTTTTGTGTGCTCTTGGCAAATAAGGCTCACAATTTATCCAGTTCCAAAACCCAGGGCTGACCCCAGAGCTCAGTAAATCCGGATACAAAGTCTGGGAGATGGAGAAAATCCATCCTGTTAGCTTGCTGGAGGCCTGCAAAGGTTAGACAAGCCTCTTTAATGTGGATGGGTAGGTACTTGGGTCTGCATGTAGCTGGCACATAAGTGTCTGAGCTATAAATGACTTTGGAAATGTCCTTAGAAAGTGGGGATGAGAGATGCTGAGTTTTTGTGGTTCATGGTCACACTAAAAAGTGCAGGTATGGCACTGTGGAGACCTGCATACAGTTATGCAGCAGTTCAAGGCTGTCTCTATTCCTTGGTAAAAGAGATATCAAATTCCCCTGATATCTCCGCATGCAGGTCCCACCAGAGGACCGGTCCCCAGGCTGTGAGGACCTGCAGCATGGATGCTGCTGAAAGCCCCGTGCTCACGGGCAGCCAGAGAACAGGCTGCTGACAGACGCAGAGCACAACCACTGCCTTGAACATCTTTATGTATTAGGGCACTCCAGGCCCTCCAATGTTTTAAATTGGGATGATTAATTGTCTAATCACAAATTCTGTTGGAAATGTGTCATTTTGATTCTTTCGTTGTTTGGGGACCAAATTCTTCCCCTGACAATTGCTTCTGAAGAGCTGTAATGTTGTCACTGCCACCCTGCCCCAAGTCACCAGGGAGAACAGCTGGGGCCTGAGAGGAGGAATTAAGGAGCTTCTGATCTGAAGTTTGGGCAAAGAACCAGCCCTTGAGACCACGCACCGCCACATAGGAGACTCCAGATTCCTCTGTTGTCATCCTGTGAAACATTTGGGAGGCTCAGCACCCTCTTTCATCTGTCTTTTTTTCTCCTCCTTGGTTTCTTTGACCTGTCCTTCTCCCGCTCTGCTCCACAGGACCTGCAGGATTGGTACCTACACATACTGCCTTGCTGTTGCTCAGTTCCTCTCTACCCTTGTCCCACAGCCCCATTCCCACAGAGCCTGGAGATATTGCAACCCATTACCCATCTGCATCAGCAAGCTTCGTGGCGAGGCCCTCCAACCTGTTCTGATGCACTTCATGTTTTGATTTCCCCTGGCTATTCTGCCTGCATTCGATTTCTCCCCCAGGTAGCCCCAGCACGTCCCCATGAGCTGGCATCCACAAGAGCACGGCAACTTTCTGCTCCCACCATCCAGGTGCAGTCCCTTGCTCTGGCACCACTTGACGAATAGCATAAAAAAGAAGAGTGGGAAGAGGAGGACTTTTCATTCTTTATTTGTAGGAACAATTTGTTCGGTGAGAAGAACAGAGCTCTTACAACCACAATGGTGCTCCAGCCGAGTGCTGTACACAAAGACTCCCCAAGCAAGCGCTCCACGTGTGCTGAGCCTGCTGAGTCCCCGTGCTGCTCGCGGGGCGCGGGGCTCCCTCCGTGCGGAGCTGCGGCTCTGGCTCACGGATACGATTTCCAGGCAGGACAGACCACAGCTCCCTGCCACAGTACGGACCTCTGCCCCCCACCAATCCCTGCTATGGCTGCACAGGCAATATTGGAGCATCACCCACCTCCGTTGCTCAGCTTGGGCTTTGCTGAGATGGAGACTTTGTTGTGTAATGTCCCTAGCAGGCATTCGCTCCCCGCAGGGTATGAGTGCTCGCTGCCAATGCTGGTCCGCTTTCAGACAAATGTCTGTGTCTGCCCCTTTCCTGCACCCCATGTGCTTTGCAACGAGGGAGAGAGCAGCTCCACAGCCGCCGGGGAGAGCAGGCATTGCCAGAGGTCCTGGCTACTCTGCTGGTGGGTACGGATCCCTGACAAACTCTGCACGGCTGAATTAACAAACAGGCTCATTCTGTGCTGAACTACGGGAAGGACGGGGAACGGCAGTGATCAGGGAGCCAGAGAGGTTCTTGGAGGAGGGAAGAGGAGCACAGGTCAAGTGTTAGAGCCTGACCAACCAGGACATAATGAGCAGCAGGTATTTGAAGAACATCACTAGGAATAATGGAATGAAGTTTTCAGGAGGAAATGCAGGTGGAATACTAATAGCAGCTCCTGACTTGGACTACAGAGCAATCTCCCAAAGGACAGCACAATAACCCTGGTGTCAGGGCATTTAAAAATAGACCCAGCACACCACTGGTAAATGTAATACATGGAACAAGCCTGAAGGGTCATAGGCAGATGGATTTGTAATACATCTATCTCCAACTCTTACAACTCTGCAAGGAAGCAATCAGCAGTAAGCAGGTCACTGCTTTTGGGCCATGCTGGCAAATTATCAGAGCAAGTGTATCCATTTCACTTACTGCAACCTGCTCTTGCACATGAGAGGATTTGTGAGAAAAAGAACTACAATGATCCCATGCGTGTCTCTAACCTGAAAACTAATCCCAAGGGCAGTGTTTCCAGTACATAATAAGTGACTAGAGCCAGCCAGGAATCTTCTGAGGAACAGGTTTTGCTTGGGAAATATTTCCATTCAGCAGCCACACAGGTTTGGACAAAGCCTTGGTGGGGCATCTCAGAGGGAAGGGTATGGGAGAAGCCAAGCTCCCCTGGAGCAGCCAGGAGCCCTGCCAAGAGATGCCTGGGTGCCCTGGATCCCTCCTGAGCGTGGGAGCTGTGGGAGAGCGGCAGGGCACAGGAGACAAGTTCTTTAAACGGTTCCCCTCTGCACTGGAACACACAGGCTTTCCATAAAATGGGATACCTGACCATGAGCAGATGCTGCTGGTGTGCCAGGTTTTTTAGCAAAAGGGGTAGGAACAGCCAAGGCTGAGCAAGAACCATTACAGCACAGCGACAGCATTGTCTAGAGAGGCTCATGTCTGCCGGTCTCACACTGGCTGTGTTAAATAGGTCTGTACGTGGTTATCTCTTCTGGACCGAGCAGAAAAGACTGCCAGGTATTAAACCTCTGTGAGCACGCTGGTGGAAACCTGCCCTGGCTGGGTGTACGGCCCCCTGCGCGTGTCCAAAGCCAGGATGTACGCACAGTAACTCCGCTTCATTGCAGCTGAGAGCGCTGGCAGGACAGGGTCTGGGCAAGCCACTTGCAGACAGACACGTACCCTGGGCAAGCACAGCTGCACAGAGAAAATCTGTCTAGAGGGGCTCTGCAGAGCTTATGTAGCCTACAGCTGTCCTGCTGCCCCTCCCAACAAGGGTTCGCCCAGCCTGTTCTTAATTCTCAAAAGATCAAAATTGCATGCTCACCCCAGGGAAAGTTTTTCTGGTTTAACCGCAGCCTTTTCTTCCTGCCCCATGGGCACACCCCACGTGCATGCCCGGATCGGGGCCGCTCACGGCATTCACCTGCCCCTTCACCCGCTCCCGTCACGCAGACACAGCACCCGCTCCCTCTCTCCGTCCTCTCTCGGCTGCGGGTGTTTGTGGGGAGGGTGCTCCGTTAGCAGCTTTGCATCAAGCAGCAAGAAAATAAATAAATAAATACAATTGCACATGAGGGAAGGATTTTGTAGCTGGAAGCCCGAGAAAGAAGGTCTGAGATGGGGCTCCCGGCACAGTCCGGTACCGGCACGTTTCGCCCAGGCCTCCGGGAGCAGCTCGGTGAACAGAGAGCTGCAGCCCCCCAGCTGGGCATGACAGTCTGCAGCTGGGACACCACCTGCAATTAAAAGGTGCACGTTTTCCTCTAGTTTTGAATGAGTTTTTCCTACAATTTCCTGTCTAAGCCTTCGTCACTCCCTCCATCTCTGTCTCTTTCTCTGCTGAATGAGATTTTTAAAATCCATGATGCAGGAGCTGAGCGTGCAGCCTGCCAGCATGCTCATTTCCACAGCTACAGGAGAGGAACGGATGCTCTATAATGTTTTGGGGCTCGGGTGTTAAAACTCAGCTCCCAAGTGTGGCTTGTTGACCTAGCATGTGACTGCTTGCAAGTAAAAGAATTGCCAGGCTCAAGCCTTTCTGCCGTCTGAAGTCCAGGCATTGCAGTTGCAGATTTGTTGGCATAAGGAGCAAACGAAGGCCACATTTACATCTGCACTGTGCAAGGTCAGCCCTGTCTAGCAACAGCACTGCACTGGGCAGCACAGCCGTGGACTGGGCAGGGTTTGCCCTGTACTAATACTTCTGCTTGTTTGTGAGGGTCTGTGCCCCACACGCAGTACCCATAGGCCTAGAGAGAAAAAGAGGTAGACAGAGAAGACACCAGAAGGAGAAACAAGCACAGAATAAATCAAAGCAATCTTCCACACTCCTTCTCTCTCAGTCTTGGTCAGATTCCTGTTTCATCTGGAGCCCCGGCCAGCACGTGGACAGGCAGCTGTGGGCACGTCCTGCCAGGCTCCTGACCCGACCGTAAGGCAGTGACCTTGCTGTGCCTCTTCCAGACCAGCCACTGGAGACGGCCACGTGGTCCTGATACCCCCTTCTCTTTTGAAAGTGCTTTCCAAGGATGCTGTGCCAGGGAAACCCCTCAGCACCTTTTGTGGTGGTTTGGACGTTCACCTCCTTCAGTTCACAGGGCTCCTGTAGCTTCTTTCCAGAGCCAGTTTCCTATGCAGTGACTCCTGCAAAGTGCCTCTCTTAGTGCCGGTCCCCCACCTGTGTCCTCCAATGCTTGAAGTGCTAGTAGAGCCTTTCCTGGTCCTCTGGTTATGCTTCATCAGCTTCTCCTTCATGCAATACATGATGGGCTATGGGTTGGGATGAAGACGTTTGCCAAGGCAATCACTTCCCACAGCATCCCCAGGCTCAGAGAAGCAATGCCATGTTCCCACTCAATCTCTTCAGAGCCCTCATGAGCTCAGGATGGTGAGGAAGAGAGTTCAGCCCATTCAGCTCTCAACCATTCCTGGACACCCAGGGATCTCTGTGGGACAGAGTAAGAAAGAAAAAAAAAAAAGCATCAGTTTAGCATGGTAGAGGTTGGGCTAGAGGAGGGATTCAGACACTGAAGCCAGGAGAGAGATTGCACTTCCCCAGGACTTGTTGGTCCTGCCTGGTGTACACTGTGTCCACTGGCTCTATTTTAGCCTTCAGGCACCCTCCCCAGCTGCTGTTGAACACCCCCTCGAAGGCATCAGTGGGTGAATGAGCACCAGGAGCGGCCCACTCTCTCCACGCCGGGTGGGCAGAGCTGGGCTCTGGCTCTTCCCTGCCCATAACTGCCACTGTGTGCTGATGCTGCACCTCCTTGAGGTGGGTAGCTTCAGCCCCCATGGTTTGCAGTAATGTTTCTACAGTGCTGTTGCACTCCTGAGCTGTGCGAGATGATCGACCAAGCCAATTGGCAGGGGTTGCACCAGGGTGCTTTAGTAGCAGTAGCTACAAAAAAGGAAAGCTTCTTTGCACGAAATAATCCGAATAAACAGATGCATCTCTACATATACACTCAGGTCAGCTGCCCAGGAGATGAGAACACATTTTCTTCTGGTTTTAATGTCTGTGAATCTACAAAAGGGAAGAAACAGGGCTTTTACTTGGTTGTGGAGATACTCAAATGACAGACGTGTTAGATGGAAAAATGGGAAATTAATCTTGAGATAGAGAAAGGAACAAGTACTGGATATGATTGTGCTTCTATTTATTTGAAAGTGATATTTTAAGAAGTACATGTCAAAGATTATGGTCTGTGCATGTGTGGGGAGAAAGCAGCATTTAAAACCAGAATGGACCTGCAGAAAGGAAAAAGCCGTATCTGTTCTTTGGGAACACAGCACCTCTCAGAAGAATTCTGGGTATCCAAAATGAAGTTGTATTTCTTGTGGAAATCAAAGATGAAGTTCCAACATCAGAGAGATGATTTGCAACAGTGTCAGTTGCCAGCATCTCTTTAAAAACACTACTCACACTCCATCTGCCCTGCAAAGTGTGTCTGTCCCTCCACCCTCCCTCCCTTCTTTCCTTCCTCCCTCCCTCTCTCCCTCTTTCCTTTCCTTCCTTCCTTCCTTCCTTCCTCCCTCCCTCTCTCCCTCTTTCCTTTCCTTCCTTCCTTCCTCCCTCCTTCCTTTCCTTCCTTCCTTCCTTCCTTCCTTTGGAAACACACACAGCCCAAGTCTGTACCACACCTTATTGCCAAGAAGGATTCTGCTTTGCACAAAAGCAGGAAGAAAAGTCTTTCACCTTTTGTGTTTCCTCCTCCTAAAAAAAAAGCCCTGTGGACTGCAATTACTACTGCTGGTGCAGCCTGTGCAGTGAAGTGTGGACTGGGGCTGGCAATCATTAAACACCAAGCTAAGGAGAAACTGATTTGCTAAATCAGCTGGATTTAGATGATTTGGACATGTTAATCACTACTGTTTAGTTTTCTACATGGGGCAGTGTGGGCTATCAGAACCTAAAGGCACCACAGCTGTAGCCCAGAAATCTTGTAGATCAGGAGCTCTTTAGAAAATCCCTGAGATTTCCCATGTGGAATAATAGCAGCTCCATAACTCCAGCAGTTTCCACAGGCAAGAGCCCCACGGTCATGCAGCATGGGACTGAGGACTGACAGTTTAAACAGGGAGGAAAACTATACCCAAATATGAAGTAACGACAATGAAATCAGTGACTTTCTGCAATGCGGTATGCTAAGCATGCTGGAGTTTTTCCAGAACAAAACTGGAATCTCTGAGTGAAGCTTCTCTGCCCTTTTTCATCAGCTTGAAGCCAAAGGGCTCTTCTTCGGCTATCCTATAGATGGAGCTTGTAAGCTTACAAGGAAAATTGAACCGTGCTGTAAGCTTCTAGAGCAAAGCCACTGTCAGAGAGAGTTCAAATGGGAAGGAGGAGGGAATTCTTTAAACAAATTGCACGTATGCATTCAGGAAAGAGAGCCATGAAGCAGAGCAAGGTAATGTTTCTGACTCTGCATCCCTCAGCCACTGTGATTTAATTGCCTTCTTTCCTAATTGGAAAGAGCTTTGCTCTTTGCAGTGGTGCTAACCATCCTCATCCCTCACAGGTCAGTCCCTGAGATCCTGACTTAGTTCTTCCTAGGAACCCAAAAGAAGTCAATGTTTCTTGATATCTGGATATTTTATGACATGGTTATTATAATAGTGACTTTCTGGTATTCCAAATCCAAGCCACACACATGAGTTTTGATAGGAGACAGCAGTCCAATGTCCTCTTCCTGCTGCCCCATTGGATGAGCTTCACATTCAAGCTCCAGTTTCTATGGCAATAATCACAGTTTTGTCTCATGACTGGTAAACGCTGCTTCTCCCCGCCAGCAAACGCACCAGCTGAGTTATTCATCACTAGTGAGAACAAAACGGGTGGGAAAACTTGGGACCATGCTCCCTTAGTTCTCATTTCATCTCCACGGGGCCACCTTCCAGCTGAGCGTGTGGAGGAGGTGATGAGTGTGAGCGAGGTACCTCCAAGCTGCTGTGGGTCACAGGTTCAGCCTGGGCTGCCAAAACCCATGTCTGGGGCTTGGAGCAGCCATCCGTCCCCATGGCTGTACAGCATGGATGTGGGAACCATTTTGTACACCCAGCTGGGGTACCTTGGGGCCGGGAACATGGAGAACGGTTTTATTTCTCCTGTCTGTCAATGATAGTTGTGGCTGGACCCTTGGATAAGGAGTGAAAAAGGAAGGACTGCAGTTCTCCTCTGGTTTCTGAGGTTCTCCTGCTGCCTCCCACCTCTGCCAGCATGGGGGAGGCTGAGAGATAGGTAAAGCATGGCCTCAGCTTTTTTAAAAAAAGAAAGAAGGTGAGGGCTTAGTTCCCTGGGACACCCATGGCCCTGTTTTTCTCCGTGGCACCTCCAGGCTACCTGGTGGTTCACAGGGACCCCGTTTCAACCCACTGGCTTTAAAGCAATTATGCCACACATGGCTGCATTTCACTGTCTGCAAACGGAGCTGCTCAGAGCAAATGTGTGCTATTAAAAAAGAAAGTCACTTAGGAACAATTACGAGATTGGCCAGACGCCAACAGAAGAGGAGTGTCAATCAGCTTGTCTACACTGGCTTTAATGGAGCGAGGCTGATGGACTCTGAGGCAATCACTGGGCTCTCTAACTTCCTAAAGAGTGGCCACCAGAAATCCAGGCCCTCCTTGCCATAGTCTCTTTAAACAGCAAGGTTGTTTGGGAAGCCCTACAGCTTCAAGAGGAAATACCCACTTCTCATCTCCTTCTGCTTAAATCCACAGTCTCGAGGCTGAAGCCACAGCAGAGCAGAGAGACGGGCCAGCACCCCTTTTACAGCCAGGCTTTCACTTCTAGCCCTTTAGAGACAAGGTGGGAAAATCTAGAGAAACAAGTGAGTAAGGATTAACACCCTGAATGCTGCCAGCACAGAATGCCTACAACAACTGCTTGTGTCCTCTCAGAGGAGAAAAGTGCAGCCAGCATTCCCACTCCTCCAGACTAGCTCAGCATCAGTTACAAGGGCAGTTCCTCCACGTGCCCCTCTGTCTTCAGCTAGGACCACCAGTTCCTCCATGGACCCCTGCCTGGTGTTCCCCAGGGTATGAGGGTACCACTGCCTTGCTCTCCATCATCATCATTATCACAACACAAACCAAATGGTCAGATTCATCCTTATATGACTCTCCTGGAATAGTGACAGGCAATGGGACTAATCATTTTACACACAAGCATTGGTTTATCCTTCCTTTCCATTAATAACCTACCACATGGAGCTCTTTGAGACCCAAACTGTCGTGAAGGTACAACTCATTCCCGTCAACTTAATGCCAGAGAAATCCATGGAGTTGCTCTCCATCGTCACCACTGTATCCCAGAGCAAACCCTGGCCTGCTGTTCAGTAACACAGTGCTAGGACATGCTGAGCCCAACTACTTTTGCTCTTGTTCTGGTGTAAATCAGCAGTGATGTTCTGAAGTTAAGGGAGTCTAACTGTCATTTACACTGCCGTTACGGCGCTGACGTCAGTGGAGCGATTTCAGATTTATGCTAGTGTTATTGAGAAAGGAATTAGACCTAATTGATTTACACCACTGTAAAACTGATGTGCATGGGGAACTGGGTTTGCAGCACACAGCCTTGTCCAGGCACTGATAGAAGACAGGGCTAGCTACCCAAATAACAGCATAATCTGAAGAATCCTTCTTTATGGTCTCCGAATGTGTGTGCGCACGTAGGAAGAGGTTTGGAAGATGGCAATTAAAATAAACAGCGGATCACTTATCCTAAACATCTGCCTCGTAAAAGCAGAAAATCAGATGTTGTCCTGGAACGCATGCTATTTGCTGCTCCGAGTAACTCGGAGCACAGCTTGCCTGACCTCTTCCAACATTTCCTCTGCCCTGAGATCTGAATTCCTCAGGGTTCACAAGTCAAAATATAATATTCAAAACAGAAGTCGGCTGAAGAAACCTTGCAGCCTCTCTTCTTGACCATGCCTGTTCACCTGTGGGAAGCTTGGATTTGCTCAGCAGACAAACACGATGAAAGGGATGGACCACCCACACCCCACAAAGCAAGAGATGTGTGGAGACAGGCCACATGCATCCATCTTGCTAACTACGTAGCCAGCTGGATATTACTAATTTACATTCCCTGATTTTGTTTCAGTACAGCCCTAGAAGAGGTGGAAGACTAATGATGAACTCACTTTTGGTCATTAGTCATAATACATCCCAGGCTCAAGGGCAGCCATTCTGCAGGGTGACGATCTGATGAGAAAGTAAAAATGCCCTTTTCAATCAATGGGAATCAGCTATTGCCCAAATAGTCACAGTGGGACTTTGAAATGCCCCTCAAGGGACATTTCCCAAGGGCTCAAGGAAAGGATGAAGAGGGAAAAAATTCCCTCCCTGGCCCTCAGCTGTAGATTGGCAGTAGATTGTCTTAGTGGTTTGCTAAATTGTTTTGCAAATCTTAGAAGATTGGCTTCATTTAATTTGAGACATGTACATTGTGGAAATCTCCATTTGAGCTAGTTGTCCAGAGAAATGGGCTCCTAGAGGAGCCTCAGACTAATGTAGCTATCTCTAAGGCAGCTGAGCAGCTCTTCCCCTAAGCATCAGCTGGATTCAGGGTGAAATGAGGGCAGAGCAAAACAGAGTTTCACTCTATAGCCTTCCTGCACTCCAGGAGAACAAGACAGTCTGTCAGCCTTGCATTGCACAGACTCTGCATCTAAATGGGGGTCTTCCAACCTAGTAAAGATTGGCACAGATGATTGTCTACAAATTCTCCCCTCTTTCCTTTCCTGCCTCTTCAATCTCTCATTGGAAACTCTTGCTATTTTATCATGTTTCAACAACCTGTCATCTACCATTTGCCAACAATTCTTCCTGTAACCTTTAAATAGCATATGTTAAAAGTGCAGGGTGTAAAAAGAATCCTAGGGTACAACAACATGAAATGAACCATCAGTTGCTTCTTTACGGACCAAGGTAAAAGAAGAACCAGTTAATGCATGATAAGAAGCCAAGGTGTAACATAAGGGCACAAGGAACACCAGAGCGTACCAATCCCAGAATTAGGCTACTTTATGACTATAGTTACTTAAGAAAGGAAAAAATTACATCTCAGTCCTTTTAGTTTGCTGTAACCTAAACCTGTGCTTGAGGGCATCTCCTTACTTGGCTGCATGAGGTGATGTTCTGGGTGACACATGGTGGTGCTACTTGTTTTGTGGCAGGGCTCTGACACAGCATCTTTACTCCAGAGAGTTCATCCATGACTCCTAGGTACAAGCCACAGCCTCAGGAATGCCTGGCAGTGCCTCTGAACACTTTATAATGCATCCATCAGCTCAGGGGTAGTATTTCTTCCCCGTCATTCTCCCCTGCACCAGTCTGTGCTTATTTTACACTCCTTCCCCATGAGCTCTCCTATTGGACAGGGATCCAGCAGCCAAGGCAACAAAGCCAAACTTTGACACTACTTCCCAGTTAGTATCAGTTCTTAGCACATGTCCAGCTTGCTCCCCACTAGTCAGGCACCAATTTAACTTCACATCTCCACTTGTTGGTTGTGGTATCAAACTTCCCTGAAGACCTAAGTCCTCTGTCCTTTATCACCAGTTGAAGAACACAGATCTCCCACCACCAGGATATCACTCGAATCTGCCAGGGTCTTGGTGAAGATCACCACCTCTTAAATGGATGGCAGTCCCATCACTAAATGCCAAACCTGGATCTTCATTTACTTTGCTGAGAAATAATGTCCTCATCAAATTCTAGGTTTGAAGGACTTCTTTTTTTCCTGGCAGAGGACCATCAAAGTAACACTGGAAAGTAGCCAGAATGTGAACAGCTGCAAAGCAACAGGCTTTTAAAAGCTGTGTTATCTCATTTCTCTCTCGTTTGCTTGCCCCAGCTTTTCTGAGGGGTTTGTTTGTTTCTTTTTTTGAATTTGGGGGAAGTGGGAAGGACATTGTTTGCTTTGCTTTTTTTTAGTCATTGAACAGATTGAAGGTGGCTCCCAACAGAGCAACAATTCTCTTTGAAACTATTAAATCAAACTGTAAAATCCTGCAATCCCCCAGCAGGAGCTCTTGACTGTCGGAGAGTTGGGAGCCTTGTGTAATGCTTTTCTGCAGTTTTATGTTTTTTCACAAATAATGATTTTCCTCCCTGTGTGCGGTGGAGGGAGTCTTTGCTACTTGCGGGATTGTTGAAACTAATCACAAAAGCGAGGACCCTTCAGTTAAGTGTCACTGGCATTTGAGTGGCAAGGTATTGGCGACGTGAGCACTACCAGCTCAAGTAGACACCCACCACTGACTCATTTACAACTGTGTTTTTTCCCCCGTTAATTCAGAAGTTCTCCATTTTCCTGCTACACTGTGATTTATTTCTGTGTAGGCTACTTGCAAATAAACAATCAAAAGAACCAACCTTTGATGGAAGCTGCTAAGCTGAAGAAAGCTGATGCTCTGATGAGAGAGCACAGCAGGGCTGTTTCTCAGGTTTGATGAGGTGGGATCCCACTTAGGGTCAAGTTGCTCCTCAAGGCTCTGCCAGTTTCCTTCTGGCCCAGGAGAATTTGAAGTGACAGGCTGCCAGCCCAAGGAGACAGAGGTGGACCACCATGGAAAGAACCAAATTCAAGGGCCATTATGACACAGATTAAGCCCAGGTGCCTTCCCTGCCCTGCTTTTAGATGCAAATCCATATATAAGAATAGCAAATGATGGTCCGCTGGATGAGAAAGGGCCAGGGATCTGACAAACATGACAGAAGTGGCATATCAGCAGGTCATTCAGTGCTTGCCTCTGAATGCCTGGAGGGGCTTCACAATAAAAATGTTTTAAGAAACATTTGTGGACATTTGGCTTCAAGCAATGAAGATCCTTCTCCAGATTTAGCGTCATCTCTTGTGGAATTCAGTTCTGAGCTCTGATTTCCTCCAACTGCTTCAAATGCTCCAAGGATTTCTGGGAAACCTTGTAAATGGATTTTGGGTGGTCTGTTTATTGTTTTATGTAAAATAACCTGGGGTCAGGGGAAAATGCAAAATAATTCTTTTAGAAAGTCCAAAAGTGTCACGGGGCAGCTCTCTGGTAATGCACCAAGCACTCAGCCAGGGTTTTGTTTTCTACCAGAAAAAGCAGGGATATCCTCTCCATACTGCCTTGTGACATGGGGAGACACTTACACGAGAAGATCTTTCTCAGCTCCGTTGAGGGACTCCATGAGTTGGCAGCAGCCACCACAATGCTCCAGTGCTAGATCGTTCTTAAAGGTCTGATTTGAAAGAGCAAACACATGGAATTAGGAGTAAAGGTGTCACGGCCAAGTGGCTTAACAGAAGCCATCACACAGCCATCACAGTGTCCCTCAAGGCTACCTCCATGCTCTATTTGTGCAAAGGTCCAACAGATAACAAGCAGAAGCAAATCTGCTCCTTTTCACCGTAAAAGGCTTCCTTTTTACTGAATAAAGTGGGAAGAGCCAGCTTTTTCCATGCCTGGTATGTCATTGCTAGTAAAGAGTGACTGAGCCAGATTGAGACCCAATCCACAACCAGCGAGCTAGCTGGAGATAAGGGAATGGGGAAAAAAGTCCAGATCTCTGCTTCCGATTCATTGCTAAACATCCAAACCAGCTGTCCCGTGGCTGGTCAGAGCACAGAATCTCTCTTTTTAGAGGAATTTGGTGCATTTCCTACATGCATACACCCATAACTGAATGTCACAGCTACCCAGATTGTTCTAACCTAAATTCTGCCTCCTTGAACAGGGCATTTCCAGGACGGCTGTCAGCCTTGAACAAGGGACAGGGACAGAGGTGGAATTCAGGCCAAGTGAAATTGGGCATTAACATCTCCCCCTTCAGAAACACAGAGACTTAACATCCCCATTTGTGCTTTGCTGTGAGCTTTTGTGATGCAGCTGTGGGTCCCTCGAGACTCTTCCTGGGGGAAGAGGCAGCAAGAGAGTGCGAGACGCAGAGAACGTCCTTCCTCCGTCTCTCACGGGCAGCTCTGCGGCTGTCTCTCTCGCAGGCGCCGTTCCCATGCAAGGCTCCAGTGCGGATGATCTCTGATCCCAAGGGCATGAGTGGAACGGCCTCAGATGTGGGAAATGGTTTACAACCAAGTCCCTTATCCTCAGGCAGCCTACGAACCCTGCGCTAGCCCCAGGGGCTAGGCAGAGTGCAGGAAGGCTGAACGAGACACTTCCACCACACTTGCTAATTGCCGTGACCTGCTGAGCCACCAGCCCACTCCATATGCCCGCTCCATACGCCGGGAGCTGATGGCTGCTGGGGTTTCCTTTCCTGCTGGGAAGGAGCGGAGCCTGACGGAGCCTGGCTGGGGAAGGACACGGGTGGTTCGTGTCTGTCCACCTCCAGTACTCCCGTCTCTCAGCCTGCCTCCGCACCGCTGTTCTCCTTCCTCGATTAAAGCCAGAGTGTGACGTGCATCAGGTGCTGTCCCCATGTGATGCCAGAAAGGGTCTGAAGCGAGGCCAGACAGAGGATATAGCTCTTGTAACCCTCCCCGAGAAGGAAGAAGGTGCTCCTGCCTGCAGCCCCCGATGCCGTGGTGTGCGACCAGCGGCTGGTGTTGGAACGTGGTCCCACCAGCAGCCGGGAGGAAGGAGGAAGGGAAGGCATTTGTCTGTTTACATCAACACAAAAGTATTTCCCTCATTTTCAAAATGGTGCATTTCATCGGCTAATCTCAAAGCAGTTGGGAAAAAAGCGTTATCTCTCCCACCCAGCAGATAAGGGGTTAGGATCTGACCAAGGTCACTTAGCAAGCCAGAGCCACTAGTGATATAAGTCTGGTTTCCAAATCTCCAATCTTCAGCTAACTCTCTGCGTAGCTCTGACATCCCCTGATGAATGTGTGAGCTAACGCTAATGCTAGTTTATGACTAACATGACTAATGAGGTAATGCGGATACGAGTTTAGACTCAGAGACATAGCAGATGCTATTTCACCCACAAATAAAATTCTTTATTCAAATAAATCCCTTTGTTTCCCTTAGAAGAACTTATTCTCCAAAACTGTCTATTATCCACCTGCTTGACTTCTTGGGATTGGGACGTGGCAAAGAGGACAAGGGACAGGGCAGCAGCTGCCCGCGAGAGGTGATTATGGGAGAAACTCACTTCTTGCGATTTCAAATCACTCCATTATGTTACACAAATTTGTATTTGGCGAGAGGATCCAGGCCATGGGACAGCTCAAAAGCAGCTGTTCCTAAATATGACTCTAGTGATGTATTTTTAAGCATCACCACTTGGGAAGGAAGGAGGAAGAAGTCACCAGTGTCGGTTCTGCTCCCATCCTGCTGGAGGGGGACTGCACACAGAGATGTGGAACTATTTCAGGGGCTGCCCGGGACAGATCAGGTTTGTTCAGGGGCTCAGGCTGCCTTTTAGCCAGGCTGTGGCAGATGCACAGGGTGAAAGGGAAGCTTCTCTGATGAATGGGAATCAAAGAAGAAAGAGAAATTGGTGAGATGTTAATGCCGCAGCAGGGCAGGAAGCGCTCTCTCTTCTCAGGAGTGGTTACAGGGCTTGTAAAGGTCAGGGTTTCTTTTTTAGAGCCTTAAATTTTGACAACATTTGACCTGGCAAGGTATTGCTGCTGCACTGGGAAGTAAGAGATATGCTGGTGCCCCTTGGGATAGTCGATGGCAGCTCAAAAACTTGTCACTGGCATGAACTTTAACAGCTCAGAAGGGAGCAGGCAAAGAGAACAGGCAAAAGCAAACAAAAGAGGGAGAAGAAAGAAAAGCCACAGGTGTTTGAAGTTTTCTTAAGGCAGACTTTGGGGGCCTGTACAGTTTGCTAACGCTTGAGGAAAGGCAGTTACGTAAGTGTAAGTGATTCAGCACAAAGAAACCATCTGGAGACGGCGAGTCCTTCCCCTCCAGTGGCAGCAGCGACTCTGACTAACAGAGTACGTAAGTAACACAAAAGCAGTACAAACAGCACAGCCATCCCCGTCACCCATAGCCATGCTGCGCAGTGACTGTCCCACAGGACACAGGTGGCTCCGGGGAAGGTGGAGGTGGCATTAACCCTCTCTTGGCTGGCATCTTCCCTGTGCGCATCCCTAACCCGCATGGGGCACAGCATAAAGCATCTCTCACGCATGCTGGGGCTCTCAGCCTGTTTTCTCCACAACAGCAGTTTCTCACCTCTGTTTCCTAAAGCTAAAGAAAGGCTGAAGACTCCTGAGCAGCAATGCAAGTGGCCTGCTCTCGTCCAGCCAGGGAACAGTCAGGCATCAGAAAAGGATGCTGAATGTGGTAGAGCTGTGCAGAACTGCAGAGCACAGCACTGAAACCATACCTGAGGCAGGTGGGTCCCTGCACGATGCTGTCTCCCACCTAAGAACAAGCAGAAAGTCTTATCTCAAAGACTGAGCAGCATGTTATGTCCCTCAGACATTCTCCCCACAGGCTATTTCTGAACTGCCCACATGCATAGCTTCAGTGTACAGCATCTATTGGCACTCCTTCCCATCCCATCCTCAGAGTACTTAATCTAATAAAGAACAAACCTATTTTTCACCTCACACGAGTAACCTAAGAGCAAACACTTTCATTTCACCCTGTGTATGTTGGAGTCACACAAACAACTTGAAGGGGAGTCTAAGTGGCAATTATCTGCAATCATGGTTATATCATTGGTGTTTGGAGGACACTGCTCTTGGGAAGTCCCACGGCTCTATCATCCCATTCAATTGGTGACAACCATATTAGAAATACATAACTGTATGGGCAGGGAAAGAGATGGAGCCCTGGCAATCCTTTATTTCTACCTTGTGCAACCGATCTCCAGTAACTTTTTCAAAAGCAGCTCTGGAGCTTAAGTCCCATTTTCAAAATTGCCTTGGGTAATCATTCACTCATAGATGAGTAGATGTTACTTGATGAGAGTAAGTCCGATTCTTTTTCCCTTATCCTGCTCACCCACATCAAAGGGTGGAGCACAGAGGTTTGTGCCAGGGCTGATAAACGCTCCCAGGGATTACAGGGCTGAACCTGTGCAGAAAACGCTCAGCCTCACCACGGCCGAGTTCACACTACACCTTGGTTTCCTTCATAAAAGCAAAGCGACAGCCACCTGAGCAGTGGCTCACCAAGAAGCTGCACACAGCTGATGGTATCGCAGGCAGACACAACACAGCCCTGCAGCGGGCAGAGACCCAGTTCTGCAGCACAAACAGCATGAAGGCAACGGCTAGGAATCCATGGGTGGAGTGGGCATCGCACCTGGGTAAATACAACCACAGCAAGAAGGCCTGTTTTCCCAGAGCCCGGCTTCAAGCTGCTGATTGCACCACAGCAGCCCTCAGGGGCTTTTCTGCTTCGCTCTCTGGCAAGCACCTTCTTCAGTGAGTGAGCAACTGGTTGGCATCTGCCGCGGAGATATAAAAAGACTTCCCTGCGAGGTGGAGCTCGGCTTGATGATCTCATGGTTTCAGTCATGGTGACCTGCTGCACTTGATGGATGCAGCCCTTCCTCCAGTGCCCCTGCCCTTGCCATCCTTCAGCAGCAGCTACTTCTGTCTTCAGCTGAGTTTTCAGCCAGGGAGGCTGGGATCGCCTAAGCCATCCTTTCCAGTGCAAATCTCAGTTGCACACAACACAACAGCGAGACCTGTCCTCCTGGCCCCCGGAAAGGGAGCTGGAAGTGAGACAACCCTTGCAGAAGTTAACCAAAGGAGAGGAAAAGTCCTGCAAAACCTCTCCAGGAACATGTAGAAATGGCAGGGGCACAATGTTAAAGGGACATGGGGTTCTCATTTCAGCGATTTATTTACTGTAATTTCCCTGCATTTTAGGAAGGGCCAAATCTTACCTCGCAGCATCATGACCCTGCAGCAATCGCAGGCTGTGCTGTGAAGCCCAGCTGTAACCTGAAACTCCATTTAAAAATGGATGGTCCATCTGCAGGAATGACAGCCCTGGTATTTACGAGGGGTTCAAGCAGCTCATCTACAGCCCTCTGATGGTCTGATATGGAAGGGCTTTCAAGTTTATTATATTTTAAACCAGTTGCATAGTTATGATGGCATTGAAATCTGAAGGCCTCCAACTTCTTATTGAGAGTGACCAGCAGATATGTAACGTCGTCTGATTCCTCCACATTTGACCCTGCGATGCATGGGCTCGCTGCGATGGCAAGAGGACAGAGCAGTGTCCAGGATCACACAAGTTTCCAACAGTGTGATAAAATGGCCAATAAAGAACCCGTGATGTGCAATGAAAGAGTGGTTTCTGTAGTATGGAAATCCATCCTGAGGGAGTCTGTGTGGAAACTGTAACTGAGCTTTTTATAAATTACTGGAAGTCAAATGTTAACAACTTCCATGTAAGGAAGATATAAGCTGGAGCCGGTGAGATGCACACGTATATTCCGCTGTATTATTCTCATCTTGAAAACCAGTCCAGCCAGCCCTTCAATCACTCAGCAGCTCATCTCTAAATTGTCTCTATTATTAACAACAAAGTACTTGTTATTTGCATCACCATCCTTTGTAGGAGCTGTGGCTGGGGATGAGGATGCCTGCGGTGAGAAGCGAGGCACAGCACGGCACAGGCACGGGACAAGCAGTGCAGGCAGGGCCCTGGCATGTCTCTGCTGCCCTCCTTGAACAGAGAGCTCAGGAGGAAAGATCCAAAGAGAATAACTGTGAGCAAAGGGGTAAAACAGAGGGGACAGAGGCATAGCAAATGGTGTGCCTCTGGGGTGTCCCAGACTCTTCTGTCCAGGGAAGTGGTGGGCACCCCATCACTCTGCACAGGGCAAACACAGCACGAAAAACTTTCGGGTGACTTCTGAGCACAATATACCCATCCTATGTTTACACTATAGCAGAGGAATCCTCCAGAAATGCACAAGATAACCTAACAGGTCTAGTTTCTATTAGTCATTTACTTGTAACAAACGGTAATTGGGACTCCTGGCTAAAATCACTGGGGATTTCCTCAGGCAAAGCCACAGCCTGGACCTGGCTTTGCTGATGCTATAATTAGCATGTGTACAGAAAAGCAGCCATTAGCATCCTCCGACTTCTCTGGCCCGATTTGCATTGATGTTCATTATGCAATTGCCTCCTTAGCCCGGCTTCTTGTATGACTGGACAGAGGAATGCGGCATCCCTGAATGAATCATGCAAGAAGCAGGGGGGAAGGAAGAAAGTTCTCTGCAAACACAACCTTTTTTGTCATCAGCTGAAGGAAGGAAATTTAACGCGTGCTTAGGGTTAATGAAAACAGGAAGCTTTTGTGGGGGATGCAGTCACTTTTAGATTAGACAGGCTGACTCAAGACTAATAACACAGAATGGCCTTCTACTTCTGCTAGGCAAGGGTTGAGCCTTATCCTTTGGTGATCTAGCCCCAGTCTTACACCTTCTTTGTGGTGAAGCGTAATGTCCTAGTGGCAGTTGTCTCACAGACAACCTCACAGTACTCTGGGTAAGCTCTGGCAAAGTAACAAAAGGGTTTAATTGTTAAGTGAAACTGGACCAGGCTGAGGTTCAGATTCCTGCTGCGGAAGCCAAGAAATTACAATATCTGGCAATTGTTAAGCATCTTCTCTCCAAAATCCCGGACACCACTTGCAGAGACACTGTCCTTCCAGGCACTGCGCGCCAGGCAGGCTCCATTTTGCAGGCAAACGTGAGGCACGAGGCTGTGAGATGAGTCACCGCAGCAGAGCACAGACCTCAGCGCTCTTGATTTCTAATCTGGGTCCTGCATTGTAGATGTTTGTCACTGTGGAACAGGGTGGTATTTTCATGCTGTATTTCTTCCTGCAACTCAACAAGTCCCTCACATAAAAGCTTTTGTGCTTCAGAGATTGAGGTCTTGAGGAATGAGGTACAAAGCCTGAACCAACATTTTGGCACTACCGAATCACAGATGTTTCAGTAACAGCACAATCTCTACCCAGTGGCAATATAACCCAGACTGCTTTTCAGGGACAGCTATGGACACTGGAGACTGGGGGTATCTCCACGTTGCTCTGAGGGCACCTTGCACAGTGGGACAACTCCAGTCCAGATCTGGACCACGGATAGGTTTACACCCCTAATACAGCCAGGGTCCTGCCCAGGACCTGGTCCTCCTGGGCTCCCACCTCCCCGCAGGAGGTCTGACTTTCCTTGAGGCATGGTGCAGCTGCGAGCCCCTCCGCACATCCTCCGGAGCTGCTCACAGCAAAACCATCTCAGCAAAGCGGCGCTGACGCTAGCCGCATGGCACGCACTCGTGTTACCACAGGCACTGGAAATAGCATGGCCACAGCTAGGCAGGCCCGTTTGCCACGCTGACAAGCATGCACGATGGACATACCAGGAGAGATGAGCTACGCTGACCTGACCTTCCCAAACCACGACTGCTGGTTGGCACATCTTGCATTGTGAAGACACCCCAAGATAATAAATAAAAAGCAAACTAAGAGCAGCAGAACTTCTGGGAGAGATGCTGATGCCAAAGCCCAAGCAGCATCCCTGGTGCCACTCAGGTACCCAACCCCTTCCCACGGCTCTCCTCCTGGGAAAATCCCATCTCCCCACTTGCACCTTGCAGCTGCATCTCCTGCTTATCACCAAGGCCATCACCGCGCTGGGGCAGGGAGACGGCTGTCCTGATTTGTCTCCATACCTGCCAGACACCCTCACTGCAAAGGCACGTGTGCCTGCAGAATGACAGAAATGCCTGCCCAACACCCTCCCTAATGGTGCCTTGGCAGGCAGCAAAGCAGCCTCCGAGAATGAAGCGAGCTTGCTGTTCATTTTAGAGGAAATCATTGCTCTACACAAAGCTTCAACAACTCGGGAAGGAACCTGGGGGCTGAGAGGAAATCATGAATTATTACTTTATATAATCCTGCCCTGCGCCAAGGATTTGGAGGGGACTTTCCAAATGCATGGGCTTGTCTTGGTGTCTCCTACAAGGAAGAGGAAGAAAAAGATGCTTCAGAAAAGAACATGGTTGCAGAACGCAAATGCCCCAGCTCCAGAAGGGGAGGGATGGAGAATAAGGGAAATAAAGATGTACGTTAAGGGATGGACATCAGGCTGTTTTCATCTGTTGTCCATCACTGGTTTTCTCTGGGCACCTCTATCTACAGGTGGAGGCTCCTAACGGAAAACACATTAAAATATGCTTTTTTAAAGTCACCTTCTAATTCTTTCATCAGTCACGGACATCGGAAGTTAAAAACCCCAGCTAACACCATCCAGAGAACAAGCAGGCACTACCCAAGCACGTCTGCCCCAATTTCCAAATCTAGATGCTTCTCTCCCCAGCTATGGCTTTTATTCAAAGCGCAATGCATTTGGCAGGGACTCTTTTCATGGCCGTTTGATTTGCGGTGCTTCGGGGGATACTCACAAGCATTTAATCCCATCCATAGGAGCTCTTTCTTAAAAAAATGCAAGGAGAGATTGCCACATTTTTCATGTGACTCCAGCAGAAGTTTGCTGGGAAATTCTAATTTCACCATGAAATAACTCAGCCCTGGGCTCCTAGGTGCCGGATGAAACTCTGTGAGCTTCGCTTCATTCCTACACAGCATACAGGGTTGTGTGGGTGCCGTGGTGCCTGACAGCAGTGCCTGACTGAAACCTCCAGAGGCTTTTTGTCCCTGCAACCCTGAGCAGAGCGAAAGAGCTGCAGCAGGCTGCTGGAGACAGCTCTTTGCCCTGCCTGCATGGCTGAAACTGAGTCTGTCCCCTTTCCACCATTAGAGCACCTACTTGGATTGAAGAAACACCTTGCTGACATATCAGGAGAGTTTTGAGAGGCATTTCACCAACAGCAAAGACTGCTTCTGTGCTCAGAGGTTTTACACTTGGATGTAGTGGGCAAAGCTCATTGCCAGCACAGGAAAGGCAGCGTATTCTGCTCCACCAGCCACGCAGGCTCCCATGTAGGCATTGTGTTGGCAAAACACAGCACCTATGCCAAGATTTCCCTCTGTGGCCACTGTTTGGACCAGCAGCTGCCGGCTCGTGGCTCCTCACCTCCAGCTCCACGTGAGCTCCTGTGCTGATCCCAGCGGAGTGAGCGTGATGTGCACCTCTCTGCTCCCAGTCGGGGCAGCTCTGCCAGCACAGGTCCTTGGGGGCCTCCCCTCCTCCAAGGAGATGGAGGGGAAAGTCTTGGTGGAGGCCAGAGGCAGCTCAGGACAGAGGAGAGGAGGGGATGAAAGGTCTCCCCTTTCTGAGCTGCAATGGCAGGAAGGGAACGGCTGGTGGGCACGTTGGAGGGGACACAGACAGGGATGCCAGAGGTGCAAGTCCTATGCGATAGGAGGGTAAGATACAGGCACAAAAGCACAAACAGAAGAAAGCAGCTGGGAGCAGCGGGGGGGCTCAGGGACGATGCTGGGCACCAGCATCGTGGCTTAGCTCTGGAGCTGGGAAATCCTGCAGGCTGCAGGGCAGAGCCGGAGTGCAGAGGCACAGCCTCTGCCTTCGCACCTCACCACCACTCCCAAGGAGACACAAGGCAAGGCAATGCCTACGTGGGATGATTTCATGTCAACTTTCTTCATTTGCTCGTTTATTTAAAACCAAACGACAGAATTTTGTGCTGTTTGTGAGCTGTGACAGCATACCCACGACAGTGATTCCCATGAAACCCATTGCAGTTGAAATTACAGTGAGGTCCTGAATGCATCTGCAGCTATTTGGCTTATACAGTCATCTTCCTCTCTATCACACCCACCCATACCAACACACACAGCTTGTCCCAGTGCTCTAGCAGGGTTAAGTAACCCAAGGTCAGCTTTAGGCCACCTCGTGACTATCATTGCATTTGCACTGGCTGGAAGGGGAGACAGTAGAGAAAAATATTGGAATCAAGACACTAATATGCAGTACAGAGAAGGGATACCTCCATCCAAAACCAAAGCACAGGACAGTCTGATCCTGCGGGTGATGCTGGAGTGAGGAGTACAACACCAGGGACATCCCTGCTCCTGCTTTGCTCTCACTGCAAGGGATCACCAACCACCATGGTGTGGGAATGCTCTGCAGTGCCCTGTCAGTTGAGATATGGCACTTTGCCTACACTGAAGGAAAATAAACACTAAAGACAGAAACAATCCAGGTGTTTATGGAGCATCTCAAGTTTGCAGTAGGAGTTTCCTCCCATGACAAAATCCCTGGCTTTTCTTCCCACTCTAGCAGTGTGAAGGACCCATAAAATTGCTGTAATGAGCCTGCTGAAAGTTTTGGCTGGCAGGGGAGAATACCTGAGCAGCACAGCACGGTGTGACATGCTCTGTGCCTTCTCCAGTGTCGGGCTAGGATGGGACGTGACTAGGGACTGGCTTGATACTGCTGTCTTGTGACCCGTGGCCCTGAGACTGGCAGAGTGAAAAGGTGACACCAGGGCTGGACAACCAGAGCCAGGATTTGTTGGATATTTATTGGACAGGAGGATCAGTTGTCTCTTTTTTACTCATCTCCAGTGGAAACCCCCTCCACATCCCTTCATCAGGTCTGAGTGCCCTGTCCCAGCTGATTTACTCAGTCATCAGTAGGGACAGGGCTCTGCTCACTAGCATAATTTGAACACCTAACTCGGGCCACCTAAACTCTTACTTGCAGTTTGCAGACGCAGAGAGCTTTTCCTTCCACACCAGCTGCTTGCAATGAGCCAGCTCTTCTTCAGCATCTCCCATCCCCAGGAGAAACCAAACCCTGCACAAGGCATCGGCAACAAGGGAAAGGAGAGTCCGCTGAGCAGCCTGCCTTCCCGCTGAAATGCTCAGCTGAGGCGGTGCTCAAACACCACCTCCCTTTGTCTCTCGCTAGCCCTCTTGGTGAATCTGGTACTTGTTCTGCCTTGGGTGGAAAAATTCCGGTTCCCCAGTGCAGTCCCACTGCATGGCCAAATGGCTCAGCCCGGTGAGGTCTGAAGCTACCTGGCACAGTGTGCTCTCACTATGCTCATCACTCGGATGATTTGGGTTTAAACATAGCCCCACTGCCCTGTGCCAAGACCTGCCCCACTGCCTGCCTGCTCCCTGCCCAGGTCATCTTCCCGAGGTGCTAGCTTGCAAGGCCAGGCCTTCCAGCACTGGCTTTGTCAGGCGGGAGGGAAGAGTAATGACTTGAGACAAAAATATTTGATGCCATTTACGGGTAAAAGCAGAATGTTTTAGTTTGGTTGGGCTTGTTTTTACCCTGCTCTTCCTGAAACTGGAACCCCACTGCAGGAGGTAGCATGGTGCAAGGAAGAGGAGACAGTCTTTAAAAATAAAACAACACTCACCTTCCTTGCTCTGGGAGTGTAAATTAGGCTGGCCACTTGCCTTGGACAACTCCCCCGACTCTGGGAACAAACTGTGCATGCATTGCCTCTCTAATGGCCATGCTCTTTCACCCACGGTTCCCCAGCATTTCTGTATCACTGAGAAACCGTCCCCTCTCCCTTTGTCCCCCTGCCTTCCTCCTGCCAGATCTGCTAAATCAAACTCATACTGGCTGAAAGCAGACAAGGAACTACTAACGTAGGAGGGAAGAGGCACCAGTCAGGCTGCCTGTGCTGAAATACAGATCCTGCTGTCATGGCATTTTTGAGTCCTGTTTCTTCTCCTTCTGCAGTCCCTTTCCACCCTCTCCCTCCTCTTCCACATGGGATCTGGCCTCTTGCTTTCCACCTTGAGTTTCCTGCTGGTGCTTGAGTCATTGTCCGTCCTAGGGCCCTTTTCTCATTTCCATTTGTTTCTCTGTCATCTTTTTATACTCCCCTGGGGCTATATTTCATTTTGCCTCTGTTCTTCAGTTGCCTCCATCTGTCCCTTCAACCACTCTCCTTTGAGTCCTTCTCTTTCCGTTTTTCATCACCAGTCTGTACTGGATTTATGACTTTATTGGCAGAGTTGACAGAAGCCTCCTTACAGACACAGTCACTCAGCAAGCTGCATTGTCCAAACCTATGCTAAAAAAGTTGGCCCTGTCCAAACAGTTTTATCATCTTTTTTCCCCTCCTGAGTTTTGCATGTTAAAGGGAATTCTTAGGCAGAGAAAGAAAATACCTCTGAAACCACTCTGACTTCATTATAAGCCTTTGGCTTGGTATATCGTATCAGAAAGGAAAATCCCCAAAGCTCTGCCATCTAACTGTAGCAAACTGAAATCCTATCCTGCAGCCAAACAAGTGAGTCCAAGTGTGCTGCTCAGCAGTTGCTTGCCCCCGGCACGGAGGGCTGGACTGAGTCAGCCCAGCCTGAGACCAAACCCGAGCAGATGCAATGCCAGCACCCTCTCCTGGGGTCCTTCTAAGGTCCAGGGGGGCATTGCAGACTGGTAGGGAGAGCTGATCATGCCCCTAGCCAGCACTTCTGCAGAGCCCCACGCTTCACTTCAGACCAACAACCCTCTCCCCTTCTCCAGTTCATTTCTGTGTCTCCTGGCCAACATCCACAAGTCATGCCTAGAAATCACAGCCCTCCCGGCCCCGGCCCTACTGCCACCGGCTCTGCCTCGGAGGCAAATCGCGCCACAGCTCCGTGCCCTGACCTTTTCTTTCTGGGAACAGCACGCACCCCTCGCCTCTCATCACTTGACTCTCCCCCACCGCCAAGCAAGGGGCAGCCCAGCTGGAGCAGCCCGGCACCCTGCCCCTCTCCCTGCCTCCTCCTGCCTCTGCCAGCCCGGCATGGCGGCAGCCGGGGTGTCATCACCTCCCGCGCCAGGGAGAGATGCCTGCAACTGTCCCGTACAGTCTGCTAGCAAAGGTCAGCTGGGCCCCTGCGAAGGAGGGGCTGGGATCGCGGGAGGAACAGCCTGTACATCACTCTGCTGCCGGGGACGGGGAGATGTTCATTCAAGGCTGGATGACTCTCCTGGAGGGGTTTCCATGCTATAAATAGGTACCCTGAGGATCCCCTTTTAAGAAGGGTCTTTCTCTACAGCAGAGAGCCCCAGAGAGACAGGGCACTACACAGCCAGCTTTTAAATGAGCTGAACAAATCATGCTACGCTGTTACTAAGGAATGACCTCCTTGTTCTGAGTCACAAAATGTCTTTCTGTGGTTCTGCTCTTCCTTTTTCCTCCCATGAGTCTCCCCCCTACAGCTCCCTTTCGTCTCAGCTGCTGTGCTGAAGTGATATGTATCAACTCCAATAGCTGCAGATTGTGCCCCCAGCTTAGTGCCTTCCCTGCTTCTCTATCTCTAACTCTATACACTTGTGCTCTGTATGTCTATATTTCTATCTCAGCTGGAGACAGCAGGACCTCCAGGTTCGGGTGGGACTTGCCTTCATTGCTTCTCCGCCACCACCACCACTGACATGGCTCAGGGCTCCATCTCCCACGGCAGGGAGTGTGCTAACACCTCTGTTGTGCAAAACCCTGGCAAGTCCACAAATGACTCCACTTTCATGAAGCTGAGAAGAAGAGAACAACCTGTGCTTGCCAGGAGAAGACAAGGGGAGGGGTATCTCTGAGCCACAGCCCTTCAAATGGCTGGTCCTCATGAAAGGCAGGTCCCTACCAGCACTCATCGCAATGCAAAGCAAAATGCCGTTCAGGGTAAGACACTGCTCTGATGTCTGTGCTAGAAAAAATTGTCTTGCTGACTAACACCTAACCCTCTAGCCCAACCATGAAAGCATCTCTCTTCCCCTCCCACCTTCCACACCAAAGATCTCTGTAATCAGACATGGACCCTGCTACAAGCAGGCTTTCAAGATCACGCAGAGCGTTGACTGACTCCCTGTCACAACCGATTTCACAAGTTACCTTCCAGCTTACACCACTGCATCTGGCACTGCAGTCCAGCTCAACAAGAGCACAGGAACAGAGTAACACACATCCCCGTGGAAAATCTGTGACTTGATGGTTTATAGCACAGACATCTTTCGTCCTGCTTGAACTGGGCTAACTTAGTCTAGCAAGGCACCTGGGAAGGCAAAGGAGCAGGAAAGGCATCGCAGGGCCCAGCGCAGCAAATCCCCCTGGGAGACCATCCTAAAACCCAGCCTAGAAAGTCAGCATCTCTCCATATCAAATTGCTGGGCTGCTCCAGGGTGTTTCTCATCCGAGCGTGAGGGAACTGTTTCTTTCTCCTCTTCTTTAGCTACAAAGCTGTTTGTACAGCCCTTCACACTCAGCAGCTCTCCAGGTTTTGAGCCTAACTTGTCTCTATAACGAAGGTCCCATGCTCAGCCACTCGTGTCGAGGCAGAGTATCACAGTACTATCTGGGTTACAATGAGGTTTCACAAAAAAGACTTACAGTCAAGGCCGATACAGATCTATCTCAGCATCATTCTTTTGTGCGAGGCTGGCCACCGTGCCAACACGCTTCCTCTCTGAAACCACCACCAGCAATGTCTTTTTATTTTCATGAGACACAGAACTTAGCTGAGGTCCCAAGCAGAGGGCTGGAACAGAGGGGTGACAGCCTACACCCGATCCCACCCATTCCCAAGCAGGACAGCCAGGTGAGGTGAATGGAGAGTAAGAAAACATCTGAACAGTGAGAACAGATTCCCCAGTGAACAGGTACCTACACAGCTTCTCCACCTGCTCCCCCACACATAGATATATTGGAGCTTCCACTACCTCTGCTATGTGCAGACACACTTCCCTTCTCTACTAGGCATGTATCAGAAAATCAGCGTATCTTCAACTGAGCTGTTTGCTTCCAGGGCTAGGCATCAAGAAACTTATTTAGGGCTTCTGCTGCAATTTTTCTCAGGAAAAACTGCCATGCATTTCCAGCCATGAGTCGAATACAACAGGATAGGACTTTCAGGCTTTGGAACAGGGACCCTGCAACCTCATGGATATCTTGCACTATTTTTGAAGGCTTCTTCAAGGCTGCCTAACAAATTTGCTGTCCACATGCTGCAGCCCATGGGACCTCCATCCAACAGCCACTAAGGAGTGTAATGTCCTGACAGGTACCCATCGTGGTAGGCACCGTTTGATCTGATGCCAGTGGGCTTGGGAGGCAGGAAGAGCAGTACGGCTTTGGGGGCGATAACTGCTTTCAGCAGTGTGGGTCTTGCTTGGGCTGATGGCTGCAAAATATCAAGATGAGGGCAGTCCGCACCGAGGGATGAACAAGCATTTCCTTCAGCCAGAGAGAAAAAAAGATTAAGGAGGGATTTTTCACACTTGCATACACTTAAGAGGAAAAAATATTTACATGAGAGAGAAAGGACTTGGCATGGGCTTCTCAGAGGCCGTTTGTTGTTTATGCATTTCTCAGGACTGGGCTGAGGCTGTGGAGCTCAGCGGTGGAGTGTGAACCCCCCCGCCAAGCCATCGAGGATGTGGTGCGAGTGGGGAGCTGTGTTCAGACTAGGGCTGGTGAGAGATCCTCTCGTCGTCGCTCCTGTTGCCTACGCCTGCAATGAAGTCATGTCTGCGAGACTGCAGGTAGCTCTGGCAGTGGCCACTGTGGTTTCCTAATGCCTTTGGCATCGCTGGAGGACCAGAGCCAGGAGGGGCTGCTGGGAGCCTCAGGGCAACCACCAAATGTGCTGGGAAGCAGGGACTAGGCTCTAAGCACCTCTTAGGACCAAGCACCTTTCCAAGGTGGGATGTAGAGTGTTCTCTGGTCTGAATGTCCTGTTTTAATGGGGATGGGGGGAGCTGAATAGCAGCTGAGGCTCCTCCCGCAGATGCTGAAGGTCCGACTAATTCCTTCTTCAGGACCCCTACAGTCAGCAATGGCTTGTATTTCTAGCTGGGGCTGTCTAACCCTTGAAAGCACAAGGATATAAACCCATAAATCATTATCATTTGGGCATCTGTCGTGTTTTGGAAGTGCCTGGTGTAATCTCTCCCTGTCCAAGCTGCACAATGACTCCCTGCTGTTGTTTCTGGAAAGGAGCAGCCTTGAAACGTGCAGGGCACACACTGGCCCCCGCTGCCAAGACTTTCATCACGGTCTTAAGTGGCATAAAGAATGCAAAATACTTGTCATTGCAACATGCTGGGCTGTGATCCTACTTTACATTAACCATGCTCTTTCTTCACCCCCACCTGAAGCAATATGAGCACCAGGACAACACAGCTGGCCAACAGGTAACAGAGAACAGACCAGGAGAGTAGGATACTTTTCCGAACACCCCCCCAGAAGCTTTTCCAATCCTAATTAGGACATAAAGCAATCTGGGACAGACAGCAGTGACTTACCACACTGTGCTCCTGTCACGCCCATCCCTGCGGGGCAATTCACACTGTTGCCCCTGCTTCCAGCCCAAGCTCCAAACCAGCACAGGTGGAGAAGCCGCCACACGGTGTTTGCACTGTGCTGAGCCAAGACTAAGAAGCCCTGCCGAGGTGTGTGGTGTTCATCCCGGGCAAGGTAAGACCTTGCTCAGACAGCGGAGAGGGAGCAGAGTCATCATTCACCCCTGCTGCGATGCCAGCACGGGGCCTCGCTTCTGGGCCAGAGAAGAGCAGAGACAGCACCGGGCTTTACAGACAAGCCCTGCATACATTTTGCAGTGTTTCACATTTCCCATCCCAACAGTCTCTGCACTGGACATCTGTGTTTTCTCCCAGTCCCAGGGAACGCTGGCACTGGTGACCAGCAACAGAGGATTAAAGCCCCCAGCTGTACCGGTCCATGCTTCTGCAGCAGCCCTGCTCTGCCAGGGGAGCACAGGAGCAATCCAAGACTGCCACTGTTTCAAGTCCAAACAGGCAGAAAAGCAGGTGGCTTTTAAAAACCACTTTGTCTGCAAACCCTGACTTAAGAGGTGAAAAACAGAGAAGCCCTTTTACAGCGAGGTGCTGAGCACCTGCAACCTCCTCACCGTTTCCAGGGCTCAAAGAGCTGGATAAATTAATGAAACTCTTGTCCACTCAGGGAAGCTGTGCGTGCCTCCCCACCAGCACCAGGCTATTCAGGGGTTGGGTTTTTTTTTAACGAGCCCTGAAAGATTCACTGGAAGAGTCTCCAAGAGTATGGGGGAAATACAGCCAGCAAAACAGCTTTAAGCAAGGACACTTGACTACAAGCATACCATAAATACTCTTTATTTAAACACAATGTCAATCAATAGGACCTGCAATAAATACTCAAACTTTTGGACATACAGATCTTCATCTATATATCTATCTGTCTAGCACAACAAAACACCTTTACATTTCCTTGTTTATATACAGTTCTGTATATCGCTGTATATAGATAATGGACATATATACACACATATACATACATATATCTAAATATATATGCACTTGTGCAAAAATGACCTTACCAAGGGCAGTAAACAAGTAAATATTTCCCAATCCACTCTCACTGGCACTGGTAATATTGCACAGAAATTCACTTGTATGCTCATGCCATCGGGAGGGTGAGAAAACAGGAGAAAACCTGAAATTGCATGCATGGAGAAGCAGGAAATCCACTTTTTTCATGACAAAGAAAGTTTGTAGAGGCTTTATGCTCCCTAAAATACTCTGCTTGATTCAGCACCCTTACACACAGCAATGCTTGCAAATACCCAATGCCAAATCCAGGGCAATCAGGATTGTGTCCTGCTCTTACAACACCTACCAGGAGAGATAACCTCCTTCCAAGTTCTGTGTAAACTCCAGTCTCCAGCATGCACTGCTCTGTCCAAACCCAGGCTGTGTCACTAAGACCCCGGGGAAGCATCTGTGCTCCCGACCGAGCTGGCTGTACTTTGTTCTGCAGCAGGCAAACATGAGCCTCAGTCCTTTGGCTGAGGGTGGAAGAGGGAGCGGTTTTGCCACCTTGTCTGCCCATGCCACCAGCTGCAGCTTGGGCCCTTGAGGAACAGCTGTAGTGCATCTCCCAAGAGGCAGTGCTGGGTGAAATATTGCTGCCCTACTCTGTAATACAACAAAAAGCACCCACAGGTTCCCACGGGTGCCCCGTGCAGCTGGTCACCCCACAGGAATGTCTCTGATAAGAGGGTGTAGCTACCCCAGCTGCCAAATGACAGCGTCCTCATAGCCCAGGATGTCTGTTCATTGCAAAATGTTCTCTTTGCCCCTAGGAAGAAAGGTTAGGACTAATGCTCACTTTCAAAACAGGTCCAATAATAAAAGAATAACAAGGAGAAGAAATGCTCAGGCTGCTGGGTTCAAGTCTCAGAAAGAGCCAAGCTTTCACATTGAAAGAGACTTTATTGCACAGCAAGGAAAGGCCAAAGAGTGGCTGCGGTCCTACTCGTGGACCTGAGAAACCAAGAACAAGTGTAAAAACAGTGATAAAAGGAACCTTAATCCTTGCAAAATACTAATCTCAGGGAGCCTGGGGTCACACCACCTCTCTGCTGTGAACAACATCCAAGGCCAGGGTGGCTTTTCAAAACAGCCCTTGCTCATCTGAACCTGAAGAACTACCCTGGGTACTGTGCATGCTACAAACCTGAAGTGAAGGCACCAATACTACTCTTACAAGTTAAGAAAAGATGTGTGTCAGCCAAAGTAAGAGGTGCTTCAGCAGGGCTGGATGCTTCTGCAGAGGCAGGTGGGGAGGGAGAAGACTGGTGTGAGGCTGGTGAGCAGACCAGCAGGCACCATCCCCAGCTCGCTCTTCCATCCTCATAGCCCAAGGACACAGCCAGGCACTGCCACAGTCGGCCAGGAAACCTTTGCTTCCCTGCTGCTTTTAGAAGGACGGCACTTTCTATCTGCTGACATAGAGCAGAGAAGGGAACAGGCAAGACAGGCTACCCTCCCTCCTGCCAGAGGAATGAATGTGCTCATAAACCCATCTCCTTGGGAAATGGATTCATCATAGCAGTGAAAACAAACACTGGGAGGCAGAGGACTGGCAAAGGGAGGGGACAAAAGCCCTTTCCTTAGCCAGTGTGGGTGTCTGAGACTCCTGGCAGCAGAACCATTGTAATTAAAGGCACAGGAGCAGGCTGTCCCCATGTGCCGAAAGACAAGCCGGCGGGGAAGAAGACCAGCCTGCCTGAACAGAGAGCTTTGGCTGGAACTCAGGAAAAAAAGGAGAGTTTATGAACTTTGGAAGAAGGGGCAGGCAACTCAGGAGGACTACAAAGATGTCGTGAGGTTATGCAGGGAGAAAATTAGAAGGGCCAAAGCCCAACTAGAAATTAAACTGGCTACTGTTGTAAAAGACAATTAAAAATGCTTCTATAAATACATTAACAACAAAAGGAGGGCGAAGGAGAATCTCCATCCATTATCAGATGCAGGCAGAAACATAGTGACAAAGGATGAGGAAAAGGCTGAGGTACTTAATTCCCTCTTTGCTTCAGTCTTTAATAGTAAGACCAGTTGTTCTTGGGGTATCCAGCCCCCTAAGCTGGGAGACAGGGGCAGGGAGCAGAATGAAGCCCTCATAACCCAAGGGGAAACAGTTAACGATCTGCTACACCACTTAGGCACACACAAGCCTATGGGACCAGATGGGATCCACCCAAGGGTACTGAGGGAGCTGGCAGAAGCGCTCACCAAGCCACCTTCAACCATTTATGAGCAGTCCTGGCTAACTGGGGAGGTCCCAGTTGACTGGAGGTCAGCACATGTGATGCCCATTTACAAGAAGGGCTGAAAGGATCTGGGGAACTGCAGGCCTGTCAGTCTGACCTCGATGCTGGGGAAGTTATGGAGCAGATCGTCTTGAGTGCCATCGTGAGGCACGTACAGGACAACCAGGCGATCAGGCCCAGTCTGCATGGGTTTATGAAAGGCTCGACTAACCTGATCTCCTTCTATGACAAGGTGACCCACTTAGTGGATGAGGGAAAGGCTGTGGATATTGTTTACCTGGACTTCAGTAAAGCCTTTGACACTGTTTCTGACAGCATTCTCCTGGAGAAACCGGCTGCTCATGGCTTGGACGGGTGCACTCTTCACTGGATAAAAAACTGTCTGGGTGGCTGGGCCCAAAGAGTGGTGGTGAATGGAGTTAAATCCAGTCGGTGGCTGGTCACAAGTGGTTCCCCAGGGCTCAGTATTGGGGCCAGTTCTAATATCTTTATCGATGATCCGGACGAGGGGATTGAGTGCACCCTCAGTAAGTTTGCAGACAACACCAAGTTGGGCGGGAGTGTTGGTCTGCTGGAGGGTAGGAAGGCTCTACAGAGGGGTCTGGACAGGCTGGATCGATGGGCTGAGGCCAATTGTAGGAGGTTCAACAAGGCCAAGCGCCGGGTCCTGCACTTGGGTCACAACAACCCCACGCAGCGCTACAGGCTTGGGGAAGAGGGGCTGGAAAGCTGCCCGGCAGAAAAGGACCTGGGGGTGTTGGTCGACAGCCGGCTGAGTACGAGGCGGCAGTGTGCCCAGGTGGCCAAGAAGGCCGATGGCATCCTGGCCTGTATCAGAAATGGTGTGGCCAGCAGGAGCAGGGAGGTGGTTGTCCCCCTGTACTCGGCACTGGTGAGGCTGCACCTCGAGTCCTGTGTTCAGTTTTGGGCCCCTCATTCCAAGAAAGGCACTGAGGTGCTGGAACGTGTCCAGAGAAGAGCAACGAAGCTGGTGAAGGGTCTAGAGCACAAGTCTTATGAGGAGCGGCTGAGGGAACTGGGGTTGTTTAGCCTGGAGAAAAAGTGGCTGAGGGGAGACCTTATCGCTCTCTACAAACAACTACCTGAAAGGAGGTTGTAGCGAGGTGGGTGTTGGTCTCTACTCCCAAGTAACAAGTGACAGGATGAGAGAAAACAGCCTTAAGTTGTGGCAGGGGAGGTTTAGATTGGATACTAGGAAAAATTTCTTCACCAAAAGGGTTGTCAAGCATTGGAACAGGCTGCCTAGGGAAGTAGTTGAGTCACCATCCCTGGAGGTATTTAAAAGAGGTGTAGATGTGGCACTTAGGGACTTGGTTTAGTGGTGGACTTGGCAGTGTTAGGTTTATGGTTGGACTTGATAATTTTAAAGGTCTTTTCCAACCTAAATAATTCTGTGACTCTATACCAGAAGGGCAAGAGATGCTAGGAGATAGATTGCAGCCTGCTGTTTATGCTCCTAGCCAGCCCTGTCAATACCTTCCCCTCTACAGCAAAAACATGTCCCTTATAGTAAATAAATACATAAATAAGCCCTTTGAAAAGCCCAGTGGCTGTGACGTGGGAGAGCTGAAGAGCACGTTGTGTCCCTGCTCACACATCCGCTCTCTCCGGAGAAGCTGGGCTCTCCTTTCTACACTACTAATCTCCGGCCTATTTTCAAACATAAGGGGGCATTTGATAACTTAGGTCTCTTCCCTCCCTCTCTGCCGAACCCACTGCCTCGGCAGTGTCCTTAGGCAGGGGTCTCACCTTCACCCAAACCACAGGGGAGGCTGCAAGGTGTGGATCCGGCTCCACAGTCGAGGCTGGGCAGACACAGCCAAGGCTCCACACGCACACCCTGACACCCCACGGCAATGCGATATGCACTGATGGGCAATGCTGCGCATTAGGAATTGCTGAACGATTTGGGATAGGAGGCACTTTGGGAATGGCTGGCCCTCAAGAGATGCTCGAGTCACACTCCCAGGTGGGGATCTGCACCCAGACCCCATCCCCTCTGCCAGCTCCCCTTGCTTTTCCACACCTCCCCAGTGCTGGAGCAAGCATCAGGTTATATTTCAAGGCCTGGCTTCCCAGAAAGCAAAAGCTCTCCAGGAATGCTCCCAAGAGGCAAAGGACTGACATAACTCAGCAGCTCTCGACGCTCTGCCTGTTTTGGAGGACAAAGCAAAGACAGCCCCTAATGTGGAAACTACAGCTGCCGGAATCACAAGCAGGACCTACAGCGAGGACAGTATTTTGTAACAACACAGAAGTTGCATTTGTGACACTCATCTTGACTAAGACTTTAAAACTAGTAACAATCTGTTTGGCCAAAGTAGCTAAAAGCAGTGAATGTACCACAAAGCTCCAGTTAGCTGTACCCACTGACACCTGGGGGGTGGACAGTATCCGACCTGTGCTCTATCCACCTTTGTGGCAGTGGCATAAGGTACAAACCAGCAGCACAGAAGGTAGCCTGCTCTGTTTGCAATAAGAATTTGGTATTTTGTCACAGTGATTTTCCTCAAATGAACTCACTGGTGTGTGTTTTATCAGATGTATTTAACCTGAGCCAACTCTCTGCTAGTGTAAAATCCTAAGTACCCTAAAACCAATTTAAGCAGCTAGTGTCCCAACTTCAATGCTCCATTTTTTAATGCCTAGCATGTATCTATAAAACTATATTATAAAATATTTTAACAGGCCAAAGGATTCCTCTACACAGCTTTTCTTTTTCAACCATGGAACAGGAAAGGTTTGTTGGTTTGACTTTGGTGGTGCCACAACATTTTATCCTCCAATGTTTCTCTTTCAATTCCAGCTGCCCTCAGAACCACACAGTTCATATTTCACCAGTTTTACTAATGTTGCCTTAGAGAAAAGAAATCAGTTCTTCACTACTCAGACTTGCCTGCAAGTCTGAGGTTTCCTAACACTGTAGCTGAGCATTGCAGTACCGAGGTCAACTGCCCAGTGCAAACAGCCCAATGTCCCCTGTCCCTTCCACACCCATGTACTCTGGATACTGTAGTTGTTCTGCAATTAGCCACTTGCTCATCTCTCAGCTTTGGCTACGTACAGCCACAACATCTGAAGTATGAACATAGGCAGCCAAACAAATAGAGCAATTATTTGGACAACAAAGTCCTGGTCCACAACATATGCTACTGAAATGCAAATAATTAGTAATAGTAAAAATACAGACAGCAACTGAAATGTGGACACTGGATTTCTTTGTGCCAGAGGCTCCTGCCCCACAGCCAGTGGGAGTTTGACTGCTGAGCCTGCTGTAGGCTGGCCTGGCCCCCAGTTGGGAGTTGGCTATCGGTGTAGGACACCTCCTTGCTCTGTGCCCTTGCTACCTGCTAACCTATGCTGCCCCTGGGCGTTGCAAAATACAGCAAGGGACTGGCAAGATTAAAAATGCAGGAGATTTAACAACACCGGAGATATCGATTGCTACAATCAAGAGGTTAATTTTCACTTCCCCCTGAGTGCTACATAATAATCACAGCCCGCACGGAGTGTGTGTGTGTGCACCGACTCCAGAGCACGCCAGCCTCTGACATTTCAGTTCTTGTGCAGTATGAAGCAAACACCACCTGACTGCCGGTCCCGGTCCTGCGCTGGGTCTCCCCCTGCTCGGACAGCCTGTTAATGTTTATCTGAGGAACACATGCTTTTGGCTACCTGCGGCCTCACACACCGCACCATGCCATCACACCCCTCCTTTGCCCAGGTGGCTCACACTCAAAGGACTTCAGGCACTGCTGACAACCCCAGCAAGGCAGCGGGTGAGGACAGTGACAGGCACAGGCATCAAAGCAGACAGCGAGAGGCAGGAGGGAAGGGCTCTCGGGCACGTTCCCTGCCTCTGCTGTAGCGCTGAGCTGGAAAGGCTGCAAGCGGAGCTGAGCCAGCACCCGTCACAGGGCTAGAGGAGGAGGAGAGGGCTCTTACAGCTGTTCCTCCTTCCCAGCACCCTTTCCAAGCAGGATCAGGACTGCTTTGGGAAAGAAAGAAGGGAGCACTAGGAGTTTCCAGACCCCAGCCCCACAAAAGCCAGGTGGGGTTTTACCACGAGGGGTGTGAGAGCTCGAGGAGTTTGTCACTGCCCTGCACCTTGCAGCAGCCGTGGCAGCACCAGCAGCAATCCCCCTCACACTGCTCTTCCAGGTTCCAGGGGAGACTGATTCCCCTCCAGCCCTCCCTGGGGCTGCCCCTTTCCATATCGGCCCTTGAGGAAAGTCCTTAGAGCAGCCAAGAGAGCCAGGGCCACACAGAGACTGCAAAGAGGCGTCAGCAGCCAGAAACCCTGCTCCGTTCCCCCTCCCAGCCTCTGACCTCCCCTGCTTCCTTCCAGTGCTGCCCCAATCCCCCTCTTGCAGTGGGGGGTAACAGCCCAAGAGGCCTCAGCTCCGGTTCACCCCGGGTACCTCCTCACCCCACTGACCTGCAAAGCCAGCTCAGCCGGAGACCCACCGATCCCCAAACTGACCACAACGTGTCCCCCAGCAGCAGCGCAAGCCAAATCCCCGAGGTGCAGGGCAGGTGTGTGGAACTGCAGGGAATGGGGGGGGGGGGGGAGAAGAGCCCGCACACACACCGTGCCCGAGCATCCCCCCGCGGGACACCGCGGCCCCACGGAGCGCCGACAGGTCCCGTGAGCACCGTTTCCTCGCACCTCTCCCGAGCGTATCGGAAAAGACCTCGCACTTGCACATTGTCCCGGCCCTCGGGGCCAGCCGCGGGTGGAGGCAATAGGGGGGGTCCCGTGTGTCGTCCCCCCGCGCCGATCGCTGCTTCCCTCCAGCTAGGGACATTGAGAGAGCAAGCCCTCGGCAGCAGTGCCGTCCCGTCCCCGTCCCCGTCCCGCAGCCCACACCTGCCCGCCCGTGTCTGCCGCCCCCCCGACAGCCCTGCGCGCCCGCCGCCAACTCTTGCAACCCGGGAACAAAATGCAAAGCCTGCCGCAAGGCGGGGGGAGGGGGGGGGGGAACCAAACCCAAAACTCTCCACAAACCAACCAACCTACAGCCGTCCCGCGCCCAGAGCTGTGCTTCCAGTCTGCCAGTGAAAATAAAAAACCTCCTCCCATCCCGCCTCCTCGGGCTCACTGTCATTTGAGACTTGTAGTTAAACAAACCGGGCAGTTCAAAAGCTTTGGTTGGAAGCTCAGCGAAAGGACCGGCTGTGGTTGTAGCAGCATTTCACCCGACTTCCCGGTACCCCATTCCGGAGTCCCACCGTCACAGTCTCGCATTCTGGGCAAACAGTCCATTTATTTCTAATACTACTATTTCAGCAGAAAGTCCTCTAGCACTTGGCAAAAATAGCGTTCGTTTTTTTCTGGGCGTTGTTTAAACTGTCCCACTGCCGGCAACAGCCGCGGACCCGACACAGCCCTACCGAGCCGCGCTCAGCCCCGCTCCTGCCATCCCTTCCCCGGGGATTTTGTCGCAGAATGCCACCCCTGCACGCTCCCCAGGGCTGGACCACACTGGTACCACCGCCCGGGGCTGCCCTCCCGGCCGGGGAGGGGTCCCACGGCCACCGGCTCGGTTACGAGAAGGGAACCGGGAGGACTCCCGCGGGGCGCCCGGCTCCGCGGACGGGGCTGCCGCCGGGGCGGGCGGCTGCAGCCCCAGCCCCGCTCCCGCCGCCCCGCACGGAGCTCCCGCAGCAGCCGCCGGCTCCTAACACTAAGGACATGAGGTAGTTCAACACCAGCCACGGCCAGGAAGTTTTTTCCGGGGGCGAGCTTTCTGCACAGCCCTAAATTTCCCGTCCACCCCCCACCCCGCTCAGGGGACCCACGGTCGCGCCCCTAAAGAGGCAGACTGCAAGCAGCCCGCCCGACCCTGCCCGGGACAACCCCCCACCTGTTTGCGGAAGGTTTGCCCAGTTTGGGGGTTCTTGCAGCCATGAGGTTTTAGGTGCGCTCTAGAAGAGGACCATTATTATTATTATTAACGGGGGGGTTGGGTTTTCCTTAGAGAGAAAGGTTCCTCTTTATAACCGACGTGTGCCACGCCAGAGCCCATCACGTCTCGAAGCTACCCGCTAGGCACAGTACCTTTGCAGTGCAAAAAGTCCTCAGGGTGAGGGAAGGAACCCTCTTCGCAGAGCAAGTCGCAGGTTTTATCCGATGCCAGGGGGTAGCCGTTGTCCTCCTCGTTGTAGTCGCTCTTGCCGTTGCTGTTTGAGTAGCCGTTGGCATACATCTTCAGGGCAGACCTGCGGAGGCAGAGGAGCTCCTGGAAGGCATACCTGAAGTCCGGGCTCCGGCAGTAGATCAAAGGGTTGAAGGCAGAGTTGACATAGCCCAGCCAGTTCAAGAGAATGTACACGTACTTCGGTATGATGTCGTCCTGGATGACGTGCACGATGTTGACGATGAAGAAGGGCAGCCAGCACAGCGTGAAGGTGCCCATGATGATGCCCAGGGTCTTGAGGGCCTTGTGCTCCTTCAAGAAGAACTTGGAGGAACGGCGGTGCCCAGCTCCCCCTTTCTGCTCCTGCTCCTTGTTCTGGGTGTGAAACCTCCCCTCGCTCCTGTCTATCTTCTGCAACTGCTTCTTGGCCACCTGGAAGACCCTGGCATACACGAATACCATGACCACAAGCGGCAGGTAGAAGGAGATGATGGAGGAGGCGATGGCGTACGCTTGGTTGGTGAAGAAGTCACAACACGTGTCCTTCTCGTAGCACAGGATGGCCTCGACACGGTCTGCCCGATACCAGTGCATTTGGATGGGCAAGAAGGAGGTGAGGGCTGAGACCACCCACACCACGAGGATGACCACGCGCGCCTTGCTCTTGGTCAGCAGGCTCTGGTACTTGAAAGGGGAGGTGATGGCGAAGTACCGGTCCACGGCAATGACGCAGAGGGTCTCGATGCTGGCAGTGACGCAGAGCACGTCCAAGGAGGTCCAGAACTCACACCAGAAGTTCCCAAACTTCCACATCTCCATGATGATGTGGCTGGCGCCGAAGGGCACCACGGCCAGCCCCATCACCAGGTCAGCGCAGGCCAGTGAGGTGATGAAGTAGTTGGTGACAGTCTGCAGGCGCTGGAACCGGGCGATGGCCGTGATCACCAGCACGTTCCCGAAGACGATGGCCAGCACGATCACCGACATGAGGATCCCCATGCCCACCATCCACACGTCCCGCGACAGCGTGGGGTCGGCGGCGCTCTGGTTGGCGCTGACGTTGCCGCCGGGCAGCTCGGTGCCTGCCACCCCCATGGCCCCCCCCCCCCCCCGCAACAGCAGCCCCCCCCCGGGCAGGCGGCGGGGGCTCGGCTTTGCCTAGGGCTCCTCCGCGGCAGCGCTGCGCCGGGAGCCGCGCATACGGGACGGCAGGTGCGGGGCGGGTTTGGCCGCGGGGTGCTCCCGCTGTGCGTGCCCGGGACCGCTCCGCTCGTCACGTCACGTGTCACGTCCCCGCACCGTCCCCGCACCGTCCCCGCACCGTCCCCGTCCCCGTCTCTGTCTCTGTCCCCGTCCCCTCCCGCGCGCGGCGGCCGCGCGCCCGCCCGCCCGACTCCCGCAGCCCGTTAGGCGCCGCCGAGCTTATAGCGACACCCGCCGTGACATCAGCTCGCCGCAGCCAATGGCAGCCCGCGCCGCGCCCCGCGCGCACCTCGCACCCCCCACCCCCCCTCCCCCGCGCCTCGGCCCGCCCGCCTCGCCCCACGCGTGTCCCCGCCCCGCGCGCTCCCCCCCCCCCCGACCACGCGTGCTGCAGCCCCGCCGGGGTCCTCGCGCCTGCTCTCCGCCCCATGCTCTCGCCCTGCTCCAAGCGTGCTCCACCCCCCCCATGTCCCCACGCCCCCCACCCACGCGTGCTCCCCGCCCCAGGGTGTCCCTGTGCTTTCCAGCCATGTCCCCACGCCTTCCACCTACGGGTGCCACCCATGCTCTCCCTGCCTCGGGGGTGTCCCCGCACCCCCTGCCCCACGCGTGCCTCCGCGCCCCACGTGCGCCCCGCCTCCCGCCCCACCCACGCACCCTGTGTGCTCCCTGCCCCCGGGGGTGTCTCCAGGACACGAGGCACCAGGCGCTCACAGGGACTTCATCCCTGCCTGGACGCCGGGGTTTGGCTTTTCCCATCCTCACCGGTGACGCTTTGCACCAGGACGTCACCCAGGTCTCCGTCCCTGCCGGCCCCCGGCCCAGCATCCCAGTGGGCACCCAGGGCGGTGGGGTGCATCCGGGTGCTGGAGCCGCAGCCCAGCTCCAGAAATCCCGGAGCTGGACAAGGGCACAGACCCCCCTCAGCTGTCCTGGGAGCGCTGGCCAGGCAGGGAGGCTGCGCGACTGCCGCGCACTGCCGCGCTGCAGCCAGGCATGCGGTTAGCCCCAGACGCTGTCACGAGTATTTCCCTCCAAAGCAAACAAATTTGCTAAATAAGGACTAAGGAATCCTGCAAACTTCCTTTTAGGCTAACAGGAGATAACGCTGCCGCCGGAGTTTCGTTTCTGCCCGTTGCTCTGTACCGACACTGCCCAGCCTCGTGCCGCTCTCCCGCAGAGATACATCGCGCTGCCTGCGGGCCCCGGCGGGCTTGAGGAAGTGACAGCGAAGCTTGAAGGCTGGGGTTCTAAAATTGCCCTGTGCCACAGAAAGGGAGAACAGGAAGAGTTGCTTTTGCCCAGATTTGCCCCCATGCTGCCAGCTGCACCAAAAGCAGCTGCAGGTCAGTGTCTCGTCGGGTGCTGCACCGCGGCCCTCCCACGGCAGAGGCAGTGGAGGACTCCCGTCTTCGTTAGCAATTAAACTAACGTTACTAATGTTAAATCTTCTTTGAAACACATCAGCTGCCCAAGGCCGTACCGCGGTGCGGAGGGCCGGGTGCCGGCCGGGCTGCGGTGGGCAGCAGCCTTAGCCCCACCGGCCCCGCGCCGTGGCTGCTGGGTGGCCGTGTCACACCCCGGCTGCACCCGGGCTATTTATAGAGAAGAGCCGTGTACGGAGAGGAAGCTTTGTGGTTTAAAACAGAGGGGCAAACGAGGTGCTGGAATCAGGAAATGAGATGAAAGGCAGTTTCAGCAGTGTGAGGTGTCTGTCTAGGCACGGTTCTTCCTTAATTAGTGGCTTCCCCGCACTGTTTCCACACTCCACTTCTGCATCTGCACACTTTGGAGGTTTTAAAGATGAGGAGACGCGAGCAGAAGATCCACAGGGCACCCCTTCCCACTGCAGATACGCTCAGCCTTTGGAAAGCAGGAGCATTTGGAGGACCCAGGTATGCAGTGCTAATGACCTTAGCTAATTACCAGGAGTTTCCCCTGCCCGCAGTTGAGATAAATGGGGCCGTAGGTTTCCCACACATACCAACAGGTACAGCTGTAACCAGCCAGTGTGAGTCTGTAGCGCTCCATTGGCTTTCACAGACTTCACACCAGCTGAGGGTCTGGCCCAGTTAGCGCTTGCTGGGTGCGATATCCGTTCCCCAGTTTCCGTGCACGCAGGGCCCCCCTCACCCTCTCTGCCTGGGGGCCAGCACCGCTCACCTTGCAGGGGAGGCATGGCAAGAAGCTGCTGGAAAAGCAGAGGTAGAGATGAGATGCAATAGTGGGAGAGCAAAGCAGAATGGGGAAGCAAAAGCAGGTGGTGTGGGAACTACATGTCAACCTCAGCTCGCTGTTCCCCCTTCTTTTTTAAGGGCTGATGAGAAAGCTCTCGAAAGTCCTCAAGGTAAGTTTCTGGCAATAACCTGGCGAGCTTGCTGTGCTGTTTCCTGTGGGTTAGGCTAACATCTGGGAATACTCTGACACCAGATCAAAGCGTTCCAAAAGCATTAGGTCCCCTGTCCTCATAGACATAGAAATGTTCATCCTTGCACGAGGCACCGAGGCTTGAAAGGAGGAGAAGCAGGCTTGGGGACTTGGTGGGAAACACCAGCTCTGGGAGAGTCAGAGCTAAATTCTCTGCTTCGTAACAACTGCTTTATCAAAGGCACCTGTGTGTCCTGCATATCCCTGGTAAGAGTCCTACATCCCTCTCCAGAGGCTGCTGCAGGACTCTGGAAGTCTCTGTGGCCCAGGGTGCAGAAATCAGCCAGCCCAGCTTACATCTAAATATTTTGTCTTTGTTGTACTATATTCAAAGAAGCCTGAACCTCTCCTTTGGTTAACAGGGTGTGGTAGAGGAAGCAGAGAAAGGCTGATTTTTCTTCCTTGATTCTGCAGTTCTTGCTTGTGTTGGTAATATTTGTTCACCTATGTAAGGTGTGTCGGGGTGGGCCCATGGCTATGCAGCCATGACCCACACTGAGTGGGACTAGTGACCACAGGTTCAAAATAAAGCAGGAATTTGCCCCACATAAAAATAAATTTTGTCACCAAAAGTCCGAGTTGCTTTTGAGGTTTGCATGCCTTTATCCGTGCTTTTGAGTAGTTATTAGCTTTCCAGCATGTTCAAGGCTTCTTATTTAAACAAATGTAATACCAAACCTCAGAGGAGATGTTAGGAAGACAGTTAAGTTTGCACTTCTTATGCTGCCTGAAGTGCTGGAGAGAGCCTCAGCCCACCCCAAAATGCCTCCTTCTGGGTTTCTCAGGCTTGGAGGGTGTCAAAACCAGACAGGTCTCATTTGTTCCATGCAGCACATCTGCACCACTGACCCCGCTGCTTTGTCATCACGCTAATCTTTTCTCTTTTTATAATTGGATGTGTGCTCCCTCCTTGCTGGGTGACATTTGAAGAACTGCCTGTGGGATCAATGAGAAAGGCAGGGTTGGTAGAAAGAGGTAATCACTTTTATTAGCCCAACTGACATAATTGGAAAAAACAGCCAGGCTTTTGGGCATGCAAGACCTTCCTCAGGACTGTGACTAGCTGGGATGCTGGTCTGAACCCTGCCTGCCCAGATGCACAGGCTGGAAAGCACAAAGCACTCTGATATTAAGCAGCTGGCCAGATCAGGCCCTTGGCAAGCGCTTGGAAGTGACAGTCTTCAACACAGTGTTTGGCGGGAGAGGAATCTGTAAAATTCTCTTCCTGCAGAGAACTGATAAGTAACAGTATTTGTCTGGTATGTCACTGCGAGGAGGCTGTAGAGCAGCAGAAGCAGCATGCCGGCAGCGTGGAAGCGTTCCTCTTCCTCTGGCTGCTGATTAGCACCAGCCCCTGCTGCAGGTGAGCAGCCCACCCTGGCCTAAGCCACACCGGGCACCCTTCGGACAATCTGGCAGTGCCTGCTCAGAGGGGCTTCATTCTGCTTTTCCCCGTTTTTTCTGCTGCATTCGTTTGCACGTGCCTGGCTTTGGCCATCAGCGGGCACTGGGCAGTGCTGCAGCAGAGCGCTGCGCTGGGGCGGCTCCCCGGCCCACGGGAAGAGGGATGGCGACACTTTCTGTGGGTCACCTCTGCCTTCCTCTGGGGGCTTTTGGATTCCTCATCCTCCTGCTTCAACGCAGCGTGGCAGGGGTCAGGGAGCTTTCGGCAGGTTAGCTGCGGTAGCAGCTCCTGGCTCTTGATTTCTCTTCCTCTCTTGCTTTATAAGCCATGAGGGGGAGCCACCCGTGACTCACAGCTCCCCGTTAATCTCTCGTTTATGCTTGTTTGGAACAGCAGTGCAATTAGAAGTTAGGGTTGGAGTGATGAAGTGGGTTTTTTTTGTTTGCTTGTTTCTCTCTTGAAGCTCCCTGCATGGTCTGGTGAGAGCCCTGGCGTGTCTCCTTGCTCCAGGAGCCCGCAGCAGTAAGGAGAAGCCCAGGGCTCCCTTTGGCACCCACCTGCAGCAGGGAGGACAGCAGAAGGGACAGAAACACTCCCGCTTCTTTTCCACGGGGGACATGCTGCCATGTCCGCCCTCGGGCAGCCGTCCTCAGCCCCAGCACCTCCGAGGACCATGGCCACCCTGTGCTCCGCAGGGGGACGGGGTGGCAGAGGGGCTCTGCTCCACTCTGGGGGCTGCAGGATGGCATGAAGTGCCTGAGACAGCACCCATCTCACACAGGAGCATGCCTAATGCTTCCACAGGTGCCACCACTGTTAAAGTGTGCCTGTCCCCACATCCTCCCATGTGAAGGTGCCGTGGCGGTGTGAAGGGAAATTGGTGGGGGGGGATTAATGAATTAATCATCTTGCACCAAGGCGGGCAGGATCCTCTGGTCCTCTCAGTGCATCTCCCAGGGCATCTGCTGAGTGTGGGAGATCATGGCTATTAACCTCTGGAGTACTGGCTTTTGTAGGGAGGCAGTTATTGTCCTTTTTTTTTTTTTTCTTCAGACTAGACCAAGGAAAAAGGAAACTGCTGAATATGAGCAATGACCCCAGTGAAAACTGAAGCGCTTTATATGGAACATGACACTGGCTGCAACAGCTGAACACCAGAGATTCATTGTCTCTGGGCCAAATACTGAACTGCTTGCCTGTAAATCAATACTGATAGTGAATACAGGTTACAAAATGACACAACATGAGGGCAGCAGAGGAAACAGAAGAGAGCATCAGAATAACAGTTAGAGATAAAAGATTGTTATCATGACTTTTTCTTCTTCTCATTACTGTTTTTCCCATAACTGAACATCGCTTTCATAAGCAGAGGAGATCACCATCTCTAACCTGACTTGTCCCTGGCAATGACCTCTGAGCCCATGCGGCCAGCAATCTTTTCTTGTCCACTCCCCGGTATCTTGTTTCCCTGCATGGTGCAAAGCCATGGTGTGAGGCTGCAGCAGGGTAGTTTGCCACACAGTCGAAGTTTTTTGAGTGCAAAATGCACCCCATTCTCCAGGCATCATCAGCACCGAGGTGACTTCTGCTCCATTACCCCCACCCAGCAGATCAGAGGAGACACCACTCAGGTGCAATGGGCACCCAGGGCTACAGAGCAGATGAGGCTACATAAATGTAGCCATAATTTCACAGGAGCCTGGGCTGGAGCCACACTGAATTGCACATAGTGTGAGGCAGACACGTCTGGTTCAAACACAAATGCACTGAGTTGTGGCCACGCTGAGGTGCCTTGCTTCTCACTTCCAGCCTCCTTCCTGCCCTTGTTCTTGCACGGCGGTCTGACCTCAGATAATGCTCAGTATCATTAGGCAGGAGGCAAATTGTATGGCACCTACACTGACCCAGTGTAAACCTCTGACTCACATAAATAATGGGCATGTATATAGGAGGCACACCAGGGAAGCAACACTGAAAGCACAGGGCCCTCTGCCATCTTCATCTCTCCACCATCAGTGAGGGTCTAGTGTACCCCAAGGTGAATTCTGGTCCTGGCGATAGAGGTCCTTGCTTGCAGTGGGGCCAGAGCTTCACCTCTCATTCCTAATTTTAGAAGACTACTTCATGAGCTTATAGGAAAGGGAACTCTGTGTGCCGGAATATGTGCCCAGTTCTACTGAGTCCAAGAGGAAATTTGTTTTTTCCTGAGAGCTTTCTTATCAAATCTGCTGCATATCAAACCCAAAATAGCTTGTGTGGCTGCTGGTCAGACCAAGCTTTCCCTCAGCTCTGAGGGATGGTTCAAGAGCTAGAGGAAGATTTGCTAATGCACTGCTGCAGGGTGGCAGGGCCATGGTGGGTGCTGTGTGCACACTCTTCATCTGGTGCAAACGCGAGGGATTTTAATTTAGTTTAATCACCTTTTCCAGTGTGGGCAAGGCCCTTGGCATGGTCTGAAGGCAGGTGCACCAACATGTGCTGGGGCCAAGCCAACAGCTAATGCCAGGGTGCCCTGTGCCTGGCAGGACAGAGCCAGCTGGGGAGCTGAGATGTGCAAAAGGAGAAGATGGCCAGGTGGAGATGGGGCTGAGCTCTAACCATAGCTCTGCACTGTATGCCTGGCCAGGAGGTCCGACAGCAGCAGTAAGGGTCCAGGAAGAAGGGCTTCATCAATGCTGAGATCTTGGGCAAATTTGAACAGCCCATGCTGGAGATTATGGCACCCTGGCTAACTAAAGTATGGGTAGGTCAAGTCTGCCATGCCCACACTGCCAGCAGATGCCTGGCCATCCTGTGGGCATCTTTCAAAAGCTGTGCAATCCCTGTGGAGCTACAATGTCTTCTAAGCCCTTGGGCAAGTGCTTAGCATTTGCATAGGTGGCTCCAGACCTGGAGCGTCAATACACACAAGGAGAAAAGGCTGTAGTCCTTGGCATTTGGTTCCTAGATCACATAGACCTTTTCAGTCTTGTGCCTTTAATTTTGTGTTTCCCTCAGTGAGGCAGAATTAATGTTGGTTCCTAGATCACATAGACCTTTTCAGTCTTGTGCCTTTAATTTTGTGTTTCCCTCAGTGAGGCAGAATTAATGTCGTCTAGGCATCTGAAGAGGACATCCACTAATGTCTGTCAGGTCTTTGGGAGCAGACTTCACAAGGTAGTGCTAAAAAGGTTGTTTTTTTCTCTGTGGTTGCAACATATATGGTCCAATCCTTTCCCTAAAATACCTTGCTGGGAAAAGGAAATCACAATTCAGAAGTGGCTTAGGGTAAACTCATGCTTGTCTGATTTCTTTGTAATGCCTCAGTCTGGCCGTAGCCATCAGTCTTCCTGTTTTACACAGAGGTTGGACATTTGCAGTGGGAACTGTCATGGAGATTTTGCTCTTAGCATGGAAGTGAATCGATGCCCTAAAAGAAAGGCAGTAGTTGTGTTATGCAAGATTTGGGGGATAGAATGATCCTTTTGAAGCGAATGCGTTTAAGGAAAATGACCACACGGAGAGTCCTGGATGCAAACACCTACAAAAAGATACTTATTTTACTGGTTACCATCAACAAATTTGCCTAATTGGGAACCATGTCTAGCAGCAAGAAGGGTGGTAAGCACTAAGATATCAAGGTGATGTGTACAACAGAAGAAGATAGGCAGAATTCAGTCTCCATACCTCACACAAGGCTTGCCCCCTCTCAGCCTGGTCATGACATCTGATGTGAACCCTGTTTAACTTATTCCCTAGCTCTGGGAGAAATCTGCAGCACATTTACAGCTCATATCGCATATTCCACCTACTATACATCAGCGAGTCCTCATTTTCTCTGCTCATCAATGAACTCGGGCTAAATTCAGAGCAGCACATGAAAGTGAAAGGCACCGTGTGGCATGACCACCCAGACTCTTTACCCACTCCAGCCCACTCTGGAATGTCAGAACAAACACTGTGTGTAACTCCTTAAACAATGTAAGTAATCGCTTTTAGATGGGCTATTGTGTGTGGCATTCATCTAGGAGATGGTATCTGTGAATGGTGTTTTGTGTGTTAGTGTATTTTAATAGCACGTGAGATTACATCTCTGGCTAGTGTTTTTATTTGCTATAGTATGGTAATTGGGTGATTTTAATCTGTGGTTGATTTTTTTTTTTTTAATGTAGCCCTGAGGGAAATGGTGTAAGGCTGTCTCTTACTAAAATTAGCCTTGGCAAACTCAAATTCGCCCCTTCCGCCAGCTTACAGCAGAACACTTGGGATAAAAAATGGTTGCAAGTCCGACCAGCTAAATAGATAGAGAACCTGCAAGCCTGGGTTTTCTCTCCTACTCAGGCTATTAAACTCTTCGATGGAGGCACAGACTCGACATTTTGAGAACCCTGTATCCTCCAGAATTCCTTCCTGTTCCCCAGAGAACAGGCATGCTCTTCCTCAGTTCACCAGGAAAGTATCAAAGGCTCAGCATTTTTCGTCAAAAAAAAAAAGTTGTGCATGATGCCTCAGGACTTTTTTGATTGCATCCGTGGAGATGCTGCTGCAGCAATGGTCCAGCCCTGGCAGTCAGCACAGAAAGCAGGGTAGCTCTCCAGAAACCGGACCTCTGTGCCTGCACTCCTATCATGCAGTCATCTGTATCCAGCTCTCTGAGTCCATGAGGACCTCCATGCCACTAGACACCCCCAGGAGGAGTTTTCTGCACTTACGTTTCCAGTTCTAGAAACATTTTTCCTGGGAAATGTCTCTGACTTCCGCACTGCAGCTGAGCTGCTCCCCAGGGCACGGCAGAAGGCCAGGGCAGGTAAACCAAGAGTCATAATGAAGATCTTAATGTATGAATTGAGTATAACACGTGCTGGCTCCTTGCCTTCTGCACGGAATGAAAGAAATTAATACAATGTTCCTGATGTGCCTGTAAATATTTCTGCAGTGAATTGAGCCCTGCCCAGCCATTGATTTCCCACTTCAAAGGTCAAAGCCATTTGGTTTCATAATCATTTGTGTAACCCTCTGATGGAAGTGGAAAGTAGGAAGAGGTGTCCCAGAGACCTGGAGGAGCAGGTGGTGCAACAAGGGAGATCCTGCATTTCCAAAACACAGAGCTAGATGTAAACGTAGATCCGGGTTGAGGATTAGGGAGGGAAGAAGGCAGAAATGCCATTGCCTTCTTGTGGGGCAGAAGTTCTCCCTCCAGGCCACTGCGGTTTCATCCATGGGGTTTCTAGCAGCCCACCTGGCTCCTCTGCTGAGATGCTCGTTACCCTGGAAGTCATTCTGAGCTCTTCTCGCTGCTGCTGCCAGGTCCCTCTGAGTCAGGGTTTGAAGGCTCTTGCCAAAAGGTCATGCCTGTGCCTGGCAGCTCTGCTAGGCAGCCAAACAGGAGCAGCATGCATGAAGCTCGTGGAGTTGTACATTTTTGGGGGGACGCTATTAATGCAGATGCAGTCAAACAAATTGACTTCATCCTTAAAATAGAACAGTCTTGGGGATCCAGCACATAGAAGGGCCTGTGCGCTTTCCTCCAGCGTACCCCAATGCCAGCAGAGAGCTGGTGTGCTCTGTTGTCCTTGTCCCACCTTCTTTGCACAGGAGAAGCCCATGTGTTTCCCAGCAGGAGAACAAGGGGCTTTTATTCCAGTTTTTTAACCTCTCTGTAAGTCACCACCGCTCCCCACTCTCCTTGTTGTCCCTGTCATTGATGAATTCGTTAGTCATCACTGTTTCATTTGTAAAGTAACCACAGGCAACCAGCTGGATGCATGTGCACTGGGTAAAACACTCACAGGGAGAGACCTGTGTGCATCCCTGTCAGTGCCAGCAGCTCCCTCTGCGCAGGATTAGCCAGAAGGGTGGTGGGACAGGACCGCGTGGACCTCCCGGATCCCTGACGGTGCATGGTCTCTGCCTGCTTAGGGCACACGGGGAAAGTGGCTGTCCCTTTACCAGCACAGCGGCTGCTTTTGCTTCTCAAGACCGAAGTGTGGTAGAGGAGCAGCGTTCGCATCCCTGAGTTGACAACAGAGGGCTGTGCACATCAGGGTGGAGGTAAGTTGGTCCAGAAACAAGAACTTTTGCCTGCCACCTGTTTACAAAACCCTTGTTTCTCACCAGATATTTGCAATGGATCCTTAGTTTCATCTCCTAAACTACTCTTACGCAGCTGAAAGAAACAGACTGAGGAGATCACAGCAACCTAAGCACAATGTCCCCATTAGGACTGGGGGCACAGCTCTTGTGGATGGCTTTGACATTCAGCTGCAGACTAAGGTGGGTCAGGAGCTGTCACCGCCACCACCTGAATGTAGCATGGGGCTTTCTCCTACAACACACGATGGGTGATTGAGGTGAAGGCTTCCTTTTGAAAGGAACTCACTCCTTTAAACAGTTTTCATAACAACTTAAATAGCTTCCAAAGAGACTATGTAAAGTTAAAAGACTACGGGTGATTTTTACAGGCAAAGCAGAGGTGTGGAGGAGACCTGGTGGTTTGCTGTGTCTGATGTCCATGGTGCCAGCTATAACTGTCCTGTACAGAGTACCCCAGACTTTTCATGTGGAAAAAAGCCTTGTCCCTTTCCAGACTTAGAGTTCTAGGGTGACTGTAGTTGATAGACCCTGATAAGATGGAAACATTTTATAGGAAGGTATGCATTCCCTTTCCTTGTAAATCTCAGTTCATTCCTATTGCATGAGTTAAGGCAGCTGTTGAGTCCGAGTGGGTGCAGTTTTAAAAGGGAAAATCCTGCTTGAAATCCAAAATAAATAATAACTAACATAGCCATGTGAAAAGTAATTATAAGGCTTTATATAAACTAAAATAAAATAAACAGCACCCCCATCCTTCACCTGCTAGCAACTTGACTTCAGCAGTTGTATTTCCCAGCCAAGGTGGATGTGGATGGTTTATTGAAGCAGGTAAAGCAGTCCAAAGCAGCTGCTTTTCACTGCTCTCTGGTGCCAAGAGTAACAACCTTCTCCTTCAGACCGAGTGTGAGACCAGGAGGTCATAGGTCCTGGCTCCATCACTCACTTCGCCAGCCAAGTCACCAAACCTTTCTTTTCCCCAAGAATTTGAAGCTCATTAACTAAAGACAGCCTGTGTTGTTATTATTATCATTATGAATGAAGTCAGCAGCTTTTGTGGGAGATGTGGGAGATCTCGGTTCACAGGAGCTTCGCTGTGGGGGGAGGAACAAAGGCATCTGGCCCAGCCCCATGAGACCCAGCTCTTGGCTCTTTCATGCCTGGTCACTGCTTCTCTGAAGCTAAAATCTTTCAAAGGGGAGCCCACATCAGGAAGCAGATGCCTCATATTGAACCCAAAAAAGGCAAAATGGCAGGTAAAAGTGCAACTGGGCACGGAGTCTGAAACCCCCTCCTCCGTGTCCCTTACATGGTTGTACCGCCTCATCCATAGCCACTTCTCACGCCCCTCCCCTGCACATTCAAGTCCATTATCACGAATACAGCAGAGTCCTACTGAGGTCTGGATTTCTTCAAATGCAGACCTTTTCCTGCAGTGTTGTTTCAAATGGCACTTTCCATTGATGCCCTTAGATTAGACCCAAGAATATAATGCTACCATGTGACTTCCAAACTACCTTCAAACAATTTTCACCCCATGTGTGGTGTCTTCTGTATCCTACAAAGGCAAAATCTTCATTTTACTCACCTACTTCCCACTGACATATTTACTTGGCAAAATAAAAAGTACATGATAACTGTTTAGCACTGGCTAAATGAAAAACAAGCTTGTTGCTTAACTATTCACTATGTAAATACAAATTAAAATTAAATAGTCCAACCCTTTAAGAAAAAAAGGTAGCTGAGCAGTGAGGGTGGCCATGCAGCATGTCTGGGTGAGCCTTGGCCCAGGGGAGCAGGATGGCTGGGACAGGTCCACGTGGATGTGCTAGGACCCAGGACTGGCTCAGAGTCAGGAGAGGCTGTGACGCAGAGCAGATCCTGCATGCTGAGCCCAGAAATCACGCAGGGCTCGGCCCTGGGGGACTCAACACACTGTCTGTGCCCAGGATGAAGAAGGCAGCCACAGGGGAGGGCAAGAAACAAAATACTTCTGACAGAAGACCTCTGTCAGACAGCTGTCATAACCAGTGCTGGGAAACAGAATAGGACAGGAACTTGGTTATAAGCCCTTCAACAACCACAGGGGAAACACCTCATTAGTAGCTCTGGCTTGCAGGAGGGCTATCCGATCTATGCAATGTGCACGTGATTATCCCCTTCAGAAGAAATGTTCCTGTTAATCCCCAGCTTCCTGCTCCTGTGCCAGTGATGGGGACTTCAAAGACAGTATCAGTGCATAGGCTAACACACAAACCAGGGTGCGGGGAGAGCCATGGAGCGGGGGCAGAAAGAAGGACTGAAAGGCACCACTGCCATCAATTATGCAGCAGAGGAACAGGTAAAATGCCGGTGGTCTCAAAAGCTCCCTTCTAGTCAGGGCGTTCCCTGTATGTTCTGGACTTTCCCCAAACTCTTGCTGAACTGATTTTCAGCAAGGCTGGAGAAGGAAAGATCATGTTCACCTTCTCCCAGGAAAGCCCTGGAGACCAGGCAGCTCTGCCTGGCAGTGGTATCAAGCAAGGGGGGCACCAGCCCCTCAGCCCTGGGGACACTTTATCAGCCCAGCAGCACAGCAGCAGCCGTGGTCTTGCACTTTCCCACCTATGTCCCATTTGCCCATGTCACAAAACTCCTTGGGATGTAAGGCTCTGGTGGAGCTGCAGGATGTGAGGACGCAAATGACAGTGTCTGGCTGCCAGCAATGCAGCTGAACAAGACTGAGGAGCAATGGGCTTGTCCTGCAACAGGCCATATACAACCATTTAAAATAAAAATGCCTCTGACTTCAGCAATCACGGTGCCATTGCAGGTGATTGAGGCCAAGGCTCAATAATTCCAACTCCTTATTGCTCTGAGCAGCTGTAACACCTGGTAGCCATCTGCCATGACCAACAGTGCACTGGGACCTGTGGTCTTGCTTAGAAACCCACACCCCCCAAAAATGGAAAGAAATAGCACATACTTAATGCATCTGTTATAGTTCCCTCCATCCTGCTGGTGGAAGCACTACTGAATTTCTTACCCGGGTTGTCAGTGGAGCCAAATCATCTGTTCTTCATCTATAAAGGGTCTGTTCATCTCTGGAGCCTCCTGTCTCTGCTGTTACTGGATAATTGATAGTAGGTATCCACTCCTGCTTCTAGGATGGTGGCTAGGGAAGGGGATGCTTTATATGGTTATTATAGTTAATAGCACAGCACAAATATGGCTAGCCCTCTGCCACGTAATGTATTGATTTGGAATAAGGAATGCAGGAGCCTTATGGTATTTTTTTTACCACTGCGTCCATCACTGTTTTCTTATTCACATTTATATATATATACCCACTGAAAAAGCTCAAAGGATTTAACTGGATGCAAACGTACTTCATCTGGGAATAGGACAAAGCACTTCACAGAAGAGAGCTTTGCATCAGTCAATTTTGGACCACTCCCCAACAAATGTTTCTGCTGATAAGGACGCAGCACTGTTTGCTTTGGATCCTTCACCCAAGCGGGGAAAAAATGAGTGTGTAGCTCCTGTTGCAAATTATAAATCATGGGTTTCTTAAAGGTCTATTGGCAGCCAGGGTTCCTCAATGGTCTGAGATGTTGCTGACAGCTCCCATTTGCACAGTTGCTCAACGAAGGGTGGTTGCTTGTTCTGCTCCATCAAGGGGGCTCCCCTGGGAAAGCAAGAGAAGAACAGGATCTAGCCCCAGGCCTGTAGAACTGAATCATCAATAGCTCAGCCCACTGCTGCTGCGGAAGGTAATGAGTCTGATTTCTTCTCTCAAAGACTGCTTTCACACGGTGGGATGGCCTTTAGTTTCAGTGAGACTCCTCTGACACACAGTGAGGAGCCTCTTAAGAGCCAGTCATGAGGAGAAGGGCATGCTGGCAGTGTCCTTCATCTCTGCACAGCAGAAGATCTAATAGCACCCAAAGAAACCTCGGCTTTGGACACCTCTCTCAAGCTCACTTCCACCTGGCACAGCAGTTTGTAAAGCCAGGGGAGGAGTTAAAGCCCTTTTAGTGCCACTGTGACCAGTGCTTGTCAGCTCACGGCCCAAAGAGTGGAGGTAACAACCATGCAAGGTACCATCTCTGCAGGGGTGACACTCAGGGACCATCCCCAGGCTCCTGGCAGGCCATGGCAAAGCACAGCCCGAGGTCTCGGAGCACCTCATGGTGCAAAAGAGACGGGGTTCTAATCATCATGCTGGTGGCTAGGAGAAAAATAGGATGCATGGAGATGTCTAAGGACTTACTCATGCATTAAAGCACATTTGTAAGTTCTGCCAAGACAGAAGGATTAGGGAGGGATTTTTTAATCTGTTTTTTTTTTCAAAGATTGCTTTTAGTTTTGGTTTGGCACAACAGCATTGTAGGTCTTTCAAGGGTTAAATTGAATAGGTCAGTGTCCTTCATAAATATGCCATCATGAACTGGGACTAAGGTCTGGAACAGCAGGGAAAGGACAGAGACAAAGGGCAAAGACACGAGAATGCAACAGCTTTTTTTTCTTGTGCTGAAGCCTCTTCAGCATGGGGTTTACTTGGATCAGGAAGAGATGAAAACAGATGGGTTTGGTGAAGGCTACTATGAATCTGTAGTACTGCTGGAGGGATTTCCTGAATTCTTTTTCCCCAGGAAGAAATGTTTTCTTCTGTGCTCCCTCCATCTGCTGCTTGTCTACCACCTTGCGAGGAACATGTGGTGGGGGTGCTGTTCACTCACTCACACAAACAGGTTTCATTATCAGAGTATGAAGGAAAAACCCCGATAAAAAAGGAAGGGCGGCAGGAAGGGAGAGAGCCCCAGGCCAGCAACTGGGGCTCTCTCCCAGTTCAGTCATCCACTTCTTCAAGTCTCAGTGCCTTAATGTAAGCAAATATGTAACTGCCTGCACCCAAATTAACATGTGGCACTTTAGTGTCTGGTTGCTGCTCCCTGCATCTCTTTTTGCACCACGCTTAGCATAGCTGGGAGATATTGATTAAAACCCCTCTTGCTCTTACAGTTCAGGATGGCAGAGGAGAACTAAATAGGACAGTCAGTTGCCCTAAAGAGCCTTTATTGGAAGTAACGGCTTTCAGAGTAGCCAGGATCTGGAATGTAAAGAGACAAGATTTAGGAAAATGAGGAATGCACCCAAGGGTGAGCACTAGTTTTGTTAATGTAGAGTGCCAGTAATTTGATCTGAAGAGGCAAATCAAATGATTGAGGGTGTTAAGCACCACAGCCTGGGTGGCAGGACTGGAGTAGCTGCTGTGTACGTTAATGAACCTCCTCTCTTCAACAAGGAAAGCCTCCGTGCATGGAGATGACTCAGAACTGCTGATGTGAAGTAAACTTGTAATGCACTGTTTCTAGGAGCAGGGTAGGGAGGAAAGATCTTTTATTATCCCTGCAGTGCTTCAGGAGAGAAGGGAAGCGCTTGTAAAATTGGCCATAGCATGGACCAGAGACCCTCTACTGTGGCCCTTCTAGAGTCTTGCTCACATGCTGTCAATGAGCTATTGAATATTGTAATTAACTTTAAAGCATGCTAGTGGAGTAGAAAAAGAGGAAAGAAACTAAATAGCTGCTAAAGAAATAGTTTCACCTAATTCCAAGATAGGAGCACCTTTTTCTTTATTTTTTGGGGGCAGTTTCTTCCCCTCAGATTGAAGGTTCATTTCTTTTCCTCCACACTGTCACAGGCTCCATCATTTGTCTCTCTCTCTAAATGCACACAGATCAGAGCAGGAACCTAGTGTATTGAAGACGCATGTCACCATGGAGAACGCATATAGCACAGCATAGATGCAAGCCAAAACTTTGGGAGCTCACAAATCACACACTGGTGTTTACCAAGCAGGCTCTGGACATGCTGGAGGGCTGTGCACGTGCCTGTGCATAATCTGGAAGCCACAATGTGAAAATATAGTTGTGCTTGATGACTTGTTTTAAAAATGATGTTTGTTTGCCTACGGCTTCTCTCCCTAGTGCTCTGTGACTAACATAAACTTCTCTGGAAGAGGCTGCTTGGTGCAGAGCTACCACATAAATGATGCAAACAAACTGCAGTCCCACGTGTTTGGGCATGTCCAAGTTGCAGTGGGCTGTTACAGTGGCAGCAGGGCCTCCATGCTGGGAACAAGCAGGTCCTTTGCTGGTGCCCTCATCTCAGTTTTGATTTGATTCTTCTTCAGTGCTTGAAGCTAAAGCAGATGCAGGCAGAGGAAAAGGTGGAATGACAGAAAAGAAGCAATGTGCAATTAGAGGGAATTTTTGCAATGTTGACAAGCCAGGGTTGACTAATAAGTAGATTAATTTGTTAGTGCCGAGTCAACACCCAAAATTATAAGCCATTCAATCTTCTATTTGCCTGTTCCACAGCTCATGTTCCTGGTATTACATACGGATGAACCTTGTGTTCTCTCTGCCTCAGTAAAGGTTATCCACCTTGGAACCTATTACAGCTTCTTGTCATACAGTATGAAAAGATGTCTTTCTAGTTAGTCTCCTAGGGATATTCAAAAAACCCCATCACAGTGGAGCTCAACTTGGCTCTACACTCGGTTTAATTCAGAGCTGGATTTGAAACTCCTGACATCCTTAGGGTAGAGGTACTGAAATTCAACTCTCCATTCTGTACTCCATCTTCAAGGGATAGAATACACTGCAACGGAGGAACGATTAGGACATTAGCTGGCAGTGCTCCTAGTAGTGAATTGTCTTCATATCTGACCATATAGGGTATTAAGGTCCACAGCCCAAAACTGTTTTAATAAGAAAACAACATGAAATCCATATTCTGCATCCAGTGAAGCTTTGTATTTGCAAGCACTGTAATGAGCTTGTGGCTGTACAGTGTACTGAGAAATTGCTCCTTGCATTTAAATCTTAGAAATTTTCAAAGTTATAGGTTGAAGTAACACATGGAAATGCTACCTGGGCTCTGTGCTTACAGGTAATGAGGACAGCTGTGTATTGCAAAATGCAAGGAAAGGACTTTTCAGAGACATCCCTACTGTTCCTGAAGAAGACAAAATACTTAACACAAAAGAAAAAAAGCTCATTTCCAGTAGGGATGATATTACTTCTTGTTTGCAGCAAGAAAAGCAAAACTGAATGGGTTTCTAAGTGCCAGGAGCAATATTTCATAATCTGAAAGGTAAATCCATAAAAATTGGGTACTTCCTACTTTAGACACAAACCAGAGAAAGGTTAAAACTGGAACACTAAGATAAGGTCTATTCTATATGGCAAGAATAGGTTTGTTTTCCATGTAAAGGCAAGATTAAGAAGGTATGACTGATGCCTGGTTATGATAAGCTGTATCTGACTGACATGTAGATGAAGATTATTAGTGCTGACCTCCTCTGTCCAAAGCCCATATTAAAGGAGAAGGAAACAGCTTTATGAACAAAACACAGAAACAGCATTGTTTCCTTCGTTTCAGGTATGCAGTGCACATGAAATAAGTTTTCATACTGTCTGTGGAGCTAAAAGTTTGTTCAACTATATGAATGCCTCCTTGACATCCTTCTTCAAGTGCCTCCAGAGAATATTCTTTCTGCTGAGAGGTGCTTTCTGGATTTTTCTTTTCTTTTTTTTTTTTCCAACTGAAGGCAAATTAGAAGAATAGTGAGATAAGACTTTGTAACTATTCAGATTATAAGAAAATAAATTGAAGCATCAGTTCAGTGTCAAGGACCTTTATACATCACATTTCTGCTTTTCCTCTTTCAGACTAAGGAAAGGTGAGAACAGGGATCAGTGGTTATGACAGCAGCTGCAACAGAGTTATTAAGACTGAAACCACAGAAACAAACAAGGAGCTTCCGCAGGTTTTCTCTTCTGCTATTTGGTGGTGACGTCTGGGAATACATGACGAACTCCTCCTCGTGCAGAATGGATGTTCCACTGATGTTGTAGGAGATCATCCCTAGTATAGTGCTTGTTTCCATGTCTCCTAGATTTTGAACATATTAAACTAGTCTGGATATGGTTTGAACGTGCAGAAAACTCCAGGGTTTGTACAGTACATTTGGCCAGGACACTGGACAATATTAGCCTCATCCCGGGATTTTGTTGCAAGCTTCCCAGCCTGGTGCAGAAAGTCTGGAGATTCTTTAAAGTTTGTGTATGCTGACGTAAACAGAGCCCCTTGCTGCAGAAATAAAACTAAAGAGTATTTCTGGCACAATTCAGAACGATACATAATTTTGTGGTGACCTCTCCATAGCAAATGCAAAGCTCTATCTCTTCGCTTGGCACTATGTAAAATGTTTGACGTGAATTTGAATTGATGTCTACCTACAGGACTTAAAAGGCCCCGCAGTCCAAAGTATACGAGCTACTTCTTAAGTTCCTTGTCCTCACTGCTCCCTGCAGAAGCAGAGAGTACCAATACTCTTTTTTTAATCCAAGAGAAGATGAACTACGGAAAGTTTAAGTGAGTTGCTGAAGGACAGGCAGGAAATCAGTAGCAGAGCAGAGCCTCCAGGTCGCATTTCCCAGCTGCTCTGTGTGTGCTCTTAAAGAAGGTTTTCTCCCACTGTCGAGGTGGTGGTGGGCTGCACCAGCCACACAGCCCGGAGCACCCACTGATAGTGGGGAAGCTACAGCTCACTCCAGCCCCACATCAAATCTGCATCTCTTCCAACTGCAGGTCTGCCCTGTTGTTTCACTTTGTTTCCCAGACTGGAGAAGAAAGAAAATACTGCAATTTAGCAGCAGTCTGACAGCAGTTGACCTTTACATGACGAGCAGTATTCCTCAGCAGCGTGCATCAGAGGTTTGCTTTGGTTTACATTTATTTTGTTCAACTTCATCTCTCGTAGGCATACAAAGTGAAGCCAATTGGATTAGACAGGCAGGATCTGTTAGCATCTTGAAGTAATCTGTAAGGAACCAGCAGCATGATAGTCATTAGGCAGTGGTTGCTGCAAACAGCTTCGGGGAATTTGTCTCCACTGAAGAGAGTTCTGGTGTCAGAGGGAGGATTGGGAAAGCCTCGGCAAACAGCGTTTTGTTTGTCTTGGAAGAACTCCGGGGAATCACAGGGGAAGTTGGAAGTGACTGGTGGAAATGACCCCATCCAGCTTTTTACACGAGCCCCTTGGAAGCTGTTGCTCTTCCAGCTTCCTTGTATCGCTTTTAACTAACCCTTTGCTAAAAAGCAAAGTCATAGCTCCATCCCTGCTACATTTATCACAGCACAAAGCATGTTTCTTGCTGTAAAAATGATGAAATTCCACCAAAATCAGAGCACAATTTAGGCACAGGGATACAACTCAAAAGCTTTACCAGGGTGTTTGCACATGTACACTGACTTGTTCAGACAGGGACCACTAAATTCTCTTTAAAAGTCCTTAAAGGTGAATAAGCCAGGTAGCAGACCTTCGTATGCTGCTTACCACATTTCACTTTGGGAGTAGGACTTTGCAGGCAGCTTTGGCCTTACTCTGCTGGCACTGAAGCCAGTGGCAAAGCCAAGTCTATTCAGGAATCAGTGTTTAGCAGTCTTCCTGACTCTGCGATGGTCCCAGCACCTCCCCGGAGGATGGCAGCTTTGCAAACTGCAGCAGTGCCACACACCAACAGCTCAGCAAGAGTAGGCTGCAAGGATTACTCAGGATTTGAGAGCTGCTGGGCAGGCTTGAAATAAAACTGTTCTATAGCTAGAGCTTGGCAAGGATTAATTTTGAGAGTTAAAAAAAAAAAAACAAACAGGAAAAAAAGAGCAAATTACAATCTCTGAATTTTCAAAGAGTTTCTTTGCATTGGCAAGGAATGGAAGCGCACTGCAGAGCCCAGCTGAGGTTATTCTGATGTTTTATTGCACAGGTGGTCAGTCAGAGCCTGTGGGCATCTTGGCCTTCAGAAGCAGCTGAGACAAGGCAATGATGGGTCAGGCTGTTTCTTGGTCTGGTCTATTCTCTGTGAAAAACCCAATAAATCCCATCTTAGCTGCTCCTGAATGCCCAATGAGTTCAGCTGAAATGTGTCTGTCAGTGAGGAAAACATGCCGCAGACAGGCCCAGGACTAGGAATGAGAAATTAATTCCCAAAACCAGGCACCAAAACAATCACAGAAGGTTGTCTTGGCCCAGAGTGTTTCCCCAGTGTTTGGGTTAAAAATCCAAGACTGGATCCAAGTCTAGGATGTACTTCCAAATTTTGCCCATCCCTGAAAGAAAGCTTCCATTCACATACACCTATATTACTGCAGCTTGCTCTTTGCTTGATAGAGGTCCTGGCTCCATGCTCCACTGTTGCTGAATTGCTTCAGGGTGCCTGTGCAGTGCCTGTGCTCCCTCAAAACCTGCATGTGTGGCACTTGGTTCCTCTGACAGGACCACCGGGGGCATGCTCAGAGCAGGCTTGGGCTTCCACAGTTTCAGAGAGTCAGAAATGTGCGTCAGACCTAGTCTTGAAGCATGAAACATCATGGAGGGACTTGAGGAACTTTGGAAAGCTTTGGGATATGGGGCTTGGAACATCCTCGCCCCCATCCACTGTATGAGGTCTGTTCTTCAACTGGTCCCTGTTGGCATGACCTTTTCTACAGACCTTTTCCCAAAAAGAGCCAATACGTATAGAAGCATGTTTGTACAGAGCAGGAACGAGAGCCAAAGCTCCAGCCCTGACTCATGCCCAGATGGGCTCCTAGTGCCAGTGCCCTGGAGAGATCTGCACTCCCAGGCAGATACAGAGAGGCACTAGCATTGCACTGAGTCTTGGCCCAGACTTATCAGCTTCTTCACCAAGATAGTTCAAAGGAAATACCAGCAGGCTTTGAAGCTGCTGAACCAGGCAGTGAAGTCCTGTCAGCCTGGCACCCTTCCAGTCCCAGCAGGAAAAGAGCAAGAGCACTCCATCATACCCAGGGTAACATGCTCTTCCAGGCATTAGCCTTTGCATTTGTTTTCATTTGCTGCTGTCAGAGCAGGACAGCAGGATCTGGCCATTTGTCAGAGAAGTTGGCCGTGTTTTATGAGATTGCAGGCTTTTTCACAGCCTCCTGACCTCAGGAATCTGTCATGCAATGATTTGGTTCCACAGGGGAACCTCCAAAGAGAGTCAATTCATCATCACAGTCTCCTGGCTTATCAACACAGTGTCCAGGTGGGAGAACTGGATCAGGAGAATAGTTTTGAGTGGATTGCTGAAGAGTAGTGTCACTGCTGGGAACAGGACCAGAACACTTCATTGCCACGTTACCACTTGTATGTCTGGTGCAAGAGTGAATAATGTACTCTGGAAATGTCAGGAAGACATTCTTTCACGTCTTAAAAGTGGAAACTTGTGTAGATCCTGGAGACCCAATAATGCAGTGATGAAACAGAAAAATCTTTGTATTTTTTTTATTTCAAATGGGTTGGGCAGTATCCAGTAGTTTTTGGCATCAAAAGGAGAATGAGCAGAGACACCATGCAAATAAAATTTGGCTTGGCAGGGTTTTTTGTTTAGATCTGAATTAGAACTCACTAATTAGAATCAGAATATGACTCTGTGTTGGCATTAAATGATACCAAGGCAATGTCAGCATGCCTATGCTGTCAGCAATAGGTAGGCATGCGCTCAGGTTTATATTCATGACCATATCACCTAGATAGCCACACCAGAAACGTCTGTATTCACACCCCAGTCTAGCCTAAGCCTGCAAGTTCCGATAATTTGCTGGGTGTTTTCCTACGTCAGCCACTATCCACAAGATCAGCATCACCAGTATTGCAACACACCTGTAAACTGGAGGTCTGGAGTACAAGTAGTCCCACTACTCTCTTCCCCTACACTATAACACCACTTCCTCCAGCTCATAAGCCTTCCAGTCTCTCTGTCCATCACCTCCCATGCGATGTTACTTCCCTCCTTGCAGTTTTCCCCAATCTGGCAGTACAGTTCATATTGATCTCCACTGGCTGTCAGTCCATCCCCTTGAATTTCTGCTTGTGTTCCCACTATGAAACAATTCAGCACGTAAGCACTCAGCTGCCTTTGACCTGATGAAGCTGAACTGCTCTGAACCCGAAAGCGTATGAAGCAGCTCCGGAAAAGGGCAAACCAGTTTTCACTATGTGAAACAGGATGCAGTACTTAAAGAGTTTCAGGCAATAAAGCCGTCATCTCCCCTGCCCTGCTCCCACAACAAGGTACTTGCTTTCCAAGAAGAAGAGGAACAGTGGGCAGTGGCAGGGCGGTCACAGCGGACAGGGATGGGTAGGACATTTCAGGCTGTGGAGTAAGCAGGCATCCACCGAACTGCCCCTCGAGATGTCCCATTGAGCTGTGACCCCACAGTCTTCCCACCGCAGAAGATACTAAGGGCTGACCACCAACTTTCCACAGATATGTAGAGCAGGATAAAGGTTACGCCTGGAGCTCAGTAATTGCAATGCTGGATTATTGTTTGCTTCCCTCTGAGCTCAGTTGGCTTCCCTTTATCTGCAACCCTCCCAAGGGATTTGTACTGGGGGGCTCTCAGTGTTCCTCCCACCTCGTTCCTAACCGGATACTTTCCAACACAGAAATGAAGGGCTAAAGACAACATGCCAAGTGACAGAGGTCTCAGCATGTCTGTTGTCTTGGAAGCCACCATAATATGCGGACATACTTCCCACTGAGCAGGTTTGACACCAGTAGAAGTGAATCCTTGATTGCTGACATGCTGTATGGCAAATCCCAGAGGTTTTTGTCCACCCTGCCCTGTGCAGGGCACTCAGCAGTGGGAGGGTGGCTGGGTCACAGGCCCTCTGCAAACAATCTGTTGCTTCTGCAGCCTCTTCATGCTCTTCTTGATCCTTCTCCACCCCTAAAGTGAAACTTGCCAGTTCTCAGAGTGGGAATTCAAGAAGGCTGGACAAGTGTGTCAGTGGGGAAAACTTTGCTGAAGCTCAGCATTAGTTGATAAAATAGTTACAGTTGGGCAAGCCATCAGACCTTTGAGAAGTTCCTCACATCTTTCAGAAATGGACCCCTCATCCTTCAGGTGCCTTCTGCTTCCTCACCGCCTAGCTGCATGGTCTCCCCTTGTCCTTAACACATTGTCTATCCCAAAAGAAAAACCCAGGCTCTGCCTTGTCAAACAGCCTCCGTATGGTCTCACTAAGAGACAAATTTTCCCCTGTGGGAAATTAAACATCTCTTAGGAAAACACAAGAAAAACTGAACTGCTGAGAGCAAAAGTCCAGCTTGACCAGTATTCTGCCTCCAGCTGTGACCAAGTGAGGATGATCGGGAGAGATAATAAGCAGCAGAACAAAACTTGCACAAACCCTTCCCTCAGAGGCACTCCCAGTTCTGGCAATCAGCAGCTGAAGGTCTTCCCAAGCCAGAGGTTGCATCCAAATCACAGACATGAGCAGAGGGGACACACCAGAAATAATAAGATCTCCAAACTTATAACGTAGGATCATTGCAGAGAAGAACTAGCTGTTCTCAAAGGAAACAAAGGAAGACCTCTCTGGACAGCCCATCAGAGGGACAGTAAGGCCCCTGCTGTTTGGTCTCTCCCCATATGAGCTGTGGATCAGGGAGGCACTTGCTCGATAATCTGTGTGCAGAAGGAGGAGATGCATTCACACAAGCTCTGTGCTATTGTGTGTTCTGCTCTGCATTTCAGCTTACTTTGGTTTCATGTCATTCAGGTCTGCTGCTGGCAGAAAAAACCTGACTCTGCTCCTGCCATATGTTCTGCGGATTTAATGAAGGTTCAGTTTTGTTGAACTGGTTATTACTGCTCGTGTGATTACAAAGTATTGGGAAGCCGTGGCAGAGGACTTTATCAGAATGTGAGTAGCTAACAAGTGATGTATTCACCATCAGCCGTAAAGTACTGTACAGCCAATATACCACCTTTGCATAACTAGCCCCCTCTTGATCCAGAGCTGCAAAGGAAAATATAACTGGCACTGCCAACACCATAACAGGCTAGAAATTGTAGCGTGCAACTGTGCAGGCACTTAGTTATTGCAGTGCCGTGAGTGTCAGTACATACAACAAATCCACATTTCCCTACTATTCACTGACCTCCTGCCCCTGCTACATATTTCATCAGGCAGTTACAGAGTCCCTCAGTACCAAAGTTCACCTCCATGCAAAACCTCCATCCCTGAAGACAGCAGGAGCCTCATGTAGCCTTGTAGCTGTAATGTGAAAGGCATGAGGAATGTCAGCACCTCCATGAGTTTGTAAGCAGCACCATCTTGTTTTCAGCTCTTCAGTGCTGAGTGAGCTAGAAAAAACCTATCACATGCTCTTTGTTCCCAGGGCAGACTCTTGTTTTTATTAGAACATCTTGGACAGAATCTTGTCTCAGTTACATTGATAAAAATCCGGTTATGCTACTACAGACAACGAAAGTATTTCAGACATATCCTGGTGTGGCTCAGAGCAGTGTGTGTCCCTGTACTCACAAGGGACTCCTCGGGGAAGCTGATAAACAGCATCTGGAAGCACAGGAATCCACACTTTGGATAAAATCTTGTGCACAAGTATCATATGTCAAGCCATTCACATCGCACAGTTAACACATGATGACAAGATTAGGTAGACCTCTTCCAGTTCATGTTTGCGTTTATCTTGCTGTTGAAATGCAGTGCTTTGGCTGGGGAACCATGATAGAAAATGATAGGGGATTCCAAGCCGAAAATAACTGAGCAGGCACATATTCAGGCTCTGGCCAGAGTCCAGCACTGGTAAAGTAGGTTTGTCACTGTGAATTTAATTCATTTTTAGAGGAAGCAACAGAGGCAAAGCAGCTAAACGTTCATGTAGTTCCCAGGCTGGACTGCTGAAGCTCGGAAAACTATACCATGAGTGCTGCTAGCACCACTTTTATCTTTTCCTGAGAGAAACAGACCGTAGCTCAACGGCTGCAGCCTTCACCTAAACTTCATTGCAAGATCTGGGAGGCTGAAACACTCAGGAATTCAGAGGCCACCTGCAGCCCATCCAGCACTTGGACCCTTGTCTCTGTGAGCTGTAGGAGGCAGGAACGGGGGGGGATACCCTAAGCTGCTCTTGCTGCCACTGTGTCATGCAATCATGGCTTAGCTGAGACATGGTGACTGCCAGCTTCGCAAGATACTGTCAAAGAGATCAGTGAGAGCCCGAAGGTAACTTCTAGATATGGCTCAGCTTTGCTAACATGACACCACAGATTCAAGAGCTAAATGCAGTTTTAGGGTGCTCGACCATGTTTGAGACCCTATAGTCTCAAACTGCAGCTCCCTGAACCAGCACAGATTGACGCTGCTAACCTAAGTTAGTTCCCAATGCTGAGAAACAGGGGTATGTTTATCCTGGTAAGCAATCATCTGCTCCATCAGTTATCATCTGTCCTCCCTCAGCTGGCACAAACACCGTGTCTCGCACTCCGGTAGTTCAGCAGCAGCACGCTCGGACACAGCCGGGTCCCGCTCCAAGCTCAGCATCGCGCCGAGCTGGTGGCTAATGACTGAGCAACCGTGGGCTGCCCGGGGCAAGACTCCTAGGGATCCCTCTCTGTGCTTACTTGAGGATCATGCACACTGGGTACTGAGTCTCCGCTGTGAAAATGAAGAACTGTCAAGTTGCTGACGACACAGTACACAGAGATTGAACTAAAACATAAAAAGTATTTGAAGGCAAAAAACAGTAGGCTGCAAATTTAGCATTTATTTTTCTTTTCATGACTGAGTGCCAGCAGATAGGGCCCTGTGATTCTTAAACAGATACACACAATTATGGTAACAGAGCAGCTGGACAGATAGTCCAGCCAGCAGTTTCTCTGGTACTGGTGCCCACATGAGACCTGAAAATCAGTCCCTCGACGACTCCAGTGAGACCTTTCCAGGAACAGTGCTCCAGTCACTGATACAATACTAGGAAGGTTGCAGCTGGGGGAGAAAGGAGGGAAGAAGGAATTTGAAGTAACTGTGGTGTTTCAGAGCTAGGAAGTGAGGATTTCTAAGGCAAGGTCAAAGACGTGTCCTTGTAGAGACCGGCTCTGTGCATGGAGGCACATGTGCCAGCACCTGCAGCTCTCTTGGGCTGTCCCTCTGCTGAACGGCTTCTCCTGCTACAAATGAAATGTCGATACCAAGCTCCAGTTGAGGTGGTAACTGAAGCAAGAGCTTCACAGAAGTCCTGTGTCAGTGGTGTACAAAGCAGAGAGAGGGGCAAGCCAGCACTGTCTCACAGCCTTGGCCATGGTCAGGGAGGTCTTCCTCCCCCAGGGGACTGCTGCAGGGCACACAGCCCTTCTCTCCAGATTCCTACACTCAAGAATCAATGGATCCAGTTATACCTCTATATTAGCTGAATTTGGGACGAGAGGAAGGAGCAGCCCACAAGTCATCGCCTGGGAGCCCTGGTTGGAAGCACTGTTCCTGTGACGCCGCGAGGTAGAGGCGGGTGATCCTTGGCCAAATCACCATGGCTGCTCCCAAGGGGAAGCCCGAAGAGTTGACTGGTTTAGGCAGAAGGGCCTGTTGAAAGATCAGTTGAGCAGATAACCTACTTCCTGCTGAAGAGCTGTTTGCTCTGCTCTGCACGTGTGTTTGTGAAGGGCTTTAGGTTTATTCTTGGCTATCAAGATGGGACGCACTACAGATTTCAAGAGGACAGAAAGTTCAAGGCCACCTAAGCATAACAACCTGTCATTTATTATGAGCTCAGCTCTTCGGTGAGCTCAGCATAGCCCTTATCCACCACAGTGAAAAACCATGCCCAGCCGGGGGGGTGACATGGCACAGAGGCACGGGCAGAGGTGGGTCAAGTGCTGAGCACTGGCGTTGAGCGCCAAGAATATTTTTAGCACCCAGGGCACAAGATGTTGAACAGACATCTGTCACGTGCCATTCACTAGCAATTTGCCACAGGCAGAGGCTCATTTGTGAATGGGTGATCCAAGAAACACAGAAATCTTTCTCAGCGAAGTGGGTGGCAATGATGTGCAGTGTTGTGCCGTTGCTGTTGCTGAGTGGGTAGCATCTAATATAGCCCTGTGCAGTCTCCACATGGCTGGTCTCTTAACACAGCTGCATTCTGAAATGACTTGGGATTTAGAAGTACAAAAAGATCTGTAGAAAGGCCAGAGCTTTTCCCCTTTTTTTAAAATCCTCTGTTTTCTACTAATGTAAATTACTTTCGTCTAAAGTCTTTGTAGCTGTCTATCTGTGCTGTAGAGTTAGTAGCATGCAAAAAAGGATGTCATTGTCACATCCTCCCAATCTCAGAAAAGATCTCTTGCTCCATCAGTGTAACATTTCTTATTCGTCACTTCTGAGATCTGTGACTCATTTATACCCCCAAGTTATGCTTTTTCTATTCAAAACTTGATTTAAATTTTACAACGTTATGCCATAAATCAGTGACATCAGAAACAACGAATTTAAACTCTGAGTTTATAAGAAAGTTACTCTGCATTAAAAATGAGAATAATAACAGAAAAGCAGTGTGAGGGACCTGGCAGGAACTACAGATGAAGGTCAGCAGAAGGTCTATGCCCACCATTGGGTTAGTGATCTTTTTCTGTTTCTGCCTTGGCTGATTGGAAACCTTTAACCTTTTCAAAGAAGTTATGCAGCTACCAAATGAGTCAACAACATCTAATCTGGGAAAAACAGCCAAATGTTAAGTAACATTAATTGCCTCTTTCTATGATATGTGGTGAACAGAGCAAAGTTCACCAGAGTGTGGTGGGAATTATCCCTGGGTAATTGTCAAAGCACCCTGTGTGTGCATGTGCTCACACACCTTCCCAAGAGAGCCTCTCTTGTCACTGCTGATTTATATCTCCACTTTGGCAGCATTGGGAAATTCACAGTGCTTTGTAAATCAGTCTTACAAACAGTGACACCTCTGTATGTGCCCCTCTGACACATCTCAGTCAACCTTTACCACTGCTCCAAAGTCACCATAGGAATTTAAACATCCCATAGACAGCTGTATTCAGCAGGCCAGGAGGGAATTTCCATTCAGGGAAACAGCCCATCTTCTCCTTGCTGTACAGCAAGGAAAGCAAGGACCAGGATGGGCTAAATTTTCAGAGAAGTTTCCTGCTAGTGTGGTCTGCTAGACTGAGGAGACTGGTGGAAACTATTGGCAAGCTTTAGAAACCAGCCAAGACTTGCAGAGCAGTCCTGTGTTTGCCAGGGGATGGAAAGGAAGACCTAATAGGTGGTTTTTATCTCTTGATATCAAGCATTCAGGTACCACAAGCATCATTACGTTTCCTGTAGGTTTTTTTCCTGATCTCGCCCTTTTGATGCATATATGGAGAAAACTGTGTGAAGAACACTGTCCTTTAACCATCTCCCGGTGCTGCTCTACACCATCCCTTCACCTAACAGTGGCACTGCATGGAGCCAGGCAGGGATGACCACTCTCCTCAAACTGTTTTCCTGAGAGCTGTACCCCTCTTTTCTGCTAAAGTTCAGCCCTTCTCAAGAGGCTGGAGAAAATTCAAGATCAACAGAAACTCCATGTGCTGGGCTGCCTTTGTTTATTACCAATTATGTTACTATCTTCCCCCGGAGCTTAGAATTTCACAATTGCAAGTTTTGTCAAGAGGCCATCTCTCTTCCCGGTCCTGTGGCACACTGTGCTCACAGGGGTTAGGAGGTACTGCTAGCATCACAGGGGACGTTGAGATAGGAATGGCAAGCGGAGGTCAGCTCCACAGGGCACCGTCAGAGCTGGAAAATACCGAACCACTCCCCTTAAATGGGCAGTAGTTTCCTTGAAAGGCAATTTAAGAGATCAAGATGGCACTGATCACAGGAGTAAATGAATCAGAAAATGAATGTGCCTTCCAGGGTGGACAATAAAGATAAAATAATGATTTGAAGTTGTTTAGCTTTTTGCTCAACTTCAAGAGAAGGAAAGGTTCAAGGCAAATGCACTCAATCAGTGTTTGAGATCTTTCTGTTGCTGTTTTATGGAACCAAAGGTCTGTGTCTGACCAGGAGTTTCAAGAAATGAAGGATCCCTGTGGTGAGGGCTGAGTGGAAATTTAACTGTGTTTTATAGACATTAACATAATTTTTGCCTTTAAAACTGTGACAAGACCAGAGGCTCAGGTGGAACCGGCTCAGGAGCTGGTCTATTGCCAGGTCAATGGCGGATTCGGACCTTGAGTGTTGGATTCAGATTTGAACAGCTCAGGAAATCACATTTCCATTCTTCTCATGAGCTTGTTCCACAGCCCCACGCAGATCACAGTTAGGAATTATTCCCTGAAATTCATCTTACACTTTCCTTCAATCAGTCATTCTATTTCTCTTAACTATACCCCTAATGTTCTCCTAATTGCTTTCCTTTTCTTGGTGGTGTGTACACCCTTCTTGTGTTTGCAGATGGTTACAGTGTCCTATTAGTCACTGGTTAATTTGTACCGCTTCCATTTTCCTTCATATGTCAACAGCTCAATGCTTTCCATTTATTGTGTTTCTCTGGCTTTCTTCTCACCGGAGAAAGCAGGCATGCTCCCTGGCACAGAGCAGTTACACCACCTCAGAAGGCAGCTGGGCAAAAAGCACTAACATCTCTGTCTGAGTTTAAGGAGATTGTCCATCTCACGTCAGCCGATAACCTCCACATCGTTTCACTTGTGATGCTGCTCTCCATGCTGGCAAGGGGCGTGAGAGACACTGCCATCTCCCTTTCAGCAAACAAAGCTGGGGATGTTATTTGCTCATGAAATACTTGAGAGTAAAGGGACAAAAGCTCCACAGCTTTAACATGGTCAGATGACTTGGGTCATCATCAGCTTTCCCTTGGGCTCCGTGGCCCCAGAACAGGACATGGCAAAGCAAAGCAGCATCCCCAGCCACCGAGGGATGCTCTGCAAAGGCACCGAGGGGCTGCCTCAGGGCAGGAGGGGGTGATTTGCACTTGCAACATAAAGACTGAGGTCTGCTTCAACACTTGCCCTCAGGATAAGGCCTGATAAGGCCTCATCTCACGCTGTTCCTTCTGCTGCACCTGACCAGCTTTAACTTGGATGATGACAGGGTGGGGAGGTTGTGAAGACTCCATGATCTTACAGTAATGACTATTAGCAGCAACACACATGAGGTGATTCTGCAGTAAGGTTAGAAGTGGATCATAAATCCTCTTGAGGCCTCAAGCAGCTCAATTTACACAGAAATTGCAAATTATCTCCTAGGGAGTCCCCTCTGGGCCAGGGTAATGCTGGCCATGGGTGATAAAGACACGCTAGTGACCCAGCCCAGCAGTGACTGCACTTCACCAACAGTGAAGACATCCATGGTTTGAGATCCTCAGGCACTTGGTACATTTGCAGAAAGCCTTCTAGTTCTGGCTGCAAGCGCTCTGTCCACAGGGACCTAAAAAGTTTGCCTCCTGTACGTCATTGCACCCAGTATTTGACATTTCAAAGGCAATCCTGAAAGACAGAGCATGCTACCTTAAAGTCCCCAGGCCGTAGCCTGTAAAGAACTCATTGGCTGCAGGACTTTCATCTGTTTGATCATGACTATTGGGAAAAAAAGTTAAAATTTAGGCTGACAGGGAGAACAAAGCCTGATGCTGCCTGCAGCATGCACTCACTGGGTGCTGTTGTTCCCAGGGTAGTGAAAGACGATGGCCACAGCCTGAAACAATGAAAACCCCTCCTGGATAGGTGAGATACACATTTAACCAAGCTGAAAATGATCCGAAGCTCAGTGAGCATGACATGTCCAGGAGCAAAGAAATGGGGACAGAGAGACCACATGGGTGGAGGAAGAAATAAAGTGTCTCATGAATCACCACTGCATCCTCAGCTCGTTGGCGTAAGAAAAACAGACATCAGACTTCTCACCCCTCTAGTCCTTCTTTAAATAGCCCAGCTGAAAAAAGCAATTCTCCAGTTCATGTTGGTTCTTTGGACAGCCTGCTGTTGAAAGGAAATGTTGGGCATACAACCACAAAAGGCCTGAAGGAGGACTTCCAGGGATGCAAGATAAATTACTGCTTCAGCACCCTCAGCGCTAGTCTGTCTCTTATCCCACTGTCAACACAGGGTCAGTGACACGCAGATATGGCACTTCTCAGCCTGCTGTGCTCTCCCACAACCTCGGATAAAGACAGCACAGGTACTCACAAGACCATTTCCATGCCCTACTTTGGGTAAAAAATAAGAGCAATTGGTCTAGTTGATGCAAACCAGGCATGGTCCCAAGTGGCTGGGGGCTGGCAACGCAGCTGCGATTCACCTCGGCTGGACAATTTTGCTTTCAGCAACTAGCACAGCATTACAGCTGGGCAGGGAAATGAGGTGTGATCATTTCTGAAGGGATGGTGAAGCTGTCTGGCTGAGTCACTCCCAGACGGTTCTCACAGGTACCATTCACAGAAACGGCTCCCTGATGCCCCGGAGTCAGCCGCTGGAGCTGATCTCAGCTAATCCCTAAATCCAGCTACACCCAGATACCGATGCACAGTATTTTGTCATGTGCTTGCACCGTTCACTGGTTTCTGCTAGGCTGGATTTACCTTGGAGAGTGCTTGGTCTTGCTTTTGAGAAGTTTCACGTGTGAGGACTTCATAACACAAGCAACTTCACTCTGGAAGCTGCCCAAGAGCTCTCTTGTCACTCCTGTGGGGATTTGCATTGGTGCATAAATATGAAACCAAGCCCAGCCTGGGCACCAGGCACACACAGAGTCTCCTGGGGGGACATTAGGAGCCCAAACATGCTTTTGGAGCTGGCTTTTAACCCTGGGATGTTCCTGAGCCTGTGGCTGATGAGGGGCCAGGGCTCAGCACAGCACATAGGGGAGGGAGGCTTGTCACACAGACAAAAGCCCTTGTTTTAGAGACACAGCAGAAGGTGGGCTGGGACTGCCACAGCCAGCATTTTTGCAGGGAGGGTCATTTCCAATGCTCTCTGCATCTCTTGCACCCACTCCACTTCTGTTTTGCGAAGTGTTTTCCCTTGATCCCATAATAATCTGCCTCTGAAGTCCAGCACTGTTAAAAGACATGTGTCCCTGTCCCATTTTCCCAGGGTGCAAATAAATGCTCTCCTGCACCCACGACCAGAGGCGATGAGGAGGCTGGCATGCCACAGTGACCAACACAGGCCACTGCCAGCTGCAGGCCAATTGCAGAGACAGCACAGCTTGCTGCTCTGAGCATCAAGTCTTCTTCCCTCTCCATGAGGAGAGCTAAGAACTGGGGGAAAGGTAAACAAATCTGGACACAGAAGCCTGAATATTTAGCTAAGATCTTTATAGCCTTTTCCTCTGAAGGTGGTGGTGCCATTAATACTTCAGAACTGTTCACTTGCTTTTCTTTTTGCAAGTCCCCCCAGAGCTCTTCCTTCCTCCCTTGCTTGCTAAGCAAGGTGTGCAAGTGCAGCCACACCATGCAAAAACCCATATATTCCCATTAAGAAAATTACCTATATTCACTCCACTCCACCCAGATCTGTACCATGCGCAAAGCTGCAGAAGAAGAGGTGTGAAAGAGAGGTAGCAAGCACATGGGCCAATAAATTCCTTGGCTGTTGCTCATACTGTATTCTACTAATTTAGATTTTATTAAAATAAAAATCATCTCCTAAGAGTGTGAAAGAAGGAGTGTTTCCATTAGAGGAGCTCTGCTCGCAGAGTGTTTTCACATTTACTCACACCTCTGACTCATGAGCTCTCGAAGCATTAGCTGTGCTGATTTAAGCGGTTACCACCTCCCCTAGAGAACCCGCAGGCGTGAACACCTCGTGGCAACATTTAAACCTCCTCAGCTAAAACTGGCAGAGCTGGGAGTCAGAGTCCCCAGCTGTGCCTTCCCTGAACCCCACTTACATGTCCCGCTGCTCCGGGGTGAGAAGTTGGCCGGGGGCTGGTTGGAGGAGGCTGCCAGCCTTGGCTGCACCCGAGGCTGCGCCGTTCGGGCTTTCCCAGCTCAGCTACCTCCGGAGGTGCCCGGTGGCAATGGCTGGAGAGACGATGGATGGTGCACAGAGTGGGGCAAGCATGCTGGTCCTAACAGCCCCTCTGCGGGGCTGTGCCAACACCACACTGCTGTTCAAGGAGCTGCGGCACTGAAGGATATTTTGGTTTTAGTGTTCAACCGTTTCTTTTTCATGTGCTTATTTAAATTACTGCAAGCACAATCTTCAGACCGATCATTTTTTAATTTACGGGAGAAGAGAGAGCAGTGCCCAGAAATAAATAATTAGGAATAGCTGACGTGCAATTCCCATTAAAGGCTCTTGGGACAAGAGATGTTATTTCAGAGACAATAAGGAGCTTAGCACCTTCTTGGCTGTCAGAGGGGTGAAAACAGGAAGAAAAAACAATCTGGAGTTTTCGTTTTAACACTGTACCAGTCTGCAGCCATTAGGTCCTGCCTTCCCAGGGCCAAATGAGGATGAACCCAACAGTAACCAGCATGAGACTTTGCAACCTTTACTTACTCCACTGAGAAGTTTCTCCCACAGTCAGCCCTGGCAAGGCAAACAGGGGACTTGCCCCACTCCCACAAACCCAATTTTTTATAGCTGCATGTGTGCATGGGCTCAGCACAGAGTGCAAAGCCTGGGGCTCGCTGGCTGGCCCCCTGCGAGCGCTGCCTGTCCCCTCCCCAGCACAGGCTTTGGCCAGGAGCGTGCGGTGGGGTGACAGCCGCCCCGTGCTCACACAGTGAGCACCAGACGTGAGATAATGCGGAGGGAATGCGACGTGGCACACGGGCTACGCTCACTGCCCTGGTGGTTTTGTGCCTTCCCCAGCCGGTTGCCACAGCCGGGACTGAGGTCCTTGCCGCAGGCACCCATGCCGGCAGCGCAGGAGGAGGCACTGTGCTCAGCTGGTACCCGGTCGCTCATCGACCCCGCTCACACAAGCACACATTTGAGAGTGCAGACAGCCAGATCATCTGCAAACCTCCATCTAGCTTCCTCTTAGCCTGGCTTACACCAGCTTAAATCAGTTAAGAACAATTTAAACTGAAATCCAAGCAAGGTTTGAAGGCTCCGGGCTCTGATTCACCGGTTCCAGCAATCCCCACGGCAGAGAGGAGAGGTGTCCGTGACCAGGGGTGAGTGCCTGGCAGCAGGGAGGCAGAGCCAGCCCCGTGCTGCCTGAGCTGCCATGGTCCCCGCACCACCGGACATAATGTCGAGCTGCAGTTAATGCCCAGGTGATGAATCACAGCTGGAAGAGGAGGCTGGCCATCCTTTCCGCAGCTCCAGACCAAACAGGGGGGGACAGATAGCTGGGAACAGTTACATCTTTCATTGCTCCCACATGCACAGCCCAAACTGATGATTCGAAAACCCCGGGGCACATGGGCAAGTCACTGCAGCTCAACAAGTTGCTGCGCATCAGCCGGGCGGTGGTAGCTCGTTGTGAAAGCACACATAGCAAATTGTACGGCCATGGCAAAGAGCATTGGCTTCAGCCTCTGTGAAAGTCATGCTTTGCTTCTTCGCTGGTTGATTTAAAGATTGCAGGCAGCAGTTCCTGAATGACATTCTGTAGGCACACGTTTTGAGAAAATTAATAATTTATGCTACCATTAATAAACTTTTGAGATCAGTGCATGTTTCCATGTGACTACCACTGAGACCCCTGGGAACAGTGTCAGTCTAAGAATGGCAGCAGTTTAATTTTATTCATTTGTGAACATGAGTCATAATTTTTTTTAACATTGAACCAATTCTGGACTCCTAATTTCTCTCCTAACAAATCCATTCTGTAAGTGCACTTTTTCAACTGTTACCCTCCAAACTATCCTTCTCTGCGTTCAGCTCCAGTGAAACTGCAGAACGTCTTTGACGTACCATTTTCTAAGGTGTATCAGCAGTCTGGGAACCCACATCTCAGAATTTTAATTTGGGGGCTACTGCACAAAGTGCTCACATCTAGGTGACTTTGTTGTTTTCTGAAAAGTGATGTGGAAAACAAAGTTTCATACAGGTCAGCTTTTAAAGTGGACTCACATCCCTAAGAGATGTTGATGCATTTGGGAACTCACGTCTCTGAGTCTTTCCCCTTTCTACAGACTCCAGCTTTTCAGGTGCTCTCTTTGTAACACTGACACAGGTTTTCAGCAGTACGAGATAATGCAGTTTTTCCCCTCTTAATTCTCAGACCTGGCTCCCAGCCACCACGAATACAGCAACAAACAGCACTGGGCGTAGCATGGAGCTTTGAAGTCCAGAATCCCAATGACTTTGTTTTTGCAAAAGGCGTGTTTCCTTTTGTGCTGTTAGTGGGTTGCCTGGCGTCTTCCTGCAAGAGAGTGCAATGCCCTTCACCCCGCAGGTCTGGACAGCAGGCTGCATACCCTGCCTTCACTCCTTGTGAATACAGTGGATCCTGGGGCTGCTCTTTACCACAGCCAACTCATTCAAATGCAGTCTGCTGGCATTTTACATCTTTTGGATGCTACCATTCCCAATCAAATCCTTGTTGGTTGTAACAGCGTCTAAGGGGACTCAGGGTTAGATGCCTCGTTCCTCCCTCTGCGTTCCTCCAGGCTATCCCTTCCTTGGCTCTTGCCCTTCCACCCTTCCATTGAGCACATTGTTCATGTGGTCCCAGCTCTGCTCCTTCCCTTCTTCCACAGTGCTCTTTCTAGTCTTTTTTTCCTGACTGATCCTCTCTCCTGCTCATGACCATGTCCCCTCTCAAGCCCTCTCCCTCCACTTGTAAGTAGCCCATGCCAAGCATCTCCCCTCTGCCCTTTCCAATCCTTCCTGTGCAGCTTCCCACGCAGACTGTCCTCCCATCAGTCACTGCCTCTGCTAGCAATTTGCAGGCTCCTGCTCTCACCCCCGGGGTTCAGCATCAGCCTGGGCTCCTTGGGATGTAGCCATGGTGCTGGGATGCTGTACTGGCTGGAAAAGCAACATGTTGCATTTGCAGTGCTAGTTATGAGGATTAAAAGTCTCGGCAGCATGATGGAGCACAGCTTCCACAGGCATTTTATGTCTGGCTGGCAGCACGGGAAGTCTTTTAACGTGGGAATTCCTCTGTCTTATTAGGAGGGTTTCTCAGAGCCCCGCTTTCTCTCTGTTCATACAGATTGGGCCTTTCACATCCCACATGAAGTGGGATGCTAATCAGTGCTGTCTGTTCTCATGCCAGCAGGCAAAATGCTCCTCTTTGCATCTCCCTATTATTTTATAGCCAGGCAGCTGTACAAGCTCTGGGAACATTAGGCTCCAGGGAGAAGTTTATGTCAATCTAAGGTATTTTGCAAACAAGTTATCAGAATATATTTCCCCCCACTTCACCTCCCCGCAGTTTTGGGGATGTATGTGTGATAGAGGCCTTAAAAAGAAACACTCCTCTTTTGATACCCCCTTTCTTAGTGCTCCAGTGAAAAAAAATCATGCTGAATTTGGTTGGAATTTGCAGGAAGCAGAGGTGTCCCAAATATTTCTGACTGCCCCTGCCTGTTTTCCTTTAAAACAAGCCTCTTGCCCTCTCCTGTCCCTGGGCAGGCTCTATAAATAGCCTTGAATGTCTGGCTCCTAGAGTGATGTCCATATCTCAGAGAAGGTGTATACAGTTACTGTGTTCAACTTGACCTCTTAAATTAGCTCAGCCACACGAAGGTACAAAAGCACAACAGAAGTTATGTGACTGTTGACGTTTATTCCTGGGGAAATAGGAAGGAGGGGTGTTTCATAAGTTGTTCATGTTCTTTAATGCTGGTGGAAATGATGCTGTGACATTACCAAGTGGCAGACGACTGAATCATAGCTACAGCAATACAAACCAACCCAGTCTAGGGCACGCACAGGCCTCCCCCCCCCTTTGTCAGTGCCCCCCCAGCCTGTTGCTATTCCACGTGGCCCTAACACTGGACCTGCAGGCCTGCATGGGGAGTCACCAGCTCCTTCCAGTTCTCACCATTTCCCAAACGCACATCAGCCTGCCATGAAATGCCTTGACTTTCTCCTTGCATAGCTAATGGATTTCATCAAAATGAAGTGGCAGTGATAAGTAGGAGGACATCGGGCAGCTTCCTTCCCTGGCCGTTTTCCAGCAAGCATCTCTCTTCCCATGTGGCATCAGCCCCTGACCTAAGCAACCCTAGCCTGGTCCCTCCAGCAGCCCTTTCCCAGCAGAACCTGTCTGCTTTCCCAGTGGAGTAGGGAAACAGTGAGCACCATGAATTAAGGGCCACCAAGGTCAACCTAGATTGCTCACATATCTAATCTCCAAGAAAGAGCATGGTGTTTGCTTTAGGATAGCACATTTTGGTAGATAGGGGCTTCCTGCTCTGCTACAGGGCATTTTCCAAAGCATATTACAGTCAATGGAAAAGCTCCTGCTGGTTTTGATAGACTTAGTAGGAGGCCTTATTAGAAGGGATTTCACAGTGAATCCTTAAAGTTTTGCATATGTGTCTGACTCTCCAGGCAAGCTCAAGTCCTTTTAAGTATAATGTGTCTCACACTCTTAAATCGTGTACCTTTGTATTTCTGGGACAGAAAAAAAAATGAAGCCTGAGGATTAGACTATAATATGAGCCCATGCGTCTAAAAACAAACCCAGGAACGAGCAGTAAGTGAATTAGCTGAAATAATAGCTTTGACACTGAGCCTCCAAAACCTGCAAAGTATTTCCAATCTGAAATCCCTTACTTGTTCTTCCATCAGCTACTGATGAAGTATGCATTAACAGTAAGCTCCAGTTAAATTACTCAGTCGTGCACTTTATGGCCTCATGAGTGTCTCCCAAAAGTCTTGGCTGTAACAATGAATTAACTTCCTTCAAAACCGTCAAGAATTTAGCAAAAGCCTTGGAAGTGGACTGCTAGTTCCAGAAACTTCCTGAAGAGCCAAGTCCTTGCTGACTCCTATATATTAATCATGGATGTCACAGAAATGCATTCAGATCATAATCTCATTTCTAATCACCCAAGACGGCTTTATTTGATTCCTGAGCTTGGGCATGTGGATTTGGTGTAAATGTATTTGTTCCCTGAATGATCACCTGGATTTCAGTGGGCTGTTCGACTGACATGCATAACTTGAACCCATACATACACTAAGTGGATGGCAGTCACAAACTAACCTACCGCTTTTGTGGAATTTTCTGCAAGCAAGCAAGACATTTGCTGGGCAGCAGCTGAGGCTGTGAACCGATTCCTGGCTGGTTTCGCTAATGATCTGGCAGGCTCTGATGGTTTGGAGAGCTTTTAGGGAAAGCCAGAGCCTTGCGTGGTTTAGCTAAAGCAGGGGAAGTAGCGGTCAGAAATCAACTTTCTGTTGGCTACGTGATGGCACACGGGGATTTTGGGCCAGGCCCCAGATGGCAATGTCAGCTCACAAATCCTTCCGTGCAATGGGCCCAGGGACTGAAAGAAACCATGTTTTGAAAAGAGGACTTGGAAGAATAAACTCTGGATGTTGTTCCTCCAGACAGACAAGGCTCAGCTTATGCTGGACTTGTTAGGTGAAAAAGAAACACAGCTTCAAGGCTGGCAGGTTGGGTATTTTTATCAACACTATATTTTAACCACAAATGGTTGAAAAACACACCTGACATTAAACAATCCAGAAAATAAAAACTTTATTATCAAAAAGTTTTCTTTTTGCTGGTTATTGAGCTAGCACCAAATCCAGCTGGAAAGAATTTTGCATCCCGCGGCCTGGGTTTCTACACTATTTGCATCTCAAACAATGTCACTTTGCATCACATCCCAGTTGAGGACGTGGCCTCAAATGACCGAGTGTGTTTGGGGCAGCGTGCTCCATGCTAGCATCCCAGGGTGGCTGCACCTTGGTGCGTGTCTGGCTGCTTTGCATTTGTCTTCTTTAAATAACATATTCTCCACACACCCATATCTGTTCCTGGAGCGCTCTATCCTTCATAAGAAAAAATCCTTTCCAATTTCTTGCTCAATTTCTCAATTTCTTGCTTCTGCTTTCCCACAAAAATAGAGACGTGGGTCAGCCCTTCCTCTCGGCCTCTGCCCTGGCCTCTCGTGGCATCCTGGAGGTTGTCCCTCCACCAGCTCCTGTCTCAAGGTGAGCCAAGGCTCCCTCAACATGGAGATAGAGCCTAGAAATCACAGCTTGTCTTGTTTAACTCCATGGCTTCGCAAAAGAGACCTGAACACTCAAGTAGATCTAAGTCCCTTACTGGAGGCTTGGTGGTCAGCAGTGAAATGTGGCTGGGTGACGGGGCTGTATTGGTCAGGTGGGCAGAGGAACAAATGTCCCCAGGCCAAAAAGCCAAAGCCATGTTTAGTCGTGTCCTTGAGTGCTGAACGAGCTGTTCTGTGTGCTAGCTTCTGTCTCCTGATTTTCTGCCCCAAATCACCTTTTTTCCCCACATATTTTCTGTGAAGGGGCTGGAGAATTGGTGGAAGAAGGAAAAGAGGGTCCTGGTTTAATACTAAAATAATTGGGTTTGCTTCACCTCTCATGGCTGCAATTGCCCACTCTACAGGACAATTATAAGACATTTGTCTTAAACATTTCTTGGTACCAAGGAAACCATGAGACTGTATAAACATTTCTTGGCATGAAGGAAACCACAAGGACAGAGCAGAGCCCTGCAGTCTACCCATACCCCAAAAACGATGCCCACAGCCTGGCGCAATCTCTCACAATCTCGATGGCGCAGGTGCGACAAAGGTTCAGCGAGTAGTCGTGGAGATGTGCACGTTGGACTGGAGACACCACACGATCGTCAGGTGGGTCTCCGTTACCTTCACTACTCAAGTTAGAACGGGGCAGAGATTATGGGGACTTGGACTGCATAAAAGGGCACCACCAGGAACAGAAGGGGGAGACCTCCATCACCAGGCTGACACGCAGGGAGACCCACCACCACCCAGCTGAGAAGCCGGGAGACCCTCACCATCAGGAGACCCACAAGGGTGGGAGACCCCCCCATCACCAGGACACTGGCAATCAACAGGACCAACAGGACATCGCTGGATCCTAGGGTGGTGATACCTTCTGTCTCTGTCTCTCTCTCTTCTAGCTTGCTCTTTCTTTTCTCTTTGCGGCCAGCACCTTATCTTGCTCTTTCTCTTTCTCGACACATTTACCTCTTTTTGTGTACATAGTTTGACGTTGTTAGTCATCTGAATAGTCCATCCATAGAGTTCAAGTTTAATGTTGAATCACTTTGGTAAAATTGGGTAAACTTCTCCCCTCCCCTTTCCCTTCAGTCTTGTGACTCGCTTGGCAGACAGCAATTTCTTGAGTTTTTGCACAATTGTTTTGGTTTTGTTTATGTTTGTGCTCAATAAACAATTTGATTGGTCGTTTGGCGTCTTTTGCCTTAATCTACTCCGAGGGGATTTTGAGCTTTCCATGACCTCCCGCGCTACCCAGGGTAGCTTGCTGGTCAGGTCATGACACCCACTCAGTCCCAAAGGGCCACCAACACCTTCAGGACCCAGGCTGCATACAGGATGGTGGGAAAAGAGAAACAAGCACAGCACACAAAATATTGCAGAGTATTTTCACACACTCTTCCACAAGCAGTAGCATGAGCTTATTCTTCCTTATAGGACTCACTGCAGGTGTCTGCTAAAAAGCTGGCATGGGTTTGTGGCCCGTACCCCCAGCACCCCTGTGCAGCTCTCAGCTGTAGGGTGACTCATGAGACTTCTTCTCTCTTCATATGTCTGAGAGCTATTGTTAATATTTTCTATTTGCACTACAATAATGCCCAGAGGCCCCAGACAGGATCAGGATCTTGCTTGTGCTAGGTGTTACACATCACGAGAGATGGTCCTTGTCCAAAGATTTTGCAATCTAAATAGTTGAGAAAACAAACAGTGGGAGAAAATTTGAGATCTGGAAGAGAGGATCAGTGCTCCCAGGGGTGGAGGCTGGAGAGAGGAGGATGTTCTGCTGTTTCCCGTGGACAAGGGAGGTGAATGAAATGGACCCTGGGCAAGCTTAAAACTCTTCCAGTTTTTGCTATTTTTATTACATTTGAGGAGTGTTATGTCAAAGACCAGCCATGTCAGAAAGCTGAGGAAAGTTGCAGCAATAACCATATGGGTAAAGCAACCTTGCCAAGACATGCATGGAGCAAATTTTTGGCTGTGAGGAACAGTCCTTTGTCCAATGCAAATCATCCTGAGGCCAATTCCTTACTTGGCTTCAGGGTGAAAATGAGTGTAGTGGGTCCATCGATTTACCTACCTTACAAAGCTCACATATTCGTGGTAGCTGTTGCTCCAGAAATGCACAACATTTGACTAATGGGGAATTGCTCAGTCAAAGGAGACTTTTATTGATAGAGCGCTGTATGGCCCCGGGGCTGCCTGAGATGTCTTACGCAGTATGTTTTGTGCTCTCCAGGGTATTCCTCAGGCTGCTCAGACACTGAAGTCAATGGGAAATTTTGGAGGATGAAGGGGTAAAGTAAAAGGCTGACTAATTTGCTGTGCCTCAATAAAAAAAGAATATAAACCAAGAACAGAGATTTGGGGAAAGCACAGGGCAGCTTCTCCCCAGTTATTGCTGGTGCTGAACTCTAGGGCAGGAGAGGGTCTCAGCGCCGGGTACAGCCTGCACCAAGGAAAACCCACTCTGCAGGCAGGGGGGTTGCATTTTTTTCCCCACAGCAATCCTGGGGAGCAACCAAGCCCTATTTAAAGCTGGCAGAAGACATCATTGGCACCAGGCTCTTCACAGAGCTTCCCAAGCAAAGGAAATTCAGAACTCCAGGAAGGGAAGAAAAAGCCCCGTAAAACGAAAAGGGTCTCTGACAGAGGCTCCCAAGAAACACACAATGAGTCTCAGTTGCTCAGTAGCGATCTTCCTTTCCAGTTGCAGGTGGGCAGCTCTCTTTGGTGCCGGGACACTTCTGTCCCCTATTCAGAAAGTACTGGTTGGAGTCCCAGGACTTGGAGCCATCTGCACTTGCTCAAAAGTTACAAATGAGGGCACGTCCTTAGCTACTGACTGCATAAACAGCCCTTTGCCATGGGACTTCTGCTGCAGTTGGATACTATCTTTATGTTGTGTGCTCCAGAACATCCTCCAAAAGCTTTGGGCTACTACAAGCAGGGAGGTGGAGCATAGAAACAGCCAAATACCCTCCGCTGCTGGAAACCTGTTTCCATCATAATCTGGCCATGACTCAAAGTGGTGGGCTCTGGAAACTAGTGGAGGTAGGTGGCAACCTGTTCCCTTGGGCTCTGCAGCACCATCTGCCTCTCCAGGCTCCCACTGCCTCTAGATATAATTTTTTAAACTTCTGTTATGGCACAGCATCCTCTACCCCTCCCCTGCTGAAATGCCTAGTCACCAGACGAGATGCAGGTCCCTGGCATGTCCCACCCAGGACACCTTGACAGCAACTCCTGTTCTGCAGAGGCTGGAGGACAGAGCTGTTTCTGAGAACATCCCGGACGTCAGCAGGACCGCTCAGCTGCCGGCTGGCGCTGCCACTTCACTACGGCAGGAAGGGGAATGGACATGGTGAATCACTGCACAAAGGACAGGACGCCACTTTTGGCAAAATGAACGTAATGGAAACAATTTTTAAAATATTTGCCTTGTCCCAAGAACATTTGGACCATACAGCTATGGTTTTAATTAAGGGACACAGGGACAAATTGGGTGCCTTAGAGAAAAGTCAATTAACACTCACTAAAAGGCAATGTGATCTTAAAGACCCTTGGGAAATTACTTTGTTTATCCAATATAAAATAATAACACATGGTCTATCTAGTCACTGCCAGCTCAGCATCCTGCAGCTTTCTACAGCCAGCAGCCAGCTCATTTTCACAACACCCTCAAGGAGAAGCTAATATTACTGTTTCCCCTTTTCCAAATGAGACTGGTGAAGCAAAGTGAGGGGAAATGACTTGGTGTAATCAGAGCCCTGTCCTAGCTCCCTGGGTCCTTGGAAGAGCCAGGGATAAGTGCCCTGATAAGTGCCCCCTAACAAAAAGGAGACTCAAACCTGCAAATTTGCCTTGTTTTTTGCACAGAAGTAACCAGACCTCATATTTGATATGCATATTTCCACCCATTGCACAGGCATCTGAAGTGGCTGAATGTCTGGCTTGCACGATGTTCTTGTATTCAGATGATACCACGAGGACACCTTTGATTGATGACTGCCACGTGCCCAGCAGACACAGCCATCTGCCACTACACTCTCAGTGCAGTGAGGTGGCCCCAGTCCTCTGCTCCCTGAATAGGCAGCAGCTCTGGGAGTGATTTTGTGCTGAGAAAAACAGAAAGACAAAATAGCCCCCAGATTGGAATGAAGCTAGTTGTCATAGTAAAAAAGGGAAAAAAAAAAAAAAGAACAATTTTTCATTTAAATAATTTTGAGGGGACAGTTATGGTGCTCAGCAGTTTTAGGCAAAATAGACTTGAAATTGTTCGCAGGGAAAATTGTGTGGCAGGTTACATAAATGCGTAGTATTTTGCAGTATAAAAAAGGTGAAAATTATTAAACAGACCCAACTCTGGTACTTTCAGTGAATGCAGTGGCAGAGTTCACATTCTCAAAGAGTCTTGCATGGTGATGCACTCAGCAGAGGGATGAAGGTCAAGACTCTCAATCAGGAAAACCTAAGTCACTTTTTTTACGATAAAAGCTATGTTTCTAAAAAAAACACTCAACACTTAGCAAGCCAGATCCCACATGCCAGGATCTGAGGAGAAACACTGGGCTTCAGAGCAGTAACTTGATGTACCTGAGCAAAGAAGGGTTTCCTCCCTGGCCATCCCTTTTCATGGAACCCCCATCAGTCTGTAACAGTGGAGCTGAGCAAGGCACAGAGCTCTGCGTATAACTCAGACTTCTGCCTATGCAATCTCTGCAATTTAGGAAGGGGAGAGAGTGTTGGGTGTTGCCACACCTCTCAACAGAGGTTGTTAAGTTACAGGAAAATCCTGGAGAACTTCCAAAGAGCAGGTGAGATACCTACACTCTTCACATGGCTTTTCCCTCCAGCAGGACGGGAGCATCGTTTGCTCCTGGAGAATGACAGTGCTGGGGCCTTTGCTCTGTTGTTTCTTTTTTTCATATCTTCATTATGCTGGTTTTCCACTGAAGTCCAATTTTTCAGCTCCTTGAAATCCTTACGACACCTTCATCTCCAAAACATGGAGAATGGCGGGAAAGGTTGAGTCTTCCTGTTTACGAGCAAAGAAAAGCCTTTCCTGGCCAACTCCTGTTCCACCTCCTGGTCAACGCAATTAACATTCATAATTGTTTTTCCAGGCAGAAATGTAAAGAAAACATTTTTCCTACTGCTGAAGACATGAAAGGCAGGATACAGAATATGAAAAAATGTTTGGAACTACTCCACTGCTTCAGACATAAATTGTCCGTCTCTACGTATATCACCATGTACAGGGTCAGTTTGTACCACTGTTTCCAGGATTTTCCCCTGATCCTATTCATAGTACAGAAACAAATCAATTAGCAGCTGCCCCTTCTTCCAGCAACAGAGCTGGGAAAATGGAGATGGTGATGCAGCCTGTTCCGGCAGCCCCATCAGACAATACACCTGGCAAAACAGCTCCCACTTTCCACTCTGAGCCTAGAAAAAAGATCCTCATGAAGAAATTTTGTGAGTGATTGCTCTCCCTTGGCCCTCTCTTAGCAACCACAGGAGCTACCATGAGCTTGCCATCTAGTTCTTTGCTCTTGCAAAATACCAGAGATGTTGGGAGAGGGCTGAACAAGCCTAAATCTGGCTACAGCAGAGAATATGCAGTCCCTGTGCAAAATCCTCCTGCAGAGCTCTGCCAAACCATCCCAACCTGGCCTCCTGCCCTCAGACTCTCGCCTCTGCCCATGCTTTCCAGACCCGTGCTGATACTCTGGTCCTTATGGACCTACCTCAACCCAACACTCTGACAAGTTGCCCGGTGACTTCAGAGCACAGAGAGGACTCGGACTGACACAAGGGCTTGGGCTGACACAACACAACGTGTCAGACTCTAGCCTCCTGCCCCATGGTGAAGGGCTGAGGTATGGACACAGCCCACCAGTACCCTGCAACACCTTCATACCTGCTGGGTCAACACACAACCTGCCATTACAGTGTGAGTACCTTGTGTCCTGCAGCCAGCTGCACCCTCCTGCCAGGGCATCGGCTCCAGTTCTTGTGTTGCTTTGGCTTCTGGCCACGCTGGGAATTGGCTAGAACAGCGTGGTCTTAGCTTTACCTCTCTGCTGTCTTTCTGCATATCAGCTGCTCAAGGCTTTGGGGCTGGCTGGAGGTAAGGGACCAGGTAGTGACTTTCGTCTGGGTCTCGGGACACTTACTCTGTTCTTTTCACAGGCTGCAGCTTTCCTCAGTCGGTAGGACAAAGCTTGTGAAAGGGATGATGATGAACAGGGACTAAAGTCAACTTGGCAACAGCTTCCTGAATTTCCAGAGGTCCCAAACACCAGCAGACCCTCCCGATACTAGCACTAGTGTCTGGACTACTCGGTGAGGGTGGCCTTCAATGTCAGCAAGAAGTTCTCCATGCTCGTCCCTGGGCTGCCGCCAGGACTACCTGAAGGCAAACAAACTCCCAAGCATGGGGCCCAGCAGTGCAGAAGCTGTGCTTGCAGACGCGATCTTTGTATACAAGGGGTGTCTCATCTGGAGGGCGGCTGCTGACAGATGCACAGGAGGTCTGGGGCCGCACTCCTTCCTTCCAGCGCTTGTGCTTGAAAACGTGCCTCTGGATCCTTCTGGGTTTTGTTATCATGGACTATAAACAGAGCCAAGTAGATGAAAGCGTTAAGTGTCAGTGATGTAACAGGCTGGAGTTAAGTGTAAGTTATTTTCTAACAGCAAGACCCTGACACATACACACACGGAGCCTTTATCTCTGAGGTTCACTGCAGTGTAGCTTATAATTTAAAATGCTTCCAAGTGAAACCAGCTTCCAATGTGAAAGGTAGCTTGATACCTTTATTTATAGCTCCTCTCTGGCTATTCTTTGAAGGTACCCATCCAGATAGGCCTCATTTATTCAAAGAGGACTGAGCAGAATCAGAATTGCATTCCCCCTGTGGGAAGATCTGCCCTGGGGTATTTTCCTTCTAATGCAATCACTGAATTATTTCCAAGAATTTTGCAACTGGCTCAAACACATGTTTTCATTTGTTAACTAGCTCTCTGCTGATTAAACAATACATTATGGCTCATGGGGCTTTTTATTTATTTTTTAAATAAATTGAATACTGATGAAGGAATAGAAATAGTTTCAACACCAACACGCCCTCCCACACACACATACCTTAAGACCCAAGCTTACAGCTTCTCTGCAGCATAGGCAGAAGTGGATATTAGCTGTCCAAGGATGATGAGTTGAGCCTGGTCAGGTTTGGGCTATTCCTTCCCCAAGGAAGGGGAGAAAGGGAAGGAACAGAGCTGGGCAGAGATTCAGGGGAGGTGGGCTGACTGTTCCCACTGCCACCCCTGGGATGGGAGAGAGAAGAAATAGCTGTTGCTGGAGACAAGGGTTACTGTGCCGTGCGCACATATCTCCACGCCGCTGTTGGGAGCAGCAGCAGCCTGTTTGGTTTTCCAGGGCCCCGCTGTAGGCAGAGCAGCAGCCAGGGATCTTTTACTCACCTATGGAAGCTTCTGAACGAGGTCTTTGCCTCCTCTCCCGTGCCTCTGGCCAGCCTTGCAAATGCTCCCAGATGACACTGATGCTGAGCCGAGTCCCTCTGCAGTTTACCCGCCCCGTGCACAGTGCATTTTCAGGCAATCCCTTGTTAGAGGAGCACATGCTGTTTTCTCCCTCAATACTCAGTCTTTAGCAATGCCTTCTAGGAATTTGGCTGGGCAAACCTGACTGCAGACAATAAAGCAGGGTCAGGCCCAAGCAATGAAGCTGCGTGGGTGGGTTTGCTTACAACTCTCAGGACTCGTGGTCCAGGCTTTGGGTTTTGGAGACTGGGACTTTGCACATGCCCAGGCCCAGCCATGACCTATTTTTATAATGTTTGGACCAGGGTGAAGGAAAACCCACTATCTCACGAAATTCTTCTTCCTCTTGCTGACATACCGCTCTGTGACAGACCCGTGTCTCTCTCTGCTAGGACATCTGCTCATGCTAGTTCTCACCCATGTTGTAACTGAAACAAGCTGGGTTTCAGACAGGGGAGATTCAGGGAGTGGGACAGCAAAGCCATGTTTTGGGGTTATTTCCTGAAGCAAATCTCAGTCTGACTCGGCTGGACCCCTGGAGCCACCCTGCACAGAGTGAACCAGCTGGGAGAGAGGAGGGAATGGGGCACAGAGTGGGGAGGGCTGGGGGGGAGAGGCATCCTGAGAGATACTCGCTCAGGAGTAAATAGTCCCTATACTTGATTACACGTTGTGCGATGACTTTTCTCTTCTTTTCCTTCTGCTCCAAAAGACTTCAGCAAAGGTCTGCCTGAGAAAGGACTCATTGCGCTGTTAGGGGAATAGGGAGAAGACAGCATGGCAGAGGTGGCCGTGCAGGTGAGGGAAGAGAAAACTGAGGAATGAGCTAATGGGTGAGGAGAAGCCAGAGAGAGGGAGGGAAACAGATTCTGGTTATTTTTCTCTGAATTGCGCTTCCAGTTCTCTGGGGTTTGGCCCACCACTGAGGATTGCTTCTCATGGACAGATCTGCAACTCTATTAGTTGCAGAGCACAAAGAATATTCACCTATCATCTCAGCAGCTGATAGAAACAGCTTTTGAGGTCCTCAGCTGCTGCTTATCTCTCTGTGTGTGTTTTTACTCTCTGATTCTTTTTTCCAGGGTGTTTTTGCTTAGAATTTACCCTTAGAGCTGATTATGGAAATGTGGTAAAACGATCCACTGTCTGGTTCCTGGACTAAACCTTCTGCCGCCCCCCCTTGGCATTTGATTTTGTTCATTATATGAATTTCAGCACTTCTGCAGATCTCTGTGCTTCACACTCGCCACCCTGGATGGGCCGGGAGAGGGCTCCAGAAACACTGCACCCTCCCTGCCTCCTCCCCAAAATGTCTTATCTTCACTAGACAACGTTCCTGAGGATTATGAGGCTTTACCAAATCAGTGATCTTTACTGCATGCAAGTTAGGGACTCTTTCACTTCTTTAACAAGACTCCGCTGTCATTCCCAAGCAATCCTGCCAGGGTGCCTGGCATTCAGCCCATGGCTTTTTGCTGAATTGCTACTGTGGTCCAGCCTTTGGCTGCACATCTTCAATGAAGTGCTAAGAAGGTTATAGCTTGGGTTTTTGAGTCTCACATGAATTCTGGTTAAAATGTTCAGCGGTATGTTCTGTTCACAAGCAACATCAGGAATGAGCTTAGTAGAGGCACCTTAATCAAAGTAAAGGGTTTTTTTACTTTACTGTCTTCAGTGAAGAATTTTACAAAAAGGCTACAACACAGATCACCACGCAGATTCTCTGCCAAGGCTTTCCTTTTGGACCTGAAGAGCCCTAAAATAACATAGGTTAAAATGCAGGAGCCTGCTGATACCAGCTCTGACCCTTCTTTCAGGTGTATATGAAGGGAAATGAAAGAAAGGAAAAGAAAACCTGCACAAGGAACAGCTGGCAGTGAAGCACTAAGCAGTGATGGACTCCAAGAGCTCCTGAAGAATTTCAGGCTGAGTCCAAAGAGCCATGTCTACCCCTTAGAGGATCACATTCAAAATTATGCAACTCATAAAGAAAAGACCTCATTTATGCAGGCAGATTAAGGACTGATTCCCCTAAATTGCCAGTGATGTGAAGAGCAGAGTGTACTGAGTCCCGTAGATCACAGCAATGAGCAACAGGCTATTAAGGTGTCATCACAGTATCTACACAAACAGAGCATCTCACATTGGCAATAGAAACAGTTTTAAAATCTGTTTTTTGGCTGGCAATTAATCTCTTGGGAAGAATAACTTTTAAAATATTTGCTTTGGTTCTCATGAAACAGAGGGAGTGTTAGCCCTGGCTTGAGATATTAACGATTATGTTCAAGCTCTCCAGCCCATCTCTGCACTGCCCAGCCCTGGCAATTCTCTGCAACGTGGGTCAACAGCAGCGAGGTGCACTGGCCAGGAGATAGAGGAGATGGGCACAGCCCTGCTCAGGTCGCTCCCAGCACTCACTGCAGCAGCTCTGCAGGTCCAGACTGGATGTCCCCTTAAAAGGAGAGAGATTTTCTTGTCGTGCTGTATAGGGGTTAGACTTGGTCCATAAGGACTGAGCCGAAACTCCAGTTCACCTGTGAGCAAAAGAAACTTCCACATTTCAAATATACAAAGATGCCACTGTCCCAGTATGAATACTCAAATCCTTGATATCTGTACATTTTTAAATGCAATGTTGCATGATTGCCAACTATTTAAAGAAATCAGTGAGGCTGCCTTCATAAAAACACTGTTGGCGAAGAAAATCTAATTCTCAATTACTAGGGAAAATACTGGATTTATGGAAAGTTATCTGTATATGCTAATGCTACAGATAAATGCTGCTAGAGCAAATTTATGCCCATAGTTGATTGCAGGCATAAAATTAGAGCCTATTTATTTTTTGTAAGAAGATTAATAGTGTCCACAAATTTCAAGTTCCAAAGTTGGAAAGGTAGATAAACATACAGATGGAAAATTCCTCCTAGTGACAGGAAAACAGGCTGGCAAACTGGTTTTACAGACTGGCATTCTGCTATGATCACTGGTGATGTCATTTTCCAGCAGGCTGGCCTCTGGCAACCAGCGGCACTGAAATGCCAAGAGTAATTAAAAATCTGATTTCCTCCAATGTCCCAGATTATACTTGCTGGGACATGTTTCTTGCCATGTGGATGTCTCACCAAGTTGAGCTAAAGCCAGAAATGTATGAGATTTGCTGGCTGCCTCAATTCCAAAAAGTGCTTATAGTAAACCTTTTATATTAGCTAAAGCATTAAGATTTTTAAATGCCTAAAGACTGCTCTAATACCCAAGAATTGACCAGGGAGGTGGTTGGGTTTAACTGAGCATCAGGTTGTTGGCTTAAAAAGTTCTTGGTCGAGTTCTTTAGTGTCACCTCCTCTATATCTGATTGATGCTTTAACATGCTGGGGTCCAGTTCTGGCCAGGATCTCCTGAACCTTTTAACACACATAACAGTGTGTGTCCAGCATTAAACCCTGACTTCCTACTACAAAGTGCTGCACTTGTTTACATGATGCCCTGGAAAAGTATAATGCTTGCTGTCTCTTACTGTGCCATAGTCTTTTTGTGTCTTCTCATGAAATTCCCTCAACCATCCTCTCAGCATCAGGGAATACCTTAAATAACATCAGCACCTACAATAAAACAAGCGGGATGTCAGGGCTGGGGTACAAGCATTCAAAAGCCTTCCCTGTGCTGCGGTCTTTCAGGCCATAGCATCAGAGAGAATGTAATTGATGTTTGCATGGGGACAAGTCACACGCACATCCTTTTAAATGATTTTGAAGCCTCAGTGATTAGTAACAGATTATAGAATATCTCTCTGGGGAGCCTGTGCTGCATATCTCCGTCAAGCACAAATGGGCTTGAATTGCATGCAGACGGAGGCATTAATTAGTGATTTACACCGTTTCTCCTGGGGACAGCCTGATTGCCACACGCCTGGGAATCAGAACAAAAGGATGGGGGAAAGCCTGGCTTGCTGGAGCCCGGCCACTGCTCCGTTAGCACTGCGGTGTAGCTGCAGCAGTGCCTTCAGCCACTGGTGAAAGCCACCTTCTGTGCTGCTCCGGGAGACGTGGGCAGGACTCGCAACCAACCCTGCCTGTCTTCATGGGGTGTCCTCTCTTGGCAAAAACTGTTAAGCCAACTTGCCACCTACCCTTTTATTTCTGGACGCCTCTGCAAACAGCTAAAGTGCCCTTAGCAAACCTCTAAGACAGTAAGGGAATACTGGTATCACTAACAATTTTGCTGCTTAGGGTAACACACCCATAGGATGCAACTGAGGCTTATGCAAGTTATTGTAGAGCATTAAGTGGCTCCCCAAAATAGCCATAATTAAAGGTTTAATGAGTGGCTTTGGCAGGCATTCTCCATCAGTCAGACATAGAATCATAGAATCATTTAGGTAGGAAAAGACCTTTAAGATCATTGAGTCCAACATTCAGGTGTATAATAGTTTGTTGCTGCCTGAAACATGCAACAAAAGTTCTCCAACTAGCGCTGCTCCCCACTGGTGCGGGAGATGAGAGGCTGTGAGGGTTTCCAAGGTCATTTCAGGTGGCAGCAGGAGGAACAAGGTGTGGGCCCTTTGCAGCCTCCCCACCCTCTGTGGCAGTCATGGACTACGGGTGTTCTTTTTTTAAATAGAATTTTCTGGGTGAAGAAGAAAGATAGTCTTGGTGAGAAACTCCAGTTGAGACCACACTGTGGACTGCCTCATGTGATATACAGCAGCAGGGTACGCACAGGGAAGAGCCTGCAGCACAGTGCTGTTTTCTCAGTTCTACATTTTACTTGCTTTGGTTACCTCAGGAATGCCAGCAGTATTTTGTTATGTCTTTTTCTACTTAACTGAGCAGCCCCCCCTGTATAATTTTTCTTTTGCAGTTAATGGTAGACCATGGTCACATCACAATTTCGGTCTCTCTTTTAAAGGCCGTGTAAGCAGCTCACCAGCTGCAATGGGAGTCTTGGTGGGGGAGATCTAGGTGAACCCAGACTGGGGTTTCTCACAGCCCATTCTGAAGCACCGGTGACACTATTACCTGGGGATGCTCTCCCCAAATTTTAAAGTATAGAAGACCACTCATTCCGTCTCCTGCTCCCTCTTTTCCTTGTGCTTTGCCCTTGTTTCTCTCTGCTTTCTCCATATTCTACAAACCAGCCAAGTATAACACCACCGACGTGCTTACAATGTAAGAAATACACTTACTACTTTCAGGTTATCACCTCCATCCTCACTGAATGGAGGATAAACCCAGCTTGCTCCAAGCAGGGCTGCTTCAGAAGGGTGGTTCACAGTCCCCTCCATGCAGCAGCCTGGTGACACCTACCAACACTAAGTCTATGCAGAGAAAAAATGTTCCCCAAATGCTTTTCCCTCTAGAGACTTGATCTTTTCCTGGCTCATAGCTCTTCCTCATCCCCGACAGCCACAAATGATTTCTCTCTCAGCTCCACAAACATTTATTCAAACAGACAGCTTTAGACATCCATGTTTCAAATTATATCTTTCATCATTTACCTTTTCCCCCCATTTTCTCATCCGTGCTGAGTATTGAGCCTGCTTGTACAAGCATTCGGTGTGTGTATTCTGATGGCTGGAGGATGTAAGGAACTATACAGGTCTTCAAACTAGCCGTTGCTCCTGCAGTGTTAACCTTTACTGGAGGAGGGAGTGTTTGCAGAAGGTGATCAAGAAATGTACTGAGAAACATCTGACTGGAAGTGGTGCTGAACAGCAAATTGCACTAAGTTAGGCACTGGAATCTCCAGCCCAATGTTTGCTCTTTTTCAAAACTACTGCAGAGAACTGGGAGGAGCTGGAGAAATTAAGAAAGGTGGGAAGCCCTGATGAGAAATGAATTACTCATTGCTTTCAAAGCCCTACACCTAGACCAAGGGGCCTCTGGAATCATTATCAGAGTCCTGTATCCTCCAGAGGCAAAAGCAAGCACGATTCCCCCAGGAGATGCAAGCAGTTACGGGTGAGTCCAGTGAAGAAAAGAGGCAGGAAGGGCTGACCGAGCCACTCACTCTGCCGCGCTTCAGGCCCGTCCCCTTGTCCAGCAACTCAATTCAAACACAGTTTATGGAGCACAAAGTCTTCTTGGGAAGCAGAAGAAATAGTGGGAGAACGGATCCAGCAGAAAGCTGGGGCAAATGTTGATTTCTAAATGATGCAGATGTGTTGCTGTTCTGGTTTTGCTTATGCTGGCTACCCTTAGGCAGGAACGGGAGACAGAGCTGGTGATGCCACTGTGCTGTCCTGGCATTCCTACTGGGACAGGCAAGAAAAGCCAATTGAACTTGAATGCTGCCCTATCCTGCTCCATAAACAACTTTGAATATGTTTTTATGGCTAATAAAATTGCTAACATACTAATCTACTTCAACTCATGCTGCCATCTCTAATACAAGCATGTGAGCCTGCTGCTGTGTTCATGAGTGGGAAGTGATCCTATTTGACATGTTATTATTGGCACAATGGAGGTGCCACATTACTGGCCCAAGCCACAGTAAATCACTTCTTGCTGTCCCAAAAAGCCTGTTATGCCATCCTCAGCAGTCTGTAGTACCCCTTCCAGCCACGTTCAGCCCAGAGAAGGGAACTTATCCTCTTGAATCCAAACTAAAAATGGTACCAAATGAGGAGGTTTGTTTGTTTGTTTGTTTTTTTTTTTTAGAAGGATAACACTACTCTTCCAAAGGAAAGGTTGGAGGAGACAAGTCTGAAATCCTTTAGCCTCATTCCTGCTCCACTCCCTGCTGGCTGTTTCCAAGGTGGTACCTTACAAACCAGCCTTTAGTTTTCCCTCAGGGGCCCAAATTTACCAAGCATATAGTTGTACAAATTAAAGCTGTCCCCTAAAAGTAAGTAGGTAGATCGACACCTGCCCTCTCCAAATGCTGAGCTCACCAGGACAACCTCACCGGTCAAATATAAGTTCCTCTCTCCTGCCACTGCCAGGGTTTGAATCACACATCCTATATCTCATCTGTCTTCCGTGTGCCTCCATCATCCCTTAACGTCCTCTGTGGGGACAGGGAGCTCCGGGCACTACTTTTACCCTGTGCACAAGTGCTCACCCTGAAGCAGGAGCTGGTGGCCTGGCCAAGAGTGGCCCATGTCAGCATGGTCTGACCCGCCAGGCAGACGGAGGTGTCAGCTGGATCCATCCTGCTCCAAGATATTTATTTTTTTGCTGCTCCCCTTCACAAATTCCTTTTCAGCCACAGTTTCCAAAGTAAGGCAAACAGACCTTGCACTGGGATGTCTTCCAATGCAAAGATGAGACATGTTGCTTTTCTTTAACTGGTTTGTTTAAGATATAGAAGCCAGTTCCACAGTGGGACTGGGCCCAGCTAGGCAAGCAGGCCAAGTTCCCTTCCCCTAATAAATCATGGGCTGACTTGTAAGACTGTTTGTGAAGTGCTGCTGCAAAAAAAACCATTAGCCCAGGGACACACTTCTCTCTCCCAGCACCTTCACCCAGCAGCACCCCTGCACCTTAAAGCAACGGCCACTCCACAAACCTACAGATGCTCACCGAGGATCCCCTGTTGCACCCAGGCAGGCACAAAGATAGAACCCGCTGGTGCTCCAGCATCTTAAATGAAAGAGCCTCTAGCTAAAACAGAAGCTGGAGGTACTGCCAAGTCTCCAAAATACTCCTGTGCTATATATCACATGGAGGTTTGCTTCCAGACTCACTGCAGCCTCCTGGGGTACCTCCCTGTAGTGCCAGGGGAGCGACTTTTCCTAGGAAGAGTCATAAACTCATGCATATCCCATACTAAAGGAAGGTGCGAAGTTTCTTCCCCTCCGATGCAAGACCATGCCATACAGAATCTTACAGTATGGACCCGGACAGCAAGAATACAGCCCTAACACTGTGAGATGTAATACAGGGAAGAGACATGTTTGTCTTGCCTGTCCTAAGATGAAATATGCCTTAAATATCACCCAGCTGACAACACTGAAGTATCAAAAAGGTCCTGGCCTTTCCCTATTTTTGAATCTCTTTCCCTTCCTCTCACAGGCGAAGGTCTTCAAACTGCCCAGCATCCACATCATCCGCTAAGGTGTCTGGATATGCAAGATTCTGGGGAAAGTTATTTTTAGCATCATTTTCAACAGATGATGGGAACTTTCTGTCATTTGTGCAAACATAAGATGATTCTGGCCAAATGTGGCTTCTTTAGAACTGTATTCTCATCATCGGCCCCTATAGCTTTAGTATCTCTTTTAACTGTCTGCTCCTTCAAAACAGTCAACAGCGAGGGAGAGCACTTCTAACCACTCCCCATGGTTAGAAACTGAAAGTACAAGAGGCGTCTCAATGTTCTGCTGATTAAGTACAAGACAGAAAGTGGGAAGACAGAAATGTCCTTGAAGGTCAATGCTCAAGAACCGGGAAGGATGCACCCTTCCTGCATGTGCCTTCTTAAAAGAGGATACAGATGATGGGGCCAGGGGAGAAGCTCTGCCACAATCTAGAGAAACTGGGCAATATTACTGGGTAACAGACACCCTGAGCCCTATAACAACTGTGTCAGATACGTACAATGTCATGCAAGAAGTTTTGCCATCCTAAATATGGTGGCGTTTGTTCTTTTTACTTTCAAGATAGTTTATTTCCAAAGGTTTTGCTTTAGAAGTCCATTTAAGATAGGCTCATTGAGAAATTACTCTGGAATATTTATTCACGCTGATAGAGCATTTGGCTTCAAGCCTAACAACACACTAGTTGTAAATTAATTTGGTGATAATCTTTATCGGTCTGTGGTATACACAGCAATAAACCTCCATCACAAATAGATTAATAACTGGACTGATGGTGAGGCATTAAATCAACCTCAAAAAAGCTGTTTATTGCATGTATCCTATCCTGCAGCAAGGCTTACAGAGCCTGGGCAACAAACCTCCAGAAAAGGAGAGCTGAGCTGGGAACCTGGGATTTGAAGCTCCTGATGTAAAAGCAGCACGGGCAATGGTGGTGGGCTTAGACCTGTGCCGTTACGGGGGCTCAGCAGCCAACTGATTCCCAAGGGACTGGCTGCTGCTGGCCAGGCAGCCCTGCGGCTCATCCCTGGGAATGAATCGGAGCAGATCTTTGTAACAGCCCATAGTGAAATACTTCTTCCCTCTTCAAAGACGGTATGCTTCTGATGGGGACCCTGAAGCTCTAATAAATGCCTAGGTGCAGCCCCTGCAAACAGGCACCGATTCCTGCCGTGGTTCAGAGGCAGCTCGGGGAGCTGGTGTGAGGTGGGACCCACGGACAGGAGCCAGACCCGCTGGGTTTGCAGAAGGCAGGCTGGGCTGAGACAGAGACCGGAGCCCTGCAAGACCCAGCCAGGCTGGGCAGTTGTACAGACAGCATCTCATCATGGTGGTTTGTTTTTTTTCTTATTGCTTTGGGGGTTTTTTATGTACTATATAGCTCGGTTTTCCAAACGTGGCATTCACGTGACTGAAGGGTTTAGGTACTTTCGCAGAGCCGCTAAGAAAGGCAAGCCTGCTGCCAGCAGAGTTCCTATCACAGCAGTATCACAGTCAATTAATGATGATTTGGAGATTGCCGTTAGCAAAACTGTGAAGGTTGTTCATTTCTTTTAGCTATCTAAGATCTGGAAGTTCCTATTTTTAATTTTCTTCCTTTCTCTTAATTGCAGAGTATTTCTGAACTGTAGAAAACGGTGTTTCTAGCTGGAAACTGGTTACTTCATATAAAAGCCAACATTCCAGCCTCACCATGTTGGTGGCATTGCAGCTTGTGAGGCCGGTGGGGTAACTGTGAGCACCCAGTCTTGTCTGCGGAGAAAAAAAAAACCCTGAAGGAGCAGCAACTAACTACCTTTGCCCAAAAGCCACAGCAAAAGCACCTGCTTTTTTTGCCTTAAAAATACCTGAGGCTGAGAAGATGCATTTCCATGAATGTTCTTCAGCTTGGCAGTTGGCTTTAGCAATTTGTTCCTTGAGCCTTGGCATTGGTTATGGACAAATAACCAGCACCTTTATGGGCAGGATGTGTTGTTCATCCTGAGCCAAACTGACCCGTTCTGCTGCTCTGGAGCTTGAGCTGGACCGGGACTAGGAGTGTCCCCTCCTCTCCAAAGTAGGACAGTTCGTCCTAGGGAATAAAATACATGCTGCTGCTTCTGATCAAGCAAATTAGGAGCCCAATTATTTTAAGGGGGGGGGGGTGGTGGTGGTGGTTTGGTTTTTGTTTGTTTGTTTGTTTGTTTTTTCCAGAACACCAAGAACTTACAGAACAATTATCTGGGGCCAGGATGTTTTTGTTTCCTAAGCAGACTGTCTATGTTTATGACCTGCAACTTGTCAACAGGAACCAAATTCCCATGGTGCATAAGGGGAGAAACCATGGCATTTTGGCATATTTCACCCAGCTCAAATCAACCACCTCTGAGAATAATACCGTGGGAGAAAGACTGGTTGAATAAAATAGTTAGAAAAACCAGAATTTATTCCCCATTTCCTTCCCCCTCCAGCCACAGTGTACATAACTGCAACGCTTGTATGAATTATTTAGGGAAGAAGCCCATCCTCCCATGTACATAGGGTTTTGGGTCTCAGTTCAGATGGACCAGTAATTAGGCCTTTTTTATGTCATATATTTATGATGGGTCTCTTGGGACTTCTGTATGGCTTGCAAACATTTACAGTGGAAGAAAAGATATTGGCCCCTATTGCTTTTTTTCATCTATTTTTATTTTTAAGAACGAAATATATCATTAAACATAATATTAACATGATAATGTTAAAAAAGCACCTTCTGCCAGTAACATGTACAATAACATAATAGTGCAGTAATGCAGTGGTAGATTATACTTGCTAAGGGAATAATGTGAACTTTGGCATGTTTTCACCAGATAATTTTTCCCTAAAAAATTTGTTCAGGTTGTCAGCCAAGGGGTGGTCAAATGGATGCTGCATCTTTTGTATCTGATAATGTCAGTATAAATGTTTCATTATTCCATCTACTTTTGTTAATGTTGACAACAGTTGCCACCAATAAGGCAATATTTGCTAACCATTACCATCCAGGTGCGCTTTGAGATAACACAATTCATCTTAGTATATACACTGGAAAATAACTGGGCTACTTCCAGATCCAATTTTGTGGGCTCTACTGGCAGATGCTGGTTTGTTTTGTTTTGGTTTGGTTTTTTTAATGCCATGTGCTATATATAAAATATCAAACAATTCATGGATAATCTAAGACCTTAAATAACTTGGGCCTTACATATATATTTTCAATCTACCCACTGTTCACATCAAAATATCACTATCTGCCAATTTAACAATGTTACTCAACCATTTTTCAAGTTCCTAAAGGTTTTTGTCTTTCTACCAGACCTGCTAGTATTGAGTTTGCTTTGAAAAGATTGTTCTTTCCAAACTTTTGAGTTTATCTTTAGTAAACATCTAACAGCTTTTAGGCAGATACACATATCTCCAGCCTAATATCAACCCACAAGCATTCATTTACTTAAAAAAAATAATAATTCATGGCTTTGTTACAATTCCCTATCTTAGCTCCAGGACTTGAAGTTAAACTTCAGTGCAAGCTGATTATAAGTGGAGTCCCAAACCTTTTTACACAGTGCTCCAAAGGTTCCCTAGCCTATTTCCTGCTGAGTTGAAACTTTAGATTGTTAGGTTTCCATATGTTCCACTTAAGATTACTCTGTAATTTTTTATAGCATAGAAAATTCCCATATCAGTTTCCCGTCATTTTATTTATAAGACTCCTATGACCTCTGCTTAGTAGATGGTAAGCTCATAAAACTTCTCTTGCCTGCAGAAAAGAGATTCGTGGACGTTACAGATGTTTAACTCTTCAGACTGGTCCTGGCTGCTGGATAATTTTTTCTTAGAGAGTGACGATAAAGGTTTTCATGCACAGGTGTACAGGAGTTGTTGTACCTGCACTAATACCGCTCACTTCCCACACTGGATCAACAGTCCAGCTTTGCTTCTGTATGTCAATAGCCTAATGTGCAGAAGTCATTAGCAATTTCCCAGTGTGGTGCTAGATGGCATTCTTTGATTCTCAAGTCAGCCAGTTTGCTGAGGGATGGCTAGTGACAGGGCATTTTCCTGGCAAACTTACTCTCTGGAGGAGACTGGAAATGCAGAATGATCTCCCTACTACAATGGGCAGAAAGGGATACTGAGTCACAGCAGCAGGAGTGGGAGACAGATGTCTGCTGGATACAGAAATGTGAGTCCAGTCTGACCTGATTATCAGTTACTGCAAGTAGTCAGTTTTCAGTGAAAAGCATCATTAACCAAGCAAGAAACTAGGCATTTATCCCTTTATCAGGCAATAAATTATTATTTGCATAGGCTGTTGGCTGCAGGAACCCAAAGTGAGACGTTTTGCTCCTATTTCAGACCGAAACCTGATCTACACTATATGCTGAAGTTGTGGATTACCAGCGTGGACTGCAGATTCTGAGATGTACTCATCCCTGGGAAATAGGGTTGAGATTCAGAGAAGTTCCTCAGAGAAGCTGGTTAATCACCCAAAATAGATCCATAGTAAAAACACATTAGTAAAGTGGCTGGTGTCCTGCTTAGGAGAACTGCTGTCAGCTCAGCCTGATAACACAAGGCCACCTTTTCTGATGAGGTGAGCAGAGCTGCTGCATAGGTGAGAGATCTCTAGGGAAAACTCTAATAATCTTTGAACCTGAAAATGCTTAGCTCTCGTGGGAGCTGGATCTTCACCGTGTCACGTCTGGCTGCCTCCTGCCACGGGGCTATGTCGGCGAAGGCAGCGCTTTCTGCCTCTTCCTCTGACCTTCATGCCTGGATTGGTCTGGCTGGGTCAGCCCAGGCTCAACCGGCTTCGTGGGCAGAGGAGATAGGGAAGAACTGTAAGGAGGGGCAATAATGCTCTCACTGAAAGCATTTTCACTCAAATCATTCCAAATCAAACTGTAACCACTGACTTGTCTCGCAGGGAGGTGGATAGTAAAAGACCTTCAGTTTCTTTGCCTTGAGTGCAGGGTTGGACAAGACAATGCCAGAAGTCCCTTCAAACCTGAATTATTCCATCTTTCTAACCAACCCAGAGCAGTAAGGGCAGCAAATTAGAATTCAGGTAATTATTTTGTGCATAAGAATCATTTATTGCATTAATTCCTTATAATTCAAACATCACTCAGCATTACATATCAGATAAGGTGGTGACCTGGCTTTTCTCTCCATTTTCCTAAAAGCCCCAAAGTGGACTGAGACTTTTCTGCCTTCAGTGAGTGCTGCTTCTTCGCTGGCATCTCTGTTCCTGCTTTGATTGTGATTGTTTGTTAAGTGATGGAAAACACTCTTAATGTGGTGGTATTTTTCACTTTCCTGGTATTTAATGAGACTGAACAGTGGGAGTAGAGGAAGAACTAGCTCCCTATTTAGTCTGTATCTAAAGCAATGAAAGAAAAGTAAAAAAAAAAAGGTGCCTTGGCATCAGCTTATTTTTCTTTTTCTGCCCAGACAAAAGTACTTGAGAGATGATACCTGCTATTCAAGTGAGTATTTTGACCTGTTAAAAATTTTAAAATTTTTACTAAAATGTGAGAAATGTCAGATTCAGAATATTTTTCTTGAAATAACAGTGACAATTCCCTGCTTCTGGTAGTCCCATTGCTGGCCACTGTCTTGTGTCCAGGATAAGTTCAGTCCAGCATTTTCATTCCAACAACAAAACATAAATCTAACAGCAGTAACTACGCTTGAGGGCCATTAGTATGCTTGGAGCATTTTGCACAGGGGAAACATGAATTATCTTTCCACAGCAAAGCTATCGCATAAATTAATGTTCCTTTATCATTTCCCCCATGCAGTAATTTCACACTTGAGGGATAAGGCTTCCCTGGTGCCAGGGAGCTTTCCCCACTCCGGAGCCCAACAGGCTCCTGAATTTATGGCAAATCAGTGCCCCAGTAAAGCTGACAATTGATAGCAAATGGACCTGGTACTCTGGGAGTGTCTGTGCCAGCATTCCCCTTTTCCCTCTGTGGACAGCCTACTGCCAACTGCTCTCCAGGCTCCGAGGCAGTGATGTGTCATCATTAACCATCTCACTGTCTCAGTTAATTACAACAAATAGAGGCACAGCTGTGAGACAGAGGCCTGAAGGCAGCATTCACAGCACCTAAACTTTTTGAGAACCCTCAGAGATACTAGTTTAGAGAAAACCAAGAAAATTATAATCTCGTCCTAAAGCCTAGAATTCCTGGAAATTTATTGCCCTTGCAAACAGAGCCAAATTATGCCCTACCCACTGGTTCTGGGATAAAAGCCGGGACAAGCCCCTCACCTACTCTGGATGTTGGGCAGTGTAAGAGAGAAGTGGTCTCTGCTTCTTTGATGCTGCCTTTTCCCCAGCTGCAGCAGGATGCAACGAAGGGATTCAAACTTTTCAGCACTTGCACATGACAAATCTTGGCTTCTTAGGAGCAACTCCTTTCTATGCACTGAAACAATCCCATTCAGTTCTAATTTAAGGCAGTTGCACAGTATCTTCCCTGCAACTATGGAAGAGACTGTTGGAGTTAAATCTAAGAGCACTTGTTTCAAAGCTCACACTTCACATGAGCATTGCGGCTTTCCCTAGAATTGCCGGCGGGGCTCATCCAGCGTTTTGCACCAGTAAATCTCAACCCACTTTACAAAGCAGATTAGTTCCATTATCTCCATTTTTCAGATGGGGAAACTGAAGTGCACAGAAAGGTGATAGCTGCTGGCTACCTAGCAAGCCTAGGAAGCCAGCGCATGTGCGACGCACCAGGCGTGCTACAGGCTGGGCTTAGCTCTTCTTACACAGCCTATATAGTAAATGCTATGTCTGGCTGCATCCTGGGACATGGAGCTGGTTTATGTCATCTGGAGTTTCTATCAGCTGTCAGCCACCAGATGTGCAAGAATACGGCCCAGATTGCCCTGCCTATTTTTCGTTTCCTGCAAGGCTCCTCTCCTCACCCATAGCCCTGAACTCTCCTGGGTAGAAACATGGACCCAGGAGTCTGAGCAGACCCCACACTCTGCTCAGCCCCAACACCCATGTTTAAGGGCTGGGAAGCCAGATGTAACCCCACGGGAACTGAGTCCCTCTTACAAAGGGGTTTTCTCAACCAAAGGATGAGCATCTTGCATTGGTGAAGCAAAATGAGCCTTAAAGGGATGTGCTCAAGATAGAAATCTTGATTATTAAAAAAATTTTATTTCCTTTATCAGTGTCCATTAATAGCAATGCTCATGACATTTTGACAGACTTCTGAAAATCTAATTCACCTTCCCCTGTTTCCTCTCTCTGCTTACTTTCAGTACTGTGACCTGAGCAGTGAGACTGGACAGGTTCCCTCTGCTTTCTGGTCCATCTCCCTTTTTTGCTTAAGCTTTGTGGAGACAGCAAATATAACAGGGAAAAGACTGATTAAAATAACCATATCAAATAAGTGTCTTTAAAAAAATAAAAAAGACTTATACAACGGCACTGCCGACATCAGTTTGAAATGCGGAGCTGAAGCCAAGACTAGCTCCTCTCCCCATAATAACCGAGGTCTGGGCAAAGAGCTGGTGTCACGTTGTGATGTTCAGGCAGGACACAGCAAGGCGGGGGAGATATCATCTCCTGATGCCGCACCTGGAAAGACACCAGGCTATGCCATGAGACCAAGGCGCTGGCACTGCCAAGGCAGTGATATCATGCATGGTGTCACCCACCACACCCTGGAATAATGCAGGTCTTTTATTCAACTCTTTTTGGCAGAAGAGAAAAGCTGCTACCTATAATCACAGATGTCTCAGGCTGAAGGTATGGAATCCTGTAAATATCAGCTTCTTTACCACTGAGACAGCCATTACAAAAACAACAGGCCTGTCAATAATATATAAATACACATTAATTTCCTTCTACATTCTTCTTGCACATGAAAAAACCCCCACATTTGTAGTACCATTCTGCCATGTGCATTTTTGTGAGCTAAGTCTCCTGGCCAGGCTTAGATGCAGCTGGGATTGTACTGGGAGAGAAGAGGGAAGGAGATGCCTGTGAAGTTTTCCACCATGTAGGACATGCCAATGGCACTAGCTCCTTCATTCTTCTAAGTAACCAGACACACACACAAAGCTGCATTCAACAGGACATGCAGTGTTGAGGGTAAAGAAACTCCCACTTCGGGGTGCCATCCCTAACAACTTTTCCTATAGTGCATCTGGCCAGGGACACGATAATGAGCATAGTGGATGGGATGGACCAGTAGCCAAAGCCTGGGTAATGATACCCTGCATCCAGTCCCTTCCTGCCTTACCTTAATTCCTCTGCCCCCTTCGCTCTTGATTTTACTGCTCCTTTCTCCTTACCTTGCATCCTCTTCTGCTCCAAGGTGGCTGGCAAGAAAGCCACCCATGGGCAAACACAAAACAGAGTTCACAGCAGTCAGGTCACTCAGCCATTTCCAGCCCATAACACCAGGCTCACCCAGGACTGAAGGTTTGGCGGAGGTAATGGGATTTCATCACTGAGTGCAGGGGCTTTGTCCTCCCAAAAGTCAGCCGCAGCTTGCAGGACGCTTGACCTCTGATCGTTGCGCTTTCTCAGATGCTTCCCTTGTGCTGGCTGCTGGCTTGCCAGTAAAACAGTTCATCAACAAGGAATTTTTTTTCTTTCTATTTACAGCCCAGGAATAGAGTTCTTGATGGCCTTTCCAACAAGAGAGATACAATCTATCTTGGACAGACATCAAAAGGATGCCAGTCTGATTTAGGCTAATAAAGAGCATCATTGAGCTAATGAGATTAAGGCTGACTTGTTCATGCTGTCCCTGCTGGAAAGGGTGCTCCAGGATAGGGCCTGCGATGTTCCTGGGATCTGGGGAATGTCAGAGGAATTTTGATGTGGCCCAAAAGCACTGACCTGATTCCTCTGCCCTCTCACACCCAGCACTATACAGGTTCATTGGGAAAGCTTAAGATAATGAACTGTTCCCTCCCCATTTTCCCATCCCTAGACAGAAATAGGCAGAAATCCTCAAGCCAATGATAAGACACTGGGTTCATCTTGTTCCTGGAAAGACCGATTGGGCTTGTTCCCAAGAGTGGGAGCTGAAACTATGAGCTGGTGGGGAGGAAGAGGAGGACACCACATAGGTGAGAGGGACTTGTTCTCCACCACTGCTAGTCTATTGCCAGTAATGCATCCACTTGCAGTATCTACCTGCACGTTATCCACAGGGAAGGTAGGGCATGGTTTGCTGAGCCATCTCCATTCACCAAGGCCCTCTGATGCATCACCAGTTGCAAACAACTGAAACCTCCCATGAGTTCAATGTCCCAACAGTTAAATGAAGTCATGGCTGAATCCAAATCACAGTGGAAAGGACTCGGTTATTCCAGGCTTTCTGTCAAATTGCTCTCAAATCCACTCAGCGATTTAGGAAAAAGTGTTCCCTTGTGACATGGTTTGGGAGCGTAAATGGCTTCTGGGAGGATGCACAGACATGCTTATTGCGTTTTTGGGGAGGCTGGCAGAGCCCTGGGCAGTACAGGCAGTACGGGAAGAGACACACAGTGCTGTCCTAGAGCCGGACACTGGCTGTGGCTCAGGAGATGGGGCAGCAGCCTCTGTGTTGGGCTGTGGTGTGGAGCCTGCCTTCAGGTACTGGTCCTCCAAGCTAGATGAGGGGCGGTTGTCCTCCCCGCCTGCCCTCCATCTGCAGCATGTCCCCCTGCCCAGGCCATGGACATGTTCTGTCGCAGGCATCAGAGGGGAAGTGCAGTGGGTGTTGTGGCGGCTGCCGTCCCCAGGCAGGGTCCTGCAGCACCCTGGGGTTAGCGGGGATGGGGGGGATGGGATGGGATGGGATGGGATGGGATGGGATGGGATGGGCGCCTCTGGCTTGGCAGGTAACTGCAGGAAGCTTTGTACTACTGAGCTCATTTCCACCAGGACCAAGGGTTCATTAGGAGTAAAAATAACTCTGGAAAAACAGAGCCAAAGCCCTGTCATGGAGTCCCTCAGTTGCTCAGGCTGTTTCTTGATCAGCCTGAGCCAACCCAAGGTCCCTCCCTTCCGCCCTGCCTGCACCGCCCATTGCTTCTTTTGCACCCACGAGTGTGATGATATTACCAGGACCACAGGAACCATCTTTGGGGCACCGGATGGTTTATATTGCCCTGCTCAAGCCTGCTTCTTAAAAAGCAGCCTTTACCATTTCTAAATCACAGGCATTGTGTTTCTCTTTTGCAAAAGGTAGAATTTTACACTGAAGAACAAGATAAATGCTTCTAAACAAAACGCTGTCCCCTGGTGCTATTCCTCCTGAGATCCCTTGGATATTTCTTATAGTCTGACTCTTTGAATAAAGAGCTTTTCCAGCTCATTTGCAAATAAGTCTTGTGTTTCAAACAGGGCTGTAGGAACAGCCGATTTTTCAGTTTGGTTGGTGAACAAAGAAATCAGAGGAAAATGAATTAGCTCAGCCCAAGCAGAACTGCATTTTTTCCCCAAGTTGTTTTCCAAAACAACAATGACAAAGAAGATGAACTAGACCCAAAACAAGAGACTTATTTTCTTTGGGGAGCACTGATTCTTCTTTTTCACTCTTTTTCTCAAAAAATGGGACACATTTCAAAAGAAAAAAAGCAGTGATTCTGAAAGATCAGGCTGAAAGGCTTTTTTCAGAATGTCAAAATGAAGAACTTCAGCACCTTTGGGGGGAGGGAAATCTTGGAGGGTGGTATTTTTCACAAAACTGGACCCAAAATGTGTAAATAATTTCCTTCTCTCATGAACTCCATTTTTCCCAAAATTTGTAATCCACTGAGGACAAATACCCAATTTCACAGTTAAGTCTCCTCTGCAAGCACTACCCTGCAGTAAGGGATAAATCTGAACAGAGGAGAAAGCTCTTGATATAAAGACATGGAGATCCAGGGATAAAGAGTGCATCCAAGAACAAGGGATGGAAGAACTCATGGCAGGAAACGAGTTTTCCTCTGAGTCAGGCATTACTGAACTTTATACCACAGTGAATATCTTTTGATCAGGGTCCAGGAGTCAGTGATAAGCATGGAGGGTTATTTCTCACTCTGCTTCTAAGTTTCTGATACGAAATGTTTGCATGCTCCCCCCAGAGGAATTAAACCATAAGAAACCCAAATCTGGCAGAGCTTAGTTCCATTCTGTTGTGCACAGGAAAAACGAAACAATTGAACTCAGTCTGTAACTAGCAATTTATTAGCTACTGCATAATTAATAAGAAGCGACATGTGTTACATGTGTTTTCTAATATGATCACATTTCCTGTGGATGAAATCACAAGCTGACTGTACATTTCTTCTTCTGGCTTACATTAAATATTAAATATTCATGGAAATACCAACTTTGCAGAGAAAAGGCAGGGTTCTTGACAATGAAATAATGTTCTAAAGCTGAAGTGCCTTACTGCACTCCAAGAAACCTTATAAAATAGATTACTCAGTTCTCCAGAAGTATCTTTGTTAGCTAGCTCATGTTATTCACTCAGACAGGCTGAAGAAGGAACCTCTGATGTCCTTATTTCCCTCACACTCGAGGTCCCCTGCTTTCACAGTAACCACCCTAACTACTTGCTGGAAGAAAGGCACTCAGAGTTCTTAAGTCACAGATATCCTCAGAAATCCATCAAAGCTGAGGACAGTATTTCAAGGCTGGAAAATGGTGACTGCCTTTCTACAGCCTTCATTTCTTGCTGACACAATGTCTCCTTGGGAGCAACTGCCTTGAATAGGGTGTAGAATTTAAGGATTTTGAAATAAAAATTATTACGCGATTCAGTGAAGGAAAAAGTCTTGGTCTGACCACCTTCTCCATCGAGAAGATCAAACACATCCACCCTTGTAGCCTAAGATGTGACTACATAGAAGCTGTGTGCAATGTACCTTTCAAGTCAACCTTGACGTGCCAGAGGCCAAGAGGCTCTGAGGTGAATATAGGCGACAGCTTAGTCCTCAGTGCCACCTCCTCTCATCACAAAGTCGCTGCACAGTACATGGGTCTCGGCTCTCAGATGGGCCAAGCAGCTTTGGGGTATGTAGCAAAAGCATTGAGGGGCAGGTATTGTCTTGAGGCCCGAAGCAGTTAGAACAGGAGATGTATGGGAAACGTATGGAGGATGTATGACATTTGCTGTCAGATCCAAGCAAGCTAGAAATTCAGCATTGCAGCGTTTTTGAAGCATCGCCTTCCACAGCTTTTCTTCAAACCCCTTGCTCCTAACTTCTGCAGCAATACCCATCTGATCATCAACTTCAGAGTTTCCTCGCTGTGGCCTAAGGCTGTCAGGCCCTTCATGTCCAAGCTGGTCTGTCAGCGTTATTCCCACGGGGTTGGCCAGGTTTCAGCTATGTGGGCTTCTCATTACTGAAATAATGGGGATATTGTTTAACCATTCAGGCTTTACCCTCAGCCAGTCACACTGCCAACAAGCAGTGATTTTGTACCATGCCAGGTGAAGTTCCCAGCACAGTCGTGCCTGGTAATTAATGGTTATGCAGTGCCGGCTGTCAGGAGGAGCCCAGGACAGCCTCCAGATCCCTCTCTGAGCCTTGACAAAGTTAAAGAAAAGAAAGGGAGAAATAAGTCAAAAGGCAAACAAAATACTTCCCTGGCATAGAGCTGTAGGAGGATCCTGATGCAGGTCCATTGCCTCCTATGTTCAAAAAATTTCATCTGCTCCATCATGCCACTGTAGGACCAAAGTGCAAGTCACCTCAAAGGCTGTGACCAGCAAACAGTCCCCTCCCCATCTGTCCCACAGGTTGACACAGAGGTTTTTGGTAGTTTACACAGAAAGGACCTGACCAGCAAGGGATGGTGATCCACCTCAAGGTGGTCCAGGGCACATTTCTCAACAGGTCTTTCCCCCTCTCAAATTCAGTATTGACCACCAGGGTGTGGAAGTGTCATGTGAGGTCTTCCTGGAGCTGCAGTTCTGCAACCATTCCTGCCCAAATAGTGGGGAGCAAAAGGTCCTTTGGGAAGAAGGCACCAGTGCTAGGAACCCTGAGCTGCAATGCCACGGCAGCCATGTGCGGTGCAGGCATGGGACTGTAATGAAACCCAGTGCCAGAGCTCAGGCTGGTCTTACAAGCCTTTCTGTTACGCAATCAGGAGAGAAGCTCAAATTAACTATTCTCCGGGCAATTAAACTTTGCAAAGGCAGATCAAAGCAGAAGTAGTAGCATTGCAAAAGAGATAAACATGTTACAGTGCCATGTGAAGAGCAGAGTGAAAGTTAGCCCAGATCTTAGAAGTTGCTTATAGAAAACAGAGGAAAAGCAAGTGGGTCTGGGTCATAGCAGCAGCAGCTTCATTGCAACAATTGTACCATAGCTTGTAGTTCCTTTGGAGTCCACTTTTTATCAGATCAGCAACTGGCTATCACAATGGAAAATACTTCAACAACTGCATGAAGTTTCAGTATGCAATGAAAAGTGCACGCACTTGCTCAAATATTTTCCACTGAAAAAAATAGATATTTGGCTAAAATAAACACTGTCAGTTTTCCAAAGCGAAATGTGCATTTTTATGTATTGGAAATATTTACAGAAAGATTGGGGAAAAAAACATATTAGCATTTTTGATCAATAACTTTCAGTTTGGAGAATTAAATGATGATTTTTTCCACAGCAAACTTCAGCAAGATCATGCCTTGTTTTCTTTTCTTTCATCAACATTATAAGCAGGAGTGGATACCAGTTTTACCAAAGCTCATACACACCAACATATGGCCACAGAACTGCACCCAGGACAGCAGTGCCCCTTCCACACCTCGGACGTTGCTATCTATTACAGGCTCTGCTATGCCCACAGCAGCACTCTTCAACAGCCCTCGCAGCAGCATCTTCCAGAGAGTTCACGGATGCACACGATGGGGAGAAGCAAGACCTGAGGAATGCATACAAAATGGCCAGCAAGAACCATCCAGCCTCAGCGACGCTGTGGGTGTTCAGATTGGGTTAACAGTCATCCAGCAGTGGAGCCAGTCCAAAACTGTATCAGCCTGAAAGCTTGCAGGGCAGGGCAGGGGGAACATGCTGAAATGGGAGCAGGGGACTGGAAGCACATCTCTTAGTGGGGAGAGGAACTCCCTTCCCCTCCCACAACAGCCCAGGGCTACTGTAGTGGGTGTTGGGAAAGGATGTGACCTTTTGTAGAGCACATCCGAGCAGGGGAGCTTTATTATTCCATAACAGCTACAGCCTGAAGGCAGATTAAGTTGTCCCAGGGACAAAGCTGATCTCTGCAGTCTTCCTGCCAGTGCTTTGTCAAGGCAGAGTTGGATTTAATGGCGTGGTTATCCTGGTCTGACAAACAGCAATAAAATAAAAGGGCCAAAAACATGTTTGAATACATCTGCATCAGCCAAGCAAGGACTCATGTGTCTCCGAGGTGGATTGCTCCTTGGAATGGCTCTCCAAAGAGCAATCTTGGAGCATGGATCTGGCACAGAGGCACAGGACAGCTTTAAATAGGAGCCACTGGGGTGTTGTAGCACACGGATCCAGCTCATGAAGGCACTGGGACTGGTGCCTGGCATGACACCAGCACTGCTGGGTCTCTGAGGTGGTCATGGTCATGCCATTCCCTGAGCTACGTCCTGAGGGCCAGAGCCTTTTCGCACAAACTTGAATTGGAAAGGCCTCACCTTCCCCACCAGGCCATTTGCCAGTTGGTCCGGAGAGGCCATCTGCCACCTCCCCACCTCCGCCTGTCCCACCATGTGTCCCCTGCTGGCCGGGGCGATGACTCAGCCCATCGGCAGCACCAGCTTCCCATCACTAGAAACCAAGCATCCCCGTGTTTGCTTTTTGTGTTCGTGCTCTGCAGGCTTGTTTTTCCACCTTTTGCTTCCAGGAGCCATTTGTGATGCCAGGAAAAAAAAAGCAAGCATGATCCCGTCTGCTTGGGATACTTCCATCTTTCTTCAGCCACCTCCTGTGACCGCTCAGTGGTGTCCATGAGGGTGACTTGTGCTCTGCAGGGGGAAGGAAGGGTTGAAGACTTCAAAGTGGTGCAGGTCTTGGCCCTTAATTGCTTTCATGAAAGCTCCCAAAAAACAAAACTGCAGTTACAGGGAACAGAAATAACAAGTCTGGCACATTCCCCAACTGAAATTACACTCAAACAGTAACCATGGCCTCTAGGGTCCTTTTGCTACCCTGATGCATTTTCTTTATGTTTTATCAACTACTACAGATGTACTGTGCTACTTGCATCTTTGCCCTTACCCTGCGTGGCTGTCCTGTTTCTGTGTCATCAACAGGGGGCACAGAGGTGGCCCAAACCATGCCTGAGTAGACACCAGTGGGCATGACTGGGGGCTTGGGATCACTACGCCTCTGTCCCCATGTGCAAGAGAACCAGCTCCCCCCTGAAAAATTCACTGCAATGACCAGTGGAAATGGCCCCAAACACCCACTCACCCACCAACAGCATAACACAGAAAGCAGGTGACTGGAGCCACCATGGGGACAGTTCTTGGTGGTGCAAGTTCCAGGACTGGAGCCTATTTTGGGCCTCACCTGTGCTATGCCCTTCACTGTTTAAGAGCAGGAGAATGGCTCTCCTAAGGTGTGCTGCACATCTGCCTGTGTCTCTAACAGCCAGCAAGCAGAAAGTGAGAAAGAGAGCAAGAAAATGGCCATGCAACACATGGGTCATTCCCCTAATATCCTATCCAGCCTTTGGCAACCAGCAGTTCAGGAGTTTCCTAAGCTGAACAAGGTGAACTTCGAACCTTCATGTTTAATAACCAGTAGTTGAGCTTCTTTGTAATTTTCTCTATGTCCCCCCACTTGCACCTTGGGCCTGTGCTGGAGGTGCGGTGCCCAGGGCTGCACACAGCACCCTCCACATTTATATAGCACATTACTTTTACTTTCTTCTCAGTTGCTTTCCTGAATGTGTGACCTAAACAAACATGTCCACTATGGCAACAAAGCTCTTGAATTTGGCTGCTTATCAGGGACAAGGAGCCATAATGCCGAGCAGGACTTTTACCCTTGGGACTAACAAAGCACCATCCTCGCAAGGCCAGTGGCATCAAAGCAGTTTCATCTGCCTTTGCCTTCTTCCACAAACAGCAGGTGAGCTGAGGACTCAGTTGCTCTGCTATACAGCCCTCCCTCAGTCCCCTGCTCACTGCTAAATCTCATGAGGGACCTCAGAAAAGCTCAGCCTCTCTCTGGAGGAGCTTGTAGCATTCACAGCGTTCACAGTTCTAGACTCGCTGATTAAGATAAACAGTTACCGTGACATTTTCCTAATTATGGAGAAGAATTTCCTAGAGAGGACTGAACTCACTGCTCTGAGCTGATGGGAAAAATAATAACTGACACTGTTTCAGTATTCTTCATCCCATAAGATCCAAAAGCATGCTATAAACATAACTTACGAGTGGGAATTACTTTACTCATCACTGAAACACAACAACTTTGTAAATGAGGAGCAGGGTATGGAAAGAGTCCTTTGCACATTTAGGTCAGGAAATGGGAGGTTTCATTTAAGCCTCACCATCAAACTGAAGGGAAAGCAGAAGTGTGACCCTGCATCTGACCATTGCCCTCTTGAACGACACCGCTCCCTGGCTGGACGTGATTCCATGCTTGCTCACAGTAGCTGTCCCCTTGCACAGGCAGGCAGTGACAGGGACCCCCCTTGCTCCATATGGGCTATTTTCCCCAGCTCTCACCCTTTCCCCAATTCTATCCCAGAGCGTTGCACTACAAAGAGGCTGTGTTTTTCAGGACCGAAGCATAAACATATCTCCAAGGCACATTAATGACTGTTTATTTGCCTTGTGCTGTTGCCTCCTTTCTTGGTCATGGTTGCAAGAAAACATTTTTTTTTTTTAAACTCCAATGGAAAAACAAATTAATAGCTTCCTCCAGCCACTCTCTGCTGGCCAGCAAGAACAGCTGTTACCCACAAAGGGGAGGCACTTATGACCCTGAAAATATTGGCAACAGGTCCCTGGGCTTTGAGAGATCTCACTATGCTGGGATCAAACACAGGCGTTTCTGCTGCTTCTTAGCCTGGTACTCCCTGCAAGGATGGTGAGTAGATTAAAACTTGTCACGCTCTCCCAAAACAGATTTTCCCCCATCACTGCCCAACCTTGGCTGGTGGCAGAGGTTATTTATTTCTGTATCACCTGCCTGTGTGTCCTCACTGTGAATGTGCCCCTGGGCCTGTAAGGGTGAAACAAGAGCTCGGGCCCCTCTTTTTTTTCAGAGCACCCCTGTAGATGAACCTGCAGGACAGGCTGTGCTCCTCACAGCCTACGGCTGCCAGCAGCTCGGCACCACCCTGCTGCGCAGGCGAAGTGAAGCAAAGCAGTGCAGGTTCCTGACTGCAGCACAGCAAAGCCCGAGAGCTCCTTGCTGTGCTGTTTGCTGAGCTGAAGATGCTGGGAAGCCACAGAATGACATCTCATCTTTGAGCGTGTCCCTAAGGAGGGCATATCCACCTCTCTTTTGGCAGATGGCGTCCCAAGAGCTTTGCAAAGCTGACCCCCAGGGACAGGCGGCTTGACACCAAGGCTTGTCCCAGCGAGGCTCGTTTAGTGAAGTCACCATGACCCCTAGAGGGGAGAGGCGCACCGCTGTCCTGAGGCTGCTGTGCTCTCGCTTTGCCTGCCTGGACTCTTGCAAACCCTCCTCCTCCTCCTTCCCGAGCCCGGTTCCCACTCCTACCAAGCCTAGACCTGGCCACGCTGGGACAAGCTTCGCTTGAACCCCGCGAGGTATTTTTCTGACATCTGCAGATCTCACCAAAGCTCAGAGACCTTCCGCTCCTGTAAATGAAAGTTTTGTGGATTTTGTTTTTCCAAGAGTGAGTCAGTATTTGGTTTGCAATTGTTTTTCTAGCTAGAAGAAAGCCTATGTTATGTGGCCCAAATGTGGCCTGCCTACAGTTTGCCCTGTATACAAAAGCGTTTTCATGGGAACTCTCTCTCTGCTCCATTTTTCAGATTTTCTTTGGATCTGCTTTTCACTTTGCCCTATTTCCCATGTATATTCACTGGAGATTTTTCCCTTTTTCTTCCTCCGGTGACATCTTATTGTTCATTTGCGTTTTCCCCTGTTTTGCTCCCTCTTTTCTTGTCCTGTATGGAGTAGCATGGTGAGTCTGAGCCACCAGGGCTTAAACCTCGAAGCCTTGAAGGTCAGCTCCCAGCGAGTAAGCCCTGGCAACACTGTGGGAGCCAGTGAGTCACAGCAGGTTCAGAGCCTTAAATGTTCCTTCAACTCTCTAGGCCTGAAAGGCAATTCAGGATGGCAAAGAGTCTCATGCCCTGGGTTAAACTCTACAGCAGAGGGAAGAGCCACGGAGGGTGCCAAGATATGGCCCCATTCCTGCGGTGGATGCATCAGAGTTAGGCACAGTTAGAAGCATGGCTGTGCTTTTGCCACCGCGTCTTCTGCTGCCTCAGGACCGGACCCTATTCCCCAGGGACTGGGCAGGAGTTACATTTGGTGGCAGTCCCAACGAGATTTATGGTGCACGTCTGCAGTATGACCAGTCTAGAGCACAGCCCCAGCATGACAGTCCAGTGTATCTCCAGTGTGGCTGTACATCCAGGAGTGCCATCTTCTGTTACTTGTTCTGGGACCATCCTCCAGTGATGGGCACATATGACCTCATTCTGTGCAGAAGGAAGAAAGGACACACTCCAGGCAACGGTCCTCCAGATCTTCCCGAGATGTCCACCTTGGGGCCGCTCTCCTCCATGTGCTTTCCCTCTGCAGGCTCCTGCATTGCTGGGTTTCCTGGTCCATTCCTGTAGGCTACCAGTATTTAATGTCTTTTCTTCTGTCATCACTGCACCTCTCTCCCCTGTATCTTCACTCCTGGCTCATCCCAGGAGAACAAGTTCTCCTGACTGCTATCCTAGCTGGGAGCTGCAGAGTGAGGGTGAATGCAGTGGCCTGAGCTCAGTGTCCTGAACCCTTCCCCACGGACAGAAGTTCCCTGGCTGTTCCCATCTGCTCACCCTCTGGCTGGGGCCGGCAGTGGCTGTCCACTCCCTCACACTTACAGCTGGGAGCCGGGTACATGCAAAGTGGAAAAACACTGGATCAGGAGCAGACATCCAATCTGTTTTCAGGAGGGAGAGGTTTCCTCACCGCCTGCCCAGCATATGATCACCCCCCGTTACCCAGCACCATGTAATGCAAACAGCTAACTAGTCTTCTCAGCATCAGTTTTCAGCCTGCAGGTTTCATTTACCCTGGCCCCTCTTCAGTGCTCTGGGCTGGGGAAAGCACTGCCTCAGCTCTTTGTGTGCACAGCATGCTGCACCATCCCCATCGCTGCACCTAGGTCATCGGTTTGATTTGTTCGGTTTCGTTCGTCTGTTGTTTTTCTCACAATGAGAAGGGGATGAAAGAGGGCAGAAAGCCTTGTATTCTGCTGCAGCAAGCAAAAAAACAAACCCAGAAGGTCTCTCGTGGGCTGCCAGTCTGGGGCTTTGGGACATTTAATAACGAAGTTGATAGAAAGGAGAAGCTGCTTTGAGGATTGCCCAGATCTGTGGGAGCTGGTTGCCTGATGGGGAAACAAGGCTTGGGCTGGCTGTTAGGGAATTACAGTACAACAAGGTAGGAAGAGAGACCGCATACCTAGCATGTGCTGGGCCTCAAATGCGGTCACTGTTGTTCTTTTCTAAACAGGGCTAGATGTCCTTCTCCCCCTAAAAAGTGGTGGCTGGGGACAGGATGGTGTCCCATGGGTAGCTCTCATCCATGCTCCTTAGGCCGTAGAGCCTCTGGCATGTGCTATGTGCACGATTTCAACTGCATACTTGTAAGAGCTCTGCGTCTGTGGTGCCTTAAAGAAAACCCTATCTCCACTTTAAAGGGAGGTGAGCTCAGTCCAGGCTCCCCAGATCACTCAGCTTCTGCACCAGGTACAAGAATCCATTCAGCCTCCTCCAACTCTTCCCCCATTTGCAGGGTAATGAATTCAGTGATTAATAATACTCTGAGGATATGTTTCTTCAGAGCAGTAAGAACCTGTAGTGTCAGTGCCTGTATTAAAAAACTCAGGGTACCACTGGAAGAATCTGGAGATTAAAACTGGAGATAGGAAAATTAGCTGCCAGGCCAGAATCCAGAAGGACATCTGAGAAATCAGGCAATTATATTCCAAAGGCATATCTTTTTGTGTTCTCACAGCTACAAATATAGCACACAGAACAGGCTCTTCTCTGGCAGTGCTTGTCTATTTTGTTAATCAGAATAGTAGCCAACCAGAGGATAAAGATCTTTGCTATCAACCCTTTTAGCTAAGAAATAAAGCTTGAATGAACCTTTTATAGAAAAATATCTGGAGGAGGGGGAAGTGAAACCGTGATCTGTGAATTAACTCCAGCACTTCAGCAATTCCCGTCGTCTCTCCAAGCTTTCCCAACCCTCTTGCTCTTCTTCAGGGTTGACTCCATTTACCACCTCTTCCCTGAATTTCCCCAAGGACACCTGAAAAATTGCTCCAAACCCAGGAGATGGCTCCATAATTCAGGTACATCCCAGAGACCCAGGGATGTTAATGCAACAGCTCCCTTTAATACCAGATACATATATCATAGACCAGTACACCACAAATCTCTTCTCAGACTTCATGCCTGTAGCACGTTCACAAGCTCTTTACAGTCACAGAGCTGGGTTTGTCCTGTCCCTAAACGGTGCTTTGCTCTTAAGCTGCCTCAGCACTCATCCACGGACAGATTACATAAAGATCTTGGTCAGGCTGAAAACTGTTCAGAAAAGTTTCCAGTTTGAGGGGGCTTTATGCATGGTATGTTTATAGAGAAAACAGATAAACTAAGTGGAGATATGCAATTCCAAGGCTGCATTTAGATGGTTTAGACAGTAGCATGTTTCAAATGTATAAACAGTCGTTACTTTTACTGCTCTTTCTGCAGAAGGATGTCACAACAGATGATAGTGCATGAACGGTTGATTGATGCTTGGCCTTTCAGTTCATGCTGGTGGGGAGCTCCTGGTACAAGAGCCGGCACTTTCTTGGCACGCCACTGGCTCCTAGGCCTAGGAAGTTAATCAGGAAGATAAATTGTTTGGCAAACCCCAAAGGTCTAGTTAATCCTAATCAGAGGGAGGCTGGCTGGCAGAACTCCTTGCAGATACATGGCAAAAATGTCTCAGGTGAGAAGAGACACAAACGGTGCCTTCCTTTCTGATCTGTGCTCCAAGCCTTGCACATCCATGGCTTGAATTATACTGCAAATGCATCGCATGTTTGGGATCAGAGTTTCAGTACTTTCAAGATCATCACATGCCTGTCAAAATTAGGACATTTGTAAAATATTCCCCAGGCCACACCATTAATGTTTTATTACAGTATTGAAGAGAGACAATTTTTCATCCTTCTTGGCCCCTATGACATCTTGCAACAGTGAGTTCCACAGATTAACTGTGACTCTCATAAAAAGCCTAGTGTCCATTTAAAATGCATTGCCCTTTGATTCTGTTGACTCCTCTCTTGCTTTGTATTTATAGAAAAGACAAGCTAGCTTGCTTCCCAGTATATCTCTATTGTATTCTTTCTTAGGTCCTTATTTTCCTAAAACCAAGGCCTATTAGTGCACTCAGGGCCCTGACAAACAGTCCCAATCTTCTCAGTTTTTTTTCACAAAGAGGTTTCCTCAGCCTCTGAACATTTTCAGACATTGTGTTTCCTCCTGGCATGTGCCTTTCTGGGACAAGATAATCAGAGCTAAGCAAGGTTAGAGAGGCCAGGGCTCCATCAGGTTATACAGCAGCAGCACAGTATTTCCTATCCCAACCTTTAGGCATGCTAACATTTTGTTTATTCTTCAGACTAGAGCTGCACAGGGAATTTCGCTCTTTAGCTATGTGCATATGCCCAGATCCATTCTCTTTATGGGTACCATTCATCTGGAGTTCAGCAATGCTCTAACTGCACAAGGTGTTCAATTCATTCCTTCCAATGTGACCTAGTATTTGGCATATGATATGACATCATGCTGCTTATTCATTTGAGTGTTTGACACCCTTTAGAATTTTATCAGTATCTTTCCTGGCCTGACTAATTTAAATTAAATTTTTAAATCCAAAGGCTTTCTCTGTCTCCAGTATCTATACTTTTATCATCATAGTCAAATAATAATAGTAGATTTGATGAGCATGAATTTCCTTTATCGAAATCACACTTGTTTGTCCTTCTCATGCCATGTCAATTTGGGGGTTATATAGTGCTCCATAAAGCCAAAAAGCATTCATAGGTCTAATCCCCAGTTTAATCTCAGGCAACTCCTAGGGCCAAAGACAGGCGCTTTACCACCACGCGGTCTTCTGAGATAGTTTAGTGACAGTCTTTCCTTGTCTGTGCCTCGGCTACTTCACCCTTTATAGCCACAAAGAAAACTATCCATTTTTGGCCTTTAGCTTAAACTTTGATGTCTTTCCAAGTGCTTTTCAACCGTTTTCATTTATGGACAGCTAAAAATTTCCCAGTGAAGATAGAGAATTCTTTATCAACTTCACATATGTGGTTTGCTGTGAATAATGTGTGAAGCTGACTTCCTTAATAACCTTTTGTGGCCTCCAGTTATCTGCAGACCTCAGCCTGAAAACTTCCTCTGCAGTGTAACCAGAGCATAAGGGAACAAAACTGGAAGCATCCAGTGAAACTTCATGCCTGACACTGAAAACCAAATGATAATCCTGGTTTCTTCCAGCGTTAAAATCTGTAAAATTCTGAACTGATGTAACACCCCATGAGCATCTGGGGAAATACTCTATGCTTATAAGGGCAAACCAGCCTGTCCAATCCATGGGAGCTCTCACATTGCTTGGAGTCCTTCTCTGAACCAAGACATGAACTGCCAATAGCACTTCTTTCTTTGGTCACTTCAATTTTAGACAATTTTTTCATCTTTATTACTTGAAAAGAATATCCTGAAAAGTACAATTTGGTGCCAAGTAAACAATCTCATTTTTTTCTTATATTTGAGTTGCCAATGTGACTTCCTTAGAGCCGGCTGTACTTGGGGTGGATTTTTGTGTTTTGAGTGATACTTATTTGACTTTAATAAATTCTTAAACCTTGCCAGCTTTTCACTGTTCTTTTATTTGCTTTTTTCCCTCTTGCCTCCCATTTCCCCTTGAGACTGAATGTTATTAGGTGCTACAGTGCCTGCCAGCACCCTGTCTGCTTCACTTGGACTTTCAGGAGCTTCTCCCCTATTCCTTCTTCTTTGTGATCTGTCCTTTTGAAGCCAGGACACAGGATTTTTCCTGCAGAACAACTCTTTCTACAAAGATGCTGGATTTCATCATGTGCTGCTGTGAGCAGCTCAGCTGTATCAAACAGCTCAACCATTTCTCATAGTCTGGAGCCAGTAAGACACTAAAGACACTCACAAACTTTCCAGTTATTAAGGAAAGGTGAGATTGAGTTTACATTTACGCTGAGAAAGGGCTTTGCTGGGCAGCTTTATCAAGCAGTTTGCCTCCCTTCAAGGGGCAGAGCCTCTTGGCATGCCACTGGATGGGGAGGAAGGCTCACATTTCCTATTCCTGGAGCCCTCCTCACACAGTAACCTTTTTCTTATTTACCCGTGTTTTTCCCCTCTTGCTTGAGCGACCCTGGTTACGTTCTGCTGTTTAGACCAGTCCTACTAACGCCTCTCACACGCAAAGGACAACATCTAGCTGGGGCTCAGATGGACATTTAGCTATTTCTTTCTCACCAGAGCCATTCAAGGGCAACAGACAGACTACAAGCTTGGCGCAAGGTTTATAGTTTCCTAGCAGCCAGTTGTCTAGAGTGGCTGAAAGAAAATGCTCTGGCATCGTATTTTTGCCTTGCTTGTGTCAAAGCTACTTTAAATGTCTTGTTTTCCACCAGGCCTGCTAGCTATCAGGGACAACCCATATAAGAGGAGATGGTCTCCAGAGATTGTTCTAAAAGATGCTCAGATGTATGGCTCCCAGGGAGCTTGGTCCACAGTCCTAGCTGCAGCTTGGCAAGCACATGCAAGTCCAAACAGGGGTAGAGCAAATCCAGACTACAGCGCAGGCCATTCCTCGCCCAGGGCTGTCTCCAGTGAGTATGTGCCCTGGACATCACATGTGCAAGGACTCCATCTTAATCCATTCCCTGGGGCTGACAGCTGAAAGCTGGAGGTCATCTGGTCCTCGATGGGACACAGGGACTTCAGACTGGAGGTCTCCAAAGAGATGGCATGACTAGGCTGCATGTGTGTCATGTTGTGCCTCAGTCCCAGGTCAAGGCAGAAGCACCCACAAGGCTGCAGCCAAGCAAGGTGCAATGAGTTGCACCAGAGCAGCGTACAGGGCTCAGCCTACTGCTGAGTTTCACAGGAAAAAGCCTTCCTCATGATAAAACGCTTTCTTCAGTCTCCTCATTGCCTCTGTGGTGAAGAAGGCTGAAGAAAACCACTCACTATTAGAAAAATAACCTTGGCCACAAGGTGCTGCATGAAGAAGAGCAAAAATGCTGCGAGTATGTGAGGAACGTGCACACAGAGCTGGCTCCAGCCCACAAAGGAAGCTGTAGCTGCTGGTGTGTGTGTGGGCGAGAGAGTCCAAGGGCTTCCCAAAATGCCAGGCTATGGTTTGCCCTTCCCACGGTCACAGCAAGTCCTCCTGCTTTACCAACAGGGAAAGTGAAGCTGAGTTTTGAGGTGCAAGAGAAATCTTTGGCCAGGCAAGGTCAGGGGCAGGGAACAAGGAAGAGAGTAAGCTGTGGAGCAAACGCAGGGCACAGGAAGACTCAGAAATTACTTTGATGTACAAATAACATACTTAGCAGAGTGCTCTAAGGTGAATATGCAGGGACTCTATTACCCTTCAGCTTCTGTCTCACCGATTAGACACATAATTGTATAAATCACTGTCCTAAATTTGGTCTTCTTTCCACCACTGAGAGCAAGTCTGCCAGGTGAAGGTGATCTTTGTAATCACAAGAAGAGTCCTCAAGGAGTAGGAAGAGTCTTCGAGAATCCTCCAGGAATAAACAGCACAACAGTGGGTGTCACACTTCCAAACTACTCTCCTTAGAAGCGTTTATAACACCAAAATGCTAGGATGCCTGCACATGTGGAAACCTATACAATGCATGTAGCCTGAGCAAAAGCCAAATATCTGACAGTCAAAATGATAAGAGCTTCAGAAAAAGCAGAAGTCTTGGAAAGGGTCAGCTCAAAAAAGAAACATTTCTACAACTCATCTCTCCATGGACCCTCCAAAACCCTCTCAGCAATATCTTACAGATCTCCCTCGCAGACACAGCACACCATAGAGGAGCTTGGGGTTCAAGGCATGCCTCCGCTTTCTAACGCTGTAGCTAACACACTACCCTCCCCTGCCACGTCCCCGGGCCCCAGCCTGCACAGAGGGAGACGCGCTGATCAGCCAGGCTTCAGTGCCACCGCTGACCCTACTCCCCAGCCCCAGAGCCTACAAAAACGCGCAGCCGAGGGGCCCGCGGCCTTTGGGCTGGGGATTTGTCCTTCAGTTTGTGCTCTGAAAAGACCAGTTAATCCGGCCGTCAGTCCTCCAAAGGTTCCCATAATTGTGCAAGCCCTTGTTGTTGTGCTCGGACACTGCTTTACAAGGCCCCCAGCAAGCTCGCAGCCTGCTGGCTTGCCTAGCCAACTGCTGCAGTTAGGTCAGCCACACATAATTAGAGTTGGAGAGCAGGAATGTCAGCTACACTGATAATTGAAAGCTCCAGCAAGAAGGGGATTGGGACAATAATAATACACAAAGCTCAAAATGCCTCAAAGTCTACATGAAGACTACTCATCAGGGTGATTAATCAGCCAAGAACTACATCTGATGTTGTGCAACAGTAGTTTGAGATTGCTTTATTTTGCTCTTTTTTCTTGTCTGCTGCTGAAGTGGTGCCTTGCAGTTGAGGAATAGACCTGCAGGGGAGCCACAGATTTTGGATTGAGGCTTAAATCCAGATAGGCTTTCCCAGCACTTTATGTTCTTCAGAGCACCACCATTCCCAGCAGCGGCTCACAAGGTTGCACAGGCTCCTCCACAGAGCCTGCAGAATGGGCTGCGCGGGCGCTGCTTGGGTGCTGCTGTGCAGGGCTGATCTAAACCAGCCTGGGAGGCTGGTTTACCCCTCCAGAGAGGTTGGGGAGCTCATCTGCTCCTTTTGAGGCCCCCGCAAAGGTGTGAGCCACCAGCAGGGCAGTGACAACATACAGGCAACCGCTATCATTCACCTACAGCAACTGCAGAGGCACAGCCATTCCCAGCCATGGTTTCTAGCCAAGAAGGCATATGCTAAGTCTTGAGGAAAGCTTCCTAGCTAAAAAGGTAGCAGGAATAATCAGACTGCTTTGAGACGCACTGGAGAGACTTACAGACACTGTTTACCTGCCTGTGATTTCCTTGCTGTTTAGGGATTATGGCCTCAGTTACAGCAATAGAAAAGTTGCATCAGGACTTCAGCTTTCTTGGGGGAATTTTGCAAAGCTTAGAAATTCAAAGCATGCAAATGCTAAAAATCAGGCATGAAGGGAAGCCCTAGTGCCTCTGAAAAAAGTCTTTCTTGCAAGAAGAAAGAAGGAAGGACAGAACAGAAACAGACAGTGTAAGTCTGGACACTTAGGGTTAGTGATACCAAAAAACAGTCCAAGGAGAGATGCCTCTCTGCCTCATCCCACACTTGTCTGAGGGCTTCTACATCCTCATCCTTCATTTCTCCAGTTCTCATGCTTTCCTTCCCCACACTTACGTATCTTGGCCTGCTTTCCCCAGCCCTATTCCCCCTCATGAGAGCTGAGTGCTCTGAGCATCCCAGTTTCATTCCTGCAGCGCAGGAGTTTGTTTCACAACAGGCTTTGGGCTCTAAGTGTTCAGCAGGGGGGCAGGAGAAGTAATGTGACAGCAGAGGCTGAATGTCAGCAGGGGAAATCACCATGGACCATTCTTTATCAAGAATGTTAAAAATAAAAGCAGCAATTTTTGAGTTCTGAGAACCCAAACATTAACCACATTGCTTCCTGTTCGTGGTGTTTAGCAGTCCTGTGCAAACCTCCCCAGCGCTGTGAATTCAGAGATCATCCCCCCCAGGGCCAGATCCTCAGCGGTGTAAAGCGTTACAGTGGTGCTGCCTCAGGTTTGCTGATGCTGCTTTACACCTGCTGCAGACTGGCTATTTCTCAAGTTTTCACACTTATTTATAGCTGGAGATTTGGGTCTTAATTTTCTCAGTGCTAGATGCCTTCCATGTTCTCTACATAATACAAACTAGGAGTTGCTTTGAACCCTGAGTCTGGGGGCAGGAGGAGCAGCCTGGTGCGTCCCCACTGCAATAGGGGTCCAGCTGAAACTGGCCTCATGGGCAAGCTCACCAAGTGGAAGCTTCTTGTGGGACCACAGGTCTTTAATATCTGTTTTGGCCCCTCCGAGCTCACACATGGAGTCTGGCAGTCACAGACTAAAAGCCATTTCCAGGTCTCTAATCCCTGATGGGTGACACCCTCATTACAACTGCTCTGTTCCTTGGCAGCTGGCAGCACCTTGTGGACCTGTGATTAAATATTCCTGCATTTTTCTTGTGTGTGCTTTTGGAGCCGCAAAGCTCCTTGGCCACCCCTGGCACCTTGCAGATCGCATGTCCTCCCTGTCTGTTCTGCATGACTAGCCCTCCTCTTGGCATTCATCACTCAGGGTGACTTGAGGAGCTGCTGGGCTCTGGCAAACTCATCTGAAATAGCCAATGAATTTAGCCAGTGCTGCAGGACTTGATGGAACTTTCAATGTTCCGGAATTGAGGGCACAGCAGCCCAGGTTAATAGTATTCAGCACTAGGTGAATGCCTTCCATGAGCTCAGATGGCTCAGAACAGTGATGGAAGGCACTTGCAGCCTCCCAGGAGCCAGCACAGTGGCTCCCCTGACTCCTAAGAGGGCAGACTACACTTGCCCAAGCTTACATATAAGCTCCTATAGTTCTACAGAAGACCCTGGACCATACACCATTTCCCATATGTCCCAGACCTCTGCTATGTCTCAGATATCTCTGGTTGGTATTTGAGGAACAATGGGACAGCACAGAAACAGAGAGCAGTGAAGCATTGCATCAGTGTCCGTGTCCAACATGAGCATGGCAAAACCTCTCTGAGTGCTGACAAATAGACCTATGGAAAGCCTTAACCCACTTCATTCCTTGTTACGTTGGGATGTGCAGTTGCAATGAGATGTCCTGCCTCCACATCAGAAGAGACACGTCTCTCCTGCACCAGCTCTAGTTTCCCCCCACATGTCCCACTAATCTGGGGAGCACACCAAGCAGCTCCGATTTTTTTTATATAATTGCAGGTACTTGTTACATCCTGCAAACCCCACAGAGCTAGTGGCCCACCCTTCTCAGAAACCATCTCTCCTCTTCTTTACAAGAGCAGGGCACGTCACTTTTAGGCAAGACCCCAGGCTCACAGGTGCCAGCATCTGCACCCCAGCTCTGCACCACTATTGGCAAAGGTCTGGGCAAGGCTGTCCCATTGGGAATCACATGGTTTTGGATCTGTAGGGCCTGGGAAGCACTTTTGCCCTTGCATTGCCCCATGTCTGTGTAAGCAGCTTTTTGTCACACTCACTAAAGCCAGTGGAAGTTGAAGGGTGGCAGTGACTTGCAGGATGAGGCACTGCAGTGAAGAAATTCATCCTCTGGGCACCTTCCACTGCCCTTTTCCACCCACAGAGAGGCAGGGTAGAGCGTGTCCCAACTAGCAGCTCTAGTTTGCTTCCAAAAGCTGCCCCCAGCCCTACGCAGCTCTGCACTGCACTGCCTGCCAGGAGCATAGCTCAGGCACATCACACCTTGCTAGCTGGGCCAGCCTTGGTTTTCTGGCTTTTGAGTAATGCCATGGAATCTGCAATCTGCTGAGAAGAGGCGGCTTCTTTCTGAGCCAGTCACTTCTGACTAATCAGTCCCTTTCAACTGGCCTTGAATTTTGCCACCGTAGAAATGGGAAGGACCTGAGGACTTCACTTCAGCGGAAATTTAGACATTTGCAAACGACCTCCCTGCATCCTTTCCCTGCTGTGTCACAGAGGTCCATTTCTTACGCCGCTCTTATCTTGATTTACCATAGCCCAGGTGCTTCTTTGTATTCATTTAGTGGAGCATAAAAATTGCAGAGCACCATTTTTTAGCCCACCAAAGCTGCTGACAGCTCCACTGACTTTTGCTTTGAACTGGAACTGCCGCATTCAGCCCAAAGCAATACGATGCTGCCACTCACAGTTCAGCCCTGTCAGCTGAGTTGTCATCACTGTGTTGCCTTTTGCTCTGCAGAATTAATTCCCACTTAAGCCCCATGGCATTTATTTGTTTTCCTGTATTCTTTCCCCATGAATTCATACACTAGTGTGGCAAGGTCAGCCTGTTCGCTGAATGTGGATGTCACACAGGACCTTGTACCAGTACGGGAGTAGAGATGGTCCCCTCACTCCACAGCCATTCTTCTAGGTCTGCCCTGGCCTTCCTGCACTGCTTGCATTTTCCAGCCTCATGCCACTGGTGGAACAGCTGATCCGATTATGTTCAGGCCATTCTTGTATCTACGGCTTATGCTGAACAAAGGAGCAAATAGGCAGATTTTGGCTGAGCTGATCTGCCTGGCGGCAGCTGCAGGCTGTGCTGGGAAGTGCCAAGATTTCTCATTGTGCTTCGTGGAGGCCTTTCCTCTGCATGGCCCTCCAGGGCATCGGTTCATGCTGCACCCTGGGCTTCAGGCTTGAAGAGAATGGATCCAGCTGGGATCAGGGAGGAGGAAGGAAACCTGGTGGTCTGCTCTGCGTATAGTGAAATGCAGCTGTTAAAAAGCACAGCCTTTCACAGAAAGGTTCAACAGACATGAAGCAAGCCCCAGTCTGTCCCACAATGATAAACAGTCTTAAATGTCCACTTTTAATAGCAGGGTTGAATTCTTGAAAGCTCAGGGCCTTGTATAGGATGGGAAAGCTATTTGCTGCTCAGCCGTACCTATGGTCTGACTTCTTGAGGTTAAATACTGCCAAATCAGCACAGGAGAGATTGAGAGAGAGAGATTGCACAGCCAGCTCCTGTCCAGGGTGGACCACCAAATGGAAGCACTCCCACACATCCCAGCTTAGATACACTCATTGAGGAGAGCAGCTCCAGGTTTTGGAGCTGAGGGTGATGTGTTTTACCGCCTTATGCTTTATCTTCAGTAAATCCATCCTCACTCCACCTCCTTCTTCTTTCCAAGCCTTTGTGTGTATCTTCAGACCTCAGAGGCAAAGCTGCTCTGCACCCAGATCAAACTCAGCCTAGTGGCAAGGGTCCCGAGTGGGGGAGCAGGAGAGGGACAGCTCACCAGTGCTCCCAAGAGAAAGGTCACTGCTGTTCCCAGGACACTTTCCCTCAGAGGAAACGTCTGACGTTTCACCTGCTTCGTCCATCGGGAGCCCGGCGGGATGGCACTGTGTGCCTCGCCGCCGGCTGGCTCTGGAAGCTGTGCTGCCCATGCTGACTCCCAGCCTGCATCCCCTCCACCTCCCGTGGACACACAGATGTAACCCACTGGCCACTCTTTCTGGACGTGCATAAAGAGAACACAAAACATTTTGGCAGCAAATCATAGCACATCTGAGATTGCTTAAGCCCTATAGAATTTGGCAAGAACACTTTGCTCTGCATTTCCATTTATCTGCCAAATAAAGCCCAAATCCCTTTCTCTACCTTCAATCACAGCATTTCAAAAGAATTTCCTAGTGAATACACACAACCATGTATTGGCCCTATGTCTTCTTCTCAGCTGGAGTTAATTCTGAGAATAATGGAGGTGCTTTATCTATTAATTAAAACTAATGATTGCATAAAATTGCAGATGTGTTAAACTTTGAAAGACTTGCATTGGAGACCAATAGGAACAGGCAATTTGCAAGGAAGGAAATTGCCTCGAAATGGATATATCCTACTAGATGAAAGCCTCTCCAGCTACTAGAAATTGCAAAGAGAATTAATTGTGGTTGTTAGTCCTTAGATTAACCATGTTTACCACCCTATTTCAGAGGTGTGTCTGGGAATACTTCCCTTGTACCATGCAAAACTGGGAAAGGGCATTTTCCCCTTCAAGGTAAAATGGGATACAAGCTATTGCAATGATTCCCATTTGTTTTCTTCCAAATTGTTTCCAGATTGAGCCTACTCATTTTGCAAACATAAGGAGTCCAGCTGGATGCTTCATGCTCATCACATCCCTAACAGCAATAAAAGCTCTGCTACCTTTAATGTCACAGCAGAGAATGGCACTGAGCCCAGCAAAGAAATAGGTGGTCACCCACAGCAGTCAGGAATGATTACACATGTTCTCACCCAGACTTTGGTGAAGGGGTGGGTACCTAGTCCCAAGAACATGCTCGGGGAGGTGTACCCAGTCCCTGAACAATTTGCCAGACCTTTTTCAGATGGGTAACAGAGATGAGAACTAGAACTGCCGCCAGCCCTCCAGGTGTGAAAGGGAGCAGGGGCCCCATTGCTGGCACCTCCCATTGTGGGGACAGCAGCTCTGCAGCAGTGGTCTTGCGCCACTGGGCAAAGAGTGGATGCTCACATGTTTGGGGTTTTGGAGGGACATCAGAGCTTCACTGGGCAGAGCTCTCATTGCTGGCTGGCTCACCTGGCATTCAAGGGCCACCCCACTTCCAAGGATAGCCAAACATCCCACCACCTCCTCCCAGGTCTCTCTGCCCTGCCTGCTAGTGGGTGGACGGGGTGATGCTGAGCTGCTGCACTTGCGGACCATTCCCAAGGACCCATTCAGGACTGACTTGGGCAGAGCAAGGAGAATACAAACCTGCTATCCTCTGATGGCAAGAAAGCATTGCAAAGTGTCACGTCTACCCTCATTGCAGCTGCTGTGGGTGTCTCCGAACAATCCACAGCAACACAGGAAATCACATCAGCAATGCAGAGAGAGAAAAGCCTCTGCAAAGGGGGAAAAAAAGCTGCATGAATGTATATGAACTTCCTTGTGGGTTTTCCAGTGCACATAGGCTAAGGAGTGCAGATTAGCTAGGATCTACTTAAAGATACAGCCCAAATCCCATCTGCAGGCTGCACTCACCCAGACTTGCTGTATGCTGAATGCTGGCCAGCCTGCTGCCTGCCTTTGCCAGATGTGCAGCCCCCTCCTGCGCTGCCAAATGTTTTGCCTGCAGAGCATGTTTCCTCAGCTGGAGTTGGATTTTCCTAATTGCCAGCCTGGTCTGTGTTCCTGCCTTTCAGAAATTACTTATTCCTGCCAGCCGCTAAATCCGATGTTTGTAGGAAGTGTTTACATGGGAATAAAAATGGCAGGCTGACAAATCCCCAGTGGCAAAGGTTTCTCTCACAGACCTTTCGCACAGAAACAGGGGAAGATGAAGAGGGTTGGGATGAGAGCCAGTCCTCCAACTGGTGTACTGAAAGTTAACTGGGCTTCTCTTTTCTGTGCAGTGGCTGTTAAGCATGAGTTTAGCACAGTGTCAAGTGCAGATCTCATGGTCTCACTGGTATTCAACCTGGGCTGAGGGACTGTGATGGAGAGAACCCGAGAGCCTGGCAGCACTCAGGGAAGGTGTATGGGCTTGCAGATGTGGCTCCAGCCTTACTTTGGAGACAGAGCTCTGTGGGGAAGCAGTTCGAGCAAAGGGAGGATTTCTAAGAAGACCAGACTTTGTTCTTTAGAGAGGTTGTAGATTTTAATTTCTTTAGTGAAAGTTGTGCTATTTTTATTGTGGTAGGAGACCCTGTGACTGGGGGCATGGGAGTGTCTTAGGGTCTGTTTCCTTTAGCCTAGCTGCCTTTCTGCATAAAAATCAGATGATCAAAATGTGGATTCTGGACTAAATTCCTGACATCAAGCCAAAGAAGACACAGTAGAGTCCATGTGTTTCTTTGCTATATGAACAGAGGCATGTTTTCCTTGCAGAAATGTAAAGATCAGTGAAGCAGGCTGCAGCAGAAATCCCTCCCTACAGACCTGATTTCCCACCCCGTCTCACCCCAGGAAGGCTGTGAGCCCCCCAGGCAGCCAGCGGGACCCTGCACAGCTCACCCACTGGCAGCCCAGACCTTGCCCTCCATGTCCTGTCCTCATAACCTTCCTCAGGTGGGCTGCAAACAGGGAGAGATGCCCTGACTGGTTTCCAGTCCATATAGCATGCACACATATGCATGTACATTAGGTGGTATTTCATCCACAAGGAAATATGTACTGTGTTTGCTGACACAACCAGTGAAGGAGGATGACACGTTGTCCATTAAGAATTTGGCAGCTGAATTTCTCCCAGGGTCTCAGAGTCATTTGGATGTCTCACTGACTGACTTTTCTTCTTTTGCTTCTCCAAACCCACCTGATTTCCTGATCTCTTGACAGCAGCATGCAGTTTCCCTTCTTGTTTCTTGCCATGGGTGACACCCGTTGCTATTTTGTCGCCTTCTCCCTGCCACCTTTTTATCACTCTCCCTCATTAAGAGGGAAGCATTTACATGGATTAGTCAAGGAAGCATCTCTGGCTGAGATGCTTTCTTAACACTGACAAACACAAGAGGTGGCAAATATTGACCCTCATTGCTGTAAACTTGTCAAGCCTCCAGCAATACGGGAGACAAGTGCTGGCTGTGCTGCTGAGGCTGATGATTGCACGGTCAATGAACTACCTGTAGCTCAGGTTTGTGTATGGGAGGACACACAGTATTTACAGCTCCTGGCTTCTGTGTCTTTTCTCAGAGCTGCCCCAAACATGTCCCCAGGTGCCCATGGACCTCTCCTGAATTGCCAAGTGACTGCAGGCGCAGGGCTGCCGCGGCAGCTGCTGGATGCCTATGAAGAGCTGGCTGGCAACACGGTGCTGGCTCTCCTCCTTGTTTCCAGCTGCTACTTCAATTAAAACTAGCTAAAAATACACAAATGCTCTCCCAATACTATTTTCCATGTAAGCAAGAGGAGAGGGATGCTATGCAGGCATGAATGAGAGGTGTACTAGCTTGTCCTCATTTGGGGAGTGAGGGCTAGAAAGTCTGGGTAAAGTTAATTTCTTCCCAGACGCAGCCCCTGCAATGATGAGTTCAGAAAGCGCTTTGAGGAACAGACAGCCCCTTTCTGCACAGTCAGCTGGGGAAGTGTGAGGTGTCCAGGCAAATAAATAGAAGAGGATGGGAGACCCCAGCCAGGGAGGCCCTGCCTCCAAAACTGCCAGTGAAACTAGTACGGCACAGGAGCTTGGCTAGTATGGTGGAGCAATGCCTAGCTCCTCAGATCTGCATGTTTCTCCCTTCTGACAGCTTTACAACACAGAGACTCACTTATATAAATCTCCTAAAAAAGTCAGCTGGTGTTTGCTAGGTCATCTCCATCTCCTTACTTTCACTCATGATTATAAGAGTGTGAGTTAATAGCAATGAGGATCAAGTCTGGTGATGGGAGCCAGCTCAGACAAAACCATCAGGATCTTTGCAAGCGTGTCAAACTGGGGATCAGAGTAGTGTACAGGTCACCAAAAGAAATGTTCAGGCACCTCCCACACTTCTGCAGGGAGGCACCTTTCTCCGCCTTCAAGAAAGCTATATTTGTCTGGAGAGGTTTATTCCAGACTTGCCAAGCAGAGTTGTCCTACCGCTTCTAAATTAAGGGCTTTTGGACTGCATGCCTGCGTTGAGCAGAGCTCACCCTGCCTTGCAACTGGCTGAAAGTGATGGGCAAGGAAAGGTTTATAGCAAAGACCCAGCTAGAGGGTCCCCCCAAGATTTGTGGCAGGTTACCTACTCCACCTTTGCATCAGCCCTACTATGAAACCCATGTTCTCCACTTAGCAATCCCAGCCAAACTCACTGGGTGGTACAAACGTGTTTTGGTGATTTAGGTGTATGTTGACTTTGTGTGTGATTCAGTGTATGAATAGAATAGATGTTCAAAGCACTTTCTCCTTCTGAGAGCAAAAATTTTTTAAAAAGCCTTAGATGTTGGGTGGAAATAGAAGGTACAAGATTTTCTTCCTAGACAACTTCACAGAAAACCAGCAGTTCAAAATAGAAATGCAGAAGTCTTGCTCTTCAAGCGTGTAAGTAGTACATGAAAGTTACTGGACCTACAGGCTGTATCTGAGAAAACCCAATGCAGATGGTGAATATTCTGGTACCTTCTAGCCTCAGCCTCCCAACATGTAGGCAGGCACATGACAGAGATCTTCATCCTTCTCAGAGCACCCACAGTCCAGCCGTTGGTCATGCACCATTGCAATCCAGTGACATTGAGCTGGTGCAGCGAGTTGGGAAGTTTGTTTGTGTCCCAGCCTGGAGGCGGGGAGACAGCCTCTTCAAGAATGGTTAGGGAATGGAAAGATATCAAATGCTCCCCCCAAAATAGCAGCTATTCCACAGCACAGGGCTTGGAGGTACTGTTTGGATCAAAGCAGGAGGGAACAGCAGCATATGGTGAATTGCCTGATGCCAAGTGGAATTTTTCCAGCCGTGTTTGAGGAACTCAGGTCCAAGTACTGCTTCGAAGGCCTCAGCTCAGAGCCTATATATAACCATGCTGAATTTGCTGGCAGCCAGGGTGGTGTGGACAGTACCCAGCACCTCCCTGGCACATCACCCCTCTCCCAGAAAAGGCTCTGTAAAGGGCTGAAAGTGCATTCTCGTGCAAAGGCAAGAGACAGTAAGAAAAAAAGGAAGGAAGGTGCAGTTTGATGCAGGCCAAATGTGCTTTCCTTCTTACAGTGGATGTCACACCTGTTGGCACCAAGAAAGTGCATGGGAGCTAGCGGTACCTCCAAGCATCTCTCCCAGACATCCTCATGCTACTGCTTAGACAGTCAGAAATGTATTTTATTTTCTTTTGCCTTAGATCCCTTCCCCAGCACCAGGCATGTCCAGACAGCGTGCACAGCCCTGGCTGCTCACCTCCAGTTCTGGCTGGAAGAGGACCGGCTTGTCTAGCAAGCATCCCTGTGCAAGCTGTCCTGCTCCTGAGTATCACAGCCCAATCCCAGCCCTACATGAAAACTTCTGTATTTTCCCCTGTCCTGACATCAAGCTTTAGGATGTATAGACAGCCACGCACTGGGATGTAAAGGCCTGGCTGGATTACTCAGGCTTTGAGCACCATCTCCTGTCCTGTTGGCTCAGCTCCATCCAGGTACCAGAGAAAACTGCCCACGGCTGAGAAGCAACACACTGTGCGGCAGCAGATACACTGGGGCTGTGGCTGCTGGCCTTGTTCCACAAACCTCCAAGCACAAACACGTCTTTCATGGGGTGGTATCATCATTTCCAGGTCTGGATAAATAGCCCTCTGGATTTCTTAGCGCCAATTTCTGAGCCTCTTAACACAGTGGTTATGTGAGACCAGAGAGGGTGCGGAGGCAGACTTAACTCCAGCATTTACAATGTATTGAGAGCCAGCTCACTTCTCCCAGCTTTGAAGTTTTATCTTGTCTTTACTTTAAAGGAGGTCTGTGCTGTTTTCCTTTGAGGACTTTGTAATTATTCAGTCTCCCAGGAGCTTCGGCATTTATCGCATTAGTAACAGCTTCAGCACAGAGGCATTTTCCTGAAGCTAAATGCTACTTGACTGTAACGGGACACTCGGCTTTGACAGGGGTCAGATTTGACGTCAATGACCCACGTTGGCTTCTATCCTGGGTGATATCGATGCACAAGCACTCTCCGGTCTTTGCTTTCCCCCTTGTCCTCTGATCCCCAGGAAGGAGGAGGAACCTCCATTCAGGACCATATGCCAGCTGCCACCACCCTGGATCATGCTTATTCTTCTCAGAGACATCCAGTCCACCAGCTGGTGACTATGCCCAAGTTCACATCCCTTCCCTACTCCATACCAGTAGCAGCAGTTGCCCTGGACCTGTCTCCAAGGGGCTGTAGGTGCTAACGAAAGTGTCCCAAGTGGCTCAGCTTCTGCCACTCTGACCAAACCCACACAGGGCTCAGAGACTCTTCCTCCCCCAACAAAAGCCCAAGCAGACTCTGTCCCTCTAGGTCCACCTCAATGCATCGCAGCAACCACAGCACTGCAACCACAAAGCTGCTGATCCCAACCAAAATGGGAGAGAGGACAGCTGGGGTGCAGCTGTAGCCCCCCTGCCCCATAAGAGACAGCAGGGCCCACCTGCATCACGTCAGCCTTTGTTTGGCGTGTTCCTCACATAAATGTGTGTGTGCATGTGTATGGAAGCTCAGCACAGCCACCACTCACACCAGCAAACATGATGCCATCCAACGGGGCCTGCAAAGCTCATTCCTCCTTGGGGCCAGGATGAGAGAACAGCTATTGATGTTGGTATTTGGAGTTGGAAGGACACTTGGGAAGTGCTTGGGAACCCTGTCAGCCGGAGGAGAGTGGAGAAGCCAAAGTGACAAGCTGCTGGACCACAGGAGGCCATGGTGTCTCAGGTTGGACACACACTTGGTGAGGTGCTGAGCTCCCGGCTTGCAGAGGCACTGGTGCTATGGCCAGCTGCTGGGAGCTATGGTCCTGCAGAGCACGAGGGGCAGAGACCCAGAAAGCATCCCAGAAGCATCAACTGAAATGAAGATAACCTTGGGAGCTTTCTCAATTTTCTTTGAGGCACCTCCAAAACACCCACAAATTGTTCTCTGGCCAGCTCTCACTGTATAGGACTCATAGTGGAAGTTTTTTATTTCCCATCGTTCTCTGCAGCCAAGTGGGGAAAAGCAGTCAAAAGCCTGATTTGGGAGAAGGACTGGAGCCGAAGCGGAGCGTGGGCAGCGTGCTGTGATGCCCCTGCTTCCCGCGGGGCGTCAGGGTGCCCCTGGGCAGCCCTGCAGGCAGGCATGGCTGCAGCCCAGCCCCGGCACCGAGCCCAGCCAGGCCACAGAGCCCACGCTGCTGAACGGGCATCTAAAGGGAAAGGAAACGGTGGAGCTGGCAGCTGGTAGACAGGGCCACACACACACTCCCGGGCCATGTTTTACTCCTTTTTTAGGGGGACGGCTACTAGTCTGGGTTCCAGCACTAGGAAGAACACTGAAATTGGCTGCAGTGTTCTGCATGGGGCTCCTGGGGCTTATACCCAAAGCTTGCTCCTATCTCTGGGTCCCCAGAGTCCCCGAGGCACTGGAGTTCCCAGGAGGTGTTTCCCTTTACCTTGTGTCACATCTCCGGTCGAGTGTAAAGCCAAATGACCCCCCGCACACTTGTACCCACAGAATCCTGATGCAGCAAACTCCAGCTTGGCATAAATCAAAGCATGGCAGCTCATGGCAGCGCTTGCATGATTTTCCACCCCTTCTACCCTGAGAAGGTAGAGAAATAGGTGCTGCTTTGCAGAAAAGCAGGGTTGCAGCCTCCCACCCCACAGGTGACACCTCATGTGATCTTAAAGGGACAGAAGTGACCCAGCAAGTCCTCCTCTTCTGCCAGCACTGCCTGGATGGGCTCACTGCAGAGCTGATGAGAACAGAGGCAGAGGGGAGCCTGTGCTGCATGGAAAAAGGCTGAATGTTAAAAACTGCAGAAAGAGAAATAGCACCAAAAAAGGTCTCACAGACTTCTTCTGTTAAAGAAACGTGTGTTGCGAGCTGTCCAGATCCAGGCTGTCTGTAGGTTAGAGGATTTGCAGAGAATAGCAGCTCTGCCAGTAAAAAAGACTTATTTAATCAAGTGCATTGCTTGAACAGTGCATTGCCTGAACTGGCAAGGAGAGGAAGAGATTAACCCAGATGGAGGGTTTGCTCTCCGAACATTGTAGGATGCCACATACTGTCACTTGTGCTGTTTTCATTTTATGCCTTTGCTAAGGGTGGGTGGATTGCACAAGCATGGGGTGAAGGTGGGAATAATTTGTACACTAATAGCAGCAAATTGTAGATTACGGCCAGAATCAGAGGAAGGGGACAAAAAGAGATCTGCAAGAAATAAATAACATAATAAAAAACAGAACTGGAAGAGACTGCAAGAGGCCAGCTAGGCTTTTCCCCTGCTCCAAGGCAGGTTCAGCTTTTCCTGAAAGAGTCCCAAGGGATTCTTGCTGCTCAGGCTCCCCAGCCACCCCTCCCAGCTCTTCACAGCCTTCCCCCAGAGCACCAGCATCCAAACAAAGCCACCCCCTTGTGAGCACAGAAGCACAATTAAAACTGCTGGATACAAGGCTGGCCCAGGATTGCTCCTCGGAGGGGGAGGCACAGAGGGGATAAAGGCATGAGGATGGCAAAGGGCCTCACCTGAAGCTCCTGATGGGCTTCGCTGCCTCACTTAAAGGGGGAAATGGGGTTTGCAGGGTGTCTTGCTCTTTGGTGTTCATTAGCCTTCATTTTGCTTCTCTCTGGGAAGTGCTGAGAGTGATCTTGTTGGTCAGACTATTTGGGACCTGCCAACCCCGGGACAAAAAGATTAATAATTTGTAACATTTCCTTTAGTAACACTGAACATTTTAGTGCTTCCAGTGTATCTCTGATACTCTCATTCCCTCAGAAAGAACTTGTCCCATGGTGCTTTTACATGACCACAACTTACTAAGACAATGAAGTTACTTTGCTTCTAGTGATCTGTTTCCAAACCCCCCCAGATTGGTAATAATGTTGTAATTGTGCCTACAGTTATAAATGGTCTTGTCTCCCTTTCCTATAAATATTTCTCCACCTCGTACAAGACTATGAAAGCTGGCACAGTTTGGTGATTTTCTTCAGGGAGCACAGGCTGAAACACATGGATAGGAGTGATGTGTGTTGGGAAACATACAGTCCCTGGAGAATCTCACTCTAATCCTAGGGCTAAGCACTTGGCAGTCCTATAAATGAAGCCAAATTTGTTATTGTTTTTAATTAAGAAAACCAATCCTCATAGCAAATGATTTAGAGTGGTAATAATTGCATAATCTGGTCTAAAATTTTATATTCTAAAGAGAAATGTATAGGGTAATGCTGATCATTACTGGAAAAAATAGCAGTGCATGCTTGGGGAGCTAAAGCAAGGAAAAACACAGAGCCCCCAAAATAGCATCTATGAACCAGGTTATATTTTTAGCCTTCTGCGAGTCAGAGTGGGGGGACAGGAGCCAGGGACACGCAGGATCTGCACTTGAGCAAGTCTGTGCTGCAGACCCTCGCTCACAACAGCACAAGACGAGCCCTTGAATGGCAGCAGATGTTGTCCATACCACAGACGCTGAGCCAGCAAAAGCTCCCTCTTGTCAATGTATCTCCGTTTATCGCCCGGCTTTACAGGCACAGCAAGCCAAGCTGGCGGGGTCAGCAGGACGGGACAAAGGACACCTGGCCTAAGACAGAGAAAAAAGGCAAGAAATATGATCCAGTGATTTTTCACCCCCTCTTGGTTTGGAAGCCCCACATGATTGTTAGTGGTCTATATAATCACAAAGTGTTTCACTCAGAACATGAAACATCTTACAAAAGAAGCAATGATCTTGGCTAAGGTTTCCAGAATCCCTACTGCACAGTAATAATATGTATGCAGGGACGCAGGAGCCTGGCATGTAACTGCTGAATCTGGATGCCAAAGTGCAGATATCTTGATTGCCTTAGGGCAGGCAGGCAATGCCTGTGGTTTTGGTGTATGAGCAACCCTATAAAAACAAAGCAACAGCAGTGTTGCCCTGAAAGCCAGACAATGTCAACACCAATGTAGAGAATGATCTTTAAAACTCTGTCAGTTCTAGTCAGAAGGTAGGACCTGCCCACACAAGTCTCCTGGGTGCCACAGATAAAAACATATCTATTGATCGCTGGAGGCACAAAGAAATATGGGGACCATTCTTGTTATCATTCTGCTTTAAAGGCAGCGAAAAGGCATTGCAGATCTGTAGCGCTGTGGAGCTGAGGGTAAGCGTTTTAAAATACATCCATGAAATCTAACAACACTGCAAGGGAGGAACAGCATTAGAAACTCAGCTGTGCTGTTGGCAGACATTGGGGGAAATAAGTTTCAGTACATTTGGCATCACTGGCCGCATAAACCCAGACCTTTACAGTTGTACCCGGTTTCTGGGATGACTTGTTTGCTTCCAAAGCGTGTCAGCTCTGCCTCTTCAGTGCTGCCAGTGCTGTAGCCTCTCTCACACTGCCCTCTGTGTGCAGCACAGGTGGAGGGACCTGTGCGTCCCTTGTTTCTGGGTTCCAGAGACTGCTCAAGGCAGCTCATCCACAGAACAAATATGAACTGAACTGATGGGTTTTCCCAGGCAGTTCACTTTGTGCAACAAATTAAGGATCAGACTTTTTAGTTTTACTCACTAGTATCCATCTGTTTGATTAATTCAGAGAGGGGAACCTGCTCAGTGACGGACAAAGCCTGCATCCTAACAGACACCTTAAGGTGTTCTCAAGGTCCAAAATGTGTCTTAGCACACCTGTTCTGTAAAAGTCTTTTGCTTACTTAAAATTTTAGTCCACAGCTTGATTTCTGGAGCTCTGGAAACGCTGAATGAACCAGAGCTGGACCACAAAATTGGGTGTACAGTGTATCCCAGCCTCCAAGCCTGAACTTGAACATCCCCCAGTCATGTTTGCTTCAGAGGCAGTCCTAAAAGTCAAATTCAGGTAAACCTTGACCAAAATGACCCATACCCTCCCAAGTCCCCAGTCACTTCCAGAGGGTTTTCAGAACTCTGCCAGCGTCCACAACCTGCCTGTTTGTAGCTTTGCATCCTCTGACAACACTTTGTTCTTATTCACCTACTCAGAGTGAAGCATTTTCAGCTCGGGGATAGATGTGTCAGGTTGTTGATGACTAATGGAGTTTTACTCCCATTAAGCCAGCATGTTAATCTGCCGAGGGTCACCAGAGAGAGCAGGGACTCGCTTGCCTTCATAAGCTAAGTGCCTGCTAGCAGATGTCCCACTACCCGAGGTGTGCACACAGGCAATTGCCTCCAAGAAAGCCTCCAGCGTGCAGGAAGACAGATGGCTCTGATAAGAAGTGGAGGGATGGACAAGCATGACGTAGTTGGTCAAAGAAGGCGTCTCCTGGAGTGGGACTGCTGTTGGCATGAAGGACAGGCAGGGAAAGTGGCTGTCAGCAAAGACCAAGGTGCAAAAAGCCAGAAGCACCTCAGCTTGCCCTGCCTTTGTGTCATTGGGGCTGAGTCTCCCTGTACGGGGCACCATGGAGCATGCCTGGGAGACCAGCCTTACTGGAGGACTGGAATCGCTGGGTGTCTAATAAGACACAAGCTCCTACCAACAACTCCACTGGTGGAGACTTTCCTACATCTCATGCCCATGCCCGTCCTACAAGACCTCAGAAATGTTGTGCTGATGCTGCAACCTCTTCCTTAGAGAGGATATTGATAGATTTGCTTTCTGCTGCTCAGACATAATTTTTCACAACATTTTTTGGAATTTCAGTCTTTTTGGCACCTGTGTCCCTCTGTTAAGTTTGGTGGAATTTAACCAACAAGTTTTAAGTTATTAGGGGGATGAGGAGAGACAGCAAAACAACAGGTAAGCCTTGTTCCCTTAAAACACCAGACAAAAAAGCCCTTTCTGTGTTGTTTATCCCCCAATCTGAAATTACCGGGTAAAATTATTACAGCTGCATTCAGCTGACAATTAGGAATAGCCCAAGGCCATGCTGAGTGTCACTCTGGCCCCTCCGAGCGGGTCCTGAACCTCTCCTGGGTACCCAGAAAGGTGATGCCAGGCCCTTTCCAGGCACTCGCCTGACTGGTGAGACGTACCTGGCCACACGCTCTCCCCTCTTGGCCATAAAATAAAAGTCTGACTATCTCCATGTACGTCCTTCCTGGAAGGGAGCGAACCGCTCTCAGAGGAGGGCATTCAGACCAAAGCAGGACTGATGCCAGCACTAATCCTGGCAATGAAACGAGGAGTCTGTCCTGTGATGGATGGAAAAGCGGGAAGATCAATGTGGAACGAAAGAGCTTTCCAGTCCCTGGTCCTGGTGGCAAATGTCCAGCCCTGGTACACTGGGTGGTTTGTTCAATGCCCGGTGTGGAAAGCAGGAGACTGAATAGCCACGCAGTCAACCAGGAGCCTGGTTCCCAGGCTGCTTAGCATGGGTATTTGGGATGAGAGTAAAAAACCCTGCCTGCCCACTGCCTGGCAAGACCTGGCCCTGCAGGAGGCAGGATTTGTTGTGATAGTTGGATAATCACTGTGGCACAATAGGCTCTGCCCCAGCATCCATCACCAAGATAGCAGCTGCAGTAACGTCCCCTAATGAAAGGCCCTTGCTTAGAATCAGGGGTCAGCTCTGGATCACTTGCAAGTTGAATCCCTCTCTCATTTCACATTCAGGTGCTGCAATGAATTCATAACAGTAGTTCATTAAATGCTGTGCTCTTTTCTGTGGGTCCAGCCTGGCTTGCCCTTACCCTGCTTCTTACATTGACTGCATACAGCTCAAAACCCTGAAAGATAAAATACAGCCACAGTTAGGGTCTGTCTGTCCCATGCCCAGTGCTTGGTTAATGTGCTCGGCCCCAACAACAACTTTCCAAGCTCCTGTGCCTGTGATGCTCTTGGCTTCTTGTCCAATCCAAGAACACCGTGTGGTCACCAAAAGGTAAGGGAGATGGCAAACAACTGGGTATTGCAGCACCCTTCAAATCCTGTGTCATCATCCACTGAATTACAGACTATCATCTTCCATGTTTTCTGATAGGAAAGTGTCTGTCCCAGTTCTGCCACACTGCCTTTCCACTCTGCAGCACCTGATGAGGGCAGCTATCTCAGCAGCACTTGCTTAACAAGATTTATTTACCCCAGAGATACTTGTGTTGAAAGCACTTCACAAGCATTTCTCTGTTACTGTTGATGGAGCTAATGGACAAAAAAAAAGGCAACAAACAATTTGCCAAGGGTCCATACTTGGCTATCAGAATTGCACCAAGAAATCGGGCTTTCCTAGCTCTTAATCTGCTTTTATATTTCAATATTTCTGCCCACTGCTGTCAGTGTCAGAAAGACAGGAGAAAACAGTAGTTGATTGCACAGCTCTTAAAACACCTCAGCCCTGCCCATATCTTGTCTGTTCCAGCTGGCGTGTGGCTGGACATAACTCCAGCCCTGGGGACAGAGGGAATCCATCTGCTTGCAGGCAACACACTCCAGTGTAGATAGCCGGTGTGCAGGCTGGGTTGCTGCCTTTGCCTTTTCTGTTTTGGAGCTGCCTGCCTGCTTAATGTCTCACCAAACGTGAGCTTTGTATTTTTCAGCTGCTGAATGCTGCAGTCCCTTGGTTACAACAGCTTTGGGCAAAGTGGCGTGGGGCAATAAAGGATACACAGAAATAGGATACTAATCCCAGGGCTGGCTTACGTATAGATGGAGGAGAGCATGGAGAAAGCCTTGCTGCGTCCCTGCTAACAGATCCTGCTCCATTGTCTTGCCTGCCCAGGCCATACCCTTCCCTGAAGGCAGTAAAACATTTCATGAGCTAGAAAAATGAGGAAAGTTTATGAAGAGCTGCTGGTGCTATATTCAGAAGCACACAGAGGGACCAGAGCGATTTTTATTTTCCACTATGCTTAGATTATTATTATAAAGCTCCCTGAGATGCCTGACACGGGGGGATACAGCAGCAGGAAGGCTGGCTGGAGAACATCGTTACAGGGCAAGCAGCGTCTTGTGAGGTCCATGATAAATGGCTCGGGCAAGCAATTGGGAGCATTTCCCTGTGGAACAGCCTGGGTGAAAGGACACATTTTTTTCTCTGTACCAAAACTTTTGGAAGATTGTTGGGCCTTCTTCACTCAGCAATTGCATTTGCCATAGCTGCACGCTCAGACTTGGAGTGGCACCACATCTTACCTCCCTGCCTCACCTGGGGTGGTAGCTTTTCTTCTGAGGGGAAAAAGCTATTTTCCCCTTCACCCTCTGAAAAAGCTATCTTCCCCATTCACAGACTGCTTTGCCAAAGTGCAATCACCAGCTGTTTGCTCTGTGGCAAAAGGGTACTGATGGGTAAAGCAAAAGTCTCTGTTTCCTATATGCTGCGCTGAAGAGCACATCTTAGGATATGAAATCTAATGTCACAATACACATTTCAAATATGATTGGAGAGACAAAATGCTTGGTCCAACCCAGAGCCCGCACCGCTTGTTCTAAATTAACAAACTTTGAAGTCAGATCCCTTATCTAGTTATTCCAGTAAACATTGGACGGAGTCCCAGCTGCCATACTGGGAGGGGAGCGTGGCCGGGCAGGACCTGGAGGGACTCCAACCCGCCGTGATGCTGCTGGTGTCCGACCTCCAGCTCTCTCCCGGGCAGCACCTCGGGGCAACACAAAGCACTGTGCCCCAGGCTGGAGCTTGAAGCAGAGACCTCCCAGTCCCTGAGCCTGCTAAAGAGCCACCCAGCACATCCCAGTGGCCCAGCTTGCTGGAAGAACATTTAAAAAATGATGAAGCTGTCCTATCTGATGTAGAGAAGGAGAAGGGGAACTGTGATGGTAAATCCTGCTTACCTGTGTTTGCCCGCACACCACGGTTTTTCACTATTACTGCCTGTCCTGCTGCTCTGGCCTCCCTACCAGCACAGGCTGCAACTGGGGAAGAGACTCAGGAGCCAAAGCTGCAAACCTGGTGATTCCTTTCCCCTGCTGACATCCTTCAAGCCACCCGCCTGCTGTCTCCTCCAGTGGGCTGAACAGATTTGGCAGTACCTGGCTGAAAAGTTGGGGTGTCGGGGGTAGAGTGGTTTGCAGGGCAATGCTGAAGAACGTTTGGACCAGGGGATCTTCACCAGGTGCCCCCCGGTGAGCTCTGACACGGTGTTTCAGACACGGGAGCCCCAGGCTGCTTCTCCCGCAGCACCACGGGAGGCTTCCACCCGTGTCACGCACCCTGCAGAACAGACCCCTTGCCGAGGCTTCCCCCAGCTCCGAGCCCAGCATCCCACCCAAAGTCACTGAAAGGTGTTGGATTGTGAAACGAAGCACCCAAGGTCCAGGCAAATCCTCTGTCTCTGCTGCGGCGCTCGCTTACGCACAGTGGGAAGGTAGCAGCGAGCAGCAGGAGGCAGCCACGTCTGCAGCACTAATGCAATGGCTCCACAAATGCACGTTTGTGCCCCCCTTCCTCTATCCGCCTAATGCTGCACAGCCAGCGAAACCCCCGGAGAGCAAGCAGGGCCAGCCTGCCCCGCGACACCACCGGCTAAACCCAGACCCTGGGACACATCTCATTGGAGTGGTCATTAAGAGGCAGGAATGATCTATAAGGTTCCACATCCTGAGGCTGAGTCTGGGGTAAGAGTAAATAGGAAAATCAGCTTTTAATTTGCAGTTGGAGAAAAAGATTATCTGGCATTGCTTAGAGAATGAACAAAAAGCCCTGCAGTGTTAATTTATACAGTAACCCTCCTCCCCTCCCAGTGAGCTGTGATGATAGGAGCTTAATGATCCTTTTTTAAACAGTAGGAATTTATTTTACAAAGTCCACGTAGCCTCCAGAGCAGAGGAATATGCACCATGGGGTCTCAAAGGGACTTTGAGACTAACTGGGTATGAGCAGCCCTTCCAATTTGTTGTTTCAAATGCTTTAAAAGAGGCAGCTCTTGGTAATGTAGGATCTCCTCAGCCAAAATCAAGTCCAAACTGTCTGCATGCACAGTGGCTTTAAATGAGCAATCCTGCAACTGCAAATAATATATGGTGAGAAACAGCTGGTCGATTAGCAATCCTCCTCCTACCCATGTCCCGGAGGAAGCATGTGCAGGACAGAACGTTCATTTATTGGCACGACCACGCTGTTTTCCTTTCATTTCATCTCACTTTCATAAACAGCCCCATTTGTGGGTCACTGAGGACTGAGGATGCCATACGGCCTCCAGGTTGCCCCAACATGCCATCACACTTCATTAAAAAATGACTGGAAGGATAAGGAGCCAGTCTGCCAAATCCCTTGGTGTCACTGGGGTGAGAGGTCTCTCATTTTCACAGAAGGCAGTCTCTGCACCAAGTGAAAATTAAATATTGGGCTCTTGGGATCATTTATTTTGTAGCTTTGGCAATTGCCAATTAAGTCTCCTGCTCCTGCTTTCTACAGGGCAGGTCATGTTCAGAGACACATGAAGGGCTAAGGAGGTACTCTGCTTTGATCCCTCTCTGTCTCTTCAAGGTATGTTTAAGGCACCCTAAGACTCTCTGTGGAGATTACATTCTCCCTCTTACTGCCTTTGCCTCTGATATCCATTGAGAATATAGCTGGGTTCCAAAATTAAATACAGGTAGAGAAATAAAACTTAATTTTATAAAAGTAGATGCAGATAGGAAAATATTGAACTGTGCTATGCTGTGGTTAGATTCAGGCACTGCACGTCAAGACTCTTAAGTTTTAAGCTTAGCTCTGTTATTAATTTGACACTAATATGTAGGCTTGCCCAGGTTTCCTGACTGCTCTCTATCCATTTTTCCATCAGTAACAGTAAAATAACAGCGTGGAACACTAAGGAGTTGGGTTTTAATATTTGTAGACCATTTTGAGATCCATTTTAATTCCTTTTATGGACTTAGAAGAGCTCCAGCAGTGATTTCAGAGCACACTGTGGATTTGAGGTGCCTCCTAAGAAATGGATTTGTCCTCTGTTCCTTTGTTCTGCTCTCTTGGTCAGCTCCTCTGTGCCAAGGAGAGCAGCAATAAAGACAAAGGATGGAGGGTTTCATTCCTGGTGCATTTCCCAGTTCATAGGAAAGGACACAGCCCCCAAGATGAGAGAACATAATTTCAGCTGATTAACTCGTATCTAGGCTCAATGTACAAGCTGGGTGTGCAGTGAGCACTGGCTGCCTCTGGGATAAAGATGGAAAGGCAGTCAAAGGCAAACCTGCTAGATACCTCCAGGCTGGAAGAAGAGAAGACAAGGAGCATTGGAGTCAGCAGTAGCTCCATGTCAAGTCTGTCTTGGAGTGTGAAGTGCTGCAGACATGAAGATGTGAAGGGAGGGATTCCTCTCAGCGAGCGTTAGTTGTCTGGAAGTCAGGCATCAAGTTCCCTCCACCACCGGTGGAGGGTCAGGGGCATCTCCCAGAGGGCAGCTCAGCTCTGTCTCCAGGCTCCTCTCTTGGGAGACGAAGGGTCTGGCTCTCAGGGATTCAGCAGGGAAAGGAGGGAACCCTGCTCTCAGAAATAGTAAAATGTCCCAGGCATCATCATTTTGTTACCTGATGCCTTCAGCTCAGGGCCGTGAGAGCTAGAACAGTTGCCACATCTGTATTTTAGCTTAAGCATTCATCTGAAAAGGAGAAATGCTCATCAACACAGGCCCCAGAGCTCAGCCTTGAGAGAAGGAGCTTTGGGAGTTGCCCCTTTGCTGTTGTGTTCAGATCACCCCAACCTGAGCAGGGTCTTGGGCATCTGAAGCATCAGCAGCGACCTTTAGGCACGCTCGTTCTGCTGCCAGTTGCTTTCCCATCCATACACATCCTGCATACAGACAGCCAAACTAAGCATCCTGACTTTCTCCCCCACCAGTTCAGGTGATGAAAATAATTGTATCAGAAAAGCTGTGATGAAAACTAACATGTGCGCAGATGAAAGGAGAGGATCTGAGCAGGAAAAATGCGGTCTTGTACCGTGGTGCCCATCGATACATTTACTTTGCAGATGTGTGATGGTGACGGTGTTAATGTGCACCTCCTGGAAGAAAGCAGTGCTTCGCAGCTGACAGCAGCAAGGCCAGTGAGGAATGATCTATTACAAAACTGCCTGTGTAGTTCACCATGTAATTGGGATCTGCTGCTGAGCTCCATTCTGTGGAAGGGTGTTTCTAAAGCATTTCTTATCACGATTAATAGGAGTCTGCCAAAGCACGCCTCCCCTCCCTGTCCTGCAAACCACTCTGACAGGAGTTACCATTTTTGCCAGCCGATGCCGTTTGTAACCACCCCTGCACTAACAAAAGTGTATTCATCCCATAAATTCCCTATAAAATAAATATAGCTGAGGGCAGAAATTGAAAGTCTTCTTACTGAACAGAGAGAGGGTTTTTTTTACAAAAGAGCTTTCTGCAAATGAAACCTGACATGATGCAGCCTCAAGAAAAGAAAGCAAATATTTATCACCAGTGGAGAACACGAAGAGAGGGAGGAACTGGTAGTAACTCAGCCCAGGCTGCGCAGGGAGTCAGTCATGTCACTAGAATCAACACAACCTGGCAAAGAGGATTTTTCTCTTGTCCTCTTTACTTGTGAGTCCCATTCCTTCAGGAGGATCCTTATGGCCTTTGAAATACTTTAAAAGGTCAAACTACACAGTGGGAAGAACCGCAGAGAGAGAGGGGGGAAAGCAGCAGAGAGAAAAGCCATCAGTGGAAACCCACTGAGAGGAGAAGATTGCCTAGATAAATAATATCATATGAAGCAGAATTCAAGAGCCAAACCTGCCATGCTCTGCTAACAGAGAGTGAATAATTACGGGAGGGGTTAGGAGGTGAAAGCCTCTCTCCTGTAGGGGATGAAGAGAGGATAAGCTTAGCACACTAATAAAGGCAGCCAAGGAAATCTGACCCCTTATCACACAGTTATCCGTAGAGCAGTAGATGAGATTAGGCCCATAATGGGATTGGTGCCACATGAAGCTTTGCATTTCTGACGTTGCAAGGAGGTTACTGACACCAATCCCTGCTAATTTATTGAATTGCTGCAATAAAAATGCCTTCCCTACTGAAAACAGCAGAGAGTAACTGAATAAACTTCTTGAGTAAAAGGGGATTCATTGCCTGAAGAGGCTTTGCAGGGCACCGCAGTTATTGAGTTAGCAGATTCAGAGGCAGCCAGCTGCCCTTGGGAGGGCTTGAACTGAACCACGATGCTTTCCCCGGCCATCTCGCTTCTCACCCTCAGCCCCGCAGGGAGCTGGGCTCAGACTCCCCATTTCAGAAGGAAGGGAAGCAACTTGTTCAACGTCACGCAGCAAGCGGAGGTTGAGGGATGGCCTTCATCGTTGTGCCAAGCTAGCGCAGGATTCAGGATAGGAGCAGGTCCCTGTGCTCCCCGGCTGTTTCCTGGGACCAGGGTGCCTGTAAGGCTAACCACGATGGCTGGGATTGCCTTAACTCTTCCTTCTTCCACCCCTTCTGCTCCTGGTGGAGCTGCCCCATGGCCCCTGCACCTTGGAGGGACCATGGGCAGCGGAGGGTCCTCAAGGCTGGGAAGCAGGTTCTCTGACGGTGTGAAGGACCAACAGCAGGGTGGACTGCTCCTACTTCTTTGGTGACACTTCACCTCCTCTGACCTTTGAATCTTCTTTTCGGGGCCTTTTTTTCCCTTGGAAGGAACTTTGGATGGCTGCTTTTTCTCCAAACACTTTGTGAGCTTCTCATCATCTGCGTGGCCCAAACACATTAGTATCCTGGGAACTCATGACAGCTATTGACAGAAAATACTGTTTAAGCCGTGGCTACTGATAAAGCACAGATGGAAATGGGTAGAAGTTGGCTGTAAACAATTGTGTGAAAACCATGTGATTACAGTAACATTTGAGAGTGAGTCAGCTAAGACTAGCTGAAGATTAAGAAACTTGAGGATAATGCTGTGGGAATTGTTTCTCAGGGAACAGGAGATTTTACAACCCTCTCCCCCAAAAAAGACTGAATTCTTTGAATTCTTCCAGACACAAAAGTTGAGGTGGAAGAAAAAAGCATTTTGATGAAGTCAAAACGCATTGTTTCAACATTTTAAAAATCAGATGGTCTGTTTAGGGGCCAAAACCAAAGTGGTCAGATTTCAATTTGGAAATGTCCTTTGTTTTCAAAATTGACCTGTTCTTTGAAAAACGTAAAGCACAGTCAGAGGTTTGAAAGTGTTAAATTACCCAAAAATGAAACAAAATGAAAGGTTTTGAGTTGAGCTAGAATAATATTTTTCTTCTTTTTTTCATTTCAGAAGGAAAAGAAAATGTTTTGATTCAGTGTGGGCTAACATTTTTATTAGATTTTTCTATTCAAGCATCAATCAGAAAAAGCCCTCTTTTTTTCCTCTGTGCTAATTAAGAGCATTTTTGGTGGAAGGGAGAGCAGAGAGTGCTGCAGTGCAGCCCCAAGAACCAGCTTTTCATTTGTGCTTCATCATTTCATACCAAGAATAATCTTTCCACTTAACCAAACTGTAACTTGGCATGTTTAGCACATTTCTCCCAGAGGAAACTGGGATGGTGCAGGAGGGCCAAGAAAGAAGCTCTTTGACAGAGCGGTGTGGACAAGCAAGGACCAGGACAGCGGAGCTGAGACATGCTGGTGAGGACACAGGGAATGCTGCATGCAGAGATCTCCTGCCCTGTACAGAGGCGAGCAGAAAATAGGGCTGTTTTCCCCTCTCTTATACTGCATTTGTTTTAATTCACTGGCATTTCTGTACTGATGTGAGGATATGTTTTCAGGGTGCTTTCTATTAGGGTTCCCTTCAGCTCCATAATCCTCCAGCTTGGAAAAAGCCAGCAAGCATTGCAAACAAAGCCTTCCAGATGACAAATAGAGATGGGCTTGTTCCTTGCAAAGGATTTTCTTGTTCACATTGCTGGGAAGATGAATGGACAAATGGATAAATGAAGCAGCCATTCCCACAGGGGCGATGCTGCAGGCACACAGACTTCAGCTCTTGGCTCCCATGGGAGCCTTCAGGTTTAAGTCTTTCTGTCTGTAGCATGAAACTTGTTTTAAGTGCCCCAAATATGATGCTGACACGGAATAATTTAAACATGGCAGTGTAAGCTGGAGTGAGGGAGAGGTACAAACACAGAGGGAGTGAGGAGCTGAGTCATGTTACTCAGCCAAATGGCAAATCTGGAATGCAGAAGGTGAAGTGTGTAGTACAGAATGAATATCCTGCAGGACGCAGGCACTCTTTTTCTCTTGGAAACACTGGATATTTTAAACTGATGATATCTCAGAAGAGTACTTGACCCCCACTGTCAGCTCATTAAAGAAGCAGTCTTCCCTGACACCAGTAACTGTCGGCATGAACTGTTACAAAACTCTTATCCTTGCTCTTCTTAGTAACAGGATTTTCCAAAACAGCCTCAAACACAAACATCTAGTCTGCAAAATAATCCTGCAACCAAGTGTAAACTTAACTCTCAGTCCAAAGCACCAGGTAGCCCTCCAACACCACAGGTTTAATACCATATTGTCTCCTGCAAGAGGTAAGACCAAGGAGCAGGACTAGACTGAAGACGTGGCTTCCAAGGTGAAACCAGCCAGGCTGCAATCTCCTTGCTCCCAGAGTCAGCATCTCACTTGTTTGGAATGAGGGTGAAAGGTTACCATTTTGATGTACTTCTTGCAGTCATTTTCCACAGGTATAGAAGATGACACACAGGGAAAAAAGCAATGAGGAAGGCAGCCCTCCCTTCCCCCCTACCCTCCTCTTATGTAGTCCCCTCCATTTCTTTCTAGTCATTTAATTGGAAAGCATATTTGCTTGTGACGCACTCCAGATATCATGTTCCCTCCTGATTGTTTCCACTTTGTTTGCTTATATATTAATTCTTACAGCTCACTGCCTGTCTCTATAAAGAAGGTCTCTGCCCAAGAAGACAACCTCTCCGTCAGCCACCCATGTCACGTACCGTGTGAGGCCACCCGGCTTTCTCACCACATGGTGAAAGAACACCTTGTTTGGGGTGGCGGGTTGGGTTTCCATGCCAGGGTGGAGGCAGTCACAGGGCTTCACAGGAGGGATGACGGACATGTCCGTCACAGGAAAATAGGATGTCTGTTATTCCTGGTGGTAATAGAACCCTGCAGCCCCAGAAAGAAGGCTCCCAGTACCAGGACATCTTGTCCCTCTTCCTGGGCAGGCAGGTGACCTCCTTCATGGTGTGTCCGGTAAATGGGCTGGGGAACTCCTCAGCCCTGGAAAAATGGGGAGCGAACAGTAGCAAGGTTTCATCCTTCCTCTGCAGCAGGAAGGAGGGACCCAGGGTGCTGGGGAGGCAAATGGAGGGAGTGCCCTGTCCCTGCACTTGGGTAGCTCCTTCCCAGTCTGGGGAATTCTCCTTTAAGCATCAGTACCCCTGACCTGCTATAAATGCGCTCTCAAAGCCCAGAGCTGGCTCTTGCAGTGACTGACAACCTTATCTGGATGAAGCATCGCTCAGAGATTCATCTCTTTGCTTTATTTAGAGTTTACTCTGCTCTGGCCCATCACTGCCTGTGTTTTCCTTTCATCGTATTTATCAGCTTTCCTGTGTTAAGCACACCCCGATTTTTCGCTTCCTTAGCCTCCTTGCTACACTGCGGGTTTCCAGGGCTGCTGCGCTGCTCCATTCCCAGCAGCCCAGCGCCACGACACAGTGCAGGAGACGTCTGACCGTTTCCTGACATCTTGCCCTTCCTCGCGTCCGTTTTGGACAGGCCTCGATGTACCGGTGTTGTTCCTTTCACAGGACCCACCTCCAACACAGGTGGCATCCTCTGTTAGCAGTTTTGTGTGGCTTCCTGGAAGGAAAAAGAGATTCACACACACACACACACCCCCCAGTCTCCTCTCTCATGTTTTGAAAGGTTTCCTCTAGGGGGGATGCACAATCCTGCCCTGCTTTGCAGGGCCAGCCCCACTGGGACTTTTGGCAGCACCCATTCTATGTTCCTCGGTGCGTGCCAGCAGCAGCCTCCATCCCTCACCAGGTCCGGAGGGCCTCGCACGGTGGTGGGACCATCACAAGATCTTCCAGCTGTGCCTGCAAAGTCTGTTTCTTATTTAGGTGGAAAATTGCACAAAGTGAGGCTTGTCCCTCCCTGTGCTCTACAGACTTCTGGCACTCAGTTGCTGTAGCACAAATACACTTCCTATCAGCTCTGTGAGCAGTAATAAAGCCTTGTAGCATAAAAGGAAGTCTGGATTAGCAGTTTATCAGTCTAGATGAGCAAGGGGAAAGCATGCAGGAAAAAATGCAGGAAGAGTTTAAGGCTAGAACCCATTTCCATTTATTTAGCTTCCCACTGCAGCCCAGCAATGCCAGTGCAAAGCAGTGCAAGCACCTAGGTCTGATAACATGACGCCATGCCGATAATTTCATGGAGCCCTTTTTGGGTATTACTTTTTCTCTATTGCTTTACCTACCTAAGTTTTCATAAATTAAAACTGTGAGTTGCTGAGGAAAACCAGGCAATAGCAAGATAGCAGAGCTATTTACCAGATGAAAAGTTTGCCTGGGAGAGAATCACAGAATCGTTTAGGTTGGAAAACCTTTAAAATCATCAAGTCCAACTGTAAACCTAACACTGCCAAGTCCACCACTAAACCATGTCCCTAAGTGCCACATCTACAGAGATGGTGACTCAAACACTTCCCTGGGCAGCCTGTTCCAATGCTTGACAACCCTTTCACTGAAGAAATTTTTCCTAATCTCCAATCTAAACCTCCCCTGGCACAACTTGAGGCTGTTTCCTCTCGTCCTATCACTTGTTACTGGGGAGAAAAGACTGATACCCCCCTCACTACAACCTCCTTTCAGGTAGTTGTAAAGAGTGATAAGGTCTCCCCTGAGAGCAGGGAGGGAAGACACCATTCCTTCTCAGATTTAATTTCCTGCACCCCAACAAAATCTGAGAGAGTGAGCAAACGAGCCTTCAGCCTTTTACCAAGGTACTTGGTCAGCTCACGCCTGCGTGTGCACAGAGGCACTAACGTGCACACACACGGACACAGTCGTGGTGGTCCCAAGGTGCCCTGGGCTCCGGGGTCCCAGGCTGCAATCCCGGCCACGCTTCGCCACAGACCATCCCTGGGTGGGGTTTGACCAGCACTCCTCCGCGATCCTTTGCAAGCTCGGCCAAAGGACACCAAACATGCGAGCCAGCACGTACAGAAGATGGAGCATTGCCCTGCAACCTTCAGGGTCCTGCACATCGCTGCACACACGCAGAGCACACAGAGCACTGTCTGCATCTTCGGGTTGGCTTCCTTGTCTTGAAGGAGCTACTGGCCCTCTGCTCGACTCCAGCAGACTGCCTGGGCTGAAGTCATTCTGCAGCTCTCCAAAGGCTGGACGGAGAGCGGAGCTGAGTTATTCCCTCCTCATTTGCAGTGTCCAAAACCTGAAAAGCTAATGCACATGTGGTGTGCTCTGCAGTTCCCTCCCTGCTCCCTCAGAAGGACCTCTGAGCTGCAGTGCCTGTGGACGATGCAGTAGAAGCCCACTCTGCCCTGTGACACTTGCACACATCATCCTAAGCAAACCCAAACCTTCCCACTGCTGGTACCCGAAGGATGCAGTGGTGCAGCGCTATCTGGAATAGCATGCGCATTTATACAGCAGCACCCTGCGTGTCCATCTGTCCATCACAGAGCCTGGTGCTCTGGGAAAGCAGGGACAACTCGAGGCTGCTTGATTTCAGTGAGCGGTGGCCAGGTGCAGATTTGAGAGCTCAGCAGAGGAGGCTGTGGGCTCCCCGTCAGCAGTGCCTGGCAGCCGGCGGGTACCAGGAGAGCACCCAACGCAGGTGCACATCCCCCTGATCACCTCCCGGCTGCGTCCGCCCTGGCTTTGCTGGAAAACGGGGAACATAGCATGTCAGAGAGGCAAGAAGGATGCAACTGCCAGACACGCACACCCTGTCCTTCTCGACTGGAAGGACTAGAGTGAAGAGAAACACAGAGCATTTTGGAGCCAGAAAAAGATATCTCCTTTACTTTTTCTGGCTTTGGACTTGGGGGAAATTATTATTTTGCAGCTGGTGAGAGAAAAAACTTTTCCTGCCAACCCCCCACTGGGTGAACAGATGTGTGATGTGCAGCAGCGTAAGCGGTGCAAGGCTTTAGCCCTCCACTGAGGAGGTTTTTGTTCTGCTGATTTCGGGCTGTTCGTACCAGGCCCTGAACAATTACAGAGATAGAGCACTTTGTCCAGGCATCATCTCAATGAGTTTGGGAGCACTTGAGAAACTCCTCCATGGCTTCTGGGAAAGGAACAGAATGAGCTGATTGACTATCAGATGTTTCTGCATTCAGAGAAAAGAAAGAGTGCATTGTTTTTAAACGCTTGAAATTACCACTCTGCTCTGTAAGGCTGCAGTTCCCACCCAGCTGGGGAGGGGGAATGATGGCCACCTGCATTGTGGGAAGAAAAGAAGAGGAAAATTGCTGTGTGGAGGAGTCTCTACTGCACTTGATCACCCTTGCCATGTGGTTGGGGTCTGCGCTGTCCTGTCAGCTCATCCCCGCTGGCCACGGGGGCGGCGGAGACTTTCACAGCTCTCCCTCTGTTTGTCTCTCTCATGCAGCTCCCCGTCATTGCAGTCTGGTCCTTCATCCCAGCACGTCCCTTTGCGTGTACATCAGACTGCTCCTGCATCCCATCCTGCTCTCACTGAGTAACACTGGCCCTTTTCTGAAGGGAGGGGATGGGGTGACACCTCACCCTGTGGTGTGAACAGAATAATTCGCATCAATCAGCTTTGGGCTGCCATAAGAGTCATCTGACGTACCTGTGATCCAAGACAAATTTAGCGGTGTTTTCTCTTCCGAGGCAAAAAGCAGTGGATGAGGTCAACATTTCAAACCCACCTTCCCATGGGCAGCCCAGCAGTGCCCTTCGCTGCAAATTAGTGCAGTCACCCATCCTGCAGCACACAGGGCTTTGCTGACAGCCATAATCAGGCCAGTACAGTGATTTCCTCCTTCCCAGTACATCCCACCTCTTTCTGCAAGCTTTCATAAAGACAGTTGCTGGGTTGCTAGACCAAAACCACTCAGCGCTTCTCCAGGCTGTTCCAGTATATAGATTTATACCCAAGTGAGTGCACAGATACACACGCAAATATAAAAATATACCTATGTATATCACTGGCCTTTACACATGTGAGTTAAAACTCTCTTAGCTGCACAGGGTTATGGCTTGTATTTGGGCAGTTTCAGCTATACCAGGGAGAAGGTATGTGCTGCATGTACCCTGTGGTCATGGTGCTGCTCACAAATACACATTCAGACAAATCTAGCCAGACAAATGCAAAAATGCACAGACACCTCCTTCCTTTACCTCTGGGTTCTTCCTGACTGTTTCTGTATACACCACAGGAGCTTTTGGCCCAAATATCTCTCAAAGAGGGAAGACAATGAAGAGGATCCCATAGGATACTATTCCAGCTAGTCCAGGCCTCATGTTCATTAAGCCCTGAAAATGTTCTTCCCTTTTGTGTCTTTAATGCTGCGTTTGAAACATGTGCTGTTTAACTCTATGATACCCAACAAAACATTTTTGCCTGAAGGGGTTAGTGGGACACAGAAGCAGTGCCCCAGAATGGGAACAGCCTGCCCAGCCACTGGGATTAGGAGTGCTTCTCTCTTCTGGATATTTCAGAGTTTACAATGGAAGCTACAAAGTTCGTAAACATTCCCACTTGGCAGCCTTTTCATATTTGCTTAGACTGTGAAAATTGCAAACTCCCTTTCCAGGATGGCCTCTTGGCTGTATCAATAAATATGCACATCAGGATCAGCTGTGGATACAGGGCTCTCAGCATAATTCTCCCAAGTGCAAGCTACAGGGCTCTGTGTCATCTCATACCCTGTTTTGTATCAATTATCCCATCCATTTTCCCTCAGCCCATGTTAGTAGGTAGACCTAGCCCTGGCGGGCTGCGGAGGTTTCTCAACACTGACTTCACTCCAGACCTACTTGGCAAACACCCGCCAGCCTGCAGCACCAGCCCCGCTGTCTGTGCAGCGATGTCTCATGCTGGGTCCGGCTGGAATTGCTTGGATATTTCTCACTGAACACCCAGCAGTAGGTGGCTTGTCCCCTGTTTTTTGAGGACCATCTGGCAATCTGCCCACTAGAATTAAAACCGCCCAAGAGTCAGTCATGGTCCTCATATCACTCGAAATAGCCTTTCTGTGGCCCAAGTGACTGCTTGTGACAATTCAGACCATGTGAGAATTTTGTGACACAGACACACCTAGACTGGAGTGGGCTCCTGTAAGAAATAGGTGGAGTTTACTCGGTGGGGTACACAAGTTGGGCTGCCTCGAGAGATGGGCTCACCACGGCCAGCGTACACAAGTCATGAGGATCACCATCTGGAGTACAGAGAAGCCCTCGGACAGGACTGTGATGGGGACCACCTTGGGACCTGAATGCACATCTTTCTCCACCCCCCCCAACCAAAGCTAATGTATGGCCCCAAGGGCAGGAATCTGCTCTGCTGGGGTTTTGGAGGGGCAGGGGGGGTGTTGCAATTGTTTTCACTGGGCAGTAAACAAGGCAAGGGAAATGCTTTGCATCCAGGCTTTTCCTCATGCAGGAGACAGAGACACAAAGTCACTCCCTCCTGCTTTTAAACAGAATGTCTCCAGCTAATAAACAGGAAGAAATCTCTTCTGGTGTGCAGAGCCCTTCCCCAGTGAATGTCTGCCCTGGATCTGCTCTGTTAAGGCCATGGGAGCTTGGAAATCCTTCAGGTGTAAAAATAGTGCCTGCAAAGTCAGCAGCCAAGCCCTGCTCCTGGACAAGTTGTATGGCTGGGTTTTCTTGGTATGCTTTATTTATTTTCCCAAACCTGTTCCAAACTCTGCTGAAGGAAGCAGGGACTCTCCCTGGCATCTCAGCGTATGAAACACTGAACAATATTCCACCTGAGCCTGACCTCCCGCTGCAGGGAGGAAACTGCAAAAATAGATTTCCCGGTGAATTGAGCTCCAATCCGCATTACCAAAATGCCTCGAACAGCAGAGGTGCTGAGGAAGTACTGAGTCCTCAGAAAAGCTCCTGCCCTCCAAGCCAGCCCCAGGATCTCCCCAAAAGCCCCTTCCCATCCCTGCTCTGCCTAGGAGGCTCCTTGGTGACCCCATTTTCTGTGCTATTTTCAGGTCAAAGCCAGGTGGCCGTTCTCAGAAGTAGAGGTGGGAGGGAGTTTTTTCCATTATGGAAAACACTTCCAGGTTTCCCAGCGGTCCTTTTTGCTCAGTGTCAGGGCACTGCGGGAAAGGAAGAGGCTGGTGGGCAGCAGGGCTCTCACTGGGGAAGGCTAAAATCCAAGAATGCCTATCTGGGTTGGATGTAATCAGCAAATCCCTTAGAGGATCCTCTCTCAGCATTCCCAGCTCAAAACCTGAGGTTTAGCAATGCTTCTAGTATCCCCTTCAGAACCTTTCCCACAAAAAGTTCCCATTTGAGTAAATTGGCATTTTCTGGCCAAAAAAAGCTATTTCTGAAGAAGAATTTCAGAAAATTCTCCGTTGTCTCAGCCGCTAATAGCCTGTACAAGTTGAAAGCCCTGAGGACATCTTACTGTGTTATGTTCCTGGCATCACTCGCAAATTGTTTGCCCAGCTCTGCCTCGAAGAGATCAGGGGCAATTTTGGCTACCGCAGCAGAGAAAAACAATAGCGGAGTGTGTCCTCTTCTGCTACTTCAGAGTTGTTCAACCAGAAAATAATGAAGAGAGAATTGTTTTTCTTTGGCTATGCAGTGTAAGTTATTGGTGAATAAATAAGCCCAAAGGCCAAAGGATGAAGTATTTATTGATTTTTGCGGTGTTTATTTCTGAGTTAATTTGCAACCCACATAAAGAGAGAAAGAAATCACTGAAAATACGACATATGTTTTATATTGTATGTATTATGAAAAGGGTTTCAGTAAAAAGATTATTGCATCTTTCCATGGGGCGTTCACTGGGTTTGGTTGTTCTAACTTCTGACAATATGATTTGATCAAATCTTAGCAGTTGCAAGGCAGACCCACGTGAATTTTATAATTTGCTTTAAAGCACACAGATGCCATTTTGCAGAACTGAAATTAAGGAGGTGCAGAGATGTAACAAATGCATTATCTCAACTCCCTGAGACTACCTAATAGTCCCTTGTATCCATGTATAGATGTCTGGATGGGTTTCCTGTATGCACGACAAGCTCACAATGCCATCTCCTTCCCAAATTTTTAGTAATGCAAAGATGACAAGACTTAATACAGGAGACTCTATGCTCTGACAACTCCATCTGACTGCACCATCTGCCAGAGGTCCCCAGCTAATTAACTATTGATCTAAACGTTTGGGGTTTTTATTAGAATCTCGTAGGTGTCGCATTATTGTTAATAGGACTTTAGCACATAGCGGAGAGTGAACTGGCTCTGCAGATGAAATGTTGAAGATGAAATGTCAAAAATGATCATTTCTCAAGAAGCATGACCGTGTTTGCAAGGCAGGCTGTGAGTGCAGGTGTGCTATTTCAGTGTGTGTTTGCAGTAAGCACCGACTGGTTCTGCGGCTTCACAGGATCCCCAAGACAGTGCAGGACCCTGCTTCCTGGGGTTTTGGACCCAATATGTTTTAAGACCTTTTATCGCCTCTAAGTTATCACCTCTAAGCTAGCCAGCAGCTCGCTGGATGGATCCCGTGAGTACAAGCATCGGAGAGCAGTGGAGAGGAGTCGGGGGGAGCCCCAGGCTGGGTTTCCTGGAGCATACACAGAGGTTCAGCAGAAGATCTCAGCAAGCATCTACCCTGCTGAGGCTGCATGTGCCAGCCCCCGTTCTTCTCTGGCACAGAGCAGGAATACAAATGGGGAAGAGAGACACCAAACACCAAGGGGAGCAGACTGGCCTCAGCACAAGGCATTTTGAGCAGCTCCTTCAGCCTGTTTCCCAGCCTGAATAATTAAAGCTCCCTGCTGGTTTAAAAGAAGGAACATGCCGTATGGTGAGCTACCGTTCCCATGTCAACAGCCCAAAAGCATCAGAAAGGACGCTTCCTCTCCTGTCCAGGTCGCGCTTCTTAACACTTCTATGCTAAGCGCTCTTGGTAGTGGTGAAGACACAGGGTTGTGTGCTCCTGCTGAACAGAAATCAGCCAGCACTTCTGAAGCAGATTCCAAGTGAGAGATGCTGGAATCTATTAAATAAATACAGAAAGACAGGTTTAAACAAGCACAGCTGAAGTGGCACAGTCCATCTAGCTTCCTGTCAGGGCCTTATCTAAGTTAGCCTTTCTATTTTTGTTTCTTTGCTGTAGCATATTTTCTCTACTTGTATTGTACTTTTTGGCAGTAGTTCTCTAGCTTCGACTCCAGCTCCCTTCCTGAAGGTGTTCTAACAGACCAAGAGATGACACCCCTCATCGCTGCAGCCTGAGCAGTTTGGATCTTCTTTAGATCCAAAAATAACATGCTGTGAGGATGAAATTCAAAGTCCTGTGCCCTGGACACTCACCCACAGAAGGGGAGACAGTGGGGAGTTTTAATGCCTTAGTTCTTCTCTGACACAAGGGCTGCGGCAGGCAGCACCGTGATGTGCCTCAGAGAATTAGACACGGTCTGTCCTTACAGGAGCTTTCCAAAGTGCCCCGCGAAGCTTTTTGTGCACTAAGCGCTGCCATGCTGTGGGTTTGGGTCCAAGGAAGCTGGAGAGCTTCCTGATCTTTCTGCAACAAAAAAAAGCCCATTATATGAAGAGCTGTGGGCCAGAGTGGAGGGAAATATATTTAATCCCTGCTATTATCTGCTGCTTCTCTCTTGGTTGTGCTCTGCCCTGGCTGCCTGCACTTAGGCTGGCAGCAGTACCAGGTTCACCTTGCGTCGGCACAGTGCCCTCCCGCAGGAGTCCCAGTCTCACGAGGGCTTCTTGGCAGTGTAATAACACCAACAACAATAATAGCTGGTTTTGTTACCCTGATATCTTAGTGTGCACAACGTGCTTCAAAAGTTCATAGTCCAGCGATGCCATTAAAAGCCCAACCAGTCTAATTGTAGTATTCTGAGCTGAAATAGCACACCATCTACATCAGGGGGAAAGTATGCAGAAAAACGCTGCCTGTCTCTTGGACTCCTGGGGTGCTCTGGATATACAGAGGCCATTTATATTCAGGTAGGCAGAAGGCTGGTTTGTAAAATGTTATGCCTCCTTTTTACCTGGGCATGACAGCTGAGCCCCAGCATGTATCGCTGTCTTGAATACCACAATGTGAACAGAGAGAATAGTAAATAAGAAGGTGCTCGCAGAGACTCAGTACTTAAAAGGGTCTTAATGATGAGCCTCTTGAGCCAGAAGGGTTGGAGGAACAGATTTACTTCAGAGGTTTAAACTGTGATATTTAAAGTCTTGGAGATGGAGACAGCTATGTGTCCTCTCAGATCACTTCATGGGCTGAGCACAGGGTGAGTGTACAGTAACACAAAGCTTCAAATCCCACCCCTGCACAGCTCGGCCCAGCCCCACCGCACGGGCTGCGAGGAAGGGAGGTGGGTGTTTAATTAGTCAGTTGAACTCAGAAAACCTAAATCAGTGTGGAGCTTGGGGAAGGACATGGAGTACCCCATCAGATGAGAGCCCCAGCCTCCTCCCAGCCCAGTGGCTCTGACCTGGAGCATCACTTGTGAAGTATTGCAAAACAAACGAAATATGCAGAGCCCTTTCCCAGTGGGGAGTGGGGCTTTCCAGAGCAGAGCTCTTCAGTGGCCTTTCTCCAGGAGCTACACAAAGAGCCGTCATGGAATGTCGATGGTCAGCTCATGGCTTTCTCGCCCTCCACATCTGGGGAAGAAGAATCACGCTCTGATCAAAATCCACCTTCTCACCCTCACAGAAGGGTGATGGGTCAGAGGGCTGCAGGAAGCCGAGGTGGCTTTCTCCCTTTTCTCTGTTGGCCTTGTTGAGTCGATTGCACTCATTGTTTATTTGCTGCATGTGGCTGGAAGGATGCTGTTGGCCTTGGCGAACTTATAGCGTGTCGCACTTTGATGGTGCTTTATGCTTGTTTTGCTACTCTGCAGCAGAAAACCAGTGGAAACTCATTCTGGCTTATTGCTCATATTGCAGCAAACATAGCAGAATCCTTTGTCCAGACTGTCCCAGAAAAATCCCCTTCCACTTTAGCCCTATTCTTTAGGGCAAAAAGAGTATGGTGTGGGTGGTTTTAACAGTGGTAAACACTGGGGTTGTCTTCATTATCTGCAAGGAGCATCTCCAAGGCCATGCTCACGTCCAGCCGTGCTGCTATGGCTGGAGACGTCCTTCTCCAGCAGCAGAGGAGAAGCAGTGGAAATGGCAGGGGCGTGACAGAGATCACACCACTCTTCAGGCCACTCAGCAAACCTCACTTTCAACGTGGGATGAATGCAATTTGTGGGCTAAAGCAGTATTTTGCTGGGAGTGAGCCACTGAAGTGACTGCGTGGCTGAAGCCACATCCAGAGCAGCGTTGCCACTTTCTCAGGACCATCCCTTTCACTAGTCAGATGGATTTCGAGAGCTAACATATATACAGACATGAGGAGTGGATCTCTCCAGTCTGTGTTCATTATTCCTGTTTAAATCAATGTGTTTTATCATAGCAACTACCAAAGAAGGAATCAAGAGCTTTTGTGCAAACAAACACTTATTAAAGCACCCTTCTGAAATATTTATGCTTTGTTCCCAAAAGCCCACTAAGTGCATTGACAGAGTGGTGCAGCACGGCTCTGCATGGCACCAGGAGCATCAGGAGAGCCTTTTCTCCGCTGCCTGGCAAACTGGAAAAAACATTCTTCAGCAGTCTGTTTATCAGCCTGGGAGTTTAACCATCTCTGCACAATGTGATTGAGAAACTGGGAGACGGAAGCAACTCCATCAGAGAGCAGGACAGCCTCAGTCCTTCCTTCAGTCTCAGACCAGCCTTGAAAAGTGACTCCAAATTACATTGTCTGTTTCTTCAAACTCCCTGAAGAATTCACTCCAAAGTCTAAAGAAACAGAGTTTTTGTCAAAATTATTTCTATGCTGATGTTTATAATGAATGGAAGGAGATGATAAGAAATGCAAGAGGAGTTTGTGGGGTGGGAACTGGAAGGTGTTCAAGAAAGGAAACAGAGACTTAGACAGAGAAATAGGAAAAAGAGACCTAAGGAGATCAAGGATGTCATCACCTAACGACTCCCTTCAGCAGTGAAGGCAGCTATGGATATGCTTTTCCACCTCTCCTCTTGGTCCACTTTGCTGTCATGTCCATGCTGCAGATGCAACATGGAGGCTGTTCCGAGAACACTGAAAGCATCCGAGATGGGGAGCACCGTGCTGCAAACTGGACAAAGGAATGGGAGTGTGGAGCATGGAGGGAAGGAAAGACCTCTTAAATGGATTTTACTGCTGTGTAACAGCAACCTGAGAGAAGTGCACTACAGAGGGCAATTCGTATCTCTCACCATTCGTAATTCATCATCCAGGACCTGCAGAATGGCCCTGTGGCCTCTTGTTGTCCAAGAAGGCCAAACACTGATGATTTTATGGATGTCTGCTGTTCTGGTGTGTGTTTCCCTCCCTCAGGAAGCAAATCAGATGGCTTGCTCTTGAAAATAGGCTCTCCAAAAGCTCAGTTACAAGCATGTGCTGGTATTTGATATGTCCCATGTTTATCATCTTGCGCCAAGTGTCGTTTCCTTGACAATGATGGAGCTGTTCAAAGCCACAGCCATAAAACAGAATGAAATGGCTCTGCTAAAGAAAAGTTGTTTATGATCATGCTTTTCTGGAGTTGTCAGCCAGTTCTTATGAGTAAAAACTGTTTTGCAAGTGAAAAACTTGCATTGGCCTGCCGTTATTGCTGTCTTTTTCCTGGGGTGAGTTTTCTGCATAAATCAAGTTAGCAAGAAAACTGTGTACACTTACACTGACAGGAAGGTTTAAAACACTTGAGGTATTTAAACTGAACAGTGGGTCTTGTCAAAAATGCCAAAAACTATAACAAGAATAAAGTTGTACCAGGTGCCCTCCACTGAGGTTTATCCATTTGCAGCTTCCAGGACCACCACATGTGTGAAGCTGGACTTGGAGCTGGCCATGCGAGAAGATCAGTGCACATTTTTCCTTTTTCTCATTTGGTAGTTGGTGGATCTGTGGAGAGTTGGGTATGGAGGAAAAAATCTCCATTTCCCCCACTATTTTCCTCTGAAAAGAAGTGACACAATTAAACAGTTAAGAAGCATGTGCCAGAGCACTCCAGCAGGAGGGGCCGCTGAAAGCAGCAGTGGGCATTGTGCACGAACGCAGTGAGGGAGTGAGTATGAGCAAATATCTCGGAGGACGTCAGCCTCGCCGGTGGGATCTGTGTCAGTCCAGGCAGGCACTCTGGAAAGATACAGAGAAGGTGACTGTTCCCCCTGCGCAAAGATGATGTACATACACATGGTCAAAATACTTCAAACATCCTCTACCATGGGAAGCAAGGGAATAGGAAGCAATATAAACAGAGGAATCAAAACCAGTCCATACTTTGATATACATTTAAATTGGCACTGCCATCAAAGTCCAGTGTCCCTCTTCCCGGATTCCCTCCCTCGCAGGCACACCCCAGTGATGCCTCCTGTACTCTGCAGGCACAAATATCCGTGTACCCATGGAAAGAATTGCAATGAGGTCTCCCTAAGCAGAGGTTTCCAGTCAATCGGTCCAGCTGGCTGTTTACCTTTCCTTCACGCCGGGTTACCTGGGCCTGTTCACAGACCCAGAGCAGAGGGGGTGGCACGCTGGCTCTAGAGAATGTCCGGGCTGTGGGGAGGCAGTGCCTGCTTTCCACAGCACCAGTGCCAGCTTAAATGCAAAGCCAATCTGAAGAGCTCGTTTTGCTCCTAGGGCATATCTCCCCACCGCCACGCCGCAGCTCATTTGCTGTGCGTAGATACGTGAGCAAGATATATCTTCTCAGCAGGATGTCATGGGATACAGGAGTTAGCTCTGGCCATATAAATGTAGCTACATGGCCTCTTGGACAAGCAAATTTATTTAGAATGAGTTTGCTAATCTCCATCCTAGGTTGCAGTGTGCTCTGAAGACACATGCAACACAGATGGAAAATGTGACTATGAGGCAGGATTCCCTTAAGATTTATTTCAATGTGGTAGAGGGTCTCAGTCCTTTCACAACCCCCACTGTCACAAAATAGCAAAAAAGGGGTTGGAATCCCAACTCCTAAAATTGCTTGAAATCTCTCATTTTGCAAACCTGAGAGCTCCACTATTCAGCTATGAATTGGATGCTTACAGCGCAAGAGATGAGTCAAGCAGAGAAAATGTGCTGCAGCACACGGTCCACCAAGTACCTGCCAAAACCACTGGCTTCCAGTATTATTTCTCACCATAATGGGAGCCTGCACGGTAAAGGAGTCTCCGAGCTCTGTTTGACTACAGCAAAGCAGAGATTTTTGAATCAAGCTTCAGGAAAGAAAGGCAATCACAGAACCAGTTCAGCCACCCGGGGTCTACACAAAAAAAAACATTAACAAGGACATGCTACTGCCAGGGGAGATCTTCCAGAGGTGGACTACTGTCCCACAGTATCCATGGGCTCAACCTACTCTGAGATAATAGGCCACATTTTTTGCAGTTTGTTCAGGGCAGTAAAACCCCCTAAAGGGCTATTCAGTGACTGACATCAATGAATGCAGGGGATAAATAATAGCAAACTGCAGCTTTGTTTTCTGGTGTTGGAAGAACTTGAAGAGGGAGAATTATGTGACCATTTAACCTAAATGATGCACAGCTGACTGTGCTAGCCTGTGGAGCCCTGTTTGTTTATCCAGCGACACTACACACAAGTATTTGGCAGGCTTTTTTCAAACTACTTCAGGAAGTTTTTCCTTAAATAAGAGAGCCCCGCTGTCCTTTGCAATGTTCTCTATTGCAAGCATTCATAGATTTTCTCCAATGAAGGTTATTACAAATCACCTAGAGTTCCACTCAGCATGGAAAAATGAGGCACTGTTTTACTTCATATATTTTTTTTGCTTCGTGTTTGTTGCTGCCACCTTTTCCCATGAAATCAGGCAGGCAGTCATCTAAGGAGAGGTAGCTGTCTTTCAAAAGCAAAATGTAGGGGCCAGGAGGTGGCCAAGGGGGAGAACGTCTCTCATTTATACACGCATACAGCCCACAAGGCTCTTTCCAGCAGCTCTGAAAGGTGCAGGGAGGACCCGTGGCCCTGCAGAGCAGCCGGGAATGCAGAGGTAGATGTGCACCACCCTCCCTTTCTCTCCACTTGTCCTGCTAATTAAGTTAAATTTAGAGCCACTGATCTCAACCTGTATATAGCATTGTTTGCTCTTTCTTTTCCAGACTTCCACTGCGCATCCAAGAGTTCATCTTCCTTTCTTTCCCCATGATATCAATCTAATAAAAGTTATTATTTTTCTCTGCCAACTTTGTCTCACTCGTACCCTTAGATCATCAATGTTACTTATACAGACTTTACTACTAAGCATTCATGCCTTGACTTTTTTAGCACCACCAAGTTTCTCCATTTCTTTCCTGAACTTGATTTAGCACAGTTTATCCTGCCAGTGGGTAAGACTGATTCTTTATTAGGGGACTGCCAGCCGTGTGCTCATACTGGCCAAAAGACAGGCTATATACGTTCTGGCTCAGCGTCAACTCCATGCCATAATGTGAGTCCCAAACTGGAGCTGGCTTACAGCTGGGTGGCTCAGATCGCAGGCAAAGCAGGTTCTTCAGACCAGCCACAAAAACATGCCCTTACACAGGGCAGTTGACTCGAAATCTAAACTGAAATGTTCTTCATTTGCTCTTTACATTAACCCCTCTAGCACAGCACTTCATATCTACCCCAGACTGAAGTGACACTTCAGTGGGTAGAATTTTTGCCCTTACACAAGTTAGGCGCATTAACTTTGCTTAGTTAAGAGCTGTATTAAAACCTTTTAAAAGATTTTTTTATTTTCTGGCACAGTTGCAGATGAGATTAGAGAGCTCCCTACACGCTTAATGAAATTTAGCACCTTGAGAGCCCCAGGACAAGAAATGGGTGATGTTGGACAGCCAACGTGCCTTCTGCACAAAGTGCAGAATTTCCAACACACTTGCAGGAACCATTTCAAGCTTTCATCACAGGTGGGGCCAGACTTTCAAGGGTGGTATGCTGCCCCTTGGCCTGCAGGGCAAGAGGAAAGGTGAAATACCTTAGTCCTGAGATGATGGGCATGAGTTCTAACCACACATTTTGATTTATTTGTTGTGAATCTCATGATCTGATATGTCATTTTCATTTCACGCTACACAACAGTTGGCATTGGCTATAGTCTGGCTCACCCTAGTGGTCTGAAGCTTAATGAGATGTATGTAATGCTCTGTAATAGCTTTGGGTGTTTTAAGTATTAATGAAAAGTCATCCAGTCACTTTTGAGCAGTTAAATTAAAAGCAAACTGGATTTTGCTAACTATGGTGTGTTTCCAGGTGATAAACGCTTTTTAACAAATCTCATAAAACCTCCTCTTTCTGCTGCACTGAATGTAATTTGGATTTTTATGGTTCTTTTTAATAGTTCCTCAAATAATTTCATCAGCATAAAGTCTCCTCCTGGATGGAAATTTAATAAAAAGCTGAATCGTTGTGAAAGGTATGAGCATGATCTAATCTTGCCCACTTTTATTCCCAGACCTTGTAAATGTATTCCTAACAATCTGAGAGTTAATAATTAATAAATGTAATAAACTACTTGGAAATTTCAAGCTTACACCGTGCTCTCCCCACCTGGCTGGCCAAAGGTAATTAACACTTTCATGTTTAAGTCAGATGCCCCGATGTCTCTGTGGTCCAATGTAACCAGCTGTACTACCCAAATAAAGATGTGGAGTGCCCCATGCATTCATATCACGGTGACTGTGCCTGTGCCTTTGGCACCAGTGGGGTCTCTTGTATTCGTAAAGCTGCACTAGTGTGAGTTTGCTGGGTTCAGACCTGGGCAAAAATGCACCCAAATAAAGATGCAGAACATGCCTGTTCCTTCTTGCAGGTCATAACATGGCAAAACAACAGCCCAAGGACACGGGCTGTTATCTGGTCCATGACTGAATCAGCAAAAGTACCAAAGTCTCCAGTGCAGCAGGGGGAGTATCCTGTGCTCTGATACTCCAGTTCCTTTTCAAAGTTAGAGGTACAAGTTCAAAACTTCCAGAAACCCTTGAATGCATCTGCATCCTTCTCTGGGTCATAGATGTCCTCAGACCAGTTTGGGTGTATAACCAACATTTTAGAGAGTTTCACAATCTGTCTTATAACTCAGTAGCCTTACAATAGCATTCTACCTCAGATGAGCAAACACATGATCAGGACATAATCCCTGTTCGGTAGCATGAGTTTTAAAGATAATTGCTGCAAAACCACTGTCTTATTTTTTCTGCAGATCTGTGTGAGAGGCACCATTTATTGAAAGGAGCAGGTGTGGGTAAAGCAGCTCAGAGGTTCATTATGATCGGGCAGACCGTGGCTGTGCTGTGGGGACCAGGACCTCCCAGTTCCCTGCCTGGGCACTTGCCTGCCTGCATCTGGACTCCATTTCGGAGAGATGCTGCTTTGCTCCGTCATTATGTCCTCCCTCACACAAAGCATCACCTGGTGCATGGGCTAGAAAGGAGCTGCATGTGCAGGCTGGAATAAGGGAAGAGCACGTGTGGAAATGTGTGGATGTCCTTAAGTCAGCACAGCTAATGGAATTCATCCCGGAGCGCTTGGGAACCAGCCAAGGAAATTTCTGAAGCATTAGTGATTATCTCTGAGAAGTGGTGGTGGCAGGCCCCAACGGACAGGAGAAACGAACAGTGTCCTAGCTTTAAAGAGGAGAAGAGGCCCCAGGAGTTACCCACTAACCTGCCTAACTCTGTTTCTTGGAAAGATACTGGAACAAATTATTAAATAATCAATATAAACACCTAGAAGATAATAAAATGACAAGAAAAAGCCAGCATGGATTTCTCAAGAGCAAATCACATCAAATCAATCTAATTTCCTCCTCTAACAGAACAACAGGCCTCGTGGATAAGGGAGAAGCCGATGTGATATATCCTGACTGTAAAAAGACTGTGTACTCAGTATTACATGACGGTCTCATGAGCAAATTAGGGGCATATGAGCAAAATAGGAACATAAACAAAATCACCATAATTTGGGTGCATAAGCAGGAGAAAAAAACACTTCCCAAACAGGCCATTTCAAGTGGGGACAGAGGAGCCTGGTTTGTTCATCATGTCCATTAATAACTGATTTGTATGATAGCAAAGATAATACAATTTTATAAGCTGGGAGGCCTTGTAAAAAATACAGAGGACAGGATCGGAATTCAAATTGATCTAGATAATGGGATGAGATCTGTAAGCTGAAACTCGAGGAGGACAAATGCAAAATACTGTGCTTAGGCAGGAAAAATCGAATGTACAAATACAAAATGAGAAATAACTAACAAAGCATCGCTGAAAGGATGATGATACCAATTACTTTATCACTTCTGTCTGTGTGCAGAGTATTTCTTTTCTGATTACAATGGTTAACCTAGAATTTACTGCTATGTACAGATAGTGTTGACGTTGACAGAGCTGGTGGAAGTTCACACTTTTTTATTTTTGGCAAAGAAAATTTCTGTTTCCAAGGTTTATTCATTAAAAAGTAACTTTCTGGAGGGGAGCTTAAGTGGAGAAAAAAGCCAGTGTTGCCCAACAGAAGTGACCCCTTCTCATTTAAGGCAGAGTTTTACTCTCGGCATAGCAGTACTGTGTGCAGTGTGCCGTTGTGTGCCCATGAGCCCTCCGAGCCCTGGACTGTCCATCCCCGAAGGACAGAGCTCACTGTACTCATCCAGTCCAGCCCTGTACCTACCACTGCTTGCTGGTTAAGCCAAAAGACAGAGGAAACCTCAGAAATGGTCACTTAACAGTTACCATTCCCCAAAAGGTGTTATTTTTAGATCCAGCAGCAAGGGTCGTGAAGCACAAGTTTAAGAGGTCTTTCATGTTTCCATACCAAGTAATAAGATGCTCCCATTTACTAATACAAATATTTAAACCATTTTCCCATCTCTTCAGGTTTTTCCTATCATGAGTATCTTTGGTCAGCAGATTGCTGGTGTGACATGAGTTGACATGAATCCAGGCTGCGATATCAGCCATAACACAATGGAGGAGGTTTCCTGGTAAAAATACCGGTGACCACTCCTTAGCACCAATTCTGCTCAATTGGCTTCCCTTGAGGTTTCCAACCCTGCCAGAGTCACTCTAATGCCTGTGTCCCTTCAGTTTAAATTGCTGGAAATGGTTCGCAGAAGAATGCAGAGTGCTGAAGTGAAAATTAAAGCAACACTTACTTACCTGAAGCCGTGGATTTTTAAACTTGGCTCTGTTTGGCCCTCACTGGGTTCCTCACATGCACTGGAGGCCACGGCTCCACCAGGACAGGCCAAGGAAAGTCACTTATACCCTGCTCTGTCTCACACAGACATGTTATTTTCCTCGATTCATACAAAGCCTATCTAATAAGGCAGGAGAAGAAACTGCCTCTTTGTTTATTGGAGAGATAACAATAGGTTCCTATTCTAAATCCCGAGGCAGTATACAGTATAGGGGACAAACAACAGCTGTCATGAGCCAAGATCTCTTGTTGTTGTTATTGGTTTTTTTTAATATCATCATCAAAAGTTCAAAACAGATTTTCAGCCAAGTTTATCACCCCTGATACAATTCCACCAACTCAATAGAGTTAGAGTCTATATGAAATAAGCTTCTCCTAAGAGACAATAGTGACAAGAAGAGACAAGCTTTCGACATACATCCAGGCAAAGTCATCCCACAATTCAGTGTGAATGCATCCTACCATGCTGGGGACGATGTTCAGTTGGTTTTGGTTTTTTCCCCTTTTTTTCCCCTTCCCCCATGCAAAGCTCAGTCATACAAAAGAGAACAAAATATTTCACCTCTGAATCCTGCATGTCACTATTAGGAACTAAATGCTGGCAAGAATCTGTGGGAATGGAGAAGTTGTATCATTCCTCTTCTTCTTGACCAGTGGCCAAGTGATAGCTACCATCGTCACTGTCGTGATTTCTGGTTTTCTGCATGTAGAAATGAACAGGTCTGGGGCTTATGCTCACTCACCCCTCACCCTTTTCCTCTCCGCTGGTGCAGGGACGGTGCGGGAGGTCCCGACCCCCACGGCTGTGTCGCGCAGTGCCTCTCCTCCGGATGGCCTGCAGACCTGCAGAGCAGGGAGTGACAGGCGATGCCGGTGTCCCTGACCTGCCCCGCGTGTGCAGTGAGCCCTCGTCCCTTTCTGTGCCTCCATTTCCCTTCTGGGTGAGCACCTGCCCAGACACACACACTGCTGTGACGTGCTCCCAGCCCTGAGCAGGGAGAGCAAAGCAATAGCTTGGCCAGATGTTTCCTACCGCCGAGGAGAGCGGAGGAGGAACGAATATCCCACCGGAGTACGACTGCAGTCCAAGAGAACAATTCCTGAGCACACGCATCTTCTTCCAGCTCCACAGCCCATGAGAGTGCTTAAGATACAAATCTCAAATATTTAGAATATTAACATCTATCAGTTTCACACATTCCTTAAAGTAGCATATTTCTTGCATGACTGATCCTGCCATATGGTAACATTAGCCTGTACCATTACCATCTGGCTCAGCCTTAACTGTATCAAAAGCATTTTGACAGGAGGTAGCATCTTTCCTTTTCCACCCCTCCTTCTCCTCCCGCCAAAACCTATATGATTTCTCCTCAAATGAACCCAACTTTTGGTCCTGCCTGAGAAGGTTGTCTGTATATTCTGTCTAGGAACTAGCTCTTTGCTTTCAAATGCTTTGCATTCAGGAAGCAGAACTAAAAGCCAGGAACAAGGGAACTCCCAAACTTCTTTCCCAAAGGAATTTTTAGTGTTTGTTAGGACAAAGCCAAGAGAGAAGCAGTGGGTCCTGGGTGTTATGCACTTCTTCCATTCTCTACTCAAATACATGCTCCATGAAAAAAATTGTTCCTTAATCAGTCCTGACTTACCCTGTTACCATTGCTAGTATATACCTTCATTCTTGCCTGACAAAAAAGAAAACAAAAAAGGAAACACAAATCTCTTGCCCTGTTTCTTCTCCCTTATTCATAACCACAGATATTTTTATGATGCCCTCTGCTATGTTCCTTTTCTAAAGTAAACCACATCCTACATCTCCATGTCTTCCCTTCAGTGTCCTTTCGGGTGGAGATATGGGATCCTGAGTGAGCCCACCAGATACTAATACAATATTGATAATAGTGGCAAATGCAGAAATGGTAATAACATAACCTATTGTGTGCAGCCTGTCCTTTTGTGCTGGTTCAGTGACCCAGTAGCCCGTAAAACAGCCTCTGCTGCATCAGAGCAGTTTGCAGGTAGGCTGGGGGCCCTCATCCGTGCTTGCTCTCTTTGTCCTGCTGCCACTAATCCTCTCCATTATTTAGCACACCGATACATAACACTCCTGCACCCACCCAGGCAGGGAGTCAATTCAAATGCAGCTGAAAGAGGAGAATTTGTCCACAAACAGCAGGTCGTAATGAGATAAGGTTCTCACGGCTTCTCTTGCGGCTGGTGAGCAGGAGCTGGTCCTTCATGTGCTTCAACAGCACTGTTCAGCTTTGAAAAGAAAACCAAAATCCAGCACTGTAACAATAACAGCGGCACGTGAATGACTGCCTGGCTGCAGATTAGGAAGAAAGCGATACTCTTCAAGTGTCATCAGAATAATAATAATAATAAAAAATCACTTAAAATGGTCAATGTATTTTGCCTGTACAGTGTTGCAGTGTGCAATCAGGAAGGTCACCACAGGAGGGAAGCAGTGTTTCACTTTTGTTTCTTTAGTAGGCAAGGCTAATTTTTTTTTTTAAAAAGTATATTTTGACCATTAGAAAAACCTCCCTGTTGTGACAAAGCAATAAATATCTCTTATACAGAGAATTTAAGTTGACAGGAGCTGGTTGGGACGATGGGTTAAAAAAACCCTGCTTTCAGAACAGCTTGCAGAATTCAGAATTGATTAAAAATGAGAAGTATGTTTAAAGGGAGAAGCAGCAATAAAGCTGTCATGAGACAGAAAATGAAAGTGGACAGCTCACTTGGCAGCTGCCTTCATGCATGCCTGTCACAATGGTACCTCTGGCCAACAGCTAATAGTTTAAGATATATGGTCCCTCTACCCAGTTAAAAAAAAATCAGTTTGTATGTTCTTGATTTCCAGTGCAGACAAGAAATGGAACATGTAGTGGAATTGCTTATATACCTATAGTCTGAAGTTAGAGCACCTCTTTTCCTGTATAAATTGACAGATGTAACTTCACAAAGTTCTGGTTTTAAAGACATGAACAAAGAGAGAAATATCTGACTAAACTCTGGGCTGATTCATTTATCCATTTTCAAGGTTTTCAGGCTAAAAAGCAGAATATTTCCATGGTCCCTGTAAAATAACATTGGTGCTGAAATGCTCAGTGAACAGTGAGCTTTCCCTCAGCAGACAGGCTGGAGGCAGAGGGTAGTGCCACTGGTGCATTCCAGGCAAAGCAAAACTGCCAGCAAGGAATATTTGGGGGAATTTTGTGGGTTTCTGCAGTAGAATCCACCACCCCTGGAGATTCCTCCAATCACCTCTGATGCTGCACGTTAAATAGCGATTTTTAGCCTTTCCAGTGACCCCTTTTCTACAGCAATTGAGGATAGAAACCACAGAGCTTTGCAGAAATGTATAAAAGAAAGCTGAAATATCACCATTCCTTCGTTATTAACAGAGAAGATATAAAGAGCCTGCAAAAGTAGTCCACAGCAGTAGGAGCTGGGCTTGGCAGAGGTCAGGAGAGAAATGTAACCTGCTCTTCACAGCGATATACTCTCCAGTCCACGGAAGTTCCCTCAGAAGCTGCAACTTCCCATCCCAGCATTTCCTGCAGCAGAGACGTGCCAAGGCATTGGGAGTGGCGTGTGCGTGCTCCCGGAGATCCGCTGCGGGACGGGCACTACCGGGGGGCACAGGGGAGGCACAGCCAGGACTAGGCAGACATTCCCTCTGTCTGTTTGAGGTCAGCCAGCTCTGGACGTCCTGCTGTCTGATGGGGTTCCTCAGCCTCAGGGACCCCCCTGTGCAGTAGATTTCTTTCCTTTGGTCATTCCAGGAATACAAACTCTGCCCGGTTTAACACTGTTTTGATACAGCTTTGCAGTCTCTAGGTGGTGGAGATTGATACCAGTCACTTTTCTATGGCTTTCTAAGGGATGGATTGTATTAGCTTGGAGTCAGCCTAAAAACTGCCGGTAGAATTTTGGAATGGGAGCCGGTGTTCCTCAAAATCGAATCTAAATGTAAGTACTGTGCATCATATGGCGGCACGGAAACCTCCATCATGTCACCTGTGAAAATGAGGCTGCAGCCTCATTAGCTTTCAGGAAGAGAGCCATGTGGAAGTAAATCTGAAAATAGCAACTTGCTAAATTTCTTCAGACTTTCTGAGGAGGAAGACAGACTCAGCATCACACAGTGGTTGGACTCCACGGTTCTTTCCTGCTTCTGCTTCCTGTGGGACCTTTGGCAAATAACCTCATCTCTCTTGTCTCCCTTTTCCATCTGTCAAAGGAGGATGAAAGAGATCTGGGTAGACTTTCACTTACAGTGATAAGACTTTGATACTACAGTCCCGGGTAGCACTGATACAAATCAAAATGTTGATGCCTGAGACAGAAGTTTCAGCACTGGTGCAATTTGTCAGCATCTCATACTTGTTCCCACGCAAAGATGAATCATCAGAGAACAAGGATTTGTCATACTGTATCATCATGTGATGGCAAAAACCACCACCATTGACTGCAAGCAAACAGTGAGATCCCAGTTGGAGAGAAAAACTGGTGAAGTATCCAAAATATTTTAACATACTGGAATATATAGGAAATAACCCTGACAATGCAAATGTAATTCCACTTAGTGCTTTTCCACCTGCTGCATTCCTTGGGCCATGAACCCCATCACTCTGGCCCTCCTGGTACAACATGCAGTCCAGTAGCAGCTTGTGCTGAAAGAAAATCCTTTAGCTGTTGGCACTGTAGGGGTTATGACCCACAAAGAATAATTTCCAACCATATAGGGCAGTTGTACCTATATGGAATAGTCAATTCATTACACCATTCAATTTGTGAAATGACACTTCTGATCTTCAAAGTGTTTTACATCCCACACATTGCAGGTAGTTAACAAGTAATAAAGAGTAAGAATTAATTAATCCTAGCCATACCCCCAAGAGATATGTAGACAAACATTAATCTACCGATAGAAATGGAGCAACCGAGGTTATGTGACTTGTCCAAGGCCACAGTGGTATCTAGGGCAGAGCCAAGATTAGAGGGCAGAAACTCTGATTCCAAAGCTCAGAGCCTGCCTTTCATGATACTTATTTTGAGGAGGAATATAATCTCCAAAATAAATAATCTGTTCAGAAAAAGTCTTGGTTTGTCTTCTGTACTTTATTAGTGCATTGCAAGTACATCCTGATACATGGGGTCAGGCAGTCAATATTGACTTTGGCCCATCCTGTGTGTTTATATACACGCAAATACATATATCTGTATTATATACAGTATGTGTGTGAGAACAACAAGGTATCTAATTAAAGAGTTTCATACCAAATATGCAGAATAACAAGTGTCAATGTGTTATTGCAAAGCTCCACAAGCAGACCACTGTCTGAGTGTGGACATACTTTCCCACGCCAGCTCGCAGTCCTGCAGCCACCCCGTTAGGGAACAGAGTCACATTGTATTTAACCCCCTTCAGCCTCACTGATGGGCATTTTTGGGATCTCACTGGGCAGGATGATATCCAGAGATAGAAGTCCTCCCAGTACGCATCCCGCGAGCCTCACTGCAACCCATGCTTTCTCTGCAGAATTACCATACTCCGATGATGATATACCCACATCAACACCTACGCTCATGAAAATTTGCAAGCATCCTTAACTTTCGTCTGTATTCCTACAATTCTGAACAAATTACGTTCAATCCAAAATAAAAAAAAAATATACCCAGCATACCTTTGATTATACCTGTGTATGTTCAGGCAAACCCCCGTGTGGCCCTCAGATACAACCTGAGAAGAAAACTAGAACAACTGAGCTTTATGTGTTTCCTTTATCTGGTTCAAACTTCTGCACAGGCAAGGAATTTTTGCTTTTCTTGTAATTAGTGTGCATGTGTTGAGGCTCTAATAATCTTTCCTTAGGTTTTCTCACCAGTCCTGACCTTCCTATTTGGACCCATACAGCAGACCAGCTCTACATCTTTTTGTTCTCGGATGATAAAGTGCTCAGCATTTTGCACTCAGCTTATCTCATACATTTGGGATTTTAATGATCGACACAAGTGCCTTCCCAAAGGCTGGTTGGTCTTTCGGTATGAAGATTATGTAGGAAAATTAATGGTGGAAAAATGGGTTTGTCCATCTGTTCCTTTCACTGTGGTGACTATGAGCTCTACAAACAGCTATGCTATTTTAGTTCTAAAAAATACATTTGCAGTGTCTTCTTTAAGGAGGTAAAATATGCTCAGCTTTTGTTTTCTGCTATTTTGTGTATCAGAACATTATGCTGCCATGTACAGCAGAGCGTGCGGGGAACCCAGAGCACAGTCTGTTACCGTGCTTTATTTTTTGCACTGTCTGCTTCCATTTTTCAATGTTCTGACTTACTGCTGGTTGTTTCAAAGAGCTACAGTGCATCTGATAGTGTATGAACCATAACTGCCCGAATCCACGGCGAGATTGCTACCGAAATAATATAACCCCTCCAGGCGTGAAGCGCACAAAAGTCAAACTTTTCTTCTCGGGATGGAAGTCTGGTGCGGATTGACCAAGAGGTACTGATTTTGCTTAGTTTTCTTTTAATTTAAACTGGCAGTCCGTTAACAGAGGTGGTTGGACGATGGGTGGGATACAGGTTTATCTCCGAGCGCGCGCGTACCGTCTTTTCGTGTGCAGACATAAATAACATAGGAAAGCACGGGAAAGCCCGGGACCGCACAGTAAGAAAAAAAATAACTCGCATCTCGCCACCTAAGGCCCCGGCGACCCAGCCGGCCCGGCCAGGCGGGCCCTGCTCGCCCGACCCCTGCGCCCTCCCAGCCTGGAAGCCGCCCGGGGCCGCGCCTCAGCGCTGCCCGCAGCCGGGGGCGGTCGGCCCCGCACGCCCCGGAGAAAGCCCGCGGCTCTCGACCTCCTCCCCCGGCCGCGCTGCGCCCCGGCCCGACCCCTGCGGCGGGGCCGATCGCGGCGCCCCGGGGCCGCCCGCCAACTTCCACCGGGGCTTCGCCCTGCCCGCGGGGCCGCCGCCCCTGAGGGGGGTGGGGGGGGCTCGGGGCGGCCTCAGGCTCGGCGGCGCCGGGCCGCGGCCAGGCCCATCCCGGCCTAAGGGGCCGCCGTGGCGCCAGGCCGGGCCAGGGGAGGCGGCGGGCTGACCGGGCCGGGGCCGGGGCGAGCCCGGGGCCGGGGCGGGCCGGAGGCGGAGCCGGGCGGCGGGAGGAGGCCGCGCCTCGGGGGCGGCGTTGCAGAGCGAGGAGGCGGCTCCGGAGCCAACGCGCCTGCCCGGCCGGCGGCGGAGCTCGGCTACAGGGGGAGGGGGGTGGGGGGGCGGCTCGGCGGCGGGTCTGCGGGCCGGGCGGGCCCCATGGGCGGGTGTGTGGGCTCCCACCACGACTCCTCGGGCAGCCTCAACGAGAACTCGGACGGCACCGGAGGTGAGCGCCGGGTCCCGGGTGGGGTTGGGGTGGGATGGGATGGGGGGGGTGGGCGGCCGGGCCACCCCCGGCGTCGCGGCGCGGGGGGGGGGGGACACGGACCCCGGGTCGGGCGCTGCGGGCCGGGGCCTGCGGCGGGGGACGCGCCCGGGGCCGGCGCCGTGTGAGGGAGCCGCGCTGCCCTCGCCGGCCTCGGGGCGCCGCGCCCGGCTTTCCTCCCTCCACACACACACACACCCCCCGCGGCCGGCCCCGGCGCGGCCTCCCGGGCCGCAACTTTCCTGGGGCGGTGGGGGGGGGGGGTGTGCGGGGCACCCCGGCCCGCGTACAGCGCCCGGGGGCTCGGCGGGGCGGCCGGGTGGGCGCAGCCCCGGCGGGCGGAGGCCCCCCCCGCCCTCGGACGCGGCCCCGTGGCTGGGGGCTCGGCGGCGCGGCCCCTCCGCCGGGCCGGCGGGGCCGGGGGGCGGGCGGCTGATGAAATAAAGACGGGCTGGGGAAAGGGCCTGCCTGGGGCTCCCAAACTTTGTTTTCCTTGGGCTCAGCTCCTTGTGGTGTGCGGAAAATAATTCTTCAGATAACTTAGATCCTGGCACTGCTGCGGGTTTGGGTTTTCGTTTTATTCTCTCCAAGAAAGATGGATGCTTTCCTCCAGCCTAAATCACCCGTGCTAAATAATCAATTTCCAGCGACTTCAGATGCTGGAGCAGCGCGTTCTCACTCGTGTGCAAGCGCATACCTACTCGGCGAGCGTAGCTGATGTGGAAACGCTGCTGCAGCGTAAGCGGCCTTTACCCGTAACGTTTTACTCTACCTAAATGTCTGAATGATTGCTTTTTCAACGTTCTTAGGTTTGTGGACCCCTGATGTTCTCCAGCTGAGCTGTACATGCTTTATAGTCTTTTAAAGTCAGCCTACCAACAGGACACTTGGCTTATAAGTAGTCCTCACACATACAGGGTCCACAGATCTCAGGTTGAAAATTGCTGACCTAGGTCTACATTTTCCCCTGTGCTTTATGGAATATTATTTGTCAGTCTGGTTTTATTTCGGATGCCCCACCTGGTAGATATTCTGTTGTATCAGTGACCTTGCTGTCATTCCATAATGTAAAAAAAAAATAAAAATGCAGCACTTAAAATTACATCTGAAGCAGCCACCTGCTGATTAATGCCAGATACATAGTTCACAGAAACACCAGAAAGTCCAGCTGCTAAGAACTGTGTAGGATTTAATCACATCATTGTCATTAAAGGGAATTTTATAGCTTTGTCTAGCGTGAGTCTTCCTTACCCTTCCCCTCTATTTAAAAAAAAAAAGGGGGAAGAAGCGAGTTATCTAAAATGCACCCGTACTAAGCAGACTTACCAACCAGTAAAAAATGCAAGAGTGTCAGTGCGGAAGTGACCAGAGGATACTAAAAGTCACAAAAAATAGAATGGCAGGAATCATTACATACCCAAAAAATCGTGACTGAAAAATAGCATTAAAAGCTACGTTGACGTTTTTTTTCAGAAACCTGCTTCAGTAGCTAGGTGATAGGAGGTGAGATCATGTCACAGAAATAGCCTCAGTTTAATTTCCTCACTCTTATCTTGCCTGTGATGTCGAATGAATGAGGTGGGAGGGAAAAAACTATCAGAGTTTGGCTGATAATGTAAAATAGTCTTATTACACGCCCAGTAGCAGCACATGAGGTGGGCAGTCTCCATCCAAGTTATCTACAGATTGCTGTCCCGGATGGACTTACTGGGAGCATGTTCCTGCTTTGGCGTTCACATGGCATGACACACTGCTGCTTTGGGGTTAAATAACCTATTGTGCTTGGTGCATTAGAACAGCAGCTGGGTTTTTCAAGATGTAAGAGATGCAAAATGCATGTCAGCTGGCTTGTGTTGATTCATGCTCTAAGGATAATGGTCCTTAAGGTTGTCTCGCTGAAGTGAGAAGTGATGAAATTTCAGTTGAATTATGGGCTGCTTGGGACTGTCTTAAACAATCAGCTACAGCGTGCAATAGCCTGTTTTGTAATGTTACATATCTGTTCCTGCCTCTCAATAAGAAAAAAAGGGGGTGTAGGTTAAGCTGAAAGAACCGCAGAATATCTTTTATAAATCTGACTCCTGAGATGTCAAAGTCCAGCCTGCAGGAATTCTTAGCTTTACAAATTCTGCAAACGTGCCCATGCCAAGTGTGAAATCTGACTTGCTCTCTCAAGGGAGCTTATGTCTTGAGGCACCAGCAAGTGAACCAGCTGAAGCACAAGCGAACACAATTTAGAGACTGGAATTGCACAGAAAGGCAACTTACTCCTGTTACCCATATAAGGCTCATTTCCTCCAGCTCCTAGGCTGTGACCTACTCTGGTGTATTTGCTTTCAGATTGCTGTCAATAAGCAGGGCCAGATCATTTATAAGTCTCAGAAAGGTATTTTGGAACAGAAACATCTCAGTTCTAACCAGAGTGTTGCCAGTGATGGAGTGATTTTGGGGAGGCTTTGTCTTTTCCCCAGAATGGAAGAGTTTCTTGGAGAGTTATGAGTGGCCAAGAGATTGATTAGGCAGTAATAGCAGTGCTTGATGCTGTGTAAAAGTGGGAGCTGGATCTCAAGTCTAATTCATACTGGTCTCAATCCATTACAGTGCTGTGGGGAGCTGGCAAAATCTTCCTCGATTGAATCACTGGACTCGAGATGAGGATTTGCCACATGCCCATATTCTCCTCAGTCCTTTTGTCAATCACTGGCACTTCCCATTACTTCTCTGCTGCTCGGCAAAGCTGACAGCGTGCCCTGACCGTGTGCGCTTCCTTTGTCTTTTACTGTTGGTATTTTTCAAGGTCAAGATGCTTGCATGTATATGGAGAGTCATTTCATATACTCAGGTGTGTCTCTGTGTGTAAGATTGAGTTAATAAAAAATACCAGCTCTCCTATGTATGTGTACCAGCTTATTGCATGTTTCTGTTCACATTGACCGAAGCAGGAGGAGTCTGTTCCTTAACAAGAATTAAACAGATGCTACTCTGCCCATCCTGCTGGAAATGAAATGGTCTTTGCAGATTGGTACCAGCTGTTTCATTATCACTGCTCTTTTTACCAAGTTTTCATTTTAACAGAATATTGTTTGTTGTATTTGGGGAAAAGTTCCTGCCTCGATAATTGGTGCGTTGTAGTCCTGCAAAGCGGTATTGTGGTGGGTGGGTGCCGTGGATGGTGAGATGGATTTATTGGTGACTCGTTAAAGGAGATACAAAGAAGAATAAAACATGATCACTAGGTGGTTTATAGACACAGGATTTCCCCCCCTCATCCCTTCAGCTCAACTGTCTCCCATCCGGCATTCCAAGCTTTCAGGAGCCGAGCACCACATCTGTTCTTGCTGTGCCTTGTCAAAGGTGACTGAGTTTCTGCAGGATGGTGAGACTGGGGGAGAAATAGCTGTTCTCTAGCCACTTACAGGTTATGTGACTTCTTCAGCTGTGTAGTTGGAAAAGCATTGTGTTTGGAGTTAACTTGGAAAACTCTGCGCTTGTGCCTGTGTGTAAGGTTTAATAGTTCATCAGGTATGTACAGTTTAGCAAAAACAGGGGAACTTGCACTGCCAACTTACCATCCCTACAGGCAAGTCCTTTCTGGAGGGCTCTTCTTAAATTTCTTTTCTTTCTTTGGAGGGGAGCAGTGGGATGGAAAAGGAGAAACATGAACCCGTTCATTTTCTTCTGGCAAACTCTTACCCCCGTTAGAAGTTGCATATTACTTTGTCTTACTTGGTAAAGTTCAGCGAGACAGTTATTTGTGTGGAATAACGAAAGGGCAGGAAATCCAGTGTCTAGAAGTATGGGCATGACAAGTCATTACAGATTAAGCCTTTTGGCTGCAGCTGTCTGATTGCTGCTGCGCTCTCCTTGACACGATGTTTGCCTGCCTGCTGGAGTTCTTATCACCCTTCTTTGTTATAAAAGATGCTGATTCTGTTTGAAATTTGTCTTCTTTACTGCTGCCCCTATCACCCAGCAGTGATAATAGGGACAAGTGGAAATAGGGCTGCATATTTGACTGACACGCTAGAATAGGGATTACTAAAAATATAAATTTCTCCTGCAGTATTTGATGCAGTGCTAGCGCTTTGTTAACTTCTGCAAAGCCAAATATTGTGCTCAACCTCTGCTTTCGGTAACTGGACAACAGTTTCTTAAATATTTTCCTTAGAGTACTGTGCAGTGCTGCATATCACATGTCTAATTTGAAGTTACAATAACTGCTTTCATGGTGCTTCTATGGAAGACTGACCAAGGGAATTTGCATATTAAGTAGTCAGATTTGTTGCTCACAATTGGACTAATACAGTAGGGCTATGCACGGCTTGCACGGGGTGGGGGGGTTAAACAAGCATCTTATGACTGAGCAGTTAATAGCATTTGGTGCCTACCCCTTGTATTGGAGCATACAAAGAATCTCCCACTTCCAGATTGCATTTTGGTTATTTTAGCTGTTGGTTGCAAGCTGTGATGGTGCATGCCTGCACGCAGCACCTTTCTGGGGTTTCATTGACATCTAAAGGAGGTAGATCTAGACTTCAGGTAGCTCTTGCTGTTTTGTAATGCAACCCTGAAATACGGTGCTGGACGTGTTTTTGCAAAAGTAATATTAAATCAGAGCTGGCATTAGCTGTTAGGTCTTACTGTGGCTTTTTTTTTTTTGATGGAATAATAAGAAAAGCTTAGCATGGCTCTTACAACTTGCTCTAAATCTCTCATGATCTCCACAAGAGTATGTGTGGTTTTTATCAGGGCTTTGAATAAAAGTAGCCTTTAATGACTTGGTTTCCTAAGGGCTGGGCACCCACAGCCTCCTTGAGATTATTAGGGTCTGTGGATCTTGTGCTGAGAACACCTGATAAGTTAGTCCCAAGTATTTTTCTACTGGAATATCACTTTGATGGTATGACACTTTTCATTTGTAAACTAATAGACTTTGTTTTATTTCTCAGGTGATAATAAGTAACTCCTAGAAAATGAAATAAGGTGTTATTTTTACTGTTAATAAGGGCTGACGAACACAGCTGTTCAGTTTCCTTTTTGGCATTGTTCCTCCATGTAATTGTTTGTTTGGTTTCTAGATGAAGTGATTTGTTTTAATTTCTCTATTTGGGATTTCAGTGTTGAAAGCAGCAACATCCTCCTTCACTGAATATTAAATATGATAAATTGAACACCCATTGTGCTTTAGAGATTTTTGATAAATGGAAAATATTATTAGTTGCCTGTTTGAATAAACTCTAAAAAGCAGCGATCCACTCTTGTTGCAGCAGGTAATATGATAGCTATTATTTTTCATGTGAATGTTGAATAATATAATTCATGAGTCACAAATTATAGTTGAAGCCAGAAGTAAAGATTTGCCTTATAGTTAAGTCTTGCCAATTCCTGCAAGTCTTCTTGCAGGTAAAAAGGATGAAGTTGGCCCCAGCTGATCTGGTTACCCAGCTCCTGAAAAAAAGAAAGAAAATAAATATCTGAAAAACTTCAGACCAGATGACCATGTTTGAGAAATGAATACGACTGCTCCTTTGCTGTTTTATGAGCAACAAAGGACTCTGATGCTCATAGGGTTTGATGTAAAAAGCGCTTTCACCCTGTCTTGCACAGAAACGCTGTGCATAAAAGTCAGTTATGTTTTTAGGCAGTTGTTTCCAATTTGCTACCTCTGCTTCACTGCCTTAAAATTCAGACTCCTTTGATGCAAATACTTCAGGGTTTGGGTTTTTTTTTTTCCCTCTTAGTCCTTAATTCCCCCCCCCAATTGCTTATGCCTGCTACAGGAAAGTACCTTGTGCTGGCCAGTAGGTGCTTCATGATCCTCCAAATTCTTTCTTGCCAGATTCAAAATGACTTTTTGAGCGTGACTGGTGCAATATGTCCATCTTCCCCTGCAGAGAGGCCAGATCCCAGTGCGTCTGCAGCTGTGCAGCATGGCTTTCCCAAGTAATGCATGCTCTGAAAGAAAATGCAGGAAAGGCTTGGTTTTCCTTCCCATGGGGTGTTCCCCGAGAAGAGGCGCAGCTGGGTGTACAGCTGCGAGCTTTCCCTTCCCAGAGCTGGTGCATCCCTGTCTCTGGAAGGGAAGAGTATTTCTATGGGGCAGTTCTGCCACCCAGCAGCCAGGACGAAGCAGGGAAGTCTGCGTGTGGCATCTCTTGGGCGCATAGTGCCTAAGTGGCAGCTTAAAGGCAGGAGCCATTTGTTCACCTTCATCTTTCCTACATGCAGGTGCTTCGGTTGAAGTTGGTGGAGGTTTGTGGGTTTTATTATTCTTCCACCTGGAAGCTCTGTAGGACTCTTCTTTCTTTTGCAAAAGTCACGATTTGAAATTGAGCCTTTCTAAATCTTCCTAATTCTAGTTTTAAAAGCTGCTCCACTTAGAGAGCTGTAGTCATCATGATTGTAGTAAAAATAGAGTAAGCAGGCGGATGAGTTGGTCCTCAGGGATGTCTTGCCAGTTTGGGATGCTGAATTTCAACATGCGGAAAGGTGCTGACCTTGGGTAGATGCCAGGGCGATGCAAGTGTTGCATGCGTACGGTGGGCTTTGAGAGGCATCTGCTTGCTTTGTTTACTGAAAACCTATGGGCTCTGTTTGCTCACAGCGATGCTAAGCCTTTGGCGTTTGTATTGTAACTTGGCAGGGCTGGCGAATCTGCATGTCGGGAGTGAGCACGAAGGGCACATCGGATCCGCTCGCTGGGGAAGCGCCTGTGCCATGGCTGCTGGCCCCACTGGTGGGGGGCTGGTGCCTGGCATCGCTCGGCATGGGAGGCTCAATTACCCGAAATCAGAAGGGAAAGGCTATGAAGTGACCTGTTCTGTGAAGCAGGTGGAGTACAAGGAAGAATAAAAAAGCTGAAGTCAGTAACCTGGTTTCTGGCTGTTGAATGAAACACTTTACTTGCACTCTTGAGGTTTTCAGTTACAGCTTAATCTGCTGCCTCTATGTTGTCTGGCTGAAATCTAGGATTTGAAGAAAGAAGTGTTACACTACTTGGGAAGCAAAAGAGTGCAGGTTTTGGTTTGTTTTTTGTTTGTTTGGGTTTTTTGTTTGATTTTGGTTGGTTTTTTGTTTTGAAAAAAAAAAACCCAACCCTTTTTGCTCATATTGTGATTGTGTTTCCAGTGGGGAAAAGTGCAAAATCTGATGCAGTGTTTCCTACTGAGTTACCAGTATCAGTCGAAGAGTGGCGCATCCAAAAGCAGCATCAGTGCTTGTTGGACTGTTTGTACAGTTCATGGAAAACACCTATAGCATAGTATGTAACTTGATATTTTACTGTCTTGAACTGTGTGCAGTAAAATATGCAGGACATGTAATGTGGTTTATTTAAGGTTCAGCTGGAACCTGAATTTTGCATTTGCTGCCTTCTGCTGACCCTGGGCTGATCTCGCAGCTATTAGCCAGGTAGTAGCTTTGTCTCCTGGCACACTCAGATTAGGTTTGTGCAATGAGAGGTGGACAAAAGATGGGGCGGCACAAACTGCGTAAAGGGTTTATGTTATGTTTCCCACCTTTGAAGTAAATTAAAAGCTATGTCTTAAATGCTGAATGGGGCTGGAATTTCTTAGGCTACCTTAAATATTTAAAGTGACATGAGTAGCCTGTCATCCTGAGACTTCACAGTACTGAGAGATGGAGGGGCACTGCGGGTTCTGCAGGTAATAGATGCATGACCAGTTAATACATGCTATCAATTTGCAGGAGCTGTTCTATATCCAGTTGACCTATTAGGGCCTAATGTAAAGCATTTGAAAATTGTACTTCATAAAGTAGAAATACTGGTGAGGATAGGGATCCTTGCTGCTGTGCTTGCGTATTAGATCACTTTAACAGCCCCTCCCTTCATCCTTTTCTCAATGTCCTTTTCTCTTCCCATCTCTCCCCCTCCTTAGTGAACATGATTTAAAAGGAAAAATTCAAAGCCCTGCTTGAAAGCCATTTGTGGGAGGAGATGGGCACAGTTCTGAAGAAATGATTCTTCACTTCTGTAGAAACTCAGATGTGCTGAAGAATTTTTTTATATATATATAGATGTATATATATAAAAAGACATCCTTGTGCTGAAGATTAGGTAGAAGGGAGGGGGTTTGGGGAGTTCTGATCTATCGTGTGGTTTTCCCATGTTCTCAAACATGAAAGAAAAGGCACTTTACAAATGGTAGTGAAGAGTGCTTCAGTAGTTTTCAGTGAGAACAGGTGCTGCCCAGGGGAAAAAGATTAGAGACTAAAATGTGAAAATGTATCATACAATGCTGTAGATTGCATGTTATCTTTGCACATGTTTAATAAGGAAAGATTACCCGTAAAACATATATATAGTCAATCTACCATTATTGACACTTTTCTATAAATAAATATTTTTCATAAAATGAAATTATAAACATTTTATAGTTCATAACAACTTACAGTTTATAATAATTAATAATAAATGTAGCAACTATAAATAATTCTCTTAGTTCAGACAACATATTGTGTAGGAAGGCATTTTTTACCTTTTCCCAGTTTGAGAACACTCTTAGGGCCTGAGATGGCATTGGGAACAGAGTACAGTAGTTTGAGGTTGGAAGCTTGTTACCTTTGTATTTTTAAAATTCAGTCATGGAGCTCAATTTCTGCTCTCACGCTGTGATCAAGGGCACTCTGGATTCATGAGAAGGATCTCTCGTGGCATTTACTTCGTCACTTTAGTGTTCCGTCACAGAACTATCATCTCCTGTGATTTCTTGTCTGTATGGGTAAATACAGTCTTTTTGTAAAAGAGTACCTTCAGAATAGCGGATAGTACCTGCAGCTGGCAAATGCCATTTTCTCCTGCCAATTTTTTTTGGCAACCTGCTGCTGCTTGAGCGCCTGAGCCTACTGTAGAGCATCAGCAATCACAGGATAATGGCTGGCTGCTGAAAAGGTAAATGGTTTAAGTAAAAATTGCTAATTCACACGCTTCATATGTACTGCATAAAGTATTTCTTGGCAAAGGTGTAGGGAAATGTTGCATATGTCATATATGCTCGACTTCTTAATGCCTTCAGAGTGTTTTCAGATGCATTTGTTTTAGCTTTGGTGCAAGTAAAAGCTGTGTACATCAAAATAATTTCTTTAATGCGGGATGCTTAGCTTTCAGTTGGACTCTCACCCGACAAACACTTCTGAACCTCTCTTGCGTGAATCATTGCATTGCATATATGTACCCCATGGGGGACAGGAAGGACCTGCTCTATGTGCAGGGCCATGCTGGAAGTTGCGGGGGGACACTCGATGTCTCTGAACATAGAAGCATGTTTTAGATGCTTTTTTTGGTGCAGGACTCTACTGCAGGTAAAAGTCTCGGTTCTACTAATTGCAGGCTCTGTTTGCTGCAAGCTTGTTAACACACGGACTGAAGGGAGGGTGAGAAGACATGGGCAGTAAGCAGTTTGGAAGTGTTAATGGGAAGCAAAGCATAGCATATGTGTTAAATAGTTTGGAAACCATAAACGTTATCTGAAGGTTGGACTAACAATTTCACTAACTCTTGCTGGATGTATTCGCAAGGAGGCTATATTTGGTGGCAGCAGTAGTTAAACATACGTTCAGATGAAGCTTAGCACTCGCAGTCCTTCACACCTCTAAGTAGCAGCATCCTTCGCTGTTCCCAGATTTGGTCTGGTTGCCTGTTCGGGATGTGATGCGAATGCCCTGCTTGGTGAGGGCGAGCAAATCTCTTCCTTTGCCTGTGCATTACGTACATTCAGTGCATGTAGTGAGCAAACCTGCTGAATGGGTGGTAGATTACAGGTCCCATCTGAGGGTTAGCACTTTGAGGGGCGAAGAAAGGGAAAGCTGTCAAATACCTATTTAAACTTTTTTTTTTGAAGAGTTGGAACTCACTTGTGAATTGCATGTTGATGACTTGGCTCAGTAAAATACATAACAGACTGATTTTTTTGTTAAATTTTTTTTTTTTTGCTATGTGCCTGCAGAAGTACATTAAAAGAACAAGGATTGCTATAAATACAAGCAATTATCAAATAAAAATATGTTCTGTAAAATGCTTATCAATATCCGATATTATACTAAGACAAGTTTAAATGCTAATTTGAGATAAGTTCTCTTACTCATTTGTGTGTTGGTTTTTCACATCCATAGATCTCTGTTGTATCTTTATCCAAATCTAAAACTAGTTCTGGTGCCAAAACAGCTTGAATTGCAACAGAAAACCACATGCGTATTGAAATCACATTGCTTGATTAAAGTCACATGCTTTAAATCAGTCACATATTGTATAGCCTCATGCCGATGTTACTTATAATGCAATGTCCCATCCCTGCCTTAACACAACCGAAACAAGCGCATTCATTGTATGTATCCAGGACACTCCAGCTGCTGCACTGATATTACAGCACAAAAATAGCTCCAAAAATACTACAAGCTCGGTTTTTGGCTTTAACTGAAACTCCTTCAAAATGGAACAAGAGGGAATAGACAATTTTAGTCTCCCCTCTGGGAGAAAAAAGGAGCAGCAGCAGCAGCATTGTCAGAACAAGCAAGCGTGGATATTGTGGTTTGGTATTGCAAGGCAATACCGGAATGAGTCCTTTAGGTGTAAAACAATCTAGTTCTTGAACTCTGGCTCATGGTAGAGACTTTATAAACCAGTGTGCTTTCTCTCAAAATGAGAAAAAACAATCCAGCATACAGAAAGATTATTTTCCTGTGAGTGTCTAAAATGAGTTTAACTGTATTTGGGGTATCTTTTTTCTTCTAAATGGCATGAACCCTTGGAAAACATACCAGGTTCTTCTCAACTGTGACAGAGCTGGCTGGGCTACCTACCGCTGACTTGGAGAGGTCATGATGTAAACAATGCTGTGTGTCCAGATACAGGTTTCCAAAAGCTTTTCTACCTTTTGTTTCTTACAGAGAGAAACACTACCAAAATATTCTTTTTAGAGTTAAAGGAAAATTCCAGCATTTTGTATACCTTGTGTATCTCCCATGGATTCTGTCATGCTGGTCTGTTCTTAAAATCACGTTTCTTTGTGGGAGATGCACTTACAGCTGGAATTGTGCTATTTCTGAGTACAAGTTGTAGTCTGGGTCTCTGTTGGGCTAGCTCATGAATACTGAATAAATTGAACCAAAGGAACAATACTGGCCCCAAAGAGTTTACAGTTTGATAACTGGCCCTTGCAGGTTTGCTGGAAGCAACTTCTGCATTTTCTGAACTGTCCTTACCCAGTTTTTTGGTCAAGTAAGCTTGACCAGAAGGGAGTTCTTGACTCCTAACCCTACTGTATTGCTGCTGGTTTTACCTTGCCTATTTAGCAGTAATTAATGCTCCGAGGTGCCCACGTTTTATAAGGTACCATCTCACTTCTGCATTGATTGGCTTCATAGTCCTTCACCCACCAAAGTCCAGTAAGGTGTTAGCAGAGGTGAGTCTTGAGATGTGTGTGCTTTGTCTGCCTGGGAAGTTTCACGCCCTTTCTAGCAGAATGGCTGGTCTGTTGTGCACCTAATTCTCCTAAATACTATTCTTCTAGTAATTAGGTTTAAGTTGGGGAGGAGGAGTAGTCATGGCTTGTGATTAAATTACCACTCTAGCTTTTTAGGCAGCTTGAAAGGTGAAATACTCCATTGGTTTTTGGAGTCAGTGCCCAGCAGCATGGAAAACATGGCAACCCCATTTGAAAAAAGAGGAATTTGGGTTCTTTGTTTATCTTTAACATAGCGGGTGTCACTTAGTGCTGCCAGTGGAGATTTCTAATGGTTTCTGACACAAGTCAGTTATGTAGAGACTGCTTACTAAACCAACTGGGAGTAGAAATTTGGTGGTGTATTAGTTGGTGAACCCTAAATGTACCCATCCCATTGATGGGGTCTAGCTAACTGCTTCACCCTGGAGTAGTGATTACACATGCAGAATGGGTGGGCTCTTTAACACTTCCCATTCCCAGCCTTCTTCCATCCCAGGACATGATCAGTCATGATCAGTTCCCAGGGAGCAACTTTTTCTCAAGAATTTGTAAGTAAACTTACTTAAAGCAGTGCTTACCACAGCTTCCTCAAAATACTACATTGGAAAATAAACAAGTCTTTCTTTTGCATTCTATATAATTGTTCACTTATGGAATTCCCTTTTTTTCTGGCTTTATCCATCCCAAAGACAACAGGTGTTTTATCTTAGGAATGCAAGTGCAATTTTTTTACTCCAGTTGTGTTCTTTCTGATGATTATATTCAGGGAGAATGGTATGCTGCAGGACTATGTAAGAAACAACATTAGCATTTTATCTTATTGTGGTGGGAAACTTATTACCAAGAGTTAATAATTTGCATTGAGCTCCACGTTAGTTAGGAAAATATTATAGATACTTGGGGGTGGGGGAGGAAGCATTTCCGTTCCTGCCAGTGTCCTACTTTGTTAACATCTCTTGGCAGGCTACATCCAGAGAGATGCTGAGAGCGCTGCTATCTGATAATCAAGCCTGTTAAAAAAAAACCCTATTTTATTTAGCAGTGACAATTCAGCTTAAAACAAGGTCGTGCAAAGTCCAAGATGGCAGTGCCAGCAAAGCCTTCTGTATTTCCTAGTTCAGTGCTGTGTCAAACAGAATATTCTGTCTTAGAAATTCTACCAGCTGATCTAATCTTGTCTTAAAACTCTTTCCAGGTTTGCCTACTCAAGTATGCTGTCGCTCTCTGATTGCTCTGCCTGCCAAATTTCCAAGCTGAATTCATCTTCCATTGATAAAGTGCACTTCTGGCTGTTCGGTGCAGTCACTCTTCCTTCTTTCACATGTCTCATTTCATTATTATAAATTAATATGAGGATTTTTTCCAGCTGAAGGAACTCTTGCCACGCAATTCAGATTTAGGTATCTGCACCATTTCTTCTCTTATTCTTCTTTTGAATCTTTTCAACTTTCACTTGTTTATGTTGAAGGTTAATAAATAAGGAACCCTTTTTCTCACAAAACAAGTATCAAGATATTTCAATGCAGATTATTATGTATTACAGTCAATTTTGGTGCTAAATGATGAGTCCCTATGAATGAGCTCTGTTCAGCTGGGGGAGCTGGGGTGAATGCTGCTGAGATGTGAACAATTTCTGGTGCATTTTTCTCATGCTCATCCTTAGCTTTTACACAGGTCAAAACATTAGGATTACACAGCTTTCTGTGGCCCGCCTGACCCCCCCCACGTGGCTAATACAGCCTGCTCTTTCAGTGGAAATAACAGTTGAGGCTGATTAACTGAGTAACAGGTACTTTATTGACCAGTCTTTAAATGTTCCTAAGACTAGCTTTTCCAAGCAGTGTGATTGCTGAAAATAGACATATTTCAAAGGCTTTCTTGGAGTGGCAGTTTGGATTGAGAGCTTGGAACGGTTTGGATCAGCTCTTGCTGTTGCAGGTGTAGGTATCTCACAAATTGGAAGACACAAGCTCTTCTGTGATAGCCAAGGGGAAAATGCTGTACTTCAGGGAGGGGAAATTATAGCTCTATCATTAAAATAGGGGTTGGTTCAGAATACTAGAGGTCAAACTTCCAGGTTTAGTATGAAGAGAACATGCAAAGAGGATTATTCTTCCTACTTGATTTTTTACAGCCCTCTCTAAGTAGTTGGTATTCATCTTGGACATACCCCAGCAAAGATTACTCTTCCCCCAGCAAAGGAATCTCTTGTTTCTTATTGCCTTTCTGATTATTATTTTTAATAGCCTCTGTTGCTAGTAGTGCCTAAATATTGCTGTAATGGAAGGGTCTTGAACACTGGCTGTAGTTCTATGAACCAAAGCTACAGCTTGAAAAGTAAACAGGAGAGAAACTACTGTTGGAAGAAATCACTGCCTAGGGCCTGGCCTGAGCTGAACAGAGCTGCTCGGTCTGCTCAAGTCCCAGCCGTATGCTTTCCATTCCGAGTTTTGATACAGGCTTTTAAAAGCAGGGAAACCTAAATACTTTCTTTGTGTATTTATTCTATTCGCTGGGGGATCTGAATGGCTTTCTTTCATGTTTACAATTTGATTGCTACTGTGATGGAGTCTGAAACGCAGCCCCAGTTCTGCAGGGTCTGGGGTTTGAGGCACCCTCGATCAGAGCTGCAGAAGTAGCACTTCATGGGCATGGTTTGCTCATTAAAGCACAGTAATTAGTACAGCGAGCTGGGTGAATCTGGAATGTGCTTGCATCCAGCCATTTTTGTGATTTTTTTCTTTTAACTGCTATAGCCAGCAATCAGCGTTTGGGGTTTGGGTTGTTTGGGTTTTTTTTCCCCTCAATGCTTTCAGAAGTCCCTCCACCTAAACAAAATAGTTATACCTGGACTGAAAAACCATTTTGTTTTCAAATGGCTGAAATAAGAATCTCTTTTTGCTAATGCATTCTCACTCATTACCAGTCAAAGTTCTCACCCTTTAAATTTGAAGCTAGGCTTATTTTCCCTTCAAGGGGAGAAGGAGTGAGAAGAGGGTCTGTCTAATACTGGGCAATTCTGCCTTAACTCAGAACCAAAGACTTTTCCTACAGAAACTTAACTCTCAAGTCCAGAATCAACATACTTATTTTAATCTGCTATTACAGCACTCATGTCTTAAGTTATGTGAAAAAGTAGGAAAAGTACATGTGTCCTGATGAACGATACTACTTTTGGTTATGAGTAGATGGTGACACTGGAGAATGTTCCTTTGAGCATTAGGGTGAGTACCTTTTTAGAAAAGACAAGCGTAGCCCATGGTCAAGACCTACTTCAGCTATTACTGGATGTGGAACAGCCGATATGGTTGCCAACATAATCATCGCACTGCCAGTTTTTAGCTTGCTCTGAGTTGTTGAGAATTAAATGCGTTTTCAATCAAATTACATTCCATAGTGATCCCTTCATTTGAAAGAAAGAGAAGTTACTTAAGGGATGTGCTGTTGTGTCTGTTGCAAACGCTGCCCTTCGGTACAGAACAAGCATCGCTCAATCGATTAATAGAGCTAAAAACTTACGTGCGCAGGGACTTTTGAAAGAGATCAAATGAATTTGCTAAAGGTGGAAAGGCTCTGGCTACTTTAATCTATCTTCATTTGAGCAATTTAAACGAAGAGGGCCATTTCCAGTGCCTACTCCAAGGTCATTCCATCTCACGGAAAGTAGCAGGCCCCTGCAGAGGGAGGTTCACAGCAGAAGCTGACATCTACACTCAGCATTGCTTGGAGGAGGCTGCCTTGTTTATGCTTCTAATTCGGGCACCTTTGGTTAAATGCTTGAAGTTGGATTGCATCAACAATCCTTGACCATAGACTACAATAGGTCTATTTTTTTCCCTGAGTACATCCACAGGGGGTTAAAATGGCCTTGAAAGGATGTAGTTTTAAGGCTACTTTGTTAAAGTGCTCCCGTTTAACAGCAGAGTTTTATTTTGCCTGGATATATGAGACATACAGATATATATATACAGGTTGCAACAAAGGCTTGCCTATTTTTCATTTTAGGTTAGGAAGATGGATGATAGCTTTATAATTATCTAAGCAATGTACTAGTGTCCTTAGGTATTATTACTTGTCTCTAACTCAGGGATGAATATGGTTTTCTTAACAAAAGGTGTACTTGAAAGGTAGGAGTTCCTTGTGGCTAAGAGGTTGGTATGTATAAAATAGCCAGACATGTGTGGTTTTCAAAAGGCAGTTTGCTCTTCTGAAGTTACCTGGGCATTGTTAGTAAACAGTACATAAAATATTGTAGATATGCTTTGTGCAATTTTAAAGAAATCCTGCTTGCAGATGGAAGTTAATAAAACTGAAGCATCACCTATTAGGAATAGTTTTAAAGGCTTTTTAATATCCAGCCTGTCCTGTAAACTATATCAGTATTAATCTGAACAACACTGAGAAGTAACTAACTTGTAGAACATGCCCAACTTGTCCTCTGCTAAAAAACCCCCAAACAAACAAAAAACCATCCCAAACCCTTGAATGCAGAGTTCATGTTTGCATCATCCCTGTGTGCTACTGGTTCCTGCCATCTCACATTGTGCACAAGGAGTGCACAAAAGAGGAAATTCTCTGTGTTTACCATCAAAAGGATTACTCAAAGGTAATTGTGCTAATTAATGATGTAATTATTAAACTATTGTTACTTATTAAATTATTTAACGCAACAGTGTAGGAAGTAAGTTCTTGGTCTGATTACAGAAGAATAGTTAGCGGATTTTTTTATTATTATTTTTTTTAATTCTTGGGTATGATTTGTTTCCCTTCCTTTGTAAGTATTGGAAAATAAATGGGAGCTTTGTTCAACCTGTGTGATGAACCCTCTGATTCTGCATGACGCTCGTTCTCTCCCTAAAATGTTTTGCCTTGGAGATTGCAGTTGAAAAGAAGTTTCAACTATGAAAACTCAACTCATGGTGTGTTTTAGCCTTTCTTCCAAGATCTGCATAATTAAATGTCCATGGAAACCAGAGGCAAGAGGATGGATATCACCCTGTCAGTGTAGAATAGCAGTCTAGAGAAGAGATGTGGCACCTTGTGGCACGGGAAACAAACTGCATACACCGTGAGATACGGACGGGGTGGAACATATGGATGGGTGGTGGGGAAATTATCCAACTTTGCTTTTACTCAGAAGAAGGTAGTCTTTATCCTGTTTCCATGCTCTCAGGTGATCATAATATGGAGCTTCTCTCTCTCTGAACTGCTCTCCTTTCAGGGTTTAGTTTTTGTTTTCCTTCTGTGTTTTGTAATCTCCAGCATCTTCAGCTGGAGAACAGAGCTGTCAGTCAATTGCTATAACCTGCTCCTGGGTCCCCATAGCTCCTGTAAGTAGCTGTTTTCATTTTATCACTTAATGCAGTCACTTAAGCAGATTCCAGTGTCTGCTTTAGATTCTGTGGCTCTTTTACACATTGTTTTAAGGCAAATTCCTATCCTTCACGTGGGGTGAAAATCAAATGTAGGGTTGGACGCACCAGAGTTTTTCGCAGGAGTTAATTTTCGAGCAGATAGTTCCAAATTCATTTTCAGTTGTTGTTTACCGTATGTTCTAACCTGGTGGGGATGTCAGGAGCAGTAGACTTTCTCAGTATCCCAAGACATCTACTGATCTTTCCATATCACTCTTGTCTGAGAAATCCAAGTGTTGCACCTTAGAGCCATTGATGCTGCTTGGCCTTTACACCCATTTGTAGACCTTCCAGCTGCTGAGCTTTCTCCATTCATGGGTGCTGGAGTTTCTTGGAGAATGATTGTCCAGAAGAACAGATAGGAGTTTAGTTTCAAAATTGCTTTTTTAAACATCTAACTTGCATCATCATTTTTCCTTAGCTGTTTTTTTCCCCACTTGTTTTAGATGACATGCTTTTGAACTCAAGACTGGAGTTTGCTTAGACTGTGAGCATGTGTACTTCCATGAATAAATTTTCAAGCTTATTAACTGGATTGTGGATCCAGAAAGTATTGACTATAGAAGAGAAGTAAATGAATGTTTTTGGTTTTCACTGGGATGTTAAGCCACCAGTCTATCAGACTTCTGCCCTGCAGAAGTTCAGTGTGCACAGTCAAATGTATGAACATTAAAATGGACCTAGTTCTTTTGGTACCTTGCTGTTTGGGAGCACCTGGAGGCTCAGTGATGTGATCAAGTAGCTTCTGTGGTCATACTGATTTGTTACTGTTGTGACGAATTGCTTTTTACTGATGGGAAACAAGCGACAGTAGGGGAGGAGGATGAGTCCTGCTAGTTAAAATATTTTAGCATGTAGAAGCCTTCTCTGTGGATGAAGAGCCTTTTGTGCTACGGGCAGCTGAAATGCAGAGGGGGGGTTGTTAGATTGGGGGTTTGGGGTTTTTTTTGTTGTTGTTTTTAATCAACCTGCTACAGAAATGAAGTCTCACCCTTGCAAGGCCTTGGGTATTTTTATGCTATGGCTGTAAACTTGCCAAAAAGATGGGCTCGGTGGTAGATGGAAAACCAGGTCGACATTCTGGGGAAGTCTTGAGTGATGCCGTAGTGTCATGACTTGTGCTGCGTGAACGTCAACAAGTGGGGTACTTGATTTTCTGCTCCTAAATCAATGGTGTGCTGGTGCTGTGTATGGCAGGACTGACTTGACAGCTGTTAAAGAAGACATTACCACCTATTGTTAAGAGCTGGTTGAGAGATGACTTTGCAGAAACAAGCTTGACATCTGAGGAGCATCAAGAATGCATTATCCTACTGTTACACATCTGTCCGCAGGTGCTTAGCATGGCTGTGTGCCTGCAGGTCTGCCTTGTTCAGCTTGCACTGGCAGATGCACAACTTGGAAATTACCGGGGTATAGTGCCTGGGAAAATGAATGGTAGGTTTTAGTTAGACACTAAGATAAAACACTTCCTAAATGGGAACCAAATTAAAAGCATCTAAAAATTGATACAGAAGTAATTTGTAATGAGTTTGAAATGGTCATTTTATAATAAAAAAACTACCTTGTAAAATAGAGCTTAGTAAAGCAGCAAGTATCATTCTAAGAAATACAATTTCTTAGATTAATTTTTTAAATGTTTGCTTATGCATCTTTCACCTGTTCCTTAAACTGAGCAATTGCCTTTCAGTTTTCCAGATGGTACCTGTGGAACGTAATATGGAACTGTAAAATTAAATCATTAAGATAATGTATGTTTGGTATGTGTGTCAGGTAAGATTCCTATTTTCAGCTTATACTGAGCTCTTAATTAACTGATGAGCTTAAGTAGCTGAGATACAGTAATAGTGCATTTAGTTAATTGGATAATGTGAAACTTTATCCCTGCCAATAACTGTGACACTGGAATAAATTCAAGACATGGTGTTAGATCCTGTAACTAAGCTAATTTAATCATTGGTCATTGTAAAAAGAGTTACCAAGTTGGAGGCTTTTTTGTTCACTCCCTTATAAAATTTGTGACTGCTGTGCGTGGCAGAAGTGACATGGCAAGCAATGCCATGGTCACCTAAGTATTCGTTAGGAACATTAAATTGGCCATCTGTCTTGTGCATTATACCTTTTATTATACAGACTGTGTTAAATTTCAAATTTTGGTGGAAGAATTTAATGCAACATAGCCTGGTGCAAATTAACACTGTGGTGAGATGGGATCTGAAAATTGTGCTGACTTCTCCAGCTCCTCCTAAGCAATTTTACTTTAGGGGAACCCGATGAATTTCTAGGATCTCTGTTGGTTTTAAGATTTTCCTACGTAGCACTGAGCCGTAGTGGTGACCTAAAAAGTTTTAAATTATGTTGAAACTAGTTCTGAATCTCTGTGGCGCTGGCAGAGCTTGTTTCTGTTGGGGCACTGAAGTGCCCCTGCTCTTCCTTTGCTGTCCTTCCCCCTGACCCAGTGAATGTGCTAGAGCTGCAGAATTCTGGGTTTACTTGTAATAAAGTAAATTCACTGGTGGCATCGTCCAGAAAGTCCTCTGAAGTTGCAGCATCATGTGTATACGCACTGCACGCGGGTCTGCTGAGGAGGGTGTGCTAGCTGGCTTTCAGCACACTTGCACCTAACCAGGGTGGAGCCAGCTGCACTGTTTAAAGAAAAATTAGCAGGTTAATATTTTTTATAATTCTGGCTGGATGAGAGATAAGGCTGCCTTTTGATTTTTTTTTTTTTTTTTTTAATGAAAACTGTGCTTATGTTGGAAGTACTCATGGTGCGTTAAATGCAGACCAGATGTACAGCAGATGTCCCTGTCTGTCACTTACCGAACTCGGAGAATTTGTGATGACCTTGTGTAGTCAGTCTGTGGCTGCGTGACAGAGGCTGGCGCTGGCCGCGCTGCTCCCATGGCTTAGGCCAACATAAAAGCAAAGCTTTGGTTTAAACGCCGCTGAGCCAGACCCTGATTTGTGCCTTGCTCAAAGAACTTGGCTGTTAGCGTGTGGAGAAGTACTTGCAGCACTTCCAACTGTAGATTTTTTTGATGGGAGGGATATCAGCCTCCAGTAAACATCTTTAAATCTTTCCTTAGCAGTTCGTATAGATGCTTATTTTGCAGTGGTCAGAGGGAGAACATTATCAAGGAGGAAGGGGGCTTCTAAGCCAGGACAATGGTCATTTGCAGCTGGGAACACTAGCTCTTGCCTTGTATTAAGTCTGTGCTAGCAGGTGAGGTTGGTCCGTGCTGGTGGTGTGGAGCAGCAGGCAGGTGCCTGTGTCATGGCAATACACTGGCATGGAGTTGACCCATTGGAGGAACTTGCTGCTTCACAGTTTTATCTGATATGTCTAAAGTTTCCCTCTTAACTGAATTGAGGGGAAGATACAAAAAGGTTTTAGTACTTTAAAATTCAAGTTGCTGAGTTGCATTCGTCCTCATAACAGGAGGCAGAAAGGACTGGGTTTTTGGTTGGGATTTTTTTAGGTAAGCTCTGTGCAGCTTCCCACTGCATTCCCACAACTGTTTCCAGCTCTGCTGTGCTGTGTACCATGCTTATTTTGTTTTGCATGTGAGAGGCTGTGTTGATGCCAAGCTTTCAGCTGCAATTGAGTTTTCACTTAAGCTATGCTCAGCAGAAGTCAAAAGAAGCATGTACTTTAGGCAACCTATCTCAAATAGAATATTTTTCATGTTGCTGACAGCTTCCTTAATGGTTCTTGTCACAGGTTTCCAGAAAGATAGTCTAGTTGTGCACTGTAGATGGTACAGATTAAAGGTCTTGGTGCTTGCATGCCATGATTTGGGAAAGGGTAAATCTTTACCCTGTTCTGCATCTAGCTGAAAACCTGTATCTACCAGAGGTAGGAGCAGTTTGAATTCTAGTGTAAACAGTGCTGACAGGTAATTGTGTTGATAATGCCTGTCCCTCAAAGCTGTTCCACCATAGCGCTGCTAGAACTTCACTGCAAGGCTGAAGCTAATGCTGAGCAGCCTGTATAACTACTGCTGTTCTTCCTACCAGCTGCAGAAGCAGAATTTGTGCCTCCAAGATTCCTCTGACAGGGTGCAACTGAAACAGATGGGCATCATCTGGCCTTTGCCCTGCCTGGCAGTGTTCCTGCTTCATCCATGGTCACCCCTTGACTGAGGCACTAAGGATTTGAGGTAGTGGTGACTCTACAGAGGTGTTCGCTCCCTTAGATGTTTTTATCTGTCGGGAGGAGAGGTATTGTATCATGAGCTTAATCGAGATGATCAAGAAATATTCTGTTTGTGCTTCCAGCGTGCAGCTGGGTGGGCAGGCAGAGCTCAGGAGTAACCACAAAGCTTTTGTAAACTAATAATAAAGCCATAGAATTATCACTAGGAAATTGCGCTGAGCTTTTGGTGGGAGACCAATGAGAAAAACTTCCTTTGAAAAATACTGTTTGAAATGTTGAGGCAAATAACAGTAGAGAACTTCACAGTCACTTTGTGTTATTGCTCTATCTGAGACCACTTATCCAGAGCATTTGTAACCATCGGGGTTCACCGTACTGCTCTTGCAGCTCTGGGAGCAGAGGAATTGTCCTCATAAAACCTGCAGGAACAGACATGAGGCTGAAGTTCACCTCTTGCCAGCTGGCTGTCGGCTGTGAATCGCACCTCACATTAGACAAAATACACTGATATGGTTTAAATTTCTGTGAAAGGCGACCTACGTTATCGCAGCATGTCCCAGCACAAAGCATGCATCAAGGCTGTTGGTAATCTGAATAGATCCTGTGCGTGTTGGGATGAGGTGGGATGTTTGGATCTGGTATATCATCAAGGAGTGGATCTCAAAGTTTGAAGGTTTTATTTGTCGCTGCAATACTGCTGGCTTCTTTGAAATGTGAGGGGTGATGAGCGGCCTGGAAATAGCAAGCTCTCTTGATTTTTTTTTCTGCGGTTCCTGTTGAAAATTATGGGAGAAATGGAAAATACAGTGTAATAGCTGGTAATTAGAGTCAATTTTCCTCTTTGTCCGGCACACTAATATGCCCTCATCCTCTCATGTGTTTTATATCTCATGCTGTGAAGCCTCTGGATTGACTCAGCAAAGATTTAGTGCCTTGTGTATGCAGAGAGGTAGGGAGGCATTGTGCATGTATGACTTGTCCAAAGCTGCCTGTAATTACCACTGTAACTTGCATTTTATTCACTACAGTTTCTTCTGTGCAATTAACTCCATTTGGAGGAAGGTGTTGGGTAAGAGTTGAGGAGACATCTGGAGAAACAGGGAAGGTGCATTCCCTGCTCCTGCTCTGAGCAATGCTTCACGACATCCCTAGTGCCAGCACAGGTGAGCAGCGTCCGGGGGACACAGTGCTGTTTGCCTGGTTGGCTTTGAGCGTAGCGGTGGCATGAGTGATTGATGGCACCCCCTTTCCCCAGAGGGACCACATGCATCATTTAGCACCAGCACATGTCATGTCTGGCAGGCAGCTTACGTAGGAGTGCAAGCCTGGCTTTGAGTGATGGTGATCAGTCTGCTGTCCCCTGCTGGTTCTTCCCCTTCTCCATCTGATTTTTTTTCTTCCCTTCTTCACCCCCTTTCAGGTGGGAGAAAGGGGAAATAAACCAACCAACCAGCCGCAGGGGCTGCTACTTGTGTGCAGATCCATCTTTACTAGGTTTGCTTCTCTAAAAAGCTTCACACCTCAAGTTTACTTCTTGTCTGGCTCAAAATTGCCTGGTTTGCCTACACCTTTATAACATGGATTTGAGTCTGTAACCTGGTGTTTTATTACACATCCGTTTAAAGACATAACTTGAATTTCTATCAGGAAATGTAGTTTTTCTTGTAGTGTTTGTTTTGCCCTCTTCAGTCTCCCTTCATGAAAAAGCCTAATACTTAGTTCAAGTATTGTCTGTCTGTCTATCTATCTATCTCTCTGTCTACACACAGCATTTGGAAAGCTCATGTCTTTCTCAGTCCCACAGGGTCCCCAGAAATGTTACACTGCTCTGAATACTCTCAGGACTATACTAATAGATATTTCCTTTAGTTTTCGTATGAAATCTTGGTGCTCCTTCATTTCCTTGTTAGGAAAATTTAATTGTTCAGTGAAATACTTCATTTGTAAGGCTGAAAGTCTTTTATTACTGTCCGGGGACACCTCCTTTCAAAACGCTGTTCTTGCCTTGCAAAAATGTAACCTTCGTAAGAAATAAAAATGCTGAAAACTAGCAATAAACAGATAAGATTCTGCCATTTTCCTGTTACTGTGTAAGCCTGTGCTACTTAATGTAATTCAAATTGTCTACTTCTTAGATGGAATAAATTTCCCCCTGCCCCCTCCCCGGTTTTGCTGTTTTTCTGCACCTCTCCTTTGTACTGACTCTTCTTCCAAACACTATTGTAATTCGACTATTGAAAGGATTACACTAGGGAATGGTGGAAAGGTGATGATTAGGATGAACTGTATCTAGATATTGATACCAAATTACAAGATATGTTATGAGGAAATTGGAGCAAAATAGATTTAAAATGAGACTCATTTGATAGAGTAGAGTACTGATTGTGGGGAGGGAAACCCTTGGGACTATTACTAAAAGAAACTTTATGGGTAATAAACTGTTACTTTGCATTTCATTTGTCTTAAAAAATACATTGTTAGCAACTGATCCTCAACAGGGAAGCAATTTTGTAAAGAAAACATTTTTGATCATTAGTTCAATTTGTATAATATTTAGTTAGCATCTCCTGACTGTCTTCAAATAATTACCCATTGCTGTTTCTCAAATTGCATATCCCTGGGAGGATATAGCTTCCCCTGTTGAAGCTGTGCATGTCTACAGTTTAAGAAAACTGAACAGTAACTGCGTGCCACTTTCTCCTGGCTGGCCTCAGCCTATGCAAGTCTTGGTCTGTGTTGTTTCCTTGACGGCTTATCGTTTCTGTCCTCCTCCTATGGAGCTTGACAGTCATCAAATCCCATCTTTTCCACTGAGATCCATTCCTGAGCATCTGTGTCATCTCTCCCATTCAGATAGACTGTTTCGGTGATTTTCTGTCCTTCCTTCAGCACTTCTGTTGGGTGCTCCTGCTCCTTTGCTTGCAGTTCATTCAAAACCTTTTTAATCTCTCAACGTTTAAGCAGTTGTTGTCATCTTTTAGGTATTTTCCTGAACAAAACAAAGAAAAAAAACAAACAACCACCACTGAAAATATTACCAGATCTTGCCAGATTCTCCTCATACAAGTGTCATTTCAACACTTTGATGTTACCTTCTAACAGTTCCCTGTATCTGCTCTTAACTCGTGCTCCACAGGTTGAGGGTCCCTCCATGCCAGCCTTCCCCAGTGCTTGTTTCTTGTTGTGTGTCAGTCTTCATACCTGTCTGCAGAGATGGGGAAGCACAGAAAGGCCCTGTTCTTGCAGCTGCAGCACACAGCTGCTGGTGATGCATGAAGATAAACAGCTTTGGGCCTCCAGTCATAAAATGGAGCATGTCCAGTCCAAATGTCTCCTTCTGGGAACTGCACTCCCAGGCTCTCCATGCCCTGGGTGGATTGTGTGTGCCTGGAGACTTTTCCAACACATGTTTTGGGCAAATTGGGAGTTTCTCCTGCCTCTTAGAAGAGCAGCAAAAGACTAATGCTACAAGCAACATATGCTTCTGCTCCAAAGGAAAAGGAAGAAATTCACTGTGGAGCACTTGTATGAATTTAACATGCCAAATTTTATTCCTGACATTATTTTAAGAAATAGGTGAAAGATACTTGAAGAAATGGGGTGGGAGGGAAAAGCTCACGTGAGGCTGGCTGACAGCAAAGGAGACATTTCCCCAAATGCTTAAGTTTTAGGTGGGTTGCTGGAGGTAGCTCTGGGCTGAGGACCAAATCCTGTGCCCTCTCTTACAGGGTTACCTGCATGGTCAATAACTGGGAAGAAGGAAAATCTTAATTCACGATTGAAGCAAAGGTCCACCTGTCCTTCTCCAGAGGCTATAAGCTGTCTGATGTCTCATTCAGCTGTTGCATTTGTGTTATTTGGTTTGACAGTAAGCCCTTTGGGGCAGAAATATTATCCAATTTGATTATCGAGTGCTACAGTTCATGGGTGTATAAACTAGGAATTACGAATGTGTTAGCTGGATATTGGCTTTTAGTATGAGACTCTTCTGTTACCAGCTGCTCCTACTCATCTGGTCTGCTTTGGAGGAGGCAGCAATACTGCGATCCACAGTGATAGCAATGTAACAAACACAACAGCTGCTATAAAAAAAAAAAAAGTTCTACATAGACATTTTTTGCCATTCTGTTAAGAAACTGATTTAAATATCTGGATTTATCTGCCTAAGCTCGCTCAAAAGAAGTGTAGATAACCTTACTGATTCCATTGCTTTGATGGGAAGCTGTGGGGAAGGGAAACAGACCTACATAATTCAGGTTATAAAATAGTCTGCAAGGACTGGAGAAATACTTCTTTCCTTGTGAAAAATAAAACTTTGTAGTTTGCCAGGAGCAGAAGTTAGTGGGATAGACAGTAGTAGCTACCTCGAGGATCCCCGGGTACTCCCCTACCTGTGAAGGGAAAACACATATGCTGCTAAATTGTACTGATGGGATAGAAACAGCCAACTGCTTGTCTGCTACTGTTCTTAGGTCACTCTGAGGTATTAAACAATCTAATAAGGGATGCTTTACTAGGGAAAGGGGCTCGAGCAGTGCTTGGATTTTGCATGTGTGGGGACACCTGCATGGCAGATGTGCTGGATGGGTGGATGCTGAGTTAAGACAAGAGTTGCCTCTCTCCTCGCCTGCTTCTCCATCACTTCTCCATCTCCTGCTGCACATCATTGCGACCCCTCTCCTGCCCCAGCCTCGTGCTGTATCCTAGAGTGCTTAACTAGATAGGTTGGGGTTTCTTCTCTTATGCATGCTGATCCCTAGGAAGTTCGTTATGTAGCTAGTAATTATTAGGACTTCTTACCATCTTAGCTGTTGCTTCTGCTGCCATTAACCTGAATGGACCTTAGCAAGTCCTAAAAATGATGTTTGGAGTTTGTGCTCTGCGTAGGTGCAGTTCAGGCAGGAGGGAAACAGAAATGGCACAGGAGGCATCTTTAAGGCAACTCTCTGGCTAGCACAAGTCCAGTATCCAGGAGGATAAAGACCATCTGTAACCTCTTCACAATAACCCCTCTGACCAGCCTAGGAAAATCCTTTTATACGGCCACATAGTGGCCTGTATGGTTGCTCCTCCCTGAGAAAGGCAGCTCTTAAGGTCCTGCAGGTTGTCTGCAACTTTTTACCCCTCTTTGGGATCCACAGCATCACCTGCATATCTGTGAGCTATGGGAGCAAGAACAGTCTAAATTATTTTGAAGTGTCACTAATGTGTCAATGTTTTCTTTTTTGAAAAGTAGACTGTTCATGGTCTTAAGATTTAATTTTGAATAAATCTCTTGCCAGAAATATCAATCACTGCCATCTATTAAGATGGGCAACTTTCAGTATTGCTTCAGAGAGAACATGTCTTTTTGGCATTTATAAAACTATTAATACTTTCAAGCAGGATATTAATAATTTCTTACTTATGTTGAAGTGATGTAAGATGAAAAATTAATGTGGATGTTACTTTCTCTTCCAGATCTTGCGAGCTGGTTGTGCCTCTGATGTGCGTGGTCTTAAATGAAGTCAACATTTTCTTTTGAGCCCTAGTTTACTTCCAAAGTGAGGAATATAAAACTAACATTGTAAATACCTGACAAAGTGTTTCAGACTGCTGATGTTTCATTGCCTAGTCTGACTAGTCTTTATCGGCCTTATTGCAGAAAAGGGAAAGTCTTTTGATGTGGTTCAAAACTTTGACTGCAGAAATTCATGTAGTGATGTTTCTCTCTAGTGACTAAAACATGAGGTGGAAAGCAAGAGATTTGGGCCTTTCCATACATTAAGTTTTTTACACATCTTAAGTTTCTTGTATCCCTTCTGCTCCATCTATCCACACAGCTAGAGAGAGATTAGTATTTCTTCATGGGGGACATAAAGCTTTTAGGGGATTCTTGAAGCACTTCTAATAAATGGTAAACGTGCTAAAGACCTTTTTAAATACTGGCTTGTGAAGCCAAGTTGTGTTTAAAGGCTTAGTACTGGGATGGATGGCTTGTTAAGAGTGGATTTGGCTTTAGAGGCATTTGTAGAGTCACTTTCTTCCTCCATCCTTTTTCCAACTTGAAAAAAAGAGTTTATCGCTGGGTTTATCATCACTGCTGTCTGCATAGGAAGGATTGTATCTCCAGGGAGAAGTTATTTGAAACTGTTAGGATCTCTGCCTCTTTAGTCTCTCCCCTGCTATTCTTGTCTAGTGAAGAGCAATATATTTGGACGCTGTCTTGGGCAATGGGGGAAGCGAAGGAGAGAAATGGCCTGTTGCAGTTTCTGTGGCCGTGCTGGATGACGGGCAGGCAGGGCTGTGTGCAGGAAACGCCGCCGTGCTCAGGGACTGCGGGGAGTGCCTTTAACCCGCTTTCATAATTAATGTTTGGGGAGGAGGAGAGAGCCCTGTGGGATAAATTAGCATTCATTGAATGTACATGCAAACAGATGTTAGCTGAAGTAGAATGGAAGAAAAGCTGCCCACTGACCCAAATTTCTTACAGTGTCCTGTTCAGTCTGTCTGTCTGAAATTTTCATGCTCTGACTGCTAAGCCTTAATAAGGAAACAATTCCTTGTTTAAGTGTTTTACCACATATGTTTTTACAATTTCATAATATACTGTTTAATGCATGCAGTCCATCTTGTCTGGGCTGCCTCATTCACTATTGTTCTAGACTGGACCATCAGCAGCTCCCAGCTTGCGTGTGCTCAGCTGAGACTTGGACTAGTAATGGCTGGGCTTTGCCAGGAAACTTGGTGTTTTGTAAACACTTGGGTTTGCTGTTCTGAAATCTGTTAAATGGTCAGCACTTCTTTGAAAAGCAAATGGAAGCAGTCTCATGGAAGCAATCCCATGGAAACAAAAAGCAATAAATGTTTGTGGTCACTTGAAAGGATTCAGAAGTTTATTATTGTTAGTTTCTACATGGGATACAGAATAACAGCTGGAGTCATTGCATGTGTGCCATGTAATTGTCATTTGCTACTTTTAACTATGATCTGACTTTGATTCCATGAACATACATCCTCTACTATGTTTTTTTTTAATCTGAAGAAGGCTTATGCCTTCACAAAGCTGGCATTGTCACCTTGCCATCAGGAGTTCTTTTAAATATCTTATTTTCAATGACTTAAGTCTTAGCTTCTTAAGTGTGAATGTCATTCTGAGTTATAAATTGAAGTAGGTAGTTCTTTGGTGATTTAAAGTCAGATTGTATAAGGGCACGAGATGTAACCTCATGTATGTGTTTTCATCTCCTTAAAGCCTGCGTGAAGTTGAAATGCCTGCTGCAAAACCAAGCACTGATGATCACCCCTGAGACCCAATGCTCAGTGTTGAGTGCTGTTCTGAAAACTGCTGAGTGCATCAGTGGCAGAAAAAAAAAAATCAAGGAGGGAGAGGGAATATTTGAATTAAATACTATTTTTGCAAAGTGTTACAGCTTACCTGAAATGAGCATTTCTGATATATTGACGCTTAGTCTTCTCAGTCATGTCCCTCACCCCCACACACACTCTTTGGCATAAATATGGTTTGTAGTTAACTGTAGAGATACAGCGTAAGTCTAAATTAAGAACTATGAAGAATATTTAGGTATTACACTATTTTTCCATTGAAAACTGAATGCTGGAGTAAGATTGAGGAGAGATACAAGGTTTTTTGTCAGCTACTGTCAACTTTCTGCCAGAAAAATAAGAGGGTCTGGAGAAAGGATATGTTTCTTATCTCTAAGGTTGTACATGGGACACAGAATGCTAAATGTAAACTCTTGTGTTTGTGCTGGTGCTCTCCCATCCTTGAAGACTAGCCAGGACCATCTGATAAGCAACAGCTTTGCTTCACAGGCTTTGATATCGCAGGAGCTGTGGCTTCTTGTTCTTGTAAGAGATATTTTGGCCTTGGTAGTATGGACATGGGGTGACAGACTACATGTCTTCATGCTTCCCTGGCCTGACAGCAGCTGGGGTTCCTCTGCTCTCTTGGGATGGCGAGGGCTCTTCACAGAGAGCGTAGGAGAGGATGGCTCTCCAGTATCATATGTGGTGGGATCCTTAATTGACTTCAGTCCTGTGTAGCTTACCTGTCTTTCAAGAGCCTTTAGTACTCATCACCCAGTTTATATGACCTGTCCCATGGAGGGGCTGCTTATCTTCAGTTGCAAATACACTTAAATTTAGTTTAACTGTTGAAGGACACTTTATATCCTCTGGAGACATTTAAACGATGTATTCAAGGTTTTGCAGTACTGAGCTGTAGTAAGAACTGTTTCTGTGGTTTGTCACTGCTCTCTTCTGCAGGGTCCCGCTGCAGCGAGCTTCTCGCTGCCAAGAGGGGGCTGAAGGAAATGGAGTTTTAACTCTTGCAGGAAGAAATTCTTCCCGGTGTGCACTGAAGTTTGCTTCCTTCTTTTTCCTTTTCCTTTCAACAGAAGTTGAAATAACCCCTTATTCACACAAATGGAAGAGAAGGGGTTAGCACAGTCTTAGCAGTGCTGTAATTTAAACTGAGCAGGTAGTTTTAATCCACGAACATTATACCTATGTGATTATCTTAACTGGCTATTACACAAAAATAGCTGTAGTTAAAATGAAACAAATGCTTTTGTATTTATTGTGAATGAGGTAACCAGTTTTTAAAGCTTGATGGATTCCTGGATTATTCTTTAGGGATTTCTGTCTGACAATTCTACCTTTTTGCATCTTATTTTCCTTTCTACATGTACTTACTCTGAATTAAAAATGTTTAAAAGGAGGTGATGCAAAAAAAAAAAAAATTAGCCTCTTAAAACTCTTGTATTAACAGAGCATCATGTTTGTTGAGCAGAGAACATTGCTAGCAGTGTAGAGCGGAGGTCCAGATGCAGCGTGGTCTCACTGCACCCTGATGTTGGGGTAACGGGTGTCTCGCTGTACCGCTGCTGCAGCCGTTGGAAGATGTCTGTGTCGGGTGCGAGTCTCCCAGCCAGGCATGCACAGCACGGGTGGAGGGATGCGGAGTTACAGTGGAGCTGGGGGAGAAGTTGTGGGGTGCTCAGGGGTGTGGGTGAAATCAGCAAGCAGGAGGTAGCCCCTCAATTTTTCTAAGAGGTAAAACCAGCTTGGAGCCCAGGGGAAGGGAGGTGATGCCTTGGAGGAGGTGGAAAAAAGGGATCAGGATTGCCCAAAAGTAAACTTTAACTCTGTAGATCCTAAACAGAATAACCAAAGGGCACTTCAGTAATTTTGTGCTATTACCTTCTTTTAATTTCCCTTCCTCTTTCTCCTCCACAGTTGCTCTCGGTCGTAATCAGCCCTTGAAAAAAGAGAAACCGAAATGGAAAAGTGATTACCCCATGACAGATGGACAGTTGCGCAGTAAGAGAGATGAGTTTTGGGACACAGCACCAGCTTTTGAAGGTCGCAAGGAGATTTGGGATGCCCTCAAGGCTGCAGCGCATGCTTTCGAGAGCAATGATCACGAACTGGCACAAGCAATCATTGACGGTGCAAACATAACACTACCACATGGTAGGTTCATCTAAGATGGATGTGGCCTGTGAGAAGTGTAACAGCAGGTTAAGGCAAATGTGTTTTTTAACCTGAAAAATCAATTGAGACATGTATGCAATAGTTTAAAATACCTGTATTTCAGTATGCATGTCTTCCTGTTTGGTGTTTCAAAGCAAAATCATGTTAGTGTGTAGAGGGACCAAGAAAAGCTACCTTTCTATAGTTAACCTAAATTTGAATGTATGATCTGGTACATTGTGTGATGCACAGTTTAAGTGTCTGATCTCTGTAGGCAATACTTGTGACTTTCTGTAATCTCTTGAAACACCTGGATGCTCGAAGGCACAATTTTCTTCAATTTTTTACAGCTTCCCTTTGTAAGGGAGTAAATTTTTTTCCCCCGATTTTACAGGTTTCTTTGGCATTTGAATTGCTGGGTTTTTTAAAGCTTCTTTTCTGAAGAATATGAAAAACTTTCCCAAAAACTTGGTGCTGGCAATCTGCTGTAAGATCTTGTATGAGATAAACTGTAAGCACTTATTTCAGGTGCTTTCCCCTTCACTCTGTTGTTCTGAATTCTGGTTGGTTTTGTGTTTGGTTTGTTTTTTTGTTTTTTTGGGTTTTTTCCCCAAGCTCTGTTCTCCCTTACTCCACCCTTCTGAAACTAATCACTTCCCTTTATTCCCAATAGAAATACAGTTCAAATTCTCTATTTAAAAAAAAATAATAAAAAATTGAATGGATTTGTAGCTCCAGTAACCAGAAACAATCAGGATGAAATTAAAAACAAACAACCAAAAAAAAAGAAACCAACCCACCAAAAAAAAAAATAATCACCCACCAACCCATAACAAAACACACTAAACTGAAGCAGGCATGTTTTCTGGTTAGGCTCTGTTTGGTGTCCTCTCTTGCAGAAGGGGCATGAAGAGGCTTGCACCAAATAATGAACTTGTTCTTGACACGTATAAAAGACTTTATATATAGTGCTGACTAGGGTCTCCTGGGAAGGGAAAAAGGATGATTTGGAAGATCGTGTATCTTGCTTTCCAGGTTAACTAGTCTTCATGAGATTGGCTACCCATATTGCCTTCTTTTTTCTTTTATTGGTTGTGTTTAGGTCCTCAGTTTCCTTAAGAAGTCACAGTTGATCACATATTTAGTTTGGAAGGGATGGATTTGGGGATCTGTCTGTCTATTGCCATACTGAAGTGTGTGAAACATTACTAGTAGTTGTGGCTTAACATGTTGTTTTCCCCACTTCTGTTGAGCAGTCAGGATCTCTGAAACGTCACCGAGAGGTGGAAACTTCCAGTGCTGCAACACAACCTGGCTTTTCCATAATTCATGGGCAGTCTATTGTGGTCCTCCAGATCGTTGTTTGTTTTCAAGGAGGTTTGTGTTTTGCTGGTTTGACTGATAATGAGGGTGTTTTTGTCAAGGGCGGTTATGCATACAGAAATAGTTTCTGTAGTAGCTGTAGTTTTAAAAAGGAATCTGTCAATTATTTCCAGAACCTGCTAATGCCAAGGAGATCTTGGGTCTCCTCTTTGACAGACCTGTTGGAGGTCTGTATACATTCTAGGCCCAATCCATTGGAGAGAGAAAAATAATTTCCCTGCTATAAGCTAATGTGGTTTTCCAAAGAGAGAGGAAGGAGTCAAGTTGTCTAGCGTGGAACTGGTATCAGAAGACCTCTTTCTGCCTGTGTTTGTCATACCGTGTTTCTTTTTTTGCAGTAGTTCATAAAACTGGTCAGAATCTGGAAATCCTAAAGTACCTAGAAGGCTTCTAGATTTTATATATTAATACTGTATTTTAAATAGCACATTACATTTATTCTGTGTCCAGAAAACAACAGAATATTCTCCTTCTAAGTTGATAATGTTGCTGGATTTTTGTCCTTATAAAACATCTACATTGCTGAGAATGTCCCAGAAGCAGCAGGGTGTTTAGGCAGCTCGTGAACTGGAGGGAATTGTATAGGTGAGAGGGGTCTGGCAGAACGGATAACTGAATTTACTGGTAATTTTAAGTCATCATTCAAATAAATAGAAATAATATCTCAGAGATTGTATTTGCAGACCTAAGGTAGTTGCTGCATTGTTTTGCTTAGCTGCTAAAATAAAAATAGAGAGGTCAGGAAAACTCAATGTTATATATGGGACAGGTTTAACAAAATACAAATTACCTTCCACTGTGGTCTCTTACTGCTTATGTGAGTTGCTCTCCAGATCAGCCTTTAGCTTAGCTTAAAGAATTGTCTCTTAGTGTGCGAATGTTCACTCTCTGCAGTGACGGTCTGAGTCTGTTTGTGACCATATGCAGAAGATTGGTAGAAACATAATTCTTTTAGTAAATGAAAATTTGAATTGCGAGTATGCTTTTGCAGTGAGAGGGATATTGTTTGTATAATGTGGTTATAGAATTTGATGAGGCCCCAGTAATGAGCTATTTTGATGGCATTAGATTATGTATTCAGTTTAAATGTTGCACAAGTGTACATATGAACAGCACTTCCAAGGGAAATGTTAAATACATGGCATCAAGTCATGCAAAGAAGCTGTTTGACATGTTAGGCCTCGGCTTTCTCTCGTTAGAGTGGCATAACAACTTGTAATTACAGAGGAGGATTTTATTCAAGTGGGAAAGTTTAAGCCTGCCTGGAAGTTTAAGTCTGTCTTTGGGTACTGAGAGGGAGTCGCTTGTGTGTCCGTGTTCCTCGCTTACGAGAAGAGAGGATGTGTGATGTAGAGTTTCAACACTCCCAAATTTTGAAAACAATGTTTTCTCAGTTTCTTGAATAACTGCTTATTAGCTCAGACTTTATAGACATGTTTCAGGCTTTAAGTCCCAGCAGTTTCTGGTTGCAAGCAAAAATCTGAAACTGGGCAGATAACTCGCATTTCTTCTCTTTGGGCAGCCTGAGGAATGTAGGATGGATGCCGTGCCCTGGAAATTAGCCTTTTAATGTCACTGAATGTAATGCTTCAGGGGGAAGAAGTATGTGAACTCTTAAATTCGGCTTTTCAGCAGACAATTTGCTTGGGGTCCTGCCTACTACTGGCAGACTGTAGTCTGCTTTCTAAGGCCTACGTGCAGAACATTCAGAATATTTCAGAAATAAGTCAGGAATCAAACTTCTGTCAGAGGCTCTGTTGCCCAAGCCAGACCTGGCCTGAGGCTGGATTCCAAATACAGAGAATATTTTGAATATTCATCCAGGATCTTGAGTTTAGTACCCACAAAATTCCGTTACTTGCTTTTTATTCAACTTTCCGCTGGTGACATTTGTCTTGTGCATCAGCTGCTTGCATAGGTCTCTGTGCAGTGTGACCTTTGCACTACAGAGAAAGCTGCTACTTTTAGAAATTCAAGTATTTCTTAGTCATCAAGCATTGTTAGTGCCATGTATGAATAGATTATGAATAAAAGCCTCCCATTTGTGGGCTCAGCAGTGCTTATTCTCAGCAAGCTGAGCTTATCTCCAGCCAGGTAGAACAGTCAAACTGTCCTTGTTCCAAGCGACACCAAAAACCTCCATGTTTTTGTTTACAAAAAACTCACTTTCTGCAAAAGTTAAAAAGGAGGTAAAAACAGTTGTTAATGCATATAGAGCAGCTAGATTTCTTAACTATCCAGGCCTCTGTTTACCTGACTTACACCACCATGTAACTGCTGAGCAGTGCTGTGCCCCATGCAGGGGGGTCTGTCCTCCTACCCTGCCCTGGGCTCTGCACAGGGACCTGGAGCATGGCAGGGCATCTGTGTCACCTCTCAGATTCATCTTTTGTCCCCTTTTTATTGTCTGTAGCTGTTTACCTGGCCAGGCAGCAAATACACATCCCGTTCAGGCTCTGTCTTCCATAGCAAAGTTAGGATGAGAACCAAAATGCTTGCAGAGCCTCCTGAAATAACACCTAAATGCCTGTGTGCAGTCTTGTCTCCTGGTCCACCAGAAACCCTGGTAGAAACTGCTGGGGGGTGCCAGGGTGTGCCCTTGGAGCTAGGGTTTGTTTCTTCAAATGGGAGGAAAAGGGAAAATTTACTGCTTAGGCCATGCATGAAAACACTGTATTTCCCCAAAGAAAGCAACCATTTAGGAAGAGGACATGTAGAAATCAAGATTTTTTTTTTATTATTATTATTTTTTCCCCTGAGTAAATAATTTGACAATGTATCTCTGGCATTTTTTTTATGTGAAAACTTGTATTTGTGATGGGACATTCTTCCTTTGATGTCTTAGCTCACCAAAGAATCTTGATTCCTAAGGAAAACCAACGTCAACTAAGATAAATTCCTTTAACTCTGTTGAAAAAATGGAAAATTTTTAACTGATTTATTCCTCTCATGAAGGAAGAGGTCTTCTGCAAAATGATGCAATACTATGAGACTATGGCATTTCCTCTCATTTATTTTTTATGTGCACAACTGAGGCTTAAAAAAACCAAACCAAAGCCGTACATCTACATTTTAACTGTCCCTGTGTGGTAAGCATGTTGTGTATGTGTTTAAACTGTGTGTTACTTACAAAATTAAACCTTGCGGGAAGTGGTAAAGTGGAAAGAGGGGGCTGGGGCGTGAGTAAGGACTGACAGAGGTTTGCAGCTACAGATTCTGGCCTAGCTGATGCTGCAAAAATAAAATTGCCTTTTTTATTCCAGAAACCTATAGGAAAGGGAGGAAAAAACACCTCTCTTCTTAACACTGCGTTCAGCCAGATATCTTACTTGTGTAACCTGTGTGAGGAAGACTCTAACCAATGTAATTTTTCTAATGGATGCCTTTTGCTGTCTTCTGCGGTTAAAAATAGCATGTAAGAAGTATTAAATAAATAAATAAGCTTATGGGATGGGCTTAGCACTTCTCATCTATCTTGGGTGCCTCTGTGGGATGTATTTAAAAATAGAAATAATGTTATTGCCAATTTATACTTTTTTCTTTTTCCGATGTCTTAAAGTAGCACATCCTCAATATTTTATTAATGAGTCCATTTAAATTTAATGAAGAACAGTTTTACATACTTCTCAGCTATCAAAAAAGAGATGTTGGAGTGTGTAGTATTTTATTAGGGTCTGCACCAAATGTTAGTGTTGAGCTGAACTTGTCCTGAAAGTAGTTAATATTAATTGGAATCTGTCTGGGGTTAAGTGGAGTTTTTAAATTTCAGGATGGACGCTTAATCCACTGTAGCATAGTTACTAGTATATTGGATTTAACTCCTTTAATGCTGTGTGAACGATAAAAGGGCTTCTCTGTTAAGCAGCAGCTTTGTGCTTGGGAGCAGTCAACTTCTGTGTGCCTTAAAATACAGCTCCTGTAGCTCGCAGCATGCTTTTTCAGTGAGCAGTCTTGCAGCACTGGCTCTTTGTGTGCAAGCAGACCTGTCACATTTACTGTGTGTAACACTTGATCATGAAAAGTGGGGATGTGAGTATTTAACTTAAATGCTGGGGAAAAGTAGATTAAATTACTGAAATGTTCTTGCCATGAATAGAACATTTTTTTCCCCTTTGGGTGAAATACTCAACAGAAAAACATTTTAAAAAAAAAAACAACCAAAAAAACCCCCCAAAACCCTAAAACCAGCAGCAGTGGTGTAAAGGAAGGCATGTTTCGCCTCTGCTGTTTACCCCATCCCAGTCCGAACAAAAATTCCTAATTCCAGCAAAATTTTTTTTTCCCTATGGAGCTGTAACTATGCATCATACTGTGATATTTGCTTCTTTGGGGCCTGATGTTTCCCTGTACTGAAGAGCAGCTTTTAATGGCTGTGCCTGCAGTCCTGCATCTCACTGCACACTGCCTCCCCTTTGTGTGCTCTGGGGTTTTGGAGACTGTTGCTGTCTGAGAGGGCACGTTACATCGCTTCATGTACCTGCCGTCCTTTAGTGCTCCGCTGCGTGTTGGTACAGCCATGTGGTTCAATAGACCATCGGGATGCATGTGCTTACTGATCAGGTTGGGTAGTTTTGTTGGGTTGTTTTTGGCTTTTTTTTTTTGGTTGGTTTGTTGGGGGAGGGAGTGTTAGCACTTAGCCAGTACTATGTGAGCACTTACTAGTTGTCCTAGATAAATAAAGTTACCCTCTGCTGCATTGAAAACTCCATTTTTGGTTGTAAATGAAGGATTTCACACTGTTGCTCAAGACCTTGGGAGTGCAAGGTGGAGGGGAGAGAGGGTGATAGCCAAAGCTGATGGAATGGTATGATTTGGGGTAAACAGGAGAGCAGCCCATAGCACGGGTGTGTTTGGCAAGATGTCAGTGTTGCTTTTAGCATTGATTGCATTCATTTTGCGAGAAGTCATGAGGAGGTTTTTGTACTGCTTAGGTAAATCACTGGGAGCGTTGGAAGACTTCTGCTCCCTGCTGCAGCTGGTATTTCACCTTCTCTCATTGGTCTCAAAGTAAATCAGAAGAATTATTGAAGCTTTTTTGGAAACAAAAGCTATGCCTATGATCAGAAGTATTGGATGGGCATGCGGGTTATTGATGGTGGGCGTCAGTGTGCTGTATTGCTGCTTAGTGCTGATGGACTGTTCCTATGTTACCTTTATTAGGATGGTGTTTTATTAACTTTGCTCGGTGGATGCTATTACTTGTTTTCATCCCTACTGAGATTATTCTAATGTTTGGGGAAATTTCAGGCTGACAGGTTTTGCCTTGCTCTAACTTTTTTTCTGCAGTAGTTCTATGAAGTTTACATACCAAGATCATGCTGGTGTAAGAAATAGAAGATTTGCCTAAAGCAGTTGTCCCCAGTGTTTGGGACTGGATGGACAACACAGTCTGTACTGTTGGTAGAGGCAAACAATAAGCAAAATACCATTTTCTTCTTCCTTGCAGGGCTGAGGAACACAAATGATGGGAAAGCTGAGCAGTATATGCCATCAATGTAAGTTAGTCATCCCAACCAGCCTCATCCTTGCTTATAAGGAGAGGGTGTACAGACCTTCCTTTGCACAACAAAACCGCCTGAGGTTGTGTATGACTTGGAGTGAGGGAAGGGAGGAGTGATCACAGTAGCTTATTTTTGTAGAAACAGTAACTAAGGATGAAAATAGCATTCAATGCTTTTATTGAAAAGGAACCAGACAGTTCTCTGTCCCAGAGAGGGAAAGTTAGCACCCAAGTGCCAGCAGTCCTTTTAAGGCTGTATCAGCCATTAGTGGCTGTCCCACTTCATATTCATTTAATAAAAGGTATTATATATCACGGGCATATAAACTGGTTTGTATTAAAGCCAGATTGTATATCAGAAGAGATTGTATATCAGATTTTCCCTCCTTTATACCATCCAGGAGTGAAATCAGACTTAGTTTTTCTAAGTCAAGTTGAAGCATGGTCTCCAATTCAAATTATTAGGGATTTTATTCTGTTGCAGACTTTGTGCATCAACTTTTAGAAAATACATCTACTGCAGTGGTTTTTACCTATTAAATGGGAATATCTGCCAAAACCTGCTCCTTTGTGAATGTTAAGGCTTTTCACATCACATGCTTGATCTTTATTAACATCCAAGAAGTGCTGCATGTGAGTGTGCTGATGGTGGGATGCTACTGTAAATGGGCTTTCTGAAACAGGCCCTGTGTATCCAACTTGTATACTGATTTTCCAGGTTCCCAAAACAGTAATTGCTAAAAGTGGGCTGCCAGACATAGATGGAAAAGGAAGCAGTGGAAGGTAGTCAACAGGCTCTAAGGAGTTAGTCTTTGAATTTGTACAATAATTCGGAAATATCTACAACAAAATTATATAGTAGATGTTTAATGCTGACCGTTTAATGTATGTCTCCCGTAAAATAAGTAGCTCAAGAAGTGGAACTGTGTAATTGTTGTGGTGCTTTTTGTGTGATGGCTATATTGGACTTAACTCTTGTATTGATGAATCTGTGGTTGAGAGAATCTGTACAGTAAATTTTGCCATGATATCTTTAGTGTTTAAATTGAATCTGTTTCTGTAAATTGCTGCCCGTTAAGCGACAAGATCCTTGTGTTTTTTCTCCCACCCTTGCCTGCAAGCTACTGTATCCATTGCTTAGCCTTTGCTAGGGGGTTAAGACTGTAGGAATTGCTTTCTCAGTAGTTCATTTGTCTGAAGAGCCTTTTAAATTGTCATTGACAAAATATTTTTTCTGTAACGTATTACATTGTCTACACACACGTGAAATGTTGTTGAACAATGTGTTTTTGTATGTGGATACAGAATGCTTGGTCAGGTTTCTCTAATGTCTCTTTAAAAGGATAGTGAATGGTATTTTGGTGACTGTGGCTGTCTAATTTTAGATTTCAGCAGAGTTATGAAAGCTTTGGGAGGTCTGACTATCAAAGCTCATCTGTCAATATGATCAGCAGTAGTACTGAGATGAGCATATAGGCTGTAAAAGTTAAGGAAACTAAAATCTTTCTGTACTGAATAGCATAAAATTTACAGTTGAGGCTACTAGTTTTTTGCTTTTTGGTCTTGGTTGGCTTTTTTTGTGCTAAACTCTGCTTGGCAGAAGGCAGTTCTTAGTTTGAAGGGAGGTTTTTCTGTTTTGTTTTTACTTCAGTTAAAAAAAAATACCAAAAGTAAGGGATTAAAACCCACAAATTGCTGGTGTCTTGCAAGGAACCAGGTTAGCTGCTGTTAGCGCTGAGGACATACATGAGTGCGCATTAGGAGAGGGCTTGTATTTTGGTTTTTATTCTACATATCAGCGTCTATTTTGAAAAGTTGTTGATGTCAAGTTCCCTCCTTAGGTTTATCTTTGCTAAAATGATTAGTGAATACATTGAGTCTAGCTTTTACAAGACTGCACCCAGACTGTTTTAATATCTTCCTGCCTCCGTGTGTGCACAGCACCGATAGATACTTTGGAAAAGGGTTGCCTGCCCAGGTGAGAGCTGCAGTCCCAGTTTCGGTGATGCCTCTCCAGTCTTGTGGTCGCATTACTTGGAAGCACGGACATGGCGCGAGGACGTGACAAGCATGAAAAGAAATGCTACTGTCCCAACTGCTGGATGGGCACCTGCTCTGGGCTCCTGCAAAGCGGTGACGGAGACCTACTCATCTTCAAAATCTATTTCATGGAGCGACTTTGTGCATGCTCCTTTTGCCCTCTTTTCCTCAGAAAGTACATCCTGCTGGTGAGAAATCTCTGAAATGCTCTGGCTGTTTCACTTCCACTCAGGCACAGTAATTGCCTTTTGTTAGAAGACTTCATCTAAATTAGAGATCTTCAGCCAGTGGCCTCCAGGCTGCATGCTCCTTGCTGGGACACCGAATTCAACCTGGTCCAACCTGCTTCCTGATGGCTACTCCTCCTTCTCTGCTGTCTCTTGCCCCTGTGATTCTCTGCATTTTCTCTGTCCATTTTGAGCTAGCATGCCTGGAAAGATGGCTTATTGCTCTTGGGAAATGCCCTTTTCCAGAGAGGCACGCGTGCATGCAGCGTTGGGGAAAGGCAGATGAACTGCTGCCCTGCTGCATGATGAAAGTCCTTATAAATGTTACACTCAAATCAAGAAAGGTCCCTTTGCTCTGTAGCTGTCACAGTTGAAGACTGACCACATACTTAGAAGGTCTAGCAAGTTGTCTGGTAAAAGGAAGAGAATTGTTTCATTTTTGCTTTTGATCCATGTGAAATTTAAAAAGACAAAAGTCAATTATTACACCAATTAGTTCAACTTTTACTGTCCTTTGGAAAAGGAACTGAGGATTCAAAATGCAGATCCAAACTGCAAAATGTTCAAACCTTTTCTAAAGCCTTGTTTCTCATTCTCTTTTACCACTTTCTGTTGTTGTTTGGTTTAACAGCGCTGTCAAGTCCGTAAAGCCTCATCACATGACTGTTGCACAATTGGCAGCTTTAGCTGCATTTTTCTTTTTAAACTGGAACTTCAAGGAAGAGAGATTCAATTTTTAAATATGAGTGAGAAAACAGCTCTTCTCGGCTGAAAATACAGCACACTATTTCAGTTCCTGGATGCTTAAAGCAATCCATTTGTTTACCTTCACTCTGAAAAAGGGCAAGTTTGCAGCATTAATTTATAGACTATAGTGCAGTAGAACCACCTTCTTTCATAGTAACCACTTCAGAGCTGGGAGCTGAGAGCTTTGGAGAAACCTCTGATTTGATTTTTATGTTTAAGTGGAGTTGTGAATGCTTAACACTCCTGAGTACTTTCCCCATTTTCCCTTTGAAAGCCTTCTAGGGGAGAGAGGCAGGGAGTTAATGTGAATAACCCCATCCTGCATTGACCTGGAGTCTCACAGCTAGTTGGTTTTGCTCTTCAGCTATGTTTTGTCCTATCTTTTTACTCCAAAAGGACCTGTGGAAAGCAGTGTTACTGTGAAGGTGCCTATAAAGCACAAAGTAAACTGAGGAGGAGAAATGCTTGTTTTTATGTGAAGTGGTGTAGAAGCTTTCCTAGATAGCAAAGCTAGCTGTTGCTGGTTTCCTTCATTTGATATAATTCCTTGGATTATTTTCGCTTGAGTCAGAGGAGGGATGCAAGGGAGCAGGGAGGCGGTGCTGTGCAGCAGGATGGGGCTCCTGCTTTGCCAAGTCCCTTCTTTAGAGCTGTTGGCACTTTGGAGGGGCGAGTGTGCATCCTAGCAGGGGAAGTGCAGAGAACTAGTGACTTTGGAGTGTGTGGGTGTGTTCAGTGTTTCTGTCGGGTATGAGGCGTAGCATGGAAGAAAGCAGAATGAGTATTCTCGATTTGGTGAAGTGAAGTTGGCTTCCCAGTACTGACCAGGGCTGTGGACCCTGAATGCTTTAAGCAGTGGAGCAAGATGAGCAGGCTGCCTGCTTCCCTTCACACAACCTCTTTGTTCCCCCTGCCCATCTCTTCATGGGGCTGCAGGATGCTGAGCAGGGTCAGTGAACATCTCTAGGTTTAAAATATCCTTTGCCACAATACTGGGTTGCTTTTGACATTCATCTGTTCCCTCATCCAGTTGATAAGACAGCGGCAAGCACCTGTAGCAGGACAACTCGATGAGAATTGCAACAGCAGGAGCAAGCAGGAGCTGGGAGTCAGGCAACTGCTAGGATCGTTTTGCTGCTCAGAAGAACATCTGTGCACCCACAGCCTCAGAAGTGGTGGGAAGGGACCATTTATGAAGGGCCTTTATTTTCACGATCAGTGGCTTGCATGCATTTTTAGAAAGAGAAGGATGTAAACCAGCAGTGATTTTAAAATGCAATGCACTGCAGAGGAACCCTCATCTACCATGTAATAAAGTGATTCTTAACAGCACCATTAAATGGGTTATTCATTTCCATCCCCTGGGCTGGGTACAACTCCAGGTTTCTGAAGAGTGCTGGGATGTAGTCCCTGTGTCCTGGGAGGACTGTGCTCCGCTGGGATGTGGTTAGAAGAAGTGAGAGGTAGAGATGCTTGAAGAGATGCTTGGAGTATCATCCATCGCTAGGCTGTCACCATGCAGCTTGTGGCTGAATTAAAACTGTGTGTTTTGTATGGTATTTTTCATCAGAGAAATGCTTCTTGTAAAAGCGAGCTGTTCAAGAGATTTGCTGGCTGAAAATTAGAGAAATGCCAATAAATTCTTTTGTAACTGGCGAATTCCATGTGACAAGGCTGTGTCTGCAGCGCCTACCAGGCAGTGCTCCACAGGGTTGGTGTTTCTCTTGTTCTCAAGGAAGCAAATAACAGCCAGGTTAACGTTTGGCCAATATTCGTGTTCTTTCTGCATTGCAACTGCTGTGCACAGCGTGTGGTGGAAAGCTGAGTACAGAGATTTGTGATTAGAGAGTGAGGGGAAATGACAATAGCTAATCAATGAGGCAATTAAAGATAATCGTTGGAATTGGATTAGTGTATCACTACTGGAGGTGCTTTTATTCTAATGGTGCACCCCTTTCTGTTATTTTAATTTTGTTTTCTGTCCTCTTGAAAATTCCAGATCATTCTGTGGGATCTCTTACTCTTTCCTCCCATTCGCTTAAAGCTGACATGCTTGGGCCAGTACCCAGACACTGAGGAATTAAGTACCTGTATTCACAATGTAAAAAGCACCTTGTGCTGCTTTAAAGCAAAGGGCTACTGTGGAAGATGGTGAGAAGACCCATCTGTATTTGGGAACTGCATTAATTTCTTTACCCCCTTGTAGCCTTCGTTAGTGCTTGTGGCACTGGGACGTGTGTGATTCTGTGGCTGCCGACGCATGTGTCGGATGTTTTCTGTAGGAACGATATAAGCTCTCTCTGCTGTCCTGGGTGCAATGTGTTGGTGCTAGCAAAGGACACATTATGCTGTTGTGTTTCAGCAGATTCCTAACCTTGAAACAGAGTCTATTTTCTCAAAAGCCTCTTCAGTCCGGAGCTACAATTAAGATGATGCTTTCCATCATTTCTGCTGTGATTAATATTTTTAAAATAGATGCTCATTGTCATTTCTGAGGGACACTGGATTTCCATGTTTTCTTCAAATGGAGCATTGAATCAAATCATCAGGATGTAAAGCAGTTGTGGCTGGCTGAAATATATATCTAAGTGCAGGTTAGAAACCATCAACCATTCAAATATAAACTCACTTATGGCTACATCCTACAGTTGTTTTCCTTAAATATTTTTAACTTCTGCTCTTGTTTTTTGAAAGGTATTTTGAGGAGCTTCGTCAACATAATTGCTTGGACTCTTCTCAAGTCTCTTCCCCTGGTAGCATATGCCCGTCTGTTTCCTGTCTTTGGTTTCAATTTGCCTTTTCTGGTGCAGTGAGGACAACTGTACAACACTTTTCAGAACTGCCTTTTTTTTTTTTTTTAACCATTAATGTGGGACCAGGGAAGTGCAGCTAAGTCCTTTAAGGGAAAAAACCAAACCAAAACTGACTCTACACGATGGCCATTAAATGCTTAAAATAAACATGGACTCATGACAAAAGAACGTCTCAAATTCTTCCTATAAGAAGCTGCAGACTGCTTGTTGATCTGCATGTTACAGATCTTCCAGACAGGGGTATGTCTGTTCTAAGTGAATAATATTCTTCTGGTATCTGGTAGTGATCAGGACATGATGTCTAGTTTATTAGATACTTCACAGGGGTGCACATTTACTCCATCATTGGCCACTTACAGTGGTAAAAGTGGGTATCAGCTTCATCTGCCTTGCTGTCTGCTAGTAAAATGAGAAAAAGAAATATGAAGTGTTTAAAATGTATTCCTCATGGAAAATTTCAGTGTAAGCCAATGAGAGCCCCCAAAGTGCTGCCTTCTGTGTGAAAAGGTGATCTTCAGAGGTGGTATTGCTTGCTTCTGTAATTGACACAGAGCGTTTTGCCCTAAAATTGGTGTTGCTGAAGGAGTTGGTGTCTTTTGTAGTGCCTCAGTTTGGTAAACGAGGGGCTCAGCCAGACTTTGGGTGTCTCGCTTGCTCCTAAACCATGGATGCATCCTGCTCCTCCTCCATGATCTCCAGTTGACAGCAGCCATGACATTTGTCATCTTTCTCTGTTTTGGCTTCAGGTATTTAAATAATAGGGAGACGGTAACTTTTCTCCAAGACCAAGGCAAGATAGCTATGGTCAGAAGTGTCTTGAGTTGCAGGAGAAGGCTTCTCCCTAGCACAACTTTTTAGGGCCAGGTAATGGCTGAGGAAAGTCCTACCTGGGGTGTGTTACAGAGAGCCCAGGTGGTACTCGCTAGCCTGGTAGTGAGCCACAAGGAGGTATGTTAGTACTTTTAAATCTTCCACAACCTCTTTCAATAAATACCTTGGGATAAGTCATTACTGGCCTTCAGCGAGTGTGTTACAGAACAGATTCACCTCTGGAAATGGAGGAGAAAACTCCTGAATATCTTCAGCAGTTAGCAGGCTGATAGGGATGCACTAGAGCCTGATGAAAGTGTGTGATAGACGCCAGCTTCATCTGGTGAAATCCAGATTTGCCGGTAAGGGGAAAAATACTAATTTCCAATAAACGTAGTTTTTTACTTAGTGCTAACATGCCCTGTGATAATATAGCTGGAAAAGATTAAAACAATAAGGGACTTCTAAATCATAACTTGAAAGAGGCTGAGTGAGTTTGGCCCTAGAGCTGGAAGTTGCTTTTTGCTGACAGTTATCACTGAGAAGCGGAGTGGGCTTTGCTTTTTTGCTGATACATGTCTGAGCCTAACACAGAGCCTAGTACAGAGTAAGCGATGTTTGTTTTGTAGCATTATTACAGAGAAAACTTGCAAAAAAATAAAGTGTGTTTCCATACATGTTTTGACTATTAGTCATTATACAAAAATAATGACATTTCAGAGCTGCATTTATTTGTTCCATAGCAATCAAGCAAGTTTTTTGTAGAAGGTCATAGCTGCAGCAAGGCCTTGAATGTTTAACCTGTTTGGGCTCTCGCTGTCTGTGCAGATCTCCAAAGTCTCTGCTAGGTGCACATTTAGGGTGTGATGCAGCTCTAGCTAACATGCAGTCTTCTACGTTTATGCTTAATCAATACTTTTTTTTTTCTTTTTTATTATAAATAAGGTAACTGAAGGAACAGCATCTTGGAGGTGAAGAGCACATTACATGGGATAAAGCAATGCTGCAGCCTTCTGTTGCTTCAAATCTTTCCTGTAACCTTCTTTAATCCCCTCCGCCCCCACCTTTTCAAACAGCCTCGTGTTGTAGTTTTATTTTAGGATGTAGGTACTAATGTGTGATTGTGTCAGTTTGCTTGACCTCCCTGGAGCCTTTAAGATTTTTGCTGATTATCCTTGGAGACTGGGCATGCAAATAAATGACTTCCATGCTCATTAATAGGCCTTTGAATGTCAGCACAGGGCTATAGGCAAGTTTGGGAGCAGTAAGAAAAAAATGGTACAGGGTAAACTTCTGTCTAGGTCATTCTGTGCTTTCTTTCTATCCCCTGTTCCATATAGGTAGCTCGTGGGGAGAGTTGTTGTTTAGTCTTAGAAAGCAGTTTTCTAATGCTTTTCTCATTGCAAACTGGTATGGGACTTCACACTCCATAAAAGCCAACATTTGCTTTTGTGTTCAGTCTAAGGGATTGTCACTGCTGCTTTGTTAGCTGAAGCTATAATAAGTGTTATCTCAAGCCAAATTTCCATCCATATCCACTTTGAGTTCAGATGAAATTAAGTGTTAAATATCATTTTGCTGCCCAGAGTGGGCACTGCGGTGGGCAGGGCGTTGTTTGAAGGTTAAGCGCACTGACAAGGGTCATGCAGTGGAGATGGAGCAGCTCAAGCTGCTGTGGTCACTAGTTGCTAATTGAACCTCCCTGCACAGGGCAGGGGCTTCTTAGCATGGTCAGACTGTGTCTTCTCCACCTGAGAAGCAAAGGACATGTTTTTTCTTGAGGTGGCTACAAGAGTCATTCCAAGGTAGAACATGCAGTTAAGGACAAGTGGATTGTACTTCATGAGATTAGTCCTAAGCAAAGGTAAAGTTATCTTTGCCTTTTGTCCTATTTGGAAAGGAATGCAGCAGGCTCCAGCATATTTGTTGGATGATGTAGTGGTCCACAGTGTTGATCACTAGTGTCCTGTTGGTCTTAGCTAAAGGAGAATACTCTTAAAGTAAAATCCAAATAGCATAGCAGTTACTTCGCTATTTCCAGTTACTTCTGGAAGACGAAGTAGTTTGTCATATTTGGAGAGTGAGACTGAATAGTTATGTTTTATATAGTTATTACGCAAAACATCCTACTGTAATGGCAAAGACTTTTTTCTCCTCCGAAAACAATGCTCACAAAGCATGTCACTTTTTATAGGATGATGGAGCCTTCGTAAACGTAGAGGTTTAGTTTAGGATTAACAGAACTTCTGCAGTCCAAATGGCATCTTCCCTTCTCCCGTTTTGTGAAAGAATAAAGCGTCTGTACCTCAAGAGCCAGTACGCTATGTTTTCTGGTGGCCTTTCTTCAGCATCGTAAGTCAAATATCCATGACTTCTGCATCAGAAGGAGACTTTTACAGGCCTGTTTTAGGAGAGCAGAGGAAAAGCTTTGTAGACCTCCAAAGGAAGCAAAAACTGCTTAAGTCTTTGTGGTTGGCAAGAAGGAGGAAAATCTCTATCAGTTGTGTAAAATGCTATTGTTAACCTCCCATTTGTTTTTTCCTGGTGTTACGCATAGGATTTTGGATGCTGAGTGCTAGGTATTCACTCTTGGTTTATGGGAACAACAGACTAGTTAAATATTCAGTGGTAACAAAGGCAGTGACAGCTTCTATAAATCTGAGTTCAGCTTCTGTCCATCCTCACACTGAACAGATAACCTGGTCACTTTAAACATTGCCACATCAGCTGTCCATGGAGGGATATGATGCAGGCTCAGATGATTGTGATACTATGCTTTCTTTTTTTCTCCAAATCCCTCCACCCCCTTTAAGCAGATGGATAATGGAGAACAGCAAATGTAAGTGAAGAGGATATACAGAAAAACTCTTTTACCAACCATATTTTTTTTTAAACTTTTATCTAAGAAGCCTGTCTAGACAGGCATCTATTTTAATGGCATGCAAAGCAGAACGGTACATGAATACTTCATTAGTAAAAAGACTTGTCATCTTTGAACCCTGATGTAATGTTTCTTGGAAGCTGTTACGTTCTTGCAATATTAGATCCAAGTTCTACAGAGTGATACAGAAGTGGCAGTACATATGGTATTGCTAACATGACAACTACCGGGCATTAATACATAATTGACTTTCTCTATCAAACCTGATTTGGATAAAGAACAATTCACTGATGAGTCGGTCTGTTCTAGAGTTTGTATCGTGCCAAAAGCCTGCAAGGAAAGGGATGGGGAGACTTACTGTAAGGATGCCATGACTAGGTGACTGGTTAACCAGCCACTGAACCCATTGGTTGTGGTTAAAATTCACTATTTTCTTGCATTGTTTAGTTTATAGTTGTTATTCATAGCCCTGGTCTAGTAACTGTCAGTCCTTAGCCATGTTGTGGATTACAGGTGTGTACCGGCCCCATGGGTGTCTTAGTATCTGCCACAACCAGAGCAGATGAAAAGCCAATGAACTACATAGACTGTAGGTATTTGTGCTCTAGTAAAACTGTTAAGGAAGAATTAGCTGTGTTCTGTAAGTTAGACCGCTGTCAAGTTTTGAGCTTTCCAGTGTAGGTCCTCTCTTTCTCTGGCAGATGAGCACAGTGGGGCTGCAGATCCCAGTTCTTCTGACAGGATTGCCACTGCTGTTGTTGGCATAAGTGAGGATTTTCAAGAGGAATTTTGAGGGAGTTGGTTCATGGCCCTGACCCCCCCACACCTTCCCTACAAGCATTCTTCCCAAACCATTCTCCATCCCCATCCGTCCCTCTTCCCACAGCAGCTAAACCTTCTCTCCTCCCTGCCCTTCCCTCCCCACTCCTGCACAGCAGGGACAGCAAGGGATGCACACCTGCTAACTGCAGCTAAAATTCAAAGAAAAGTGGCCTGCTTATCTAGTGCAGAAATTTTGGTCTTTTAGAAGATTGTGTTCATCTTAATTATTTTTCACCTTCAGCCTAGTTAATTAGTGCTAATGAATTAACTGATGCTGGTGCTCTGCTATGATAAAGGGAGCGGATCAGTGTGCCCAGTGGTGCACCTTGCAGACCTGCACCAGCTTTTTCCTGAAATAAACACCCCCTACTCCTTCCCTGCCCCCCCCTCCCCAAAATCCAACCCAAAACAAAAGGTTTCTGACAAACACAGGTAGCAATGGCATGCAGGCAGATTGGCTTTCAGTTACAACACGTGGACAAGACATACCTCAGACTGGGTGACAATGGCACATCCCTCTTATCCAGCAGATTAGTGCAGAAGGAGCTGCACAAACCCCTTGTCTTGCTTCGCTGTTCAGATGCATCTCGGTTTCTTTGGCAGGTAAGTGCAGACAATGCCATCTTGGAGTGCAAGCTTTGTTCTCTGCACTGCTGCTGCCCTCTGGTTTCTGTAGGTACCGGGCGCCGCTGATTCGGTGATAGCGGTTTGGGTTTTCCTGCCATGTGCCAGTGTGCAGGCGTGAGTTGCAAAACAGGTTTTAAGAGTGGTTTACTCATGAGATCGACAGCTTGGTTCAGAAACCTGCCCCGCACTAGGGCGAGGTGTGCTTAGTTTGAAGCAGGATGGCTTAAGATACACACGGGGGATCTTTGGCTAGATACTCCAACTGAGATTTGCTCTTCAAAGTGTTATTACAGCAAAAGCAGCTAGTTAGGATCATTCAGGTTGGAAGGGACCTCAAGAATCCGGGTAGTCCAACCCTCTGCTGCAAGTGTGTCTCAGGTTATTGCCTTGCAGAGTATTTTCAGACAGCTGAATGTACGTTATTTTATCAGTGATCTTGGAGGCCAGGTGAGCCAGGTTTTCTAAAGAACATCCAAGCACAGAGATGAGCATGAGCCGTGCAATAGCTGATTCAGTGAACCAGCTACAAGGTAGTTCTCCTGCCAAAGAGCTGGGTGAGAGGATTACAAAGGCAGTAGCAGAGTATCTTAATTTTTTCCTCCTTTCCCTTGTTGTAATGCACTAAGCACAATTCCAGTCTGTCTTGTGCCAATTGCCACAAGCAGGAGTGAGCTGGTCCCTGCTCACCGAGCAGCTCCTGAAGCACTGGGATCTCCTGCTGGCTCTGGGAGTTGTTCTCCTCTGTGGAACTGAGCCAGACCAATAATGTGCCCATAATGGAAGAGCTGTTTTTCAGTGAATTTGAAATGAGAATTATTAAATGCTTAACACTTATTATCTACAAAACCCATTCTTGAAGGAGCTGGAGTAAGTTCTTTATAATAAAGGGAGGCTGAAGATGAGAGCAGAGCTGTGTTGCGTAAGCAGTTGTGCTGTGGCTTAGGAGGCAAGCTTGTATCTTTATAAGGGCTTTGTACAGTAGCTTTACGGTAGTTTAAATTTGCATAGCCCATGGAAGTTTAGTGTGGAAGAAGCATGGGAGGGGGCTTACGTATGTGGTTTATTATGAAGTGCTTCATCCACACCATTAACGATCATAGCTGCTTGATTGTCCTCTGTACATGGTGCAAGGCACAGGCTTGCACAAGTACTCCCACACGTTGCCCTCCAGAAAACAGGAGAGCTACAGTTGTTAACTGCAGCATTAAGCTGTTTCAGTCATTATTAAGTTATATGGGGTTTAATGTGAAAGAGCTTTTTTTCTATTAACTCCTCCCAGTTTGTGATGGTTGTAGGTGAGCTGGAACAAACCACTGCGTGTTTTTACTTGTTTGTCTCAATCCTGTTCACATACTGAGCAAAGTCACCGTTCACCAACTCTCGCATGCTGTTGACGTCAGTACATGTTTTTTTTTTCTTATAAGATCCTGTGTTTCCCAGCTGTGACCTGGAATCAGCAACTAATAAAGATGGAGAGATAGTTCAGCTTTTCTGCCTCGGTCATTGCTCTCTAGGAACTGCTGTACTGTAAGACCCAAAAGAAGATCCATTTGTTTTCTGATGCTCATAATGAGTTTCAGGCATGAGTGACCTGTATCAGATTCAAACCAATAGTCTACAGGTGAAAGCTCTACTATTGCGAATTTATTCAGCGATCCAGGCTCAGCTTGAGTTTGGAATGGAGTTTTTCAGTAAGAAAAACAAAGGAACCAGCTGTTCCTTGGGCAAATGTGTTATACACAGACACTTAAGCTCTTTAAATTAGCTAGTCTCATTGCAATGCTAGATTGTGTTTTGTGTTGTCTTAATTTCTCTTTCTGCAGCAAGTCTGTCCGGGGAAAGGGAAGAAGAGATGGAAATCTGCTCAGTTCTTAAGTTTTGGGCATTCCTGAGCAATCCTCCTCAAAACTGCTCAAAATCTTAAAGAAATAGAAGACACATAATGAACAGAAAACAAAAAATTTGCTGCTTTTTCTGAAGAGAGAATGGTATGCAGCTTTTGGCAGAAATGCCAAAATGCCATTAAAATGCCTTTAAACTTTTTATGTTTTTAGATGCGTGTGGTAATATATGCCTGATTTCAATAACTCTGGCAAAAGTTTAGCTTCGTGTCATTTAGGTCTCTCTAAGTTGCTAGTCCTTTCATGTGCAGAAGAACAAGTAAGTCCAAACTCTGAACTGCTCAGGGGTGGAAGCAGTATCTCAACCTGTCCTTTTTTAGTGTTTTCCCTTACTAATCCAGAGAAATATCTCCATCCTAATAATCTTAGTAAAACAAAGCTTTTACAGCCTGCAAGGCAATTAATTTCAAAATGTTCTAACTGTATGCTTGATGATCACATCTGCTTATTTTTCCGCCTGAAACTCTCAAGCTGTCTCCTACCTGGATAACGACCAACAAGAAGCTCTGCCTTGCAGCTCCTTCCAGAATTCCTCAGTCTCCAAGCCGGTATTACTTTTGAAGTACTAAAATAATCCCATCCGCTGTGATTCTAGCATTGTACCTTCTGTTCTGTCTGACTTGAATCAAGCCTATAAAGTTGACTCCATATCTATGTTGCAGCATCCACACTTAATGACTCTTGAGCTTGCTTGACAGTGTAAATCTTTAACTGGGAAATTTTCGGAATAATGAATCGGTCAATGAGATCCTCAAACCATTCCTTAGATCACATGCCATGGTACCTTAATTCTGAATGATAGAAAATTGGAGATGGTTAGGGTTTGGGTGGGTGGGTTGGTTTGTTGGTTGCTTCAGTCATTGGCTTTCCTCAAAGGCAGTTCTTTATGTTGCTACCAGGATGTTTTGTGTCCAAGTTTATTAAAGTCATGTCAGCGTCTAGAGGAGTATGTAAATACACAAAGAATACTCAAGTACATGAAGTATCGATAAGCTTCATTTGTCTCCTCAATATCGTTGTAAGATCTTTTTATAACAGCTTGATCTTTCATGTCCAGTACAGAATCCTCCCTAGACCTGCATGCCTGCCACCCATCCTCTCTGCTGCTTTCTTCCTGAAATCTGCCCCTTTTACATGGTTTCTTTGTATGCTCCAGCAGAGGAAATTCAAAGTACCAACTCACACTCTAGGCTTTGGCATCTGGCCTTGGTCTGGTTGCCTGATGCAATGTCCAGCTGCGGGATCTGGGGAAGGAAGGGGAAGCAGGGAAGGGGAAACCTGTGGAAGTGGGGCTGCGGGCTGGCTGTCCTCACGTGGCTCCGAGCACCCTGCCCGCCAGCAGAGCGTGGGGCTGGCAGGGGAGGGCACAGGGCTGCCTGCCTGAACCGCAAAACCTCTGTTTGCCTTGCTTTTTCCCTTGTCTGGTTTAAGGGAGGCTGCATCCTTCCTATGCTGGTGAGGACCCCGGTTGCCTAGGTAACGAGGAAACAAAAAAAAAAATATTTTTTTCTTTTTTCTCTGTGTTTTCTCATAAAAGCTTGACAGTATTTTAGTGCCCCTTCCTGCTGAATAACTTGTCTGGCCCAAGCTGATTGTATCTTGCAGGAAGGATCAGAAACATGGTTTTCAATTATAACAGCAAAATTACGAAGGGTTTTGTAGTTTGGATGTTTCATTTCCTGCGTGCTTTGCACTGCATAAGGGACGCTGCAGCGAATGCCTCGGTGAAGAGCTGCCATCTGGCTGGTGAGATAGGCCTTGCCGTGGTGGCTGTGGGTAATTCAACCACTTTCTTCCTCTCCAATAAGTTGCATTTGCCTGCATCGCTTAAAATAGCTCCGCACTCACCACACCTTCTGGTTAACACATTCAACCATCGTTTCATTTTTTAATTCCAACCACCGTGACACAGCTTCATGTTCTGCCTTTGAGTTTGTTACCTCTTACAACATCTTGAAGGTTGTAGCAGAGCCTGACCCTCTCCAAAGATCACTTAACCAAAAGCCTCGTAAAGCCCGGTGGGAATTAGCTGGCTGAAGAGGACCGGGCTGCGTGTGCACAGCTCCGTGTCTCTTTGGAGGTGAGGACCAACATCTCCTCCTTGGAGCTCCGGCTTGGCCTTCAGCACCACGGTGTGCCGGTAAGGAGGTGGTACTGTCTGTAAAGTCTCTGCTGCTCACAGTAGTCATCTTCTGTGCTTTAATCAGTATATCCGGTCTTGAAAGCCGTTAAGTGTTAGGTAATAGGACTTGAGAGTCTTAGGGATGTTTTTACCTGTGTGAGTGGAAGAATGGGATTACCGGTGAGGTTTATGGTAACCTGCTGTTGCATTAACAATTTGTTTATTAACCGTTTCTCAGTCTGGGATGGGACTGTGCGGTTTTTATTGGCAATAGGTTTCCTCTGCTGTGTCTTTTTTTTTTTTTTTTTTTAAAAGACAGACCTCCAAGTTAGCTGCTGTTTCAGAGGATTTTTTTAATATTGCTTATCTGATTATGATTAAGCAACCCGGTGTTTATAGCATATGCTTTGACCTTGATGTTAGTTCAGCTGGGCAAGGATATAAATGATGAAGAAATTCCTTAGCAAGCTTACCCCATGGTATTTAAAATTAACTCTTTGGTATGCTATTCTAAAGTAGAAGCATTCTTTTTAAGATACATGGCTTTTAAAGAAAGGTACAATTTTAGCTGCTCTGGCTAAATTTAAAGGCTGTTGAAGTTTGGATTTTTCTTTTTTTTTTAGCAGCGAACTACATCTACTTGTTTCTATGAACTGTGATCCAAAATTTAGTACTGTGACATTTACTAAATAGATCAGGCATACAGAATGAAATGAACATTGTAAAACAAAACTGAAGTATGGAGACTTCAGGCTTCAGTCTGTAAATCACAAAGTACCACAAAAGGTATGGATCCAATACAGTTTTGATAAAAGCTGGTGTGCTCTGAGATTCATAAATGATACAAGACTGTAATGAGTGGTGTAACTATATTTTTCTGGATTTCCTTTTCTTGTTTTGTTTTCTCAATAAATCTCAGGGCATAGCTGCCTTGGTGCTACCTGTGCAAACAGAAAAACCTCCAAAAGCAGCTGCACCTAAAACATTGATCTTTTAGCCAAAGATTTCCTCTGTGTGTTTTCATCAACACAAATTATCCTTAAAAAGGGGGACTTCTGTCTAAATGAAAGATTTCCAGCACAAGATGCTGCTGTCACAGTGGGATAAGTGACACAGTATATCCCCAAGTTATAATTTTATATTGTGGTAATTTTGCTGATCAGACAGCAAAGACAGCTCACCGTCAGCATGAAAAAACCTTCAACTAAAAAAACACCCTTAGTTTCTAACAAGGAGCTGTTGGGTGTTGTGTGCAGAACTGCCGAGTCAAAGAGTTTTTTAAATATTCTGTAGCTCAAGGACTTGGCTCCTCTTCAAACATTTCCAAGTACAAAAGGATGGGTAATCTTGCAAGTGAATGTGCCCCCTCTAGGGGCAAAAATGTGGAAATTTGTTATAGCAGGTAAATTCAAAACGGGGAGAAGCATTTGCTTGGCGTGAATATCTGGGGTTTTTTAACCACAACGAGAAGGGATTTCTGCTGTGATTTAGGATACAGCTTCCTCAGCATCTCAGTTTCCTGGCTTGCTGCAGAGGTGACGTGTGCTGTATGCAGCAGGGCTCTGCTTTCAGCCTTCTCTTTCTTTAACCCTTAAAACGTTATGAAAAATGTGCTGCCATTTTTCCAGGGTAGTTCTTGAAATATCTTTATAAAGTGTGTCTCATACTGTGAAAAAGTCAGCTTGTATTTATTTCAGTAAATGTTACAATTCTTGAGCTGTTCTGTGTGCATTGTACCATGTTGGTGGGAAGGAATACCGTATGCAAGGCAGCACACCGCTGCTCAGTCATCTTTAACACAAACCCGGATTATACCAAGGAACCTCTCAGGAGTCTGGGGAAATAAAAATCACTCCTGAAACTTCAGGGCTTTGAATAGGGGAGTTACAGATGCCGTGCAAATAAAAAGTATGTGCTGGGTGCTCTGGTGGTGACACCGGGCTCCGTACAGAGCCGCAGAGATGTCCGACTTGGGTGGTCGTGTTTTGTTTGTTCTGGCAGTGTTTGCTAAAACATGAGTCCTGTATGAAACCGTTTCAGCAATTTTTGAATGTTTGAGAAGTTACAAAATCTTTCTTTCACAGTGGTCTTTTGCCTTTGGTCTTTGCCATTTTGTCTTTTCACAGCTCGAGTTCAGGATCGTGTAATTCATCCAAGTAGCATTTTCTGGGTGCACGTGTGCCCTGAACCTCGGGCCGTGCTGCCAGAAAAAGATTCCTCTTTTAAATGTCACATGGGGACAACACATATCATCCTCCCTCGTCTCTTCCTTCCTGCTGCTTTTGAAGTTTATCCTGGTTTATCTGGAGGGAGAGGTGTGTTTGTCTTTTAGGGGGTGCTTTTAGCTCAACCCCAAGTTTCCATGTGAAAACAAGTTGAAGCAATTTTTAATGAAAACTTGAGATTTTTGTATGAATCCTCTAAAGCCTGAATTCAGACCTCATTGCTCGGATGGTTTAACAGTAGGGTAAATGCTTCTGAGCATGACCACTTCAATGTTAACTGTGAAATGCATTCATTCTCATTTTTTCCCCTCTTATCTCCTAAAGGTGCTCTTACAGAGTGTTACGATGAACTGGGCAACCGGTACCAGCTTCCCGTCTACTGCCTCGCCCCACCTATCAACATGATAGAGGAGAAGGGCGACCTGGAGACTCTGGATATTCCTGATCCCCCACCCAATTCAGGGCACGAATGCCAGCTTCGTTTGCGCCTCTCCACAGGCAAAGACCTCAAACTCATGGTCCGCAGCATGGACACGGTGTACCACATGAAGAGGCGGCTGCACGCGGTGGAGGGAGTGGAGCCAGGCAGCCAGCGCTGGTTCTTCTCGGGCAGGCCGCTGGCAGACAAAATGAAACTGGAGGAGCTGAAAATCCCAAAGGACTACGTGGTGCAAGTCATCGTGAGCCAGCCCTTAGCAAATCCCACCCCGGTGGAAAACTGATTTCTGCTTGTTTATTGATTCTTCTTTCCTCCGTCTCTGTCATGGGGTTTGTTTTCACTGCCCTCTCTTCTTTTGGTTTGTCCTGCTAATGGATTGGTTCCAAGAAATGACCAGCAAAAATTCCATCTGTGATGGAGATCTGCAAAAACAAAACATAAAAATGTAAACTGGCCTTTGGGGTTTGCCTGATCTCGTATTTAACACAACAGCAAGCAGCACGGGGCAAGGGCAAAGGAAGGAGCGGAAAGGGGAAGGGAAAAGAGAGGAGGTACAAAGAGGGAGGGAAGAGGTTGTCATTCGCTTAAACAATACAAATATATAATGATTCTTAAAACTGTAGGTGGTGTCCTGATATGTGGAGCCAGAGCAAGAGAGCACTTTTATTTAAAAAAAAAAAAAAATTAAAAACTAATCAATTTATAAAATTTCATATCAGCACCACATACAGTTCATGCAAGAATCGCAGCTGCTCTGAATAGGTCCCACGCTGCCTGTTCACAGGGATCCTTTCTAGTTTGACCTAACTCGCGTGCTTCACCCAGGCACTGCCGAGGCACGACTGGCCCCGGGCAGCCCCTGGGCTGGGGGCTCGGTCTCCGTCCCGCGCAGGTGGCTCCTGGTGATGCTCAGACCAAGCAATTGTACATTCCAAGATGGCAACGCAGTCCTGTGCCATTGCTGGCTCCCGAGCTGGGAACGTAGCCCACCGGAGCCTTAGGCAATAACTTAGTCAATGTATACTCTCTCGTACTGTACTGTAAAACTTACTTGCTACAAGGCTGACTTAGCCTGAAGTTTACTGGCTGACCGGCACCTGAGTACGTGCCTGCTGAATTACTGTATATCACTCAGACCATTAAAACAAGCTTTGATCAGGCTAGCTAAGGTGAGTGATGCACTGGTCTGTGCTTAACGGTTGGGTGCATCACTGTCATCAAATGGCACCAGTGTAATAGGTCCAGGTTAAACTGCAGTTACACCTACATGCAATGGATTGCAGCTTCCCCTCTATTCCTAGAGGGCACAAAGCATGGAAGATGGTAAGAAGGACACAACAGCACACGGTTTTCAGCTTTTCCTGTGACTGTCATTTGAAACAGCAGCCAGTCTTCTAGCTCTGGTGACTCTCCAGCCAGGACAACTGGAGGTATCCTCACCAACACGCACCCGCGGCCCAGAGCGTGACGGTGGTGTTTCACAGCCAGTGCTTTCCCTTCAGAATGTAAGAGGAACCCTTTTGGCAAACGACAAATCCTTTTGTAGTCTCAAAAATCTGAATCGGAGCATATTTGGGGGCAGGGGAGCAGTCGAATTGCTTGTTCCCTCAGTCAGAGATGCCCTCTGTTTTCCTTTGGCTGCTCTGCACCCCTGTCTGGTAATGCCTTTGGTGGAGATCAAACACCCTGTTCCTTTTACACAGTTTCTAGTTTGCTTGGGTTTTAAGCCATCATTGAAATGACTTGACTTCTTCCAAAACTATTGGTTTCTGTCTTCCTTCTCTGAATGATCAGTCTAAAGCTACAGTTGTCCCAGCTCTTTCTTGTCTGCTAGTGAAACTGGTGGGTTACATTGACAATTTTAAACTTGTTACTTTTGCTCCTTCATTGATTCCATACAACTTGGTTTCTTGGACTCGAAGGGAGTTCTTGCTCCATGAGCATCAGCATCGAGCCAGAATGAGCAGGGGTCACTTGTACAACATCACAAGTCTTTCCCAGCACGTGGAAGCAGGCGCAGAATTTACATTGATGGTTGGAAAACGGATCCACATTTTGTATGCATTTCCCACCCTACTCTGAATAGATACAGTTTTCTTTTTAGTCCCTGTGTTTTATTAAGCCTATGGTTTTCTGACAGTTCCTTTTGCCCCAGTTTGGTACAGGATGACTGAAGTGCAGCGGCCGAGTAGTTCCCTGTTCTCATAAACACCAAAGTGACTTGGTTTGTTTTTTGGGTTTTTTTCCTTTTAAAGATGAAATCAAAGCTGATAAATACTAATCTATAACAAAAGTTTTCTATTGTGGAGGGTTTTTTAAAGACAAATATGATTTACTCTGCTGGGTTTTTGCAGCCAGATCTCTTGCATTCCAGAGGGGAAAAAAATATTTGATATATAAACAACTCAAAAATCTCTTGGATTTCACAGGGCAAAGGATGGTTTCATGCCAGGAAGACACTACTTGTCTTGTAAGGCATAACTTGCGTGTCTGTATAAACAGTCTTTACAATGTCATTTCCCTGCAGTCCCTTCTGGAACAGGGGGAATCATGATAGATTAAGGAGGAGCAAACCAGAGTGACAGTTCTGTAGCTGTGAACACTAAAACACTACTTTTCTTTTTTTTTTTTTTTTTTTTTGTAGGATACATTTTGTTGATTTTTTTTTTCTTTTCTATTTTTGTTCAGGCTATTGTCACTATGTATTGTTTTTGAGATTACAGCGTGTAGGATCTGGGAGAGCTCCTTCTTTCTCTCTCCCCTCTCTTAGTTGGAAAAGGTTCAGTTATATCATGCCGTAATAGATGACCATGCTTTATATTAATTGCTTTTATGTCAGGGAGCAAGGTGATGATCTGAAGGCCATGTCGTGAGTGGGCTTTGAGTAGAACAGCGAATTGGTTCATGAAAATACTCTCTTCTCTAACAGCCTCCCCCACCTCCTGTCCCTTAAGCACATATCTAAAACTGAAAAAATTCAATGGTAAAATGCTTTGATAGGTGAAAGTGAGACTTTTCGACCTCTTCTGTATAAAATGACAGATGTACTAAGCACATACCCTGCTGGAAACAAATTTTAAAAGATTTGTATTAGGGAAGAATTCTAAGTTTTGAAATATATATATATATATAAAAATCAGTAATGAAGGCATACAGCATGTTGACTAACATATCCCGTGTATATAACTAGAGGTTGCAATATACGTTGAGAGAACAGTCATTTCTGTCTCTGAAATGCCTTGTCTTTATCCTGCAAGATGGTCTTCGGTGCAAATGCCAGTGCAGGGGACTGGGCTGGGGCTCCCGTGGGACTCAGGCGGGTGTCTGGGCAGAGCAGAGCTCCCCGCGTGCCCGGAGGAGGGAGGGAAGGAAGGAGGGAGGGAAGGCTGGTTTAATTGCAGAGCAGAGTAGGCATGGCTGAAGTGAGACTAACCAAGTACTAAACCGCTGTTTAGCTGGCAGCCCTGGTGGGAAGGACTGGTGCAGGTCTGCGTGGTGGACACCAGTGGCTGCTCACGGGGAGGACGGATAGAAGCACACTGGTGTGTGCATCTTTATTTTGCAGCATGAGCGTGTGTTGAGCTTGCAGCTCAACGCTGCTGGCAGCATGGCCTGGGCTGGGTTTTGGTGTGCTAATTGGCGTGCTGCCCCGCACCGTGTGGTGTCTTGGGTATAATTGAAGCAATGCAACAGTATTTTTTAACGCATGCAGCCATGAACTGCAATGCCAAGTACAGACAAGTGAGGAGTAATAGGATTTTTTTTTTTAATTTTATTTCTTAGGCCCATCAGCCCTTTGTGTCATTCATAGCTCTGGCTATGAACTGATGCCAGTAGATAACATTTTTTTACCACGTTAGTGACAGGTCTGTTTGATGTGATTCAGATTTTTATACTCTTTATTGTTGCTTCTGTCTGACCCAGAAGTGATAACCTAGTGAAATTCCACACTCCTGAACAGCTTGAAGGGCAGAGAGGCATGAACACACACAGTCTGCTGGGGCGAGGGAGCTCCAGAGAAGCCACAGATGCTGTAGATACATTGCTCAGCACGCTACAGAAGGATGCTCAGGGTCGTCTTCCACAACCAAGTGACAGCTGCTCCTTCAGAGCATCCAGCTCCCAAAAGTTTCATTGACTACCTTGGCTCTTTGTGCATCACAGTTTATTGGTGTCCTCTGCAGAAGACACAGCTTGGAATAGCTGCATTGTGAGAACTTTTTTAGAGCTTTCTGAAAGCCTTTGCTTCTCTGGATCTGGAAAATATTTTGGAAAACTAAATGATGTGAGTCAGCAGTGTAATAAATTGGTTTTTTTAATAGACACCCCAATGCTAAAAGTAGTAACAACAACAACAACAAAAAAACTCACTCTAGGAGCAACCAAACAAAACTCAGCTCCTCTTTGCCTTTCACAGAAAGTTCCTAAGTTGCTTTGGGAGGAGAGGAAAGAGGGGTTCATCAGAGCAACAAGGCAACACATGGCAACATGCATAACCTTTGGTAGAGCAGATGGCCAACTGATAAAATATTGCTGTAGTATGACATGCTTCTGCATATATATCCATTGTTAGTAAATAATGTAAAAACTTTTTAAAAACTATTAAAAAAAAAATTTTTTTGTTACAATGGTGGGGTGCTTTTAGCCATGGAGTTTTGAAAGCATTTTCGCTGTGTTAAGTGTTGACAAAATGAATGCTGTACGTTTCTCCGTTTCTACCTTCAGAAGCCTAAGTGGTAGCTACATTTCTGACTCTTGATCTATATTTTACAAACTGTTTTCTATGTCACTGTACATACATCCAAGACCCTGCACCTTATGCAGAGAATGTTTACATTTAAAAAAAAAAAAAAAAGATTTTTGTTGGCTTTTTCACTGTGCTGCTCAGATCCTGTTCTGTTGAAATGAAAGTAGCCTCTGTTAGAAAAAGGGGCTTTTTTTTCTTTGCCCTTCACCACTTCCCCTGTAATTCTGACTCCCTCCTGGATGATGGCTGGCAGCTCTTGGACAGCTTGCGCTCTCCTGGAGTAGGATGTAGCGGTGTTTGAGAAAGGCGTTTTTGAAAACTTGGTTTGGGTGGGAGGATGAGCTTTGTATGCTCTGTAACTTTCTTGGAAAAAGAAGAAAAATCTGCTTCAAATCCACTAGATGTTGTTGGTCTGCCTTGCAAGTTAACTGATCTAGGAAGCCTTGGAGTTAAACTTTCCAGCAACCATGCTTCTGTCTTCTCCCAAAGAAGATGAATGTCCTGCTATTATATCTGCAGCTACAAACACTTCTGTTGGTTAATGACTGTATATACAAGTCTGCCTGCTTTAAAACTTTCCTTTTCATAAAGTGTTTTTGATTGCTCTGCTCTGCAAATGGCTCTCCTCTTCCATATTTCATCTGCTTAGATACTCCGTAGCCGCGTGTGTGTTGCTCTTGTTCATAGGAAATGGAGCTATAGCTCTCCTTCCAAGGGAGATACATGCCACTGAGCCTACAAAAGTCAAATAGTTGGAAGATGAGATGTTTTAACCAGCGGGCTTCTTACCGTGGACTTTGAGACTTTTAATAAATGCGTCCACTGGACTCTCCATGACAAAGTATGTTCCTGCCCTCCAACCAGGACCACCTCTTGGGTATTTATCTGGTAGGACTCGGTATTTGTATACTTTACAGATGAAGACCATTCAATCAGAGCCATGGGGCAAATAGAGAACTTAAAATCCTGACTCCTGCCTTAAAACTTTTAGTTCATCTTGAGCTCCAAAAATTCTGCACCTGCTTGTTCCCAAGTCCCTTTTTTCTTTAGGAAATTTGAATCCAGTCAAAGGCTGGAGACAATTTAAGGAAAATTTAAAACAAAATAAATTTTAGCTGATGGCTTTATTAAAATAACTAACTGGTCTTGTATTAAAAACCCTATTTGTGCCTCTCAAGTCCAGGGAATGTTTAAAAAGTGGAGGTGGCTTTTGAGCAATGATTGAAATGACTGCATTAGCTGGCAATTTGTAAGACACTTGCTTTCATATGCTCTGAGCAAGAGACTTCAGTTTGTGTCCTCTCTGCCTCATGGTAATGGCTTTCAAAGATGGCTGGTACCATCAAATTTGTACTTCTTGAATAAATATCTTCATTTTTATGGTAAAACTTTTTGTATGCAGTTTGTTTGTGTGTGCCATGTAACGAACATTCATATTACGTAGGATACGGTGCTAGATTTGGTACTGACACAGAAAATACATAGCTCCAACATGCAGTGAAACAAGGATGAGGGGATTCCAGTGATGTGACCGTTTTTTTCCCCCCTGTAACTTTTATAAAGTCTTTTAGAATCAAATATACCAGTTGTGTAAAACATGCTTTTTAACTTTTTTCCCCTCCCTGGCTCCTTCAGTCAATGAAGGATTCTAGGTCAGTATAAAGATGCTGTGAACATCAGGTAACTTTTAAAATGCATTATGTATTTTTCTGTTGTACCTCTGTTTCGTGGTTGACATATTGCAGTAGTGTGTGCACGTAATTTTAACCAACTGCAAAGCACAAGCAGGTTGTCTTTAGACTGTTAAATTATGTGATTTTTTTTGTTTGTTTTTTTAACCTAGGGAAGACCTTTTACCATTGAGAGCAAACCATCATGAACTTCTATTGGAATTGCTGTACAAAATTTCCTGTATTTAAAACAAAAAAGAGATTTTACTTTTTTTTTTTCCCCTGCATTTAAAAAATAAAAGTAATCCTGGAAATGCCATGCCTTAAGAAATAAATTCAGTGTTGTTTTTCTTTTTTAAATTTCTTCAGTAGGGCTTTTAATTCTGAGCTGGAGCTCTACAACTTCTTCATTACCTGTCTGATACCCTAGAGGCACGTTTTGGTAGTAATTTCGGTGTGTGACAACATTTTATCTTGCAAATAAGGTGTGCAGTCTGTGGAGAATGCAGGGCCTGGAGATGCACTTAGACATCCAGCGTGAGCCTCCTCTGTGCCAGGCTCCTGCTGTCTGCAGATGTGCTTCTGGCTCCTTGGTGAACAATGCAAAATAATGGATCTCTGTAATTGTCCTATAATTACATTAACTGACATGTTGTCTTAATTCAGGTCACCACTTTTATAGTCTTGATTAACTACCTAAGGTATCAGAGGAGTAGGAATAATTTTTTGTGGGCCACTTTGGTCTAATGTTACCATAGCTAAACATCTCAATTTTTTTTTTTTTAATCTTAGAATAATTTCATGGTAGAATTTGTGATGCGAGTTGCAAGCAAGCAAGCATGTGATTTTCCTGGAACTTTTCCCTTTTATACATATATATTTTTTTATATTCCTTTTATGTGTGTGTGTGTGTGTATATAATCTCTTTCATATATACATATTCCCTTTTTTAGTGTATATATATATGTAAAATAACAGGTGCAAAGGCTTGTTTGTAGCCATTTGTTCTGACCCATGGGACAACCCTCCTTCCATCTCCCCCAGCACGGACAGAGAAGTTCTCGGAGCCGATCTCCTCAAACACCAGGATTATAAAACTACACGTGATCTTCCTTTACCCATCCCCTAGCTGAGCAAAGCGTGGTCGCTTGTCAAGTAGTAAGAGGGACGTCCGTCTTGTGGTGCTGCGCGTGTGCAGGCATACCCGCACCACGCCAGGCTGTCCTTAGTGTGCAGCTGTGGCACATTTTGGTGTATGAAGTGGGCTGGGGCATTCCGGGCTGACTGCTGACTCAAGCAAAACCCCAAAAGGATGTGGACTCTAGGTCAAAAGTGCACAAGAGTTGAAATTTTCACTGTCACTGCTGCAAGCGGTGAAATCGAGTGCGGCTTCACACCCTGCAGCGTACGAGCTTAGGGGAGAAGACAATGTATGAGTTATAGAGCTATGTTATATAGATCACAGTGTTTCTATTCCTAATTAACATATAATTAATGTTTGTATTGTGCCTATACTCGTATTTCATTGACCTGTGTCTCGCTATCTGACATTGCATAACATGCTACAACTAGCACGGGGTTTCTGCTCCGTGGTGGATGTTGCACCCTCGCTCTTGATGGCTTTCTGCTGGCTAAAGCTGCATCCCAGTTTGACCAGTGCTCGGTCTGCGCTCCTGCGGAGCGGTGCTGCGTTAATACCTGGTGCTGGGCTCCAGAGACAGCGCTAAGGGAAATGGTCTTTAACTCTGGACCTGATTTTGCTGCTGCTTATGCTGGAGGAACTGCCCTGGTCAGGGCAGAACTCCAGAGTCACTCAGGATTCTGTAGGAAGCATCTGGCTGAAAGCTCGGGGTGGCTCGTCCCTCCACTTCTGGGCTAAAAATATCAAGGTAACTTACGGAAAAGGCACTGAGCTCTCATCTCTGCTCTGCAGAGTGGTTCGTTGTGTTCTCTCTTCCTCTGAATAATCCCGGGAAGTTGGGAGGGATTTCAGCTGCATAGTTTATTTTCTCTGGACTCAGCAGTTGCAAAGGTCTGAGAGGTGGGATGCTGCCTTACAGGCATGCCGAAACCTTGTTTCATGGGAGTTCAGTGGCGGCGCTTGGAGACTGGAATTTTCTGTTCTAATTGGTCCCTTATGCTGCTGCCATGCTGCTTCATTAGGGAAGCTCTCTAATGGCAGGGAGTTTGGAGGAGGCTCAATGGTGTGATGCCCTGTGTGTAAGGTGAGAGGGGGAAATAAATTCACCGGGTTGCCGTGCCCAGAGGGTAAACAGTCAATATTAGCAAGAGAAACTAAACTGCCTCTCTCGCTTTCTCTCCACATGGGCTTAATTAGGTGGTTTCGTTAACAAAGCAAACAGCGTTTCCTGTCGTTGGGCTGTTCCTCATGAGGGCGGCAGCAGGGATGCCGGGAGCTGCCCCAGCCTGGAGCGCGCAGGCGGGGAATGCGGAGCAGAAAGCATGGGAGCAGAAAGCTGCCAGCGTGAGCGGCTCCGGCCTTGGAGACCAGTCTGCCCCATTTCAAACCAGCCTTGCTTTGCATCTCGACATGGCAAAACGGCAGCGCTGGGGAGGAAGGCTCTCGCTAAGCCAGTGTCTAACGTAGGGGACGAGCAGAGGTTGTCTCTCAAATACCGAGAAGACACACCTATTGCAGTACCTGGGGGAAGATAACGCTAACATCAGGCTTAGTGCAGGGGAGAGTTGTGAAGCATGAGGCTGAAGTCCAAGTTGCATCAGTCCTTCCTCCTCCTCAGACACCGGTCGCTGGTGCTCACCAGTGGCGATGTTCAATGGTGAAAACAGAACAGGCAATGGCTTTACTGCAGCACTTTGATTTATTCACTTTCTACAAGTTTGGTACCTCTATCTGGCGGTTGTAAGCTGAGCCCGGGGGGACAGAGAACTGAGGCTGTGTTGTTCCCAGCTGGGTGGAGGGTTCTTGTTAGTCTGTTAGGAGCTCGCTGGTTCTGCTGGGAAGCTATTCATGATCCCCTTCCTCTTTTTGTTGTTTGTCAATGCAGAAAACTGCAAATATCTTGAATTCCCTGTAGCTCAGTTGCTAGTTCTGGAGACGAGATAGATCCCTAGCTTAGCAAGGCAGCCTTGCCCAATGTAAACATTTATTTCAGGGAAAGACCCCGAGTCCAGGCTCTCATCCCCTTCTCCAACTTGCTCTACTTTCCCAACTGACTCGGGACAAATTGGTTTCAACTGATTGCCTCCAGCTCATCCTGAACATGTTACAGGCACACAGGGCACCTCCCTGGCACATGGCTGTTTCTCTGCTGTTTGTAATGACTTGCAGATGTTGGAGTGATTCATAACAGCTGGGGTTATGGTGTGGCCGGGTGGATGGGGGGGAGCAGGGTGCCTTCACGGCTGTGTCACAGCCATGGTGCTCCTGCTTAAAGTGGCCTCTTAATCAGGCAGCCTCAAGATGAAAGGACAGGATCAATGCAACTTGAGGCTGGAACAGCTTATTCCAGGAAACTACTCCGAGGGCATCAGAGAACTATCCGCAGGCCCCGAGCAGGATGGAGGCTTTGATACCTCCCTGCACTACTAAACCACACAGGAACCAGACTGCAAGCCCTGCAGGGCTTACAGGAGAGATGCAACAACTGCCCGTAACAAATAATTGAAGAGGATACTGATGGTGGAACATAGAGGAGGAGAATTACTGATGAAAACAATAACCCAGAAACCTCGCGGCAGAAAGGAGGAGAAAGAGAAGGGATCTGCCTCGGTTACTAATGGCTGTCTTGCTAAATGTGCTCCCCGAGCATGCCGAGATGCTGAAGTCATGAGGACGGTGTGAAGCTGTGACAGAGATAAGAGACATCTACAGTCTGTTAATGACTGATTCCCTACCAGTGTAGTGGCAGGTGGTCATTAATCAGGGAGTACTTCAGAGCAGAGAGCGATTTGAAAGAGCACCGGTGACCAGACGGGGGACAAAGGTGAGCTGGTGGCAAAATCAAATTGGCAAGGGATGTGTGCATGCACCTCCGTAAGGAGGACTGTGTCAATGCAGAGCTGGAGGGGAGGTGCTGTTACCAGCTTTGTTCCCTTTCTGCCATGGGACAGGGATGGGCAAGATCCCTACGGCCTCTCCTTGGAACCTGGAGTTTGTTTATGGCCAAAATGAGGGATCCATCAGAGAAGAGAAGGAGCTTCCCCTGGGGCTCTTCTCTGGCATCGGCATCTCCACGGCACGGGTATAAGCCGAGGTACGGCACGCATAGTGTTTCTAGAAGGAGTTTCAAGTCTGAGTGTACCCCACCGAGGTACCCCCTGGCTAGCAGCTCTGAGAATGGACTGCAGAGAGCTTGGAAAGTAATGAGAAGTCACAAGTGAACTCGGAAGAAAATGGCTTAAAAAAAGACACTTCTGCCAGTCCTGCCCACCTCCTCCCATCAGTCTCCTCAGACAGAGGAATATGCCCAGTTTACCCCCAAAAAATTATTTCTTCCTGTTGCTGCCTTACTGTTAAAACATTTTTGTTTCAGACTGTGTGGTAAGTTATCAAAGTCCCACTCCTGAAGTCAACAGGAAGAAAACTCAGGCTTGAGTGAGAATTGGCTGTGGGCTGCAGTGCAAAATTAATCCCAAGGATTAATTCTGAGTTTAGGGGCATTTTCATGGCCTCTCTTTTGACTGTAATTTCTCCAATTTTACCTCATCTCCAGAAATACCAATGTCCTTGAATATCTTCTTAACTTCTTTCTGGATGTTGAAGAGAAACCTTTTGGCTTCAAACTCATTAAAATCAATCATATTATCCCTGTCTACATCCAGCAGTTGAAAAGCAGGTCCCGCGTGCCAGGGGATGAACTGCTTTTCAAGATCATTCTGTTACAGGGCAGAAAAGTTTAGAAACAGATGATAAGCACTGATTTCCTGCTTGGATAGAATATGTGGAATACCAACCGGTGCTCGCATCCAGAGAATAAAGGTGACCTCCCGCTAGTCGCGCCCGCAGGAAATACCAAAATCCTGGTGCTTCCTGCCGCGGAGCCATGCGGGAGCACGTGGCCGCTGCGGGCTGCGTTCAGGCTGTGCCGGGGAGAGCTACCGCCAGCCAGCCGAGCTCCAAGGCTGCTTTGTGAGGTCCTTCCCCATCCCTCCCGTGTGCCGAACGACTTGTAGGGCTGTGTCCTGCGGTCGACTCGTCTCCTTCCTCCCCGAGTCCTGCAGGCAGCGGTCCCGAGCACTGGCCTTCAGCCACGTGTCTGGTCCAGAGCGGAGCTGCAGGACATATCCAACAGCGAGGTTGAGCTCTGGGGGTAACCCTGGCTTTACCACCTCTCTCCCTCACCACAGCCTGCTGTCCTCGCTGCTTTTCCCTGAAAGGGCACGGGTGCCTCCCCAGCCCGGGCTGTAGGTGATGCCAGGGAGGCTGAAGAAGGGCATCAGCGCATCCTGCACCTACAAGCTAGCAAGAACGGACAGGTGAAAACAGATGCTCTGCTCTCTTCCCCATAGGTAGACACAGCCGAGGGCTTGTTTTTTGGAGAACTAAGATGGACAGCCTGAGCTGGGAGGAGTGTCTTGTAAAAGGTTCAGGGGTAGATTTATCCCAGAGGAGCAAGGTCGGTATTAACAGGGGGACTGCTCACTTCCCTGCTTTCCTTTTCTATGTAGCAGCATAGACCCAGGTACCCTCTCCATCCCTTGTATGCCATGAGTAAAGATCAGCTCCAGTGAGCTGATGCCCTTTACGGGGGTGTTGGATGGTGCAGATGTGCCTGCACCGACTCCAGGACCCACAGGGTACACACCTCATGGGACAGGAGGGTGCACACCACTGTGTAGAACTCATTAAAGCAAATCCTTCCCCACGCATTTCGGTCCAGCAAGTCAAACAGCAGCATGATCTTGTCCTTATTCAGGTCAGTCACATAACAGAGAAAGCAATATAACTGCAGATCTGGAAAACAGTGAGCTCTCAGGCATCGTCTGCACAAAGCTGAGAGCAATAATTAGCAGGATTTATTTTATTTTAAATGCCCACTGCTCCCAGACAGGTTGCGCCGGCAATTAAAACATAGTAGCAGATGAGATACTGTTCAGAATTAATGGACAGTATTAATAAGATGGCCTGATTTATGAAAGAGGCATATGTAATTTCTGCGCTGAAGGCAATGTTAAAGTGCTCATAATTTTCTGTCTTTCTTCTGCTCCGCCCCACCCCTGCAGGAAAAAAGGACTTTTCCAACAAACCAGAAACATCGGAAAAAGAACTCATTTTTCTTTTGGAGGTGTGACTTCTAACTCACAGTTCACTAGCAGTTATTTTTAGTCCTATTTAATCTTCTCTAGTGCAGAGGAAGAGCCAAACCTCCAGATCCAGCATTTCCCTCAAACTTCCCCAAGTGTGAACACAGAGGACAAACAGCCCTCCCTAAAAAAAATCTGCAGCCTAGTCTGATTCGGCTACCCTTAAATCCCTGCCAGTGGGGTAAATCCATGGGAAGAGGTGCCATTCGAGCTGGAGCACCGTGAGGGTTTGCAAAAACATGGCAATAGATTCAAGAACTGCAGGCGGGAGGTGGGGAAGCTGTGAACCAGTGGACAGGGGGTTGCAAACAGTCTCACGTGGAGTACACTATTGGCAAGAAACCCACACGCTTTCTAACACAGAGCACGATCAGTTTATGGAAAGGATTACATGATGAGGTTGCTGTAGTACTAAGGAATTAGCTTCAGTGAGCCAGAAATCCCCTCTTGCCCTGTGTTCCTGGCATCTCACTTGCACAGCTGTAAAGATCTCCTTTATGGCTGGCCTGGGTTTGTCCTGTGTCGATTATCAGCTCGTTGTGCCAGGACCTGGTTATCATGTTTGTACAGTACTAGCAGGCCTGGGGCTTCACATGCTGCTGGGATGCAGAGGACAATAATACCATAAAATCAAATAGGTTTCGTAGGCTCTTGGACCTTTTTCTGTCTCATAAACAGGGAAGGTTGCAATGGAAGGGGAAAGGGAAAGGAGTATCTTCAATGAGAGCTGAAAATGCATCTCAGTGGCTCTGCGTGGTCCCCTGAGCCATACATATTTCAGAAGCCAACGCAGGAGTAGCCAGGCCATGTAAGCTCCCAGAGCAGCTGGAGCATGATAGCGCAGGGAGGACATGGCGATACATGCTGTATCTGAAAGCTTTCTGGGGTATTGCCAACCACTTGTATTAACCAAGCTGCTAGTTTAGTATTACAAAGTGCTGCATTTGTTGTAACATCTGAAGTGCAATATTTGTAATGTCTCTGATCTCTGCTTTTAAATCCTAAGCGATTTAGCATTCTGTGTGTCTCTTTTCAAAACATTACACAGGGCCTGTAATTTTAGAGCATTAATGCCAATCTCATTTTTAGAAGTACTTTCCATTCAGATAATTCTTTCGATGAACATCCAGGAGCTGGAAATGCTCCATCAGTGCCGCAGCATTTCTTACTGACATACAAGCAGTATACTTCAGTAGTAAATGCAGATGCTGCAGAAAACACCCAGATTTCAGCTTCATCTTGGCTGGCCATGGAAGATCAGTGAAACAGAATTAGCGTCATGGCAATGACCGCTCACAGAAGGAAAATTCTGCCCTAGAACCAGATGCAACCTCTGTCCCACAGCTTCAATGCTTTTCCCCCATTTTCAAGAATTCCCCTCAGAAGTGGAGGCAAAGGGTCCTCTTCCATTCAGCATTGAAGGATAATATGTACTAAAATCAAGTGACAGAAACTATCCTTACAATGGTTGAGAGCATTAAATTTGATTAAAATGCGCCAGATGATAGCACAGACTTAAGGATTTATTTTAGACTGTAATGAAAATCTCAACCCCAGACAAGTGGTACTCCAAAGCCTGTTGGTCCATGCTGAGGAGGTCCTACGCAGCAGCCACTGCAGGGCTTCGCTCTTCCTCTTAGCCAGGGCTTTGCTGTTTGTGGTTTCCAGTACCTGACAGTGTCCTGTGCAACGTGTCTGGGAGCTATAGCTCAGAGATGACTGCTTTTGAATGCCCAGTTTCTTGTTCATGTTAGCTGTTAGGAAGCTGAACTGCTCTTGTATTTATTTAAAGTGTTTATCACCCATTTCTTTTCCAACCCAGAACAAGTCCAATCCAGCACAGCAATAACCATTGAAAGTGTTCTTTATTCCTTACCCCTAACCTACACCAGGAATAATACTAATAAAATCTAAGTCCACTGGCTTGCTTTGGTTGACAGACCCTCTGTAACCCCACATTTAAAACACAGAGCTGTATGTAGTCTTGCAGTCAGGTCAGCAGTTTCTTCTCCTTGGGCTGTAATGCTGAGTGAGAGCTCACCTCTGCTAACGCGTACTGCTGAGGACTGTGCTGACTCGGCGGTTGTACTTAATGCAATGGTGATGCTCATGACCATCTGTCCATAGGATCAGAGATGGACCCCGGAGCTTGGGGCAGATTTGCAAAGTTGTTTACATTTCTGGAGTTTATATTCTCTTTCTCTTATTTATCACTTGAGAAACAGTAAGAAGTAATTCATAGATAGATCATTAACCTGTTTGCTGACTTGGTTTGACACCTGTGAGATCCAAAACCCATGAAGTTAGGTGAAAACAAGTGCTCAATTATTTTCAGCTTCTTTCTGTTTCAGGGATATACTTGGGTTGCATTTTGAGCTTGTTTTTCCTACAACTAAGTGGGGAGAAGGGAAGAAGTAGGGGAAAGTGAAACTTTCTTCAAAAAAGGCAGCTGAAATTCTCATACCGCCACAGATTTCCAGGAACTGGAGTTTTAAATAGTATTTCAAGCATCAATATTGGGAAATTTCCAATAGAGGTGTGAGGGTTGATCGTACCGGGATAAACCCATTTTTTTCCTAACAGCAAAGACAACGAGAGGCAACAATCAGCCCCCACGCTCTAGGGTATAATATATGAAGGACCTTAATGAGAAATCACCGAGCCCAGATGTTCTCAACCCGAGATGCTGAGTTTTGCCCGCGTGACACATCAGGATGGAGTGTGCAAACGCACCCCCCCCGGCCCTCTGCCCTCGGCTCGTTAATGGCAAATGGATGGGGGGCAAAACAGCCTCGGTGGTGCGAGCGGTGTTGGCATCCCTGAGGTCTGCATGGACAACCACTCACCACTGAGTCTTCCGTTAAAAACTGAGGTATTAGGATGCGTGGCTGCACCGTCGGGTGTTTCCCCTAGATGTCCCCATTTAATACTTGATTTCAAGTCGGGTTTTTTTCCGAGGGTTTGAAGTTTCGCCAGGGAGAGGATGCAAGCCCTTCGCTCTCGACACCCGTCGGGCCACCTCTCTAAAACCAATTCCTGGCGGGTGCCCGTGGTGCCGACACACTCGAATTCCTGCTAACCGGGAATTTCCGAAATTTTTGCGCTCGGCTGTTCTCACACGAGAGGAACAGGGAGGAGGAGGAGGAGGAGAAGGAAACGTCCCCCCGTTAGCCGAGGCGGTTTAGGATCCTGTTTTTAACACGCGGAGAAGCGTCTCTCCGCCGGGACCCCAGCAGCGTGGCCCACGAAGCGAAGCACGGCCGAGCCGAGCCGGGGCGGGGCGGGGCGGGGCAGGGCGGGGCGGGGCGGGGCGGGCGCCGTCCAATGGCGCGGGGCGGCGGCAGGCAGGCCAGCAGGTGGAGCGGCGCCGGCTCCATGTGCGCGGCTGGAGGCGGCCCCGCCGCGCCGCTCCCCCCCCCCCAGCCCCGGGCGCTTCAGCGGCTCCGTCCTCCCCCGGGGCAGAGACACGGGGAGGCGGCCGCCGGCAGCTGCCGCCGCAGCGTTCGCCAGCCGCCGCCGGGCCGCGGCTTGTTCGGCAAACCCCGTCGCTCCGCTCCGGTATGGCTTTCGCTAATTTCCGCCGCATCCTGCGCCTCTCCACTTTCGAGAAGCGGCGGTCCAAGGAGTACGAGCACGTCCGCCGCGACTTGGACCCCGGCGAGGTGTGGGAGGTGGTGGGGGAGCTGGGCGACGGCGCCTTCGGCAAGGTCTACAAGGTGGGTTCGAGAAGGAAGCACCTGCGGGGCCGCGGGGGTGGCGGTGACCTCCGCCCGCAGGCGGGGGCTCCTTCGGAAGGCTGCCCGCCGGCTGGACGAGCCTGGAAGCCGTCTGCGGTGCTGGGGAGGGGGGGGGAACCCTTGCGGGACCTGGGGCCGGCTCCGCGCATCCCGTTAGCAGTGCGGGACGGGGGGCGAGGACGGCGAGTCAGCGGCGGGGGGGGCTGGCGGAGGGCAACGCTTTGCTTGGGGCAGGGGAAAGGAGGGAGAGAAGCTGCCGCCTTTTTTTTTTTTTTCCCCCCTTTTCCCCTTAAATCGCCGGTTTTCAGAGCGATGCCTTTGTAAGGCGACGAGGTGTTCCGTGCCAAGCCTGTCGGCTCAATGAATGGAGGGAGATTTCTTGGAAGTCAGCACTCTCGGGGCTGCCTCCAAGTTTTGCAAGCCTGCGGGGTGACATTATTTGTATTCCTGTGGTCCTCGCCGGCAGGAAACTTAGAGCGAGAACAGGAGCCCAGCTCCTTGAGAGTGGGGACATGTCCAGTGCTATGAATGTTTAACCTTTCTGTTAAAGGATGGGGGTTTTAAAGGCCAAATGCTGCCTGTACTTTGCACTCCAAAGCGACAGCGTTCTTGCTGTTACCGGCGCTGAAATACTCTGGTCTCCTGACCAGAGCTGAGAGGGGAGGCCTTTGGTTGGGGCTGGCTGGAGGAGCAGGTTGGGGATCTAGGCTCCTTGGGAGACCTGCGTTACCCCCAGTTGGAACCGGTGTTGTGAATTAGCTTGCTGTTGGGCAGCTGGTTTTTGATGGTCTCGTTAGGTCATTTAAGAAGGTATTGCTTTTTCAGAATGGAGTAATGAGGAGTAACTAAAGAGAAGGCCAGGATGGGAGCTGGTTGGTTGTGGGTCAGGACGGAGGTGTTTTACTACAGTGTCCTGGGATGATTTGTATTTATTTGTTTTCTCTACCATGTTATTCGATAGATACTCTCTGAAAAATGGGGCGCTAAGTATCCACTGAGTGGAAGTCTTTGGTGAAGGATCCTATCTTCTAATAAAATGCAATTCCTAAAAATCACATTTAAATCCCTAATCTATTTATCCTACCGAAAGTAGCACCAGTGGTAATGAGTAGTTCTGTTACTGGTTTACTTGGTGGTGTGCATTGGAATCCCACTTGTATATAGCAATGTTCACTCTTACTTGCTTATATTTGCTCAGGTTTCTCATGCAATGACAGGAATGAGGTAAACACTGTAAAATAAGTTAATAGGCTTCTGAGACAAATGAAAACTCAGAAGAATAACTGCTTTATAGCCTTTCTGGTTTTGTATAACATATCCAAAGTAGATAACTTTCAGAATAAGGCTACTTCATAAGCAGCTGGTCTGGTTTTTAAGTCCATTGTCATATATGACTGCCTCTGCTTAACTCCAGCCTCACTCCAATAATAATTTTATCAGAGTAACTTTATGTACTGTAGGCTAAAGATGTCAGCCTGTTAGGTAATAAGATCTCCTCATCTCCAACTACTTCCATCTCCTTTGATCCCTATTTTTACCCAAATGAGAATGTGGATTATGGTAAATGACACAGTGAAGACCACATGTTTATAACCAGAAGTTCACTCCATCTGTAACTAGTACATTCAGGCAACTGTCTGCTTTTGTGATGTTTTAACATGGTTGATCATGGGATGGGGGTTAATGTTGTGACAGAAATCAAAGGCATATTTTATTCTTCTTAGTAAAGTTTTAATTCTCCATCTTCTTTGATCTCTTCTCCAGCTGTTCTCCATCCTGGTTGGCAAATGGACCTGGATGGTTTTTGAAGAGTTCTCGTGCAAGACTGTGTGTGTTTGTTTAAGAATCCCAAATTATTTGGGTGCCAGGTACTATAAAGCTTTATTTTGGATAATAGCCAGTAGCGTTATTGCAGAGACTTAGTATCCTGCCATGCTAAGATTTAACTTGCATATTGCCTTCCTTGGTCTTTCTATCCTGGAGTGCTACCCTAGGTGGCAATGCATATAGGACGGAGATGTGAAAGAAGAGGCTTGCCCTCTTGTTCTGCTCAGCTGCCAAAAAAGCCCCAAACTAACCCGCGTGTGCACAAGGAGAACGTAGGTGGCTGAGATGCAATGAACAATTTTAATCATTCTCTTGAAGTCACTTTAAAGTCAATTTGCTCTTTATGCAAAAGTGATTGTTTAGAACGAGTCCAAGTGTTTGTATGGCTGTGAGAGTTTCAGGATGTTTGAATGAAGTTCCTGCCTGTCTTCCGCCCCTTTTCCACACACGGAAGCACAGGGAGGTGATATAATCCGCCGGTGCCTGCATCCTGCCCTACGTGCCATATGTTGTACTCGCTCCGAAGAGCCTGTCGCAGTGCAAAAGGACAGGATTTGTACACTGAAGAGTCTGACCTGGGAGAAATTTAGGTGTGGATAGAAGAAAATAAATGTGCTCATTTTAGGTTTTGTTTTTATGAGACTAGGATTGTGCAGGAGGAAGGGGGGCTTGGCTGGGTAATGGTTTTACTGGGGAGCATTACTGCCCTGCAGAAGACTGTCAGGGAGCTGTGTCTTGGACTCCCCACGCACTCAGCTGAGCAAACTTGAACTGGTTTGACACGGCGTTTACAAAAGTAGGACAGGCTTAATTTAAATATATATTAATTAAAAGTAATCAAATCTATAGTGGAATCTGAAATGTATATAGCAGACCTTAAGAAACCTGCAGTCAGTGGAAACTACTGGGATTTCCCTATTTTTATACAAAGACTTTTTTCAGCAAAAGGGGACCTGATTGTATGAGGAAACAGTGAAACTCATTGCAGAGGGTAATGAAGCTGAAAAGTAGGAAGGGGGTGGGGAGAAACTGTTTCTTTCTAGCTCTCATTCTATTAAATGTTTTTGGTAAGTCCAGCGGGTATGATAAGGAAACGGTAATAGCCCATAGATAGCAACTGCATGCCAAATACACTTTGTTACCCACCTCATCCAAAGCTCATTAAATCGATGATCTTAAATCAGTCGTTAGGAGCTGTGATCAGTGTGTGCTAGCCTGGGAAGTCTGCAGCCCCTTTAGGGTTGCAGGCCTATAAAAATACAAGTTCCTAACTCAGACCCTTTTCAAACAGCCTTAAAAAAAAAAGCAGAGTTATTTTTCATCAAAAACACCTAGGATACAATTCATAAAGTATATGGCTGTGGGCTTTATTGGTTCAAAGTCAACATCTGTTTGCACGGGCAGGGAGGGAGAAGCGGTAGCGGCACCCCCGTGAGCTGCTTTGCTGAAGCAAAGCCGTGGCGATGCGGGGGCCATGCCGACGCTCAGAGCGAAGCCAGCAGCGCAGGCTACCGTGGGCTGAACGCTTGGAGCTGCCGAATCGCGTCTCAGTCCTGCAAAACCCATTAGTTGGTGCAGTATTTACTGCTGCAGGTAGTTGCATTAACGTCGGCGCGAGCAGACACGCGAGGGCTCTTCTGGGCATTGAGAAATCACGAGCTAGCAGGGGGTGGACTGGATCTTACAAAAGCGTGGGCTCTGCTGGAAGAAGCCCTGGGACTCGCTGCCTTTCTCGTGGCGGGATTGTTTTGCTGCGCTCATGCCTCTTGTGAAACGCTATCTCCCCTTCCCAGCGCGCGCTGATGGGGACACTGGCTCCCTGATAAGGCTTTCTTCTCGCAGGGTGGGGACAGGCTGTCCCCTGTGGGAACGTGGGTGGCTGCGCTGCCCACAGCCCCCAGCGCGGCCGAAAAGGGGTTTGTTCACTTGAACTCGCCTTCAGATGGCTCTCCGTGCTGGCTCCCAGAGAGATAACGCTGAGCCCCGTGCCACAGCGAGTCCTGAGCGTGCCTTTTATGTTGTCGTTCTCCTTTCTTCTTAAGAGACGGCTTAAAAAGCTGAATTTGGGTTATCTGATCTATGAGGGTGGTATTAGTGCTGTACACGCTATGGACTGTAAATGCTCTGGTTTGAAATTTGGGTAATAAAAGACTGATTGTTAAATGTTGTGCAGCTGCCTTATAAGCCTGGCTTTCACAGCGATGGGCCCGTTTGAAGGCACGAGACCGTCCCTGTCACTTGCAGACCTCTCTCTGCTCGCCAGCCAAACCTACGCTGCTCTGGTTTTGCATGAGTTGGCCCAAGTGGCTTGGGCTCAGCTCTTGTTGGTTTGATTCGTGAGGGATTTAATGTGTAATTCCTGGAAAGGGTGTCACAGAGAGATGCTAATCTGCTGGGTTAGCTTAAAAAATAAAAAAAAAAGAGAGAGGAAGGAAAAAAAAAAGGGGGGGGGGGTTAAGTTGATTGTAACTATGGCCACAAAAAGATAATTGAAAACCAATGGTAAGATCTAATCATGGCCTTGTCCCTTAGAATAGCTGAAGGATTTTCTTAAAGTTTCAGCTGAGGACAGAAGAGGAACAGGATGACACCACTCCTTTACTTATGGAGCAGTGGCCCAGCAATATTAAACCTGGTTGAACTTTAAACTTGATGTTCACTTTAAACTCACTGAAATGTGTGATGCTCCAACTCTGCTGAAGTCCAAATGAAGCTTGTCCTGCGCTCTGCCGAGCCACGGCTGTATCTGTGTGGCAGGGGAGAGGGATAGTTCTCCATGGCCTAAATATTTTGATAATGACTTCAGTGTCATGGCCCAGAGCTTGGCAATGCTGCTGACAGTGGGAGCTGAGGGCAGCTGTGTGGAAGAGAAAGCTTAGATGAAGGCTTTGAGCCTTTCACCCTCAAGCACATGGCAGCCATTGCTCCTTAGAAAAATCCCTGCCCAGCATGTCTCATGATTTTTTTGAAATTTATTTTCTTCAGTGTGCAGTTCCTTGGGAAAAAACGTTCTTTTTCTCATCCTTGGCATGCTGCTATCTGTAAATCTGGGGTCTTCCTCATGAGTCTCAGGTCAAACCCACCCCCACGGCCACACCACACGGTCGCGGGTCCCCGGGGGGCTCTGCCCGCCTGTGGCGGATGGCTGTGCTGCCCTCCACCCGCCAGCACTGCCAGCCCTTGGTCAGCCTGAGCGAAGAGGAATTCAGCTCTGAAGAGCAAAGTCGCTTAAAAAATTCTATAACTAATGAAGTAAGGGGTACATTTTAACAAAGTTGCCTCTTGAAGGCGGTGGGGAGCGGTGGCAGTGTATGGGTATGCCAGGGTTAGGCACGGCAAAACACAGGCATGGTGAACTGCTGCCTTGCTCGGCGTAGCCCGTCTGCTCCAGTGGCTGGGCCTGAGCATCACCCGAGGCTGCTGGGGCTGCTTTGCTCCCATTGAAGAGGGGAGAAGGCAGTGGCGTTCAGGAGCGGTGTCTGTACGTGCCCCCTCCGGGATGCGGGGTTGGAAGGGGCAGCGTGCCCCTTGTGAAGGGCAGAGCGATGGCACTAGTGCTGCTGGAGTTGGATTAACCGGCTTCTGTCTCCTGGCTATAGAAAAGCATCTCCCTCCCACCTCCCTGAATGTCTGCTCTTCAAAACAGAATGCTCTTCCCATCCAACACGTGAAAACCTTCCTGACAGTTTCCCTTCTTGTGCAATTCCCTGACACCTACCTGTGCTTGCGTCCTTATGGCTTGTGTCCTGATTTAATGAGCCAAAATGTTTGTGTGGTTTTTCAGTAGGCAGGAGAGATGGTGAAGGAAGTTGCGCCCCAGCAAAGCCTGCCAATGTTGGTGGACCTCAGTGCTGGCATCCGTTGGCATAATTTTCTTGCTGCCTGTCCCCTATTTCTCTCTCAACAATTGCAGGCTGCTGCTGGGGTGTCCTCCCTGGGCAGGCTTGTGCTATGGAGATAGCAAGGGTCTGATCAGGTGGTTTTATTCTTCTACCAGGGCCTCGTTTATCTGATGCTTTTCTAGCACAGCATGAAAGGGCTGACAGACAGACAGACGTGCATACTACCCCTGCCTGTCTAAGCTCTGTTCCCCGGCTCTCGGGCATAGTAGCCATTCAGCCCACTGCTCAGGCCTTGGCTCTCTATGTACCAAATTTGTTGCAGAAAGTTGCTAGGAAACTCAGAAGTGGTTGCATGGCTTCCCCCCACTCTTTAAATTTGTTTTTTCAATGTTGTGGTATTGGCTGAATGAAGACCAGGGCAGGAATGCTTCACCTAGAGCACCCCGCTCTTCCAGGGGACCAGTGATTAGAGGGATGTTTGTGCTTCCAAGTTCTAGGCTTACGTAGGCTGAAGATATTGAATCCATGCGGATCATTCCTCTCTTCAAACCTTGCATGGCTATTTGGTCACTTCTCGCTCGCACCAGGACCATGAGGTCCACTTGGTTTCTGTAGGTGGGTTATGGTGGGGCGTTTCTGTAGGTGGGTTGTGGTGGGGCGTACTGGCAAAGAAGCTTCTTGTTGTTCTTCTGGCCTCTGCCGCTGTGTTTGGGTGCAAGGTCTGAAGCATTGAGTGGAGCTTGTCTGCTCCTTGACTAACGTACTGCTGCTCGGGCTTGTTATCTCTCACTCCCTTCTGCTGGGCCGTTGCTGAGCTTTTAAGGCAAGAAAAGGTGTATGTACCATGCTTCGGTCACACCTTTTTTTGGCATGTCTGCATAGAGAACAAGTCCTTGGCCATAGCTTGAGATCTCTGCTTGTGTTACTTTCTCTTGCTTCTAGCTTGTAAAAGCAGAGGAAGGCGCTTCTGCATTTTTTGGGTTTTTTTTTTGTTGTTTTTTTTTTTAACTAACGCTTTTCAACTTGTTTCGCAAGCCACTTCCACTTCCCCCTAGCCCTTGCAGAATTGTTGCCACAGCTGCCAGAGCAGCAGCACCGTCCCGGCGCGGTCGGAGCCTCGGAGCCCTGCCTGACCCGATGCCTACGGGACGAACCTCCGCGCGCGCTGCTGGGTGCACCGGGGGCTGCTAGAGCAGCGCTGTGCCAGTCTCACTGCTGTGCCCGTGCCTGTCACCAGCCGCTCTGCTGGGTGGCACCGAGGGCTAAATTCAGCATTTCCGAAAAAAATCAAAGCAGGCTTGATTTATGGTGACAAACTGAAATGGCTCTAGGGGCCTTGTTGGGCATGGAGCTTGTTTCGGCTTCCATTGATTATTTGACAATACTATGAGCACTGACTCAAGCCTGTCTATTCTGTGTTTGTTTATTGATGCAGACAGTTCAGGAAAAGTTCATCGGAAGGCAATTAATCATTATGTAATCCCTGAGAAATAAGTAAGTGAGCAGTTGCTTGCAGACAAAGACACACATCAGGAATATGGTGCGGGGGGGCAGGGAGGAAGTCAGAACTGTCAACCCCCAAATACAGCATCCACCGAAAGCACCAGGCTTTTTACTCCTGGCTCACTAAGTCAGCAATATCTGAAGCATCAGCTCTCCTGGCATGGAGAGAAGGCTTACAAAGATGGGAAGAGTAGCTCACACCAAAAATATGGTGGCACAATATGGCAGACAAGCTTAAAAAGCATCGTCCCTTGGCTCGGGAAGATACTGTGGGCAAGCAAGCCTAGACAAAGCAATCGGGGTGCTCCTGGTGCTCTCTTCTTTCTACTAGCGAGTGAGTTCAAGCAGGGTTTTCCTCTGCCTCACCTAGAAACTGGCTGTGCCTTCGGTGGCAGTCCTGCCTGAGGAAGGACCGAACAATCCAGCCTTCCGGTAATGTGTTCTTTAAAGGCTTAAAATAGTTCCTGTGTTTGTCACAATCTGGATTCCACAATAGCTCGGAGGGTGTGTCACAGGCGAAGGCCAAACAGCCCCTTCTGTCACCTGAACAGGCACCTCTCGCCCCTTAAATCCATAAACTGAACAGTAGTTTCTCTATGCCTCTGCATACTAGGAGTAATCCTACTCATCCCCTATTCCCCAATATTCCCAGTGTATTTGGCAGTAGCATGTCCAGCACCCATCTTGCTCCAGAGGACTCTAGCGAGATCCTTTCCTTTGGCTCCTGCTTGGTTCCTGGTATGGCTTTCTGGAAGTGGTTTACTGGATAACTTTTATTTGATATGTTTTCTTTTGTGGAATGCATGTTCCATTCCTGTTTCTGCATAGACTTGTCAGCCGTGGTCTGTGCGGTGTGTTGATTTGCACAAAGGCTGGTAGTGGCTATAAGGGCTTTTCAGGTTTTAAATGCCAAAGACTGTAAATGAATCTAACTACAGTTCAGCAGCACATCCTGGGCACTATGCTGGCAGCTGTCTGCTTTACTTTTTTGGTACTAATTAGCACTCCAGGGACAAATTATCTATGGCATTAAAATGCCCAGGAGTGGAGGAGCCAAAAGATGGAACTGGATGTGTGCTTTTGACTGACCAGCCATATGCCATAGACTGGCATCAAACAGCTTCTGTTCTTGGGATATTACCATCTGGGTGGTTCTTTCACTTCTGTCCACAGATTTCACTGCAAAAAATGGGAAATACCATGAATCCCTCAAAGGCTGCGCATTTAGGGGTGTTTTACCTGGAAACAGAAGCTCTCTCCCCATCTCTGCATTCTCTATGTGGACTTTTGCTGCATTGGAGATCCTGTAATTAGGCTGGGGTTTGCAGAAGGCTTTGGATTTGTAGTTCAAACTGTGTATTTTGGAGGATTTAATGTCAAATGATGTGGCTGTCTAACTCACTATTGGTGAGTCATCCTAGGGTGCTTTCTTGATAGTTCTTGGTTTTCTTTTTTCCTTCATATCATTGTCTTTTCCTTTCTTTGGGATTTAAAGACAAACAAAACCCCTACCATGAGAAAAGTTTTCATTTCCCTTGCTGTAAGGTGAGGGCATGACCCCCAGTGAAGCTCAAGGTAGAGGTGAAGCTGCAGAGAGGCTGGTGGGAACCCTTTTTCTTCCATCCCGCAGCTCTTGGAGAGTGAGCAGCAGATGCTCTTCTCAGCCTGGTGCTGTCTGTCCCCTTGCCGTGAGGGGTATCGTCCAGGTGCGCAGGTTACAGACTTGGAGATGTCAGTTCCTTCTACCTAATTGCTACCTTGGCTTTTTGAGGTCAGAGCAGGCTCTGTTTTGCTTTGTGCTAATGTCTCTGAGCAGATTCTGATCTATGGCACAAAGCAGGAATCAGGAAAGGGCTTTAAACCCTAAAGCATCATCTCATGCCTGGGATGTCTGAAACCAGCTCCCAGGGCTGGCAACGTAGGCATTTGTCCTATTTAGGATCCAAACAAACCTTCCTGGAAGAATATCTCTGTTGTAATACATTGTGTGCAGGAAAATACCAGCAGAGAAGCTAAAGGAAATTGCCAGACGTGAGTTACAGAGAGACCGCCCGGTGTAGCTGGCCAAAATCTGACGCTGCCTGTATGAATCTGGCTTGCTGCGAACAGCTTTCGGAGCTGGCTGGCTGCTGCAAGGGGCTGCGATGCAGCCGGCTGCCTGATGGCAGGCAGCTGCCATTCCCAAGGAGGCTGCCGGGAACGTGGCTGTGTGGCGTCAGGACTGGAGGACAAGCAGATGGAGAGAAAGGAAAGGTGGAGAAATGAGCAGAAGCTCCTTGGATTTCCAAAGCTCTTGCAATGACAAACGTGACTTGCTGAGCTCAGTTCAGGAGTTCCCACACCAGCTGGTGTGGGTCTCCCTCCATCTGGTATGGCTGAAACACTACAGACTGGGTTTGGGCTCCGTGGGGCCATGGACAACTCAGGAGGGGATCGGCTGTCCAGCCTGTACGAGTGTTGGTCCTCTCAAAGGCAGCCGTGCGGGGCAACCAGCCTCCTCTCCACACTGCAGTGGGCCGTGCTGGAGGAGATCAGCTTTCCAAAATCTCCTACTGACCTCATGGTCTCGGGTCCCCTTTCTGCTTCAGATGCTTCTGCCGTCCCATGGGGCTGTGGGGTGTTTTGGTCCCTTCTGGGAAGTGCCGTGAGTGCACTCGGTTGTCGCGGTGACGTTATGGCAGGGCCACGGAAAGTACGGGGTTCGTGCCCACACCATCCCCTCGGCATCCCTACCTGTGAGAGCTTGCTGTTGCAAAAACTCATGTTCTTGCATCGTGAGTTCATGATGTCCTGAACTGACTTCTCCTTGGAGATGGTGGTCTCGCTTCCCCTGGTGTGACCGAGCAGTGTGACCTCCCAGGGACCCCTGGCCGGGGGGGACGTGGGACAGCAGTGCTCCTCTCCCTTTGGGGTGGAAGCCCACCTCATGCAGCTCATGGGATCCCCTCCCTCCCTCCCTGAGCTGCGTCCCCCACTAGAATGGATGAGGAGATGGAGATAGCTGGAGAAATATGCTCGTCAGGACAGTCCAAAGTGGTGGAGAAAGGCAGCAGCTAATTCTGTTCTGGACATCTTTAAAGACTGAACATCAGACATGGGCTCCTACCTAGAAGGGAAGCAATTGCTGGGGGTTGCTGGGCTGCTCACCTGCTAGCTGTAGGAGTAATGATGAATGAGTTCAGGCTGCCACAGCACCCCTGCATGCCTTAGCAAGCCCAGGAGGGGATGAGAGGTGACAGCGCGGCCGCTGGGGTGGCTCCCCCGAGGCTTGGGGGTGAGGGCAGGTTGGTTCAGACCTCTCGGTGGGAGATGATGCTGTGGGGGACCGGGGCATGCTCTGCTCCTGGGTTTTTTCAAAATCCCAGAAGGGCTGAGCTGGCTGGGACCCTGCCGGTGGGAAGCGTGCGATGGCTGACCTCCAAGGGAAGCCCCACCTCCTCTCACAATATTTGCTTCCCCTCCTTGGACCTCTCCCAACACCGTAAGTGCAGAGCAAACACAGTGGGGCACTTCTTGCTCCGTTTCGGAAGCACTGTGCTTTTCCCTGGGCTTGCTCTTCTCCGCATCTCCCCCTGCCCCGCTCTGCATGCCCTTCTCTGGGCATCCGGTGGCAATTCGGTAAGAAACAAACCAACCTGAGCAAAGGAAAACCCCTAATTTCTTCTGAAACCAGCATGAGCTGCTGTCTTGCATTTGGGCAGTGAGCCCAGATAGAAATGGATTTGTCCCCTGTGGTAAAGACACAGCTGTCCATGCCAACTCATGCGAATGCAGCAAGTCTTCAAAACCCAGCAGAGACTCAGGGGTCCCTTATTTTCTTCTCTCTATTGTATGCTTTTCCCCTTATTCCTTACCCCCCCCTTCCCCGGCCTGTTCCTTGGTACACAGTTATACTATCACCTAAGCTATATAAAACTGTTCAGCAGGGCTTGTGGTGTTTATACTGGGAACTAATCCTCCTGTAAGCTCCTGCGTAGGTTTTCCAAACACAGATATGTAAACTGCAAAGCAATAAGAAAGGTCACAACTGGAGTTTGCCCAGCTCCTCTGGGGACAATATCCACAGTGGGACTTTCTCCCCTGGGGTAGGGGCAGCCCAGAGTGGGTGTGATGGAAAGAAAATGGGTAATGAACTGGAATCACACTGTGGGGGCTCTCCTCCATCAGCGGGGAGCAGAGCGGGTGAGCTATAGGGATTTCTTCTGTCCCTTAATCCGCTGATTCGATGCGCTTCTGGGAATGGCGGGGAGCTCCTGAGTCAACAGCTCCCGTCTCGTGTGTGATGCGTCTCACAGCAAAGCCCTGTGTGCAGACTGTCGCGCAAATGCCCTTTTGGCATTTTGCTGCAAACTTATAATTCTTGCAACAATTTGTGCAAATTTCCAATTGCAAAATGCGGACTTGTCCTGGCAGTTTTGGGTGAAGCTAATGGACGGTGCTGGGTGCATGATGCTGAAACGGTCCTGTGTGGGAGCCGCTCTGAGGCTCACCTGGCACTGCCTGCTTACAGATGTTTGCTTTTAGCCAAGCCTTTTGTCAGCTGCCTTTTTCCCCATGGAGGATGGGGGCACAAGAGGAGCGGGGTGAGAACCATGTCTGCAAATGCTTCCAGTCCACCATTAATAGTCTTTGGCTGGTGTGTGGCACCTACAAGCAGAGCAGCCCCATACAGCTATCGGTGACCCCCTCCTAGGCAGTGAGTGCTGCTTGGGGAAGGGTGTTTGGTGGGAAGGAGGTCAGCAAGCTGCTAACCCAAGGGTACGCTCCTGTGTTGTTGTGAGGAATGGGGAGGGAAAGTCAGCAAAAGTTTTCCAACCACTAGGGCAAGGAGGTTTTGATGTTTTTCTGGTTACTTGGTGAATAAGCTGGTTAAAGGGACTATATAAAATGGAGGGGGCAGCCGGGAGAGCATGTGTAGTATTTTTCTTACTGTGATCTGAAGAGCTCACTGACATGCAACACTAGGAATACCGGCCAGTCCTGGGAAGTCAAAATGCACCCTTCTTCTTGGTTTACCTACCAAGGAGGTGATCCCTACATTTCCATTGTGTGTTACAGAAAAGTGCCCTGGTGAGGGTCCTGATGAGGAAGGGGAGTGTAGGGATGTTCAGGGTGGAGAGGGTTCACAGCCGTGCTGTGAATTTGGTTGGATTGTCTGTGTACTCAGGACTTCTATTAAATGGAGTTATCACCTATACTATTAGCAGAGAGCCTCCATACTCTGAGATTTTCTTGCTTCCATCTTTTTCATGCTACAAACAATAGGACGCATCTCTTTTTCTAAAAGCCTCTTTCTCCCCACGATGGGAAGCGGTGTGGGCGGTAGAGACTGGAGGGAGGAAGGAGGATGCTTTGGCCCTTACACAGCACTCATCCTCTCTGTGACGCTACGGGCAGGTTTAGGAAGCAGAAATGCATCTGCAAGTTTCCATGCTTGTGTTGTAGCTGGTACCAGTGAAGCTGAGGGTGAACTGGAGGAGCAGGAATTGTGCAAGTACTGTGTGCTCCTGGCTCTCCTCGCCTTTGTACTCATGCTGGTTTTGTCTTGCAGGCTAAGAATAAGGAAACCGGTGCTTTAGCGGCTGCCAAAGTCATTGAAACAAAGAGCGAAGATGAACTGGAAGATTACATGGTGGAGATTGAAATACTGGCGACCTGCAATCACCGGCACATTGTCAAACTGCTGGGAGCGTTTTATTGGGATGGCAAGCTCTGGGTAAGAGGCTGTTGCTGTGTGTGACCTGTATAGCTGCGTGTCTCTCTCTCTGCAGAGAGGAAATGGCTAAGTTACGGTGAGGCAAAACCTCTGGAGCAGATTGAAGAATCAGTGTGAGTTAGAAATGACTCACAAGCTGTGCTCTACTCACTGCATGAACAGTGCATGGATTTTCCCCGCTTTCTTCGATGAGCAAACTATCTTCTAACTAAAGCTGCTTATAAATAGCCCAGAGAAGATCAAGAGAACTTTACTGTAAAGTGAAAACTGGAGTTGTTGGGTTTTTTTCACCATTTGGGGTTTGTAAATGTAGCAAATGCAGCACCGGATAAGGGCATCTCTTCCCCACTTAGTCCCTCTTTTGAAAGATCAGATGGAAGGATAAGCCTGGCTTTTTGATTTGTGCCTTATTTCTGGCTCAGCATCTGTAACGCAGAGGCAACTGATAGCAAGAGCTCCATTTCCCATGGCTGTGGAGGCACAGGGACATAAAATGCAATCCAGCGGGTTAGTGCAACAGCTAGTTGTGCTGCAGCTGGAACAGCAGGTTCCTGCATCTCTTTCCCCTAGCCCGGCAGGCTTTTCTTTTTTTTTGTTCCGGTTTTTTTTTTCCCCCTGCCTGCTGTTTTCTTTGAGTCCCTGGAAGCAGAGGAAGGTCAGCATGAAAGGCACCTTCCTGGGTGCTGCCACAGCAAAAGTGCAAGGGGCTGGAGAGGGTGAGGGCACGCACCCATGCGTACTTGCCCTGTGCTAGACTCCAATAACTGTGTGCCTGTGTGTGTGCAGGTGTGCCTGTGTCAGGATAGTGGAAATCGGGTGAAACTCGTGAAACCCATCTCTTGGCAAGTTCATCTGCTCCTTCTTATAACTACTGACAAGTCAGGAGAGCGTCAAGGGTGCGTTCAGCAGCTCTGTTACTTTTTTCTTCTTCTTTTTAATGCTTCAGATACCTTCGTGACCTCCCAGGTTACTTACTAGAGTTAAAAAAAGACATCTCAGCTTTTGAAATTTGCACTTCTGTGAGCTGAGCTGTCAGATCTGTTGGTCCCTGCTTGTTTTGCCAAGGGAGCCAAGGCCTGAGTGCGGGCTGAGCTGCGGGGCTGTCGCTGGAATAACGCAATCCATGTCTAGTTCATTCCTCGGTTAAGCAATGTGGGAGAGGTACTGTTTCATTGGGCAATGTGTGCTTATTCAGCAAGCACCTTTTGCAATGTCAGCATGCGTTGGTGTCCTTATTTAAAAATCCATCGATAAAGCCCCTGACTTCTCTGTGACACCCCGCTCAGAGGGCTGCGGTACCCAGTGCCGAGCACTTCCTTCTGTCCATCTTCTTGCTGCGAGTTGTCCAGAGATTTGGTATTTGGATGGCCGCTAATTGTGATGCAGAGCCCTGGGTACGTTAAAGAACAAAGTAAATATGTGCCCTTCTAAGGAAGTGAAAGGCAAACATCTCTCCTAGGAGAGGACTTGAGATTTGGATAGATTGCAACTGCAGCAAGGCTAATCTCGGCAAAATTAAAAAGGCAAACATACACCGAGCTTGGGCAAGAGATGGGGCTGGTTTATATTCCACCCTGTTGTGCTGTTTTTACCTCCCTGCTCTGTGCCTGGTCTGCCTGAATTTTATACGTTGGCCTTGTTCGTTCTCTCTAAAATGTCAGCCCCCTCCCCTTTCCCCTTCCACCTCCTCCCCGCAATAGGAAGCTTTGCCTTCCTTCCTGTAGGGAAAATGGATTGCAGAGCTCCTTGGCTCTGCTTTTGTCTAAGAAGTGCTTTGTAATGTCATATGCTTGCCGACCTACTAAAATTAAACAGCCTCTTTGAAGCTACTGGAACAAGAGCGTCCTGTATGAGGCTGTCCCGTGAGGGTAGACGTTACGGCCCCATCCATTGTTTTGGGAGGAGGATCGTTCTCTTTATTTAATTATTTGAGTGGCATTTGCATTTCATTGCTCAGGCTGTTCTTATTAATGCTCTAGTGTTTTACTGGCTTTGAGGGAAGTAAATAAGCCAGGCTGTTATACTTCTGGAAGGGTTCTAGTCACTACCAGGTTTTCCCTAAAGTCAAAGGCTTCCGCTTCTCGGTCACCAGCGCTGCTGGGGAAAATTTGCATCCAAATATAAACACCAGCTTTCATTGTCTTGTCCCATATCCCATCCCCACTTCTGTCTGTGTGTTTGTTTTAGCCAGCATTTTGCCGGACCGTTTGCAAATAGTCCATTTGTACGATGGGTGCATGGGCTCTGCTGCGCTTTTGGCTTCAGGTGGCTCAGGCTTCGGGTGAAACTGCTGTGGGTGCGTGCCTGGTCGGTGATCCGCTGTGGTTTCCTTGTCTTCGCAGCCCAGCGTGGAAGACAATGTTCAAAGTGAGAAAGGGGCAGCAGTGGGAGCACGCAGACAAGCTGGCAAGGGGTCCAGACGTGCCCGACCTCCTGGATGGCAGGAGCTCTTGCGCTCTATTCTAATTTATGGCTCGGTCTGTGCCACAAGCAGTCTCAGCTGGCAGCGCTGAGAGGGGCTCAGTGGTGAGAAGGGCTCTTGCTAAATCAGTCTGTTGACTGTTCCCTGACTCTTGAACTAACAAGGAAAATATGTGAGGAAACCTGGCCTTCAGTGGTGGCTGCTGCTGCAGAAGCTCCCTTGTCCCTGAAAAATGTGTTAGGTCCCCGTGGCTCCTCTCTGTCAGGGTTTGGCTTTGTGCTTCACTAACCAGAAGGTGAGATGCAATATTTATGTAGCAAAAAACCTTTCTGTGCAAAGGGAAGTGGCTTATCCTACAGCAGCTGCTTTGAAATCCATAGCACTGAAATGAAAGCATAAGCCAGAAAATTCCTCTTGCTTTTATACCTGATCAGCGTCAAGCTGAAGGAGGAGGAGAACCCAGTTCTCACAAGGGACAGAGCAGAAGCCCGCTGCGAGCTACAGGTAAGGGCTTGAAAGACCCCAGTGAGTCCCCAGGAATATAACTGGTGAGATGACAGCACCCAGCATGAACTTCCTTGGCATATAAATACACTGCAGAGATGCTGTGCCCTCACCAGCAGTTGCTATCTCGTTCCATTTCCCCTCCACCTTCTTTTCTTTGGTTGTGGCAGAGGCCAAGCAGTCTTGTGCTGGTTGAAAACAGCCCAGGGAGGCTTGCAAAACTGCGGTGGGGGGAGCTTTCATGATTTGATTTTATTTTTATTATAAGCCCTGTGGCATTTGATGTTCTTTTGCATAAATCCCAGCTGCTGGAAATGGGGGCACCAAATGAAAGCTGAGAATCTCATGCTATTAAAAAAAAGTCTGGTTTGAGTCCTTGTGGCTGGGCCACATTTTAAAGTCTTTTTTCCTGAAGTGCAATGTAGGACTTGGAAACACAAAGGCGAATCCTCCTCACCCAATATACATGCAACTTTGAAAACAGACCTTTTAAAGCTATTGTGCGACTGAGGAATGGGACTAAGGTATGGCTTTTGAATGCTTGGAATCTGCACTGATAATTATTAGTACAAGGGAAAAAAAACAACAGACCTTGTGTGTTGTGTCCCTCTTGAGGGCTATGTAGTTGGTTGGTTGTTTGGTTGGTTGGTTTCTTTTTTTCCACCTTCCAAAACAACACAAAAAGACTGAAACCTCAAAGGAAGGGAGGAACTTTTGATCTCTTGCTTCTGAATCTTTCTGCTGCTTCTGTGTGTCTCCTCTCACAGACAGAGGAACGATAAGATGACCGGGGAGGGGAGTCTTGTTTGGAGTGATGAACTCCAACTTTCCTGTGGGAGATTTCTGCTCCCAGAGGATGGTGGTCATCTCCACCAGACAACCCAACACACTGCAGGGGCTGCAGGAAACCCGGGATCCCTCCTGCAGGAGCTTGTTGAGATGCTCCAGCATCGAGCCTGCAGGGTTCTCTGGAAATTAGTTGAAATGTCATTGGGCCCCATGTATTTAACCGCAAGACTCTGCCGGTGGTGGCACAACTTTTCTAGTGAAGCACCGGGGAATTCTCTTCCCCCTCCCTCCTCTTCTATAAACCGTGGTTGCTATAGCAAACGGGCTTTTGAATAAACAGACATTTCCTGGAGATCAAAGCAAAAATCACTGTACCGTGCAGGTAACTCTGCCTTGCCGGAGCATTTTGGTGATGGTTAATTTAATCAGCTTAGAGTTTCTTCTCACTGGCCCGCTGTGTGGGTATGTAACTCGTATAGCTTGCAGATAGACACCAGCTTTGTAGCTAGTCTTTGTACTTCCCTTAAAAAAGCGTTTTGCATTTTCTGTGGGCAAGCCCTGACCTGTTTAGCCAGGGACTTTTTAGATTGCTACCCCTTTGATATGAATGTTGACTGGAGATTTGGGCATTCTTGAAAATCCTGTATCATAAAGAAATGTTCATTATCCCATGCAGTAGACTGCTGGGCTATGTAAAGCATCCGCAGCTTTTAATTCTCTTAAGTTGGAAATACCTTTTCTTTAAAACAAACAAAAAAAGAAAGCTGATAACAGTATCAGATTCCCTAAGGTTTCCCTTAGCAAAGGGAGGTTATTGTATCTTGCAGGGATGTCTCGCAGGGTGAGCGGCCTGGGCTCTGGCTGGATGCCCACAGGGGAGCCTTTTGCATGAATGCTGTACCAGAGCAGGGCTCTCCAGGCTTCTCAGTCATCTGTCCCTGAGGAATCCGAGGGCTATTCGTGTCCCTTTAAAATGTCACTTGGCAGGAGAATTGCGGTCTAAACTGGCCCTTCCTGCTTGGCCTCGTGTTCCTAAAGCTTTGTACCAAACTTCCCCCCAAAGCGCTTGAACAGTTGTTTGCAGCTCACGAGTGTCGAACTACGCGTATTGCTTGAGCGTACCAGAAGAGACCCAGAAAAACAAAGTGATCCCAAACCTGCAAACTTTGTTAAACAGCTAGCCAGCGTCCTAGAGGAACAACCCTTTCCTTTCTTTCCCCTCTTTTCCCCCAGCTGCAGAAACTGAAAGCCACGCCAGGTTTGGCTGCACCCCGAGAGCCCCCGAGAGCACGCAGCGCTGTGCTGCTGGCAGGGCTGGGCTCTGGTACCCGTGAGCTGCTGCAGGATAAGCCCCGCTGGGCAAACCGGTGTGGGGGTGGTGTTTGCTGGACCGGTTTCTAAATTCCTACCAGTCCAGAATTTGGGCAGAACTGCAAAACAACCCCAGTAACTTCTGCAGGGTAGGTAGGCGAGGAACAGATGTGGGCAGATGTCTGCACATATCAGGACACGGCATTGCTGTACCCCGGGAGGCTGGGAGTGTGGCAGGGTTATCACTGTCTCCCCTCCCTGTCCTTGGAGTCAGCTGGATGCACGTCATCTTGGCCAGGACTGGAAAAAGCGATGTAGCCCGGTGGTTTTTCTGACACTTCCCTGGGCTTCCAGCATCAAGCAATTTGCTGTTCGGAGTAGCATAATTGACCTGAGTGGGTAATGACTTCTGCTCCAACCTTGGGACTGTGTCTTCACCACCTGGGATGCTGCGGAGTGGGCATCTGGGTGGCATCCTCCCTCCCCTCCCTGCCACCCGCTGCCTGCCTGCGAAGCAGTAAGGCTTCTCCCTGCCTCACCCTTACGCAGGTTGTTTACTGCCTTTCCCCAAGACATGGAGGTCTAAGTCGTCTTCTGCCCTCCCCTCTGCCATAAAGCTGGGCAGCGGGTTGCATGGGATCAACGTATCTGCTCCGTCTTGTGAACGTGAGCTTTAGCATTCAGACTCCTGGCAAGTTGCTGGAAATCCTAGTCTGGGTAAAACTGGGGCTTTCCCTTAAAGCAGGGATGGAAATGGAGTGATTTTGATCAACCACCAAGAAAGACTTATGCAGCAGGCAAATTACCATAGCCCAGCCAAGTTCAAGAGCGCTTCTACAGGTAGCAACATGACAATGCAAACTAGAATAGAAGCCTTTGTCTACCATCCTTTATACAGGATAACGTTGCAAGAAAGGTTATTGAAGCAATAATAGTGCCTTGTGATTACATACCCTTGTCGTCTATACACCATGGAATGCTTTTATAAAAGAGACCTGGTGTCATTATCCTGGTTATTAGGAGGGAGAGTGGAGGCACAGACAAGAATTTGCCTGAAGTTTACTCAGCAGGTAAATAGTACTTGGGAATAAGTCTTATGTGCTGAATCCCAGTCCAGGGTTATAACCATAAGGCCATAGTTTTATGAAAAGAAAGCAGCAGACGAGAAGCCTATAGGCAAATCAGTTTTCAAAGCACTTTAAAACTTTGTTTAGAAGTGAATTGCAATAAGCCACGTTCCCATTTGGCTGTCTTACCAAGGGAAATGCTAAGGAACAATGTTTGCATATAAATGAATATTTATGAACTACCTGTGTATAGGAGACAGTACCTTGAAACGTAGCTTCAGCCTATGCCCTGGAATGAGCGATAGATTACAGGTTTAGACTTCTTTATTTCAGATAGAGCCTGAAAGTTGTCATTTGGGAGGGCAGGATGGCCTTTTGCAGACCTTATGGCTTGGGGTGGTTTCTATTGACTTCAAAGCCCTCACTGAAACAGTTAAATAGCCATATTCTTGTCTTGTGTGGTGAATCCAGACACCTTGTGTTCTGAATTTGGGGATGATCAGAACAAATAATCATTTCTAGGAGATGCCAGGCAGGAGTTGAAAACTTGTAAAGTCCTTTGCCACCCCTTCAATGAGTTGTGCTCCCGGCCAGGTGAGGCTTTGAGGCTGTGTTGGAACTGCTGGCCGTTAATAAAAGCCATTAGGAAACTTGTCCTGGGTCAAACTCCAGCTCTCACGGTGAGCTCTGCCCATCTGAAATGCATCATCTATTTTAGATGCTGGCACAAACTTGGGGTGCTTGATGTTGGTGAATCTTCCCACTGATGAAGAAGCAACTTGTTGCTTTTAGCTATTTATATTTGAAAGGATTTTCTGCATTTTGTTGCCCATCCAGTAACAAATGCTTTTGATGAACTGCCTGGCCTCTAAATACTGATTAACCTGGTGAGAGAAGGGGGATCCCAGTCACAGCCCTCCAAGGAGCAAAGGCTTTGCCCCGTGCCCAGGCAGAGAGCCATCGTCTGGGTGTTTTTCTGGTTTCTATAGTAAACAAGAGCACTGGCCTTCCTCTTGCCATCCCTTGAGTATGATGCCAAGAGCCCTGAGCACTTGGAGCCAGTTGTGGTCTGGTCACTGAAGAGAGAGCTCATGTTTGAGCCCGTGCATGTTTCAATTAACCCTTCCCACAGCGCTCAGCATCCCAGGTACCGCTGCCTCGTCGTGGCTGTGCTGACCCTCTCTGCTCTGCATCTTGTAGCTGTTTGCGTTCACTGGCCACGGGTGTTCTTCGATTCTCGTCCATCTGGGATGCTGGTTAGTAGGTCGGGATGGTGGATTCAAAGGGGTCAGATATCAGCCCTTGTCCAATGAAAATAAATGCCCTGTGTGATTCTAGCAAGGGGAAGGATGCTTTTTGTAACGTCAAAACCATTTGGTTAAACTAAAAGGAGTTTTGATTTGTTCTGCCAAAATTTCAGTAGGAATGGGAATATTTCTACCAACCTGGGGGGGGGGGGTAGTTCAAGGAAATATTTTGTAATCTCAGAATGACTTAGATGTGAAGAACTTATCCTCAGTTTCTCTGTGATCAGCAGGGAGCTCTGCATTTCAGGAGGAGTATGCAGCGTTATCTGACTTTGTTCTCAATAAAGCTTTCCTTCTCTGACACTCTGTAAGCCTTGGGTTTCCTCACTTGCTGCCCTGCATCTTCTTTCCCCCCACTCGTTATGGGGACAGACTTTTTTTTAAAATTTCAAATATTTTTCTCTGTAGGTTATTTTGTTCAGAAAAGGGGGGGGGGAGAAAAGGTTTATTATATTTAAAGTCTCTGAATAGTGTCCTTGTCTGTATGGGAAAATTGGCAAGCTTGGAGCGCTCTCTTACAGAGAGCTAATTATTTCGCTTCCACCTACAGCATACTTGCCATGTCAGACAAGCTGTTGACGTTTGTGCTCCGCTGTGGCAGCAAAGAGGCTTCTGGTGGCTTCTGTATTGTTTTATGGCCTCTCCAGCGTGTGCTGAGGGCTGGCTGTAGCTGGAGGGGAGTGCGTTGCTGGTGGCTTTTGCAGGTGCCGGCGGTTCTTGGGTGTTCGTCCCCTCTTGTGTTTGTGGCACGCTGGGGCTCTAGAAATGAGGTTGGGAAGGATGGCGTGTGTCCTCGGTGCGTAGTAGGCTGCTGTAGCGTCTTGCCCTGTCTTCAGCCCCCAGCAAATAGCTGGAGCAGCTCAGCCTTGCTTTGAATCAGCCCATCTGGCTTACAAGCAACGCTGGCGTAATCTGTTCCCCGTTTTCTTCCAGCCCTTTGGCATGTGTTGGGTGAAAAGTGTTGGGCCGGAGGGTGGTGGGGAAAGTGCCAAGTTAAGTGGGCGTAGGAATGAGATCCACCTCCTCCCTCTGCTCCGTAATGTAAACTTAATCCTTGGACTTCAGTCAGAGCAGGGCAAGGCTGGCTGAGATAATGGGGGGAGACTCGACATGCTTGCAAACCGAACTTCACTGGCCAGCACGGCCCTTGATTTTTAAAGGCGAGAGTAGATCTGACCAAATCATATTTAAAAACCAAGGTGGTGCTCCCCAAATCCAGCCCCTGTGGTCCTGTGCTATGGGGGGAAGAGGGGAGCTGCTCCTGGGAGGGCTGATCCGGCGTTGCTCGTCTTGCCTCTTCTGGCAGCCAGCAGGACAGCATAGCTTTGCCGTTAACCACCAGAACTTGGGTTCAGATGTCAAACAGATGGAGTAAAGGACGTGCTCCTTGACCGTGCCTAAATATATCACTGTGTTCTTTCCACCAGCGAGGAACAGCTCTGTCCTCTGGGGTTTGTGTCGCTCAGAAGCTGAATCCCCTTTCTTAGTCCTGGCAAGTAGAAATGTGTCCACAGTTTTTGCTGGAGCCATGAGGATGGGCTCAAGCCCATCAGCCCAGGGGATGTGATGGGCTTGGAGGGACAGGGGATGGAGCCAAGTGGGGTGGCTCTTCACCTTGTGCTCGGGTGTTTGGAGATGTTGGGTGCAGGCAGAAGCCCCGAGAGATAAGCAGGGCTGGATGGAAGCTGTTCACGAGGAGAGTGCCTGGCCTCCCTATGTGTCCAGGCCATAGTTGGGCTGCAGAGGCGGTGCTGGCATCTCAGGGTACATCTGGAGGTTACCGTCCATGTCCCAGATGGCCGCTCTGCATGTGGGACTAGGCTTTGCCTGTGTGCCTCTGGCACGGAGTGGTCTCAGGGTGGAGCTTGAGGTCTGGATCCATCATTTATCTGGGTGGCTTTGGGGCAAATGGCCATCTACGTTCTTTGTGCTACACTTCGTATTTGCTACAGCCAGTGTTGCTGAACCAGGGGCATCCCCTCCAGGGGTTTTGTGCAGATATTGGCCCCCACTCCAGATGCTCCTGACCTTGTCCGAATCTTCTCAGACCGCTGCAGTAACACGCAGAGTTTGAGAACAGAGCTAGTGGTTGCCTCTGTCCTTTATTTTCCACGGCACGTGGATTATGGGGCTGAGCAGTAGTGTGGGATGGCCACCAGCAAGCTGCTGGGTGACTTTGATGCTGAAGAAGTGAATGGGAAAGCCGGCGTTCGGTAGCTAGTGAACAACCGTTGCAGGTAATGGGGCAGGAAACTTTCTGCTCTTCTAGTACCAGGACTGAGGGCTGTAGGAGGATGCTTTCCTGGACTTGCTCTGTCTCCTCTGCCTCTGAGTCGATACCAAAAGCCCTAGAGACTGTCTGGGCTCTCGACTTCCCACCGCTCCTGCAGGGCTGGGGAAGGAGCCTGTCTTGCCCACGGCAAGATGATCCAAATGATCTAAATGCCGGGAGGAGAGATCCGCCTTGCCGTGACTCCTCCGTACCCTGGTCTAGACTGTTTCCTCCCAGCCCTCCTGCCTTCTGCCTGCGGTGCCAGGGGAGTCATCCTCTGCTACGGGTGCCGTGGTGCTGGGTCTCTGGGAACCCCAGTTCCTGCCCTGCAGGTAGACTGTCCCCCGCCGAAGCCAGGAAACATTTTGGGTGGGTTGGAGCACAGTGCACGCAGGGGTGCTGTTCCTACGGTGGGCTTCGGCTGTGCTGCCAGGGAGGGGGGTGCCTGCCTGTGCGTTTGCTCTGCAGGGGTAAAAAAGGGTGAGGAAGGCGCTGCAGGCTGCGAGTCCCTTTCCGACGGTGGAAGGGCGGCACCGGGTTTTTGTGGCCGAAGCCTTCGCCCTCGGCGGCCGTGGTGCAGGGAGCTCGGCGAGCCGTCCCCGTGGGGCTGGGGGCTCTGTGGGAGGGACTGACCTGCCCGTGCCCCACTGGAGGGGCTGCGGTGGGGGCCGGCGGGGAGAAGGGAAGGGCTCCGCAGCTGCAAAGGCAGCGGCTGTTACTCAACGCGGCCGTCTGTTGAAATTCGGGCAGCGGTACGTGCCTCGCGGTTTTTGCCCACGGTGATGCTGCCTCGGAGCGCTGCCTCAGCTGCCTTCTCGCCTCCCAGCCACCAGTTTCGCTGCGGTGGGAGGAGGATCCAGACTTCCCCCTTTGGGCAATCCCCTTACAGTAAAGTGGGGCCCGATCTCTTGCTGAAAAGCGGCTTTGTAAAATTCACCGTAAGGGGGTTTCTTTCCCCCTTCCCTCCCGCACAGTAGCACAAGCAGGGTCCTCTCGCTCCCCTGTGCTTGTCGTGGGGCTGAGCAAGCCAGTGCCTCCAGTGTGAGGTGGCTTTGGCAGTGGTGTCCATCGCCTGGGTGCATGGGAGGAAGGGTGGGCTTCGCTCGCAGCATCACTGACTCAGCAGATCAGCCCAGCAGGCAGGGTGACCGCAGTGGCAGCGGGGGGTGCTGCTGCAGCGCCTGGGGGTGTCAGGCGGTTGTAGGCGGGAGACCCTGTTAACTGTTTTGTACCGTACTCCCACCTACCCTTCATGTCAGGCAGGTCGTCTCCTCTCTCTGCAGCATCAGGACAGCCTGGAGGCAGCTGGGGCCCCCAACTCGCTCAGGCTTGCTCTCTCTCTTTTTTTTTTTTTTCTTTTTTCCTCTTCCCTTTGTTGCATTTTTGCTGAATGCGAAGGATTTCTGCCCCCTGCCCTGCCACGCTGCCCCTGAATCACAGGAGCGGTTGTTGTTTGCCGCGTTTCTTCCGCTTTTCCGGTAAGCGGGTGGGCGATGCCAGGAAAGCCCAGCGTTCCCTGCTGCCGTACCCACTCGGGCACGTCTGCCCCCGGCACCTTCCTCCCGCCTCTCCCTCCCGGGTCCGTGCATGGTGGCAGCCTGGGGACCTGCCACCCTCCTCCTGGTGCGCTCTCCCTGCAATGGCAGATCTGCACGGGGAAGGACCGAAACCGCTGATGGCAAGCGTGGCTGAGGCCGGCTGTGGCGCACCCTGCTCCTCCTTGCCCTGCTCGAACTCGGAGAGCACGGAGATGGAAGCGACCACTGCTAAAAGCAGCTTCCCCCCAGAACCTTTCTGCCCACTCAGCATCCTGGAGAGAGGGGAGGTGGGACGGGTGCGGTGGGTGGCAAGGAGGCACCCTGGAAAGCGTTCCCTTCCACCAGCTCGGTCTATAAATGGAGCACCATTTACTTTACCGCATTTACATTTCTTCTCTCCCCAGTCCCTCTGTGCCAATACAAGGCAGGAGAGCTGGCAGCTGTGCCAGAGGGTGCTTTCTGCTGTGGGTGGCAAGGACGCCTCTAAGTTACCCCATGAAGGTGGCAGAGCCACGAGGCTGTGCGTGGGCGATGGAGGCTCTCGCGGCAGCAGGATGCTGCGGGTTACCTTCTCCCTGGCGGCAGGCAGCTGCTTAAACAAACAAAATGAAACCCTCTGCTGCAGATTAGGAGAGGAAATTGCTGAAGTACTTCAGTTTTGAAGCAGTTTCTGGGCCAGGCAGAGTGGATCTGGGGGCAGACAGATCCCGGGGACACAGACAACCTCCCGTGCCTGCCGGAGCTGATGCTCAGGGCTCCGCGGGAGGTGGGTGGTTGCAGTGCTTAGCATGGCGTGCACCCATGTAGTAATGGCCTGGGTGCTCTGGAGCACCACTACGACTCCAGAGCAATTGGGCTATTCAACGTGCAACTGCAAAAGCAGCAAAAATCACAGGAAAAGCCCGCAGGCGCCCACCACCTCCAGTGACTTGGGAGCGACTGGGCTGCCAGCCAAGGGCTCCTCCATCCGAAGGGGACCCGGCGGCCTCCCTGCACAGCCCGCTGCGTCGTGGGAAACGCCTGGCTGCCCAGGGCCGCCACCGCCGAGATGAGCTGCCCCCAACTTTCCCAGCTGATGGCTCTCTCCCCCCCCTCCTTTTCTGCCTGGAAGAGGCATTCCTCCAGTACTGCTGCGGAGGGAACAGTTCATGGGCCTCTGCCCTCTGACATGCCAATCGGATGAGTAAGAGCTGGGCTGAGGGTGTGTCTTCTCCTCTTAATTGGGCTTCAATTGCAAACCTCAGTTCAGGGACATCAGCTGTTCCACCCTTGGCGACTGTGCAGTGTTTGGTAAAAATACCTTTCAAGATAAGCTTTTTTTTTCTTCCTTTTTTTTTTTTTAAAGTAGAAGGTTCTAGGAGTTCAAACACACCCAAGAGGCAGGACCAGTCTTGCCCAGGGTGGGAGGAGCGAGCAGGTTCTCCGTCCTACCCAGGAGGACTTCGGTACCTGGGCAGGAGACGTCCCTCCTGGTTTGTCAGACCCAGAAACTGCGCTGGGCTCTAATCCATCCTCGGTTTGGTTTCTGAGTTAGTGTCCCTCTGGGTCTCTCCTGGTGTAAGGTGCTGGAGGGATTCTCCTGGCACAGTGTCTGATCTGCTGTCTTGAGCTGCAAAGTCATGTAATGCTTTTTCATAACGTGTGGTGCCCTCTTACTTGGGTACAGCTTGAAGACCTGTGTCTTTAAGAGCACTTAATTTAAGCCATAGCTGTTTCATACATATGTATGTATGTATATTTATTCTCCTGGGCAACCCCAGGCTCACTGGACCCTGCTTCCTCTCCTCCCAGGCAGTCACTTATTACTTGAGCAGCTGAGAAAAGGGCCCCAACCCCCTCTGCATGCTCTGCTCCCACTTGGGCTACAAAATGCTTCCAGGTCCTGCTGTGCCTAAAGGCAGAATTAGGATGAGCCATGGGAGAAATCAAGGTCACCAGCAAAGCCCTTTAACTTGAGTGGACTTTTGCTTTCAAATTTAAGTTTAAATTTAATTTTGCCCATGCAAAACTTTCTTGAAAGGGAAAGATTATGTAGCTTCTGCATGCTGACATCTGCATTCATGCTGTTTCACTAAAGGTATAGAAGAAAAGGGCCTTTTTTTTTTTTTTTTATAGCAGTGCTCAAACTGTGGTACAAAGGGTTTGAGAGGTAGTGAGAGCGGGTTCCTTTCTCTGTCTCTAAACCAGCTGCCCAAATCTGTTCCTGTGCGTGCAGCTCGTGCGTCCCTGTCGAGCTGCAAATGAGCCCAGCGCGGTGGCTGGGTTTCTTGGCGGTGGTGTCGGAGCTGACACCACGGGGCCCTGGCTGTGCTGGAAGGCAGCCGTCAGTCGGTCGTGTTGCTCCTATAGCTCAGGAATGGGAGCTAGTGGCAAATTTTGCTCGTGCCTGCGAAGTGTAGTTGCAACCGCCTATGGACTGAAAAACTAAAATGCTGATGGCGTGTAATCCGCGGGACTGATAACAGCTTTGAGGTGGCAGCAGGAGGGAGAACTCTGGTTGCTGCTGCGTGTGCGCTCTGGCAGCCCAGTGCAGCGGAGGGGCTGGGCAGCCTTCGGCGAGGAAGTCCCTGGATTTCTTGTGCGGAGGAAATCATTACGAACAGGATGTTTGCTCCAGCCCGGTTCCAGGCTGCTCGCCGCAGACCCTGCAGCGGGTGCTCAGACCCCCCTCGCCTGGACCCTACGCAGATGGAGGGGGAGGTGTGGGTGCTCCCGCCAGCTCTAATTAGTGTGAAGGAGCTGCTTTCAGGATGTCAGCGTTGGGGCAGAGACCCCCATGGGTCTCGTATCTCTGGTTCACGAGACCGCGGGAGCTTTTTTGGCACTGGGTGTGCGAAACCTCTGTTTTGCGGTGCTGCCGTGCCTCTGCAGCGAACCCTGTGCTGGGTCCCTGGTCTTGCAGGTCGCAGGGAGTTTGCTGGGGACAGCCGAGCACAGCGCAGGCAGCCGGCCAGCGTGGCTTTGAGAGGTGACGTGAGATTGTCACTAGAGCAGTTACTGCTCCAGCTGTGGCTTGGGGACACCTCAGTAAAGGAGTAGTCAGCCCATATACCAAAGCACATGGAAACAGCCCTAAGCAAAGAGTTAGACTCTTTGCAGCCCTTGGGTAGATCACCAGCCTCCTGGCTGCACAGATGCACAGGCTCTTGTCAACAGTTCTCTTCTGAGATCCTCCCAACCCGTTCCGGAGCAGCAGGCTGCCCGCCCAGGGTGTCAGCTACCACCTACCCGCCCCGGTCCCCACTGCGGGTCTGGGGAGGGTGCCTGCACAGCCGCCGCTCTCCGCAAGCTTCCTGCATCCCCCGGCTCGTACACAGAGACAGCCCTGTGCTGCTGCCACCAGGCCTTCCTACCTGCTGCAATGGTAAAATGTTTTTTTTTCAGGATGGCCCTGCTCCTGGAAGGAAGTGTGTGTGATGTATGCGCTATGGGATTGCCAGTTGCATTTGTTTAAATCAGGTTTTCTGGGCTGAAACGAGCCCATTAAGTTTTTGGATGTTCAGACAATCTGGCCACACCCATAAATTATTCTTTGGCATCTCTGCCCTTGTTGAAAATGCATATTTTTAAGTTTTCCATATTTCCCATATTCCTAGTGCCTGGCTTGCAGCCTGCTGTGCCTGCATAAACATACATGGTCATGCTGGTTCAGATGGACTGATTTCCCTAATTTTCTCATTGCTAGACCGCGAACCCAAATGAAACTTTGTGAGATGAAATGCATCCCACACAGATCCAGAGTAGGGTGCATTGTGCTTGGCCCTTCCTCGTTTAAAAGCTCAGCATGTCTGCCCAGAGCACATTTCAGCTGTGCGAGCTGGGTGCCTGGTAGGAAACCTCAGCACAGCATCTGCCCAGGGCTGGGGGGGATCGCGTTGGGCTCCCAGGGACTCTGCTGACCAGGGCAGCTGTGGCTGTTAGCCAGCTGGGTGCCCTCTGTGTTGGGTGGTCTGGCAGAGGACAGGTCCCACGGGCAGGATCATGGTATCGCTGTGCGGAGGTGCTGTCACAGGGCTGGTTGTGCCAGCAGAGCCCCACACGTCCCCTCAGCCTCCCAGAGCGAGGGCAAGCCCTTGCCCTCCCAGTTGGCAGGTTGGCATTGGTGTGGGGCTTGTTTGGGGTTTGCTTCTGGCACTTTGGGCTCCGAGGAGTGCAGGAAGGGCTGGTGTCCACTGGTGGTGGTAGTCTGCTCTGATGAACATGATGAGGAACTATAAAAATACTTTGTTGAAATGAGCCTCCTAGAGCTGTGTTGGGGTCATGGTGGGGCACAGGAGTCCAGTGGGGATCTCTGTGCCTGGGGAGACCATGGCAGGAGGCAATTATTTCCTTTCCCTTTGCTAGTGAAGCTGCTGATGCTCTGGTTTAAAGTATAAACTCAAGCAAGAAAAAAATGTGTTGACATGGCCCATTTGTGTGAGGGCTCTGCTGTCCCGCTGGTTTCTTCCCTTCCAGGCTCCTGCTCAGGTCCGAATTGTGTGTATTTATTCTCCTGGTTTGCAAATGGTTCGACTGTCTTCCCAGTTGCTTCTCTCCATCTGCCTGCCCCAAACGCTTCCCCAGCCCTGGCCTCTGGTTATTCTTCTCTGCTTCCTCTGACGGTGCCTGTGTCGCACTGCCCAACCTGCCTGGGTTTCTTTTCTCAGCATTGTCTCCCCTCTGACTCTTGGGCCTGGGCCAGTCCTCGCAGGGCAATTCAAGGTTTGCTGCATCCCAGCACCTGATCCTGCTCCCTCTTCTCCTCCAAAACAAAGCAGTTGTGTCTTCCACCACGATCCAGGTCAATAATAGCATTTGCCTTGTCCACATGTAGGAACTGCAGGACGAAAGGGTGGGATGTGGCTTGCCTGAAGCTGCAGGATTAGACCATGGGAAAGAGGGACCCTGAACCTTCTCCCCTCTCTCCCCTCAGCTCCTGGTCCAGTGCTTAGAGCTGTGTTGAATAACATGATGTCCACTTTGAAGGGCTTAGAGAGCTGTGCTGGTAAACACTGCCTTTGGTTTGTTCAGTCGTTGTCCTCAGAATAACTCTGGCATTTCACCTCTCCGGTATGTTGCTCTGTGTCGCCTCGACAAGGAGAGGAGCTTGTTGGGGAGGTGAAGCATCTCTTGTCCCTCGTAACCTCTGGCTGCTTGAAATTTTAATCTGTTTATCTGAGCAGCCTCATCTGCCCCGAAGGCGAGCAGGGGCTGGCACTGAGCCTTACCCCGGCAAGGGCTCTGGCTGAGTTTGTGCAGAGGTGAGGGGAAAGAGGACCCACATCCCGGAGGTGCCGGGGAAGAGCCCACCCAGTGGGTGCTGCCCACCCTGCGGGGGGACAGCAGGGGCCAGGCAGGCAGGTGTGGGCGACGGGCAAGACTCTGTGTACGTCCCTGGGAGAGAAACAGTATCAATATGGTGAATGTACTCGACCTCTTTATTGACATAGTTTCCCTTCAAATTGCTCAAAATCGAGAGAGCAATGAACTACTGAGCAATGGGGGAGGAAAAAAAAGTGAAAAAAAATTAAAGACCCAACAGCCCTCTCCATCTCTTCTTCGCCAATTTGCCAAAGAAAATCCTGCCTGATTTCTCCCAGCCACGTCAGCTCCCAGCTATGACAGCTATCTCATCCTGTTGGCAAGGCTTCTCTCTCTAGCAGCCCGTGCTTCAAAATGCAATGGGAAGAGATGTAAACAGAGAGGAAGGAAGATGGAGCTGAAGCTGGCTGTTCGGGGTAGGCGTCCAGGTACAGGGCCAGGCACGACTGCTCTGGGGGTGTTGCGGCGATGGGGACGGTCCCTCCGAGATGGCTGCTGTAGGCGGCGTGCAGGATCTGGCCCCAGGGCTTGGGTGATGGTTTGTGCTGGGGCTGCCTGGGACATGTGTCCTGGGGAGCACCGAAGCCTCTGCGTCACCGTGTGGGGCAAAGGGGTGGCTTTGCCATGCGAGGAAGCAGAATCCAATGCTTTTGTCTCCTCTTCCCTACCCGGTGGGCTTTGCTTAGTGTGACGTGGACGGGACTTTAATTCCTCTCTCCTTGTTTCCCCAGATCATGATTGAGTTCTGCCCAGGCGGGGCGGTGGATGCCACCATGCTGGGTGAGTGCAGCGCGTGGTGCCGGGCTCTTCTCCATGCTCAGGGCGATGCCCACAAGGCGTCTCCAGCCTTCTGGCACACTTTCAGGGGCAACCTTCGGACAGACGGCAGACGGGGGTGCCCCAGCTTCTCCAGCTACCATTTGTCTCCCATGAGTTTGCCTATTTTCATACCCGGAGCAGAAGGTGTGGCAGCCCTGGGGTGTTTCTTGAGCTACTTTGATGTCCTTTTGTGATTTAAATGCTGCTGGGATCAGCAGATCACAAGGCATGGGGAGAAGGGAGAGTCTGGCTGGAAGGGAAAGATGGCTTTAAATATTTATCTGCTGGAGGCTCCGGGTGCTTGGGATCTCGTTCCCACAGCTTCCTGGGAAGGGCAGCGGGGCCGAGATGTTTAATCTGGGTGCCTGTTGCAATGAATCTCCCAGGATCTTCTTGCTGACTTCTCCATGTGATATCGGTCATCTGGTGAAGCAGCAGAGCGTCGGAATAAACTGCAGTTTGCAGTAATTCCTGGAATCTTCCCATTTTTAACTCCTCCCTTCCACATAGAGCCGCTGGGACTGGGAGTATGTGGGTGTTCCCCAAAACAGCCCTGGCTGGTGCCACAGCCCCTCTGTGCCAGGGCTGTACGGACCCCGGGGCAGGGTGACATCCCCTCTGCAGGGTGCTCTGACATCCTCTTGCCTCGAGCCCTAGGACAGAGCTGCATCTCCCCGGGGGTTACTCCCTTTCAGCTCTGGTATTTCCAAAGGCCTTGCTTTCTTTTTATTTCCAGGAGAAGTATGGACCCAAATGTGTCATCTTCGATTCAGGCCCTAAAACTTAAGTTTCCTAAAGGAGGCACCTTTAAAGCAGGTTCAAACCACTTCATGAAAAAATACCTGTTCTGAAGCACTGGAGGGGATGATGCCTTCCCCCTGGAAAACCTCAACAGGGGTGCCCTGTCTCTTGGGACACAAAAATCCGCCTGAGCATTTGTGGGGCCTTGTCCATGGCAGTCGGTCTCTGGAGGACCTGGGAAGGGGGAGCAGAGAAAACCATGAGCAAGTGGTCTGGCTGTAGTGCCGTCACCCCTGAATGAGGGGCAGGAGGAGCTGCAATTCAGAGCTCAGGAATGCTCCTGGCATTAGTAAATTCAGAGTTGCCGAATGCTGCCTGTTCTACCTCCCCATCCCCACCAGCAACTGGCGTTTGCTTTTGAAATCTTTTGTACAAAACCTGTGGCCCAGTGCACCTCACTTTTGCCAGATGCTCCAGGGAGAGTGAAAATCATCAGCTTTCCCCAGAGCGAGGGAGATCTTGGTGAGGAAGAGGAGGAACAAAGTGGCTGACTCGGCATCCCCCAGCCTGTGGTTAAGATCTTTGCTCTGAACGAGCATCTGTCCCGGTTGCTGGGGTCCATCCGTCAGCCCCTATCCTGGCCGTGCAGTTCGGGCAGTTGGAGTTGTCTAAGGCTTGGTCTGCTCTGCGGCACGCTCAGCCGTGCTGGAGGAGGGATCTGCACTGCAAAGGGCTTGCAGAGGGAGGGAGGGAAGCTCGGACGATGCTAACCATCTGGAAGTTTGATGGTTTGCAGAGCCATCGCCTTGGAAAGCGGTCTCGGATGCTAAAGGTGGCCGGGCAGAGCTTAGCAGGGAGGTCGTCCCAGTGGTCGCGTGTCCCCGCAAACTTCAGAAATAGGGACAGACAGTGGGGTATGAACTGGTGTGCTGGTACCTGGTGCTACCTGAAAATACCAGCTCAGAGCAGTAGGGATAACGCTGGTTAGCATTTTATTGCTTGTTGCTTTGGGAAGTGGCATGTCCCTCCTGATGTACAGGGGGTTACGCTGCATCTCTGCCGCGGGGGTAGCTCCCTGGGGGATGAGAGCGTGGCTGCGTATGGAGCTGCTGAGTGTTCACGCCTGTGTTTGACCCTGCTGCCGCCTGAGCCAAGTTCAGCTCCCTCCTGTCTGCAGCATTGTCCTCATGCTGGGCAAGGCCCAGCTTGTCTGCAGGGAACCATTTCCCAAATCGGTGGGAAACTCGCAGTTCAGACCCCCGTCGCAGGCATGCCTGGCCCCCCCCTCCTCGTCCCCCTCACCCGCTGGGCCAGATGCCTCAGCCGTGCATCCCTGGGAGGGAGCTATAAACCAGCAGCTCCAAGCAGGCAGGCATTGTGCTGAGTGCTGGCTTAGGGAATAAATTATCTTAACAAGCTGATTTGCATTGGTGTCCCGCTGCTTTGACACATGGACAGTGGTTTTTAAGTGGTCTGCTGGGTAGCCCATGCCTTCCTGCTGCTCAGGTGGAGCATCGCTCAAATCCCTGTCCTGTTTAATGGTTCTTTCCCTCCCCACAGAGCTGGACCGGGGCCTGACCGAACCTCAGATTCAAGTGATTTGCCGCCAGATGTTGGAAGCCCTCCATTACCTCCACAGCAAAAAGATCATCCACCGTGACCTGAAGGCAGGCAACGTGCTCCTCACCCAGGATGGGGACATCAAGCTCGGTGAGCTGCGCGGCACAGGAGCGCGGCAGGCGCTTGCTGGGCTCAGCTCGTTGGGAGAGCTGCCGTGGGCGATGGTGCTGCTTGGGACCATTTCACGCTACGCTAATGACAGCCACGTGCTGCTGGGAGCTGGATTGTAGTGTTTGGCTGTGCCCGAGCCTGGGGGGGATTGAAGGATGCTCTCTGCCCTGCCTCCAGGACATCAGCTGCTTGTCTGCTGGCTGATGAGCTCAGGCAGGAGAAGGTGGGGGAAAACTTCGTGTTGTTTTGTGGGAGGCCAAATCTACCATCGAGCTGTGGGCTGTGCTTAGCCCCCAGCCGGGCACCAAGACTCGCCGAGTCAGGCCCTTGACGGACTTTACTTTTGTGAATTTGCTTAATCCCTCTTTGGACTCGATTTTTATGCTCTTTGGCCTGCTGAGCATCCCGTGCAGGGTGCCAGTTGGCAGGGCTGGGAGCTGGAGGAGTTTGTCTTATCTCCAGAGCAGGTCTGGTGGTGACAGGGTGAGTTTTGCCAAAGGGTTGCTTTGCCAACTCGCTATGGGCTTGAGTTAAATTGGCATCCAGCTACCTGCTGGGGGATGAGAAGGTAGCTTTGTCTGTAGGAACTGGTCAGAAAGGTGCAGAGGGGTGCCAGCAGCTGTGGGGTGTTCTTGGCATGTGTCTGTGGGTGCCAGTAGAGACCGGCCAGCCTGGGAAGATGGAAACCTTCCTGCGGCCATGGGTTGTGCTCCAGTGTGAAAACACACTACTGGCTTGGGCCAAGGGTGACCCACAGTCAGGGACACCCTGAGCCTAGGGTACAGATGGATAACAGCTCCTCCAGAGCTCATCAGGGACATCTCGGAGAGCAAACTGACCTGAAGTGGGCTCGGTACCCTCTGCAAGTCTTACCGATTTGATTTGGGTTGGCTTCAGCAGCTCTCTATAGAAGGGGCAAAATCAGGGAAAGGCATCATGCAGTGGGTGATGTGCATAGGACTGAAGGGAAGAGAAAGAATGTAACAGGACTTTGGTTTTTCTGGTGTAAAATGAGACTTTTTGCTATGAAATAGCAGTCCTGAAAGTAATCTGCCGCGGAGCTGTTTTTGTTTGTTTGTGGAAAAGATCTTGACTTCCCTCTAGATGTGTAGGGTTTGGGTTACAGTAGGGATGGCTTTTTATGCCCCTGTCATATAGTACATGGGAGGGGAAGGTCCCTGGTGGTTATGTACCCAAAAGCAAATTTAATTTCTGATGCTCAGTTTAGAGGAAACAGCACGTTGTATCATGTTCTTGCCTTAAATGTGTGTTTGCTTTTAAATCTGCGTTTCAGCCAAGTGTGCTAATTCAGAAGGGTCTTTCAGTTTTCCTACGGCATCTAATGTTACTGCTCTTTGCAGCTGACTTTGGAGTGTCTGCCAAAAACATTAAAACCTTGCAGAAGCGAGACTCCTTCATTGGGACTCCTTACTGGTGAGTGACCTGCTTGCTAAGAAATCCCGTGTTTATGAGGAGCTTCACTCTTCTGAAAATCAGGCTTGCTCAGAAACGGGGAGCCGATGGCCTTTGGGGTGCGTTGGACCATAGCGCCTTACCGAGCATGGGTGGGAGGATTTTAACAAGGAGTCTGGGCCGGTGTCCACACGTGCAAGGGTTTTGCTTGCCTGAAGGGAGCTGTGAGCAACCTCGGAGGTGCAGTAGTGTTGCCCGGTGTCACGGTACCCTGAGCCGGCCAAGGGGCCACCATGCTTCAGGCTTGGAGGAGCGAGGGACACGCGTGTGCTCGCGTGTGTGCGCTCCCCGCTTCCCCCCACCCCGGGGGGTGGAGTGGGCTTTGAAGCGACTCCAAGCACATGGGAACGACTCCTCGCTCCAGAAACGCAATCTCTAAATCACCCGACTTGCTGAAGGAATGGAATCGGCGAGGATTAATTTATTGTCTGAAGCAACATCCGCGCCAGATGTCAATGGCCTGGGGGTTTCCATGGGCTGCCTGGGCTGTCTTGGCTGGCCTGCAGAAGAGGGAGGGGGTTGCACCCCTTAGAAAAGATGCTGCTGCTTCTGAAACCCAGAGCTCGGAGGAAAGGATGTTTTTATGTGATGCTGTGGATTATTTAAAGCATTTAACTGCTGCTGCAAGGCTCACACTGTGTGGCAGTGGTGTCATCCCTCCCCATCTCTGCTCCTTCCTCTGCCCCTCGCAGGATGGCCCCGGAGGTGGTGATGTGCGAGACCATGAAGGACACTCCGTACGACTACAAGGCGGACATCTGGTCCCTGGGAATCACGCTGATTGAAATGGCCCAGATCGAGCCACCCCATCATGAGCTCAACCCCATGAGAGTGCTGCTGAAGATTGCCAAGTCTGACCCCCCCACGCTCAGCTGCCCTTCCAAATGGTGAGGGGGTTCGGGCAGCAGAGTACACGTTTCCCAACTTACACAGTATTTCAAGAGAGGAAAAATAGTCGTTTCTAGCAGTATTGTTTAATTTGAGAACGCGTTGTAGGATTCTAGCTGTATTCTAGGTCCAGCTGTGTGCTAGAGCCCCGAGAGCACTGCTGGCTGAAGGCAGGCTGCTCGGCGCTGCCTGTGCCGTGACCGTGCTGACGGTGTGCAGGCAGCACGGGGGGAGCTGCTGCCCACCCACAGCCCTGCTGAAGCGAGAGTGATCCTTGGCTGTTTTCAAAACATCCTGGTTTTGTATGAAAGGCAAATTTTCCTCTAAACCTGGAGATGGCCAAGAGCTCCAGAATTTCTTTCCTGGAGTCTGGAAGGCCTCTTATGCATTTAAAAAAAATCCAATCAGTTAATTTTTTTAATTTTTTTTTTTTTTTAAATCATGATAAAACATGCTGCATGATAGCCAGCAGCAAATTACTGGGAGAGCACTGGAGTCACAAGTGTTGTTACAGCAGTTCAGGTAGCAGGCAGGGTGGGAGCGCTTCCTCTGGAGCAGCTCAGAAGCCACAACTGGGTCAGTACGTGCTCTGTATCTCAGAGCTGCGCTTTGCAGGTTGAGGGTGCCCTTCTGTGGGGTTCCTGGTCCTTCACAGCCATCCTTTCACACTGTGGCTGTGGGGATGGGTCCTGGAGCACCCTTTTGCACAAGCAGCTCTTCCCATGGGCTCCCTTTGGAGGATAACTGCTGGTGTCTTCTCCGATCTCTCCACCTTGGCCCTGGGGTACAGTGGCTGGTGCTCAGTCCCACTGTCTGTTGCCATCCCAGCTAAGGCAAAATCCAGTCCCTCACTTGACCACATTGCCGATTCTCTTACGAATAATCAGAACAACTGAGCACAGGATTTCCCGTGCTAGGAGTGAAACGGTGATTGTGGCTCGTTGCAAACTGGGGCACAACCTGCAAAGGGGTTGAGCAGCCCCTGTGGTGTGTGAGGCCTTTCCCTTTCTGAGCTTCTCATGAATGGCTGTGGTTTAAGGTCGCTGGAGTTCAGAGACTTCCTGAAGACAGCGCTGGACAAGAACCCGGAGACCCGGCCCAGTGCCGCCCAGCTGCTGGAGGTAGGGACCAGCACCACCCCTGGGTCTGCGGCTGGCGTCCGTGTCTCCCTGGGTCTGCGAGTGTCTGAACCACCTGCGTCTGTACAGCCTGCTTCTCCTTAAGGAGGGTTAAAAAAAAAAAAAAGCGCTTATGGGCCCTAGACTGGTTTCAGATAACTTTTGTCTAGTTTAGAAAGTTCATAGTACTTTTGAGCCACTAAAATGCTCCAAACATGAACGGCAATGTTTTTGCCTTTGGAGCAAACTGCAGAGCGCCTATGGACACCAGCTGGAATAGAAATGGCTCCCGTTGCCTAAAAATGCCCACGTGGCAGCCAGCTTAGAATGATACCTGGTTATCCCAGATTTAAATTCAACTCCTTTCCTTTACTCCCGTCCCCTTTCAAAATAATAGCAAAAACCTGGAAGATGCTTTTCCCCACCGACTGCAAATGCTTTCGCTCTGCAGCACTGGCAGTCTGGCTGCACGCTTCCAGTCCTGCACCCAAGTCAGCGGGGAAAAAATGTGCAACAGTTTCTGCAAACCCGAGGGACTCCCCAGCCTTTTGCTGAAGCTCAAGACGAGCACCCCACTGTGTGCACTGAGCGATTCGAGCCCGATTTCAACTCAGCCTTCCCCATGCTCTGTTTGCACCCAGGGATCCTGCAGGCTGGTGGCACTCTGCCGTGCTCCGGAGCTCAGCCTGCCTGCAGCGAGGGGGGACGTCTCCTCTGCAGCAAGAGCCCCTTGTTTAAGTGGAACCAGTGCTTTTGTTTGGGGGATGTTAACGTAAAGCAGCTTTGCAGAACACCACGCTTTGAGCATCTGTTTACAGAGCTGGCGCTTAACCTCGGCATTGTGTTCTCTCTTGTTCTCCCTCATATGTGCAGCACCTATCTGTAACTTCATCTGGGGGGTTTAAGCCTGGTGACACTGGCAAGAACCGTGTCCTTGGGTCTTTGCAGTTGTTTTAAAGCAAGAAGTGGTCCTTGCCATCGCCATCCCCATGCGGTCACTCAGCCGTGAGCTCACAAAGTCTGTTTTTTGGCCACCTCACGCATGTGCGTTGTGCTTGGCTTTTCAGCATCCCTTCGTCAGCAAGGTGACCAGCAACCGGGCCCTACGCGAGCTGGTGGCCGAGGCCAAGGCTGAGGTGATGGAAGAGATTGAGGACAGTCGGGATGAAGCGGAAGAAGATGACTCGTCGGAGTCTGCCTCGGTGAGCACTCCCGGCCCCGTGCTGGCAAGTTTGCCAGTGCGGCTGTGGTGGGCGAAAGAGCCCAGCAACTTTTCTAGGCTCCAAAAAGCTGGTTTACAGCTATTCTAGGCCCCATCAGGTGGAGGGGAAAGCGGTTGCTTGGCCAGGGAGGGGCTGTTTTTCAGTGGCTGCCAAGGGCAATGAGAAACAATGATGCTGGCTAACAGGAGGGGCTTACAAGAAGTGTTTAAAAAAAAAAAGGAAAAAAAAAGAAAAAAAGAAAAAAAGAAAAAAGGAAAAAAAAAGAAAAAAAAAGAAAGTAGGCCCTGGTACAGGCTGGAGAGGCTGGAGTGGACACACCACCAGCAGCATGTGGCACAGCAGTGAGGCACCACCAGCCCTAGGAGGGAGCTCGGCAAATCTGCCCCTGAGCTGGGCTCTTTGAAGGGGACATCTCAAGGCTGCCTGGGCAGCTTTGCTGGGCGACGTGCCTCGACCTCCCTCATCTGTGGCAAAGGACAGTGGTTAATCCATGGTGGAGTTAGCCACGGGAAAAGGTGTTTGATTTGCAAGCTCCTAGGCTGCGTCTTAAGAACTTGCAGGTTCTGGAGCTTCCTTGCTGTGCTGTTTCCTTCCAGCCAGTGTCCATAGTCCTTGGGACCACAAACCTGGAGAAAAATAAAAGTATCCCAGGGCAGATGTCCTAAAAGGGAAGATTTCCTCCCAATAACTCTTTAACTGTGGGTGACTTTGCTCTGATGCGTGGGGAATTGCCGCTCTTGCAGTTGCGTTAAAGTGGTGGTGCAAAACCCAACACCTTCCCTTCTCTGTCTTTCCAGCCCCCTGGTAAGCACAAGCGAGACCCTTCTGAGGCGAGTCAGCTGAGTTTTGATGCGGAAAAGCCTCCGGACTCTTCCTTGCCCAAGGCAGCGAACGGGCCTGTGGGGACTGGCAAGGAGACCACAGATGGACAGAGCGATAAAGTCTCAGATGAAGGAATAAGCAGTGACAATTGCAAACTGGAGAGCAACCGCTCCACAAAAAACACCTCGGCCACCCAGGGCAAACCAGACATCATCTCACAGCCTGGACGGGTGGGTAACTCAACAGAGGGGGACAAGCAGCCCGGGTCAGGGAGAAAGGAGCGGAAGAGCATCGGGGAGCATCCGGAGAGCAGTCACCTGGAGAACTTCACAGAGGAGAAGCTTGCCAACGGGAGTTTGGATCCCCCAGCTCCCTTCCCTGGCAACCGTTCCAAAGGGGATTCGGATTCTGGCAGCACTTCAGCCTCTGAAAGCATGGACCTCACCATCTCCCTGTCTGCTGACCTGTCCCTCAACAGAGAGAGTGGCTCCATCTCCCTGAAGGTAAGAGTGGTGGGCAAAGGGTGTGGAGAAGGAAGGGCAGCAAACCCCTGTTAAAAAGTGCTGAGGGGTTTTTTTCCCCCCTTTTTAGCCAAGTCCCTGAAATTCAGATCCTTTCCTTGAGAGGCTGTACACGTACACACTTGACCACAGCCCCTAAACGCCTTCCTGAGAAAGCAGCGTGCTGTACTCTAGATGAGGTTGATCTTTGACTTGAGGAGAACGTGAGTTGCCCCTAGTCTTCCCTGTGCCTGAAGGTGGGGAGCAGGTAAAGCAGGAGCGGACAGAGGCTGGATGAAGACAGAGGGTCCAGGAATCTTGCTTGAGCACAATGCTAAAGACCACCCAGGTGCCTCCCCAGTGCTATTTGGTGAGATAGCTGGAAAGGCTGGCCGCAGCACTTGCTATGTGAGCATCCAGGCTTGGAGCTCTGCAAGTAAACACAGGGCCAGCAAGGAGGGAAGAAACCCACCTCTATGCAAAGCCTTCGATGGCTTGTTTTCCCTGTTTATGGGACGCCTGTCCCAGCTGGGCTCAGGGCAGCCCAGCACATACTGCTGGGTTAAGCTGTGCCATGGGCACATGGCACGTTCTCAAGTGAAGGAGAAGCTCTTGGTGGAGCTGGTGCAGGTACGTGTGTCCTCTGCTGTCCCAGGCCACTGAAATCTAAGGGAAGTCTGATGTTTTGTAGCTATTTTGGGTCCGTGAGAAGTGTGAAGTAACTGTGCCACTCACCCAACTTGTGCAGACGTACACAATCAGAACAAGGACAAGTATGAAACCCAAAACGTGATTTCCTAAACTTTATCCATTTCCCATCACTCTGCTGCTCTTTCCTAGAACACCTAGCCCCAGGAGAAGGCTTATTTGGGGTGGTGCCTCTAATTTTTTCCAACCTGCTGTATATCTGGCCTGGTTTGTGTCAGCAGTGACTTGCATGAAGACCTCCCAGGCTTCTTGGCTTTTGCTAAAGCTTTCTGGAGGCTGGGAATGCTTGTGAGCCAGAGCTGGCCAGGTCAGCATGGCTTAGAGGAAGAGGCAAAATAACTGGAATGATACTTGCTGAGCTTCAGAAGAAGAAATGTGTGTGACTTGAGGGGGCAGAGTGATGCATTGCACAAGATCTTCATCCAATTGCCTGCATGAGTGATAGCTTCCCAGCACAGAAACGTGCCCCAAAACCATTCTCCGCAAAACTTTCCTCCCCTCCTGTCTCCTGCTGTGAGCATGAGAGCCAGCATCCCCTGCAGGAGCCCTCAATCAATGTGGATCCCTAATGAGGGAAGTGTGATGCTCTTGCATGGCAATTTACCCCTCCTCACTGCCTTTCCCGTGACACCTGGTCTGTTTGAGGCCAGCCAAAGATGAATATGATGCCATGTGTGTGATTGCTCTTCCCCAGCTGGTCCCCTAGAAGGGGAAAGGAGTTTTTTTCGTTTTACAGGCAGTAAGTCTCAAAGAGATAGATGGTCATATTAGATCACGGTTTGAATGGCCCCAGCCAGACGTAATGCTCAGAACAAACTAAATGGCATCTCTCCAAGCAAGCCATTCAAGCAGAGCTGTTCTCCAGGAGTGATGCTGCTGGAGGGCCCTGGGAAAAACACTCTGCTGAAGCCTCTGCTTTGCACAGTGAGCTGTGAGTGCACGGGGGAGTACCAGGCTGTACTGCTCCCTCCTCACCCTGGCTCCTTGCCCAGGCTTAGCTTTGTGGGGTTAAACTCCCCTGCTCTGCCCTTGCTCATGTTCCTGGTGCCACTGGGTTTCAGGCACAGGGTGCCAGGCAGCTTGCAGCAAGAGAAGGGTCAGTAAGGAGTTAAACCATTTCTAGTTGTAAACATTAACTATTACCTGCTTTTTATCACAGACTAAACTGCAAAGTTAAGGTGACTCTTTTATTACCAGACTCCTTTTCTAGTTGCTTATAGTTTAGTCTAAAAAAAAAAAAAAAACAAACCAGTTTTGGCAAAAAGTATCCAGGTCTGTTTTTTCTTTTTTTAGAAAGATTAGGGATAAAAAATCTAAAGATGAGTTTTGGAGGCTGTAGCTGGCAGAGAAAACAGTCAGAAATAGGCAGAAGGAGATGGATAGGGTTTTGAAAAGGTAAACCAAACTTTCTCAGATACAACTGTTTCTGGAGGGAACTCCTTCTTTTGAGTATCTAGCTTGAATTTCTGAAGCCTGACCTACATGGATACTGGGAGTTCACAGCTTTGGCTGAAGCCCTTGGGAGCTGGAAGAGGCACACTGGGATGTGCGCTGTGAAGTGTGGTCAGTGGGGACTCAAAGTCAGCATCCCGTATGACCACAGTTTCTCAGACTGTTCTCTGGAGAATAATTTACTTTACAGGAATGCTTGAAAATGTATTTAGTTGTGTTCCAGAGAGGATGCTGGCCTGCTAATGAGAGATAACGGAAAAGACCAGGCGAAAATTAATAATTCTGGTTTTAGATCTACATTTGAGTAGCTCCATGAATAAGGCAGGGAGCTGCTTGTTCAACAGTGGGGAAGAGCCTGGGGACCGCTTGGGGACCAGGCACCAGCCCAGCTGCAGCAGCCCAGGGTCACTGGGCTCAGGCAGTGAGTCACAGTGTTAATGGCACAGACAGTTGAATGTTGGCATTTTTTTCCTTTGGAAAATGCAGGAGTTTTCGCCAGCTGTTTTAATTCAGTTTGGGGCAGTAAGAGCCTTCGTGACCTAAGCTGGTCTCATGCGAACCTTTTTGCACCAATTTCTCTGTGTTGGTTGAGCCATTACTTTAGTGGTATGTTGTTACACAGTGGGCAAGTTGGATGCCCTCAGAGTTTCTCTGGCTCCTCCATTGCAGCAAGCTCTCCAAGGGCTTGCTTTGGGCCTCGCAGGCTCACGTGAAGCTCTTCTGCCATCTTCTATGTCTGTAAAGGTCATCGCTGTAAGAGCAAGAGGACTTCAGGGAGCCTTTGCTCGCTCTACCACTGTGCTTTCCCCATAGGGCTGCATGATTCAAGTTATTAATTCCCCCCCCCCTCAAAGAAACTGAGTTGCTGGATGCATTCTTCAGTCAGGCTTGGGCTGCTGACTTTGCAGGGGGATGCTGACCTGCTGTGGCACTGCTGGGAGAGGACACCGTGCTCCTGGCGCTTGTGCCTACCGGTGCTAGTGGAATGAGCCTGGGCTGTGCTTTGTGGAGGTCACTGTAAGAGGCTTGGAGCTGGTTGTGATTAGCGAGGTGTTGTAATGAGGGCCAGAGGAACACCAGCAGAGAGCCTTTGGGCAGGACTGGCTTGTTTCCCTGTAGCTCCATCTGCAGTCACAGCCTGATGCAGGGGACTTCCCTGCCTTGCACCTCCAAGAGTGTGTGTGGGGAGGGTACCTGGGGCTCAGATGGCCCAGGAGCCTCAGAAGGAACCATTGCAAGCTTACTGTTGTGTGGATTCCTCAACATTGCAATTCAGGAGGGTCCTAGCATCCCCCATCAGGCTTCGCTGTAGCTGGACATGGCGAGGAAGGGTTTTCAGGTGGTGGGTTGCCTCTCCTCCAGGTCAGGTTTCTGCAGGGTGGAAATCACACTGTGCCATGGTGTGATAGCAAGGCTGCGTGGCTCAAATGGCAGCTCCAAATCTGTTGATGATTTTTTGCTCGATGTGGTTTCCTTGCTTATGTTCTTCATTAATGACGGCATCAAAATTGCACTGAGGCTTCCAGCTGTAGCACCCCGTGCAACAAGCCGGGGAGCTGCTTCATTGCCACCTCCTTTCCTCTCCTGCTGAACTCAGGATTCCCGGATGCACAAGAAGACACTGAAACGCACCCGCAAGTTTGTGGTGGATGGAGTAGAGGTGAGTGTCACCACCTCGAAGATCATCAGCGAGGATGAGAAGAAGGATGAAGAGATGAGATTTCTCAGGCAAGTGGGTCACTGGGCTGGAGGGAGGGGAGGGTGCCGAACCAGGGCAGGGTTTTCTTCTCTGCAAGCAAATCCAGGAGTGACCTAAAGTCCTCTCATTTTCTGTCTTGGTACCACTTGGACAGGACAATTGTCCAGTGTGGACATCACTACTTTTAGCCTTTCCTTGGTTGGCAGGGGGCTTGCTGTAGTCCATAAGCTGAGGTCTGTTTGTATGCGGGGGAACGAGGGATGCAGCTCAGGAATAAGATGAAGCAAGGCTGTGGCAAGGGATGCTTGTGCTGTGGCCAGCTGTGTCCTCTGGGGATGACTGAATGTGTCTCCAGGGCTGTAGATGTGCTGGCTCAATGGAAATAAGCACAGAAATCTTCTCAAGATGCTCCTCTTCCTTTTGTTTTTGTACCTCCTCAGACTTCATTAACAGAAAGGTCAAGGGAGTTGTAAACTCCTTGAGTGTCACTTAATATTCATGGTTGTATCCTCCCTGCTTAAGCCTTTGTGACTCCTTTGCAGATCTTATGGCTCTAACCTCCATGACCTATTCTCAGGAAGAAAAACTGCTGTTTCTAGCTTGGTTACTATCAGTAGCAGCACTGAAATGAAAAGGCCCTTAAAATACAAATTGTTTTGCTTGACGCCCTATTCTAGGCTCCCTCGTGCTGCTCTGAGGGACTCCCTGAGAACATAATCTGCCCCAAGTACTATGTGTCCTTGTAGCAGCCTTATTCCTAGGCCCTAATAGAAGATCTATGCAAAAGCTCATTAGCTGCTCACTTTTGTGTGAGAAGTGCATAGAACTCCAATAAAACACAAGGAGCGCATATACTAGCATGCAGGGAATTTCCAGGCACAGCTGCTTTCTCCTGGTCCACTCTTAGCTGTGGTGGCATCCCTGAGAAAAGGCTCCTTCTAAATTTTTAAATAGTGCCTGCTCCATCTGCAAGGTGGGGGAAGAGAGGGTTGTACTTAATGTGTAAGGCTAGTGTACAGCAGCAAAGGTCATGGTGGGGATCTGGCATGGGGAAACTGCTGCTGCTGTTCCTTTTGCATGGTACATCACTGATTTCTAGTTCCATTGGGCACAAACATGGCAAATGGGCTCAAACGCAACAGTCTGAGCAGAGGCTCCCGGCTCCCTTTTATTGGATATGAAGCTGCATGAGAAGAGTGATGCAATGTTGTGGTAGATAGGTCAGAATTTGGGAAAACTGCCCTTTTTGTCACCCAGGCATGAGCAAGAATGGATGTGGAGCACAAGGGCCAGGCCAGAGCAGCACCAGCTTGGCCTGAGCTGTGTTCTGAAGACCAGTGTGCACTAACCCAGCTGACAGAATAGGTATTTTGGGTGCTGGCTGGGGGAGCGGTGCCTGCAGAATCACCTTAGGATCTTTGACGGGGCTTGTTTAAGAAGCTGTGAATGCTAACAGGCCTTACCTGTGAAAACTGACAAGTTTTCCAGCAGTTACCATAATTAGCATCCTGCTTCCTCGCAGTGCCCTGGTGTCACAGAGCACGAGAGCGCATCAGTCAGTTGGCATTTACCTCCTGCCTGGGCTCAAAGCAAGTGGTGGGGTGCTGCGGGATGGCTGTGCAGCTTTCGTTCCCTCCTGAAGTGCTCTGGTTATTGATTCTGCCATCTCTGCTTAGGCACATGCCTCTGAACTCGTCTGACTCTGTTTCTCTCTCCCCCTCCGTTTTAACCCTCTGCAGGCGCCAGGAGCTGCGGGAGCTGCGTCTCCTTCAGAAGGAGGAGCACCGAAACCAGGCCCAGCTCAACAGCAAACACCAGCTGCAGCTGGAGCAGATGCTGAGGCGCTTCGAGCAAGAAATGACGGTATGTGAGCAGGGAAGGGGAAGCTCCTGGGTATCGGCTCGTTTTGACTTATCTACAGATGCCCCGCAAACCCTTGTGCAGGGCGATGCTCTCTGGGTTGCATCAGTCCTGGGGCATCGTGGCTGGAGGGAGCAGGACCGCCGAGGAACCGCTTTGGGATTTGAGGCATGGGATGTGTTTGTGGAGGACAGAGGCTTTCGTGGGCATTAAGCATGTGCAGCCTGCAGCTTGGGAAGCACTGACTGCCATTGCCCAGCAGGGTGTAGCAGGGGAAGGGTTGTTCTGGACTTTCCCTCTTCAATGATCTTTTCTTGTATGTCTGTTCACAGCTACTGTGAGAAACAGTTTATAGTGCTGTTGTATTTCACAGAAAAAAACCCTTTAAATAAGAAAGCAATGTGGCTAGCGTGTGACAGCAGGAAATCTGGCAAGTCTTTGAGTGTAAATTGAATAAAGATAAACTAGGCTTACATACTTAGTCCTTCTATAGGCAGCTTCTGTTGGAGTAAAATAATTTTGTAGATAAGTCACTTCAAAGCTTTCATGAGCCATCTTTTAAATACCCCTTTATTAATTCCCCTAGCATCGACGCCTGGCAACCCCATCCCCTCGCGGCAGGCTGGGAGCCATCACTCATTCGTGTGCTCTGTTGTATTTCTACAGTCTTGACATGCCACGTCTGTGAATTCCCATCTTAGCAAGTCACTTCTCATTTGTGAGATTTATTCACCATGCAGTGCTATGTGGAAGAGCCCCAAACCTACTTCCTTTACCCTTTTTCTGGGGCAGTTTGCAACCTGCTCTCATTGACACCTGGGTGCTCCATCCCTGCAGCTTGCAGGGAGGGAGAGATTGGACACAAGGGTGCTGTCAGAGCGCAGTGCCCTCAGACTTGGAAATCCTTGTCTGCAGAGAAAGAACTGTTATGCTTGAGCTTCACTGCCTGCTAATATTTGCCCAGGGCCCTGGGTCCCAGTGGGATGTTGCAATCAGGATGTAAGCAGGAGAAAGGCTTGAAGTGCATCAGCACTAGAACAAGTTAAAAAATGCTTTGTAGTCACGCTAGAGCTGGCTCTGCCCTGTGTGCTTTGTGGGATGTTATTTTGAAATTTCTCTCCCCTATGTTTAGTAAAGAGGCTCAGTCCATGCAAGGACAACCTCCTGCCCCTCTTTTTTTTATTTTATTTTATTTTTTCTTTAAAAAAAAAACCAAACAACTTTTGGAAGGAAACGAAGCGGAGAGGACACTGAGGTTGACCTCTGTTCCCTTCCCCTATAGGCAAAGAAGAAGTTCTATGACACTGAACTGGAAAACCTTGAACGGCAGCAGAAGCAGCAGATTGAGAAGATGGAACAAGATCACTCGCTGCGCCGGCGGGAGGAGGCCAAGCGCATTCGCCTGGAGCAGGAGCGGGACCACGTAAAATTCCTGGAGCAGCTGAAGCAGATGAAGAAGGAGGTAAAAATGGGGATAAGATGGAGGAAAGCTGGCTTCCTGCATCTGTTTCTTCCAGGAAAGCTTCAGCATTTCTCCATAGCAGAATTTGAGAGGGAAGCAGTTGTTGGTGTTTTAGCAGGAAGCTCTTGCTTTTCTGTGGTATATTTGGGTGTTTCCTGAGGTCCAGCTGTTTAGCAACATTAGGTGGGGTTGTTCTTGGCCTAAAGTTACCTGCTGATAAATCTCATTTCCCTCCCCAAAGGTCAAAAATGAGGTTGAGAAGCTGCCACGACAACAGCGCAAAGGGAACATGAAGGTGAAGATGGATGACTTTGCCCAGAAAAAACAAACTATGGTAAGGCTGAGAGAAGATTACAACTCCAAGACAGGGAAGTGCATAGTAGACGGAAGCATCCTTCCTCCCTGAGGGACTGGCAGTTTCTCAAACACCACCAGATGCTTTTCAAGTTGCAGCAGAAGGAGTGCTCATGGTTGTACTGCTGTTTTCTTCCAGGAACAAGAGTTTTTGGCCAAGCAGAAGGAGGACCTGGAGCTAGCCATGAAGAATATAACCGCCCAGAACAAAAAAGAGATCTGTGACAAGGAACGCGAGTGCCTGAACAAAAAGCAGCAGCTCATGAGAGGTGGGTGGCAAAGGCTGTAAAGGAGGAAAGCAAATGCTGTAACGATGGGTTTATCCAACGCTGGCTCTTCCCACGCAACAGATGCTGTGACAGAGTTGCAAGCTGGCAGAATAGGATTTGGAAAAAACAGCCTTGCCAGATCCTGTCTAAATGTTTAACAATAATAATACTTAGTGCTTTAATCTTCAAAGCTCTTTACAAATACGAACCAATTAGGCTTCATAATTGCAAGAAATGATTCTCCAATATGGTTTGCAACCAATTTCTCTTGGAAAACAGGAGGTGAACGATCACCCCCCACATCTGCTGCACTGCTCCTGCATATAGGGATCACTCATGGTTGGGATGCTTCGTGTGACCAAGCTGGGGGGCCGGGGTGGGTTGTCTCCTGACCCTTCTCCCTTCCTCAGACCGCGAGGCGTGCATCTGGGATCTCGAAGAGCATCAGCAACAGGAGAAACACCAGCTTGTCAAGCAGCAGCTAAAGGACCAGTATTTCCTCCAGAGGCACGAGTTGCTCCGGAAGCATGAAAAGGTGAAGAGTTAGAACCTTCCTACGCCACTGCTGGTTGGCAGGGTCCCTGGGTGTCCCCAGAAAGGGTGTTTCCCTTCCAGGCTGTAAGTGAGTAAGGGTGGGTTAGGAGTTAAGGGACTTGGTCATTATTAGTGGATAGGGACCAGAATAACGCTCGGGTCAGCCTGCTTGCTTGGGACACGTATTCTGTGCCACACGTGTTTAAGAGACAAGAAGCAGCTGTGAATTTTGGCGGCTTTTCTGGAAATCTGTCACTGTCCAGTGTGTGGGATGGTGGATTCCCAGAGCAGTGACTGAAGCCTGGCATGTCTTGCAGTCATTTCTGCTTCCTTCCAGTCCCCTTCTCCTCTGCTTTCACAGCATGTTCGGTAGCTGCCCTCACCTCTTGTCCCTTTGGAGCTGTCTGTCACCAGCCACCTCCGTGCAACTGCCAGATCTGTTCTCCAGCTCTCTTTTGTTCTCCTCAGCGCTTTCTTATAGGCCTGAGGTGTCCCTACTCCTCTTATACCTGTCCCTCTACTATTGCAGGAAAGGGAGCAAATGCAGCGATACAATCAGCGCATGTTAGAGCAGCTGAAAATTCGGCAGCAGCAGGAGAAAGCCCGGCTCCCCAAAATCCAGCGAAGCGAAGGGAAGACGCGCATGGCCATGTACAAGAAGAGCCTTCACATCCACTCCAGCGGGAGCGCATCCGAGCAGCGGGAGAAGATAAAACAGGTCAGGTCTTGCAAAGGGGACAAGGGTTGAGGCTTGGCTTGGGGGTGAAGTACTTCGCTGGCCTACAGGCAGAAGGAAAGTCGTAAAAAGACAATTATTGCCAAATTTCTAACCCACTGCAGGGAGTCAGAGGTTACTGCTTTTTGTGGCATCAAGTGTGGTTTTCAGCACTGCTTCCGTCGCGACTAGTGTTGGGAAGCATCCTCAGGGCTTTTCTTTCTTACCTATACAATAGTGCAAACCGGCCAGTCTCTTAACCAGCTTCAGAGATCAGAGCAACACTGCCTACACGGGCACCTGCTTTTCTCTCTTCCAGTTTGCTCAGCAGGAAGAGAAGAGGCAAAAAGCAGAGCGGCTGCACCAGCAGCAGAAGCACGAGACGCAGATGAAGGACATGCAGGCCCAGTGCGAGAGCAATACAAATGAGCTCCAGCAGCTGCAGGTACCCATCCCTTGTGGCTCGGTCTCTTGGGGCTGTCTCTGTGCTGTTTCTGCTCCATGGCAGGGAGCATGTCATAAGAAGTGGCTGCAGAGAACTAGACCTGATGTCCCATTGCCCTGCCTTGAGAGGTTTTTGTGGCTGTGTCTAAATGTGCCCTGGAGCTCAGAGCTCTGAATGCCTCTGGGTGATGCAAGTCCTGTTTGATCACTGGATTTACAGTCCCAGCTGCTTAATGGGTGTTCTGTTTTGTGATCTGTGTTTAGAATGAAAAGTGTCACCTCTTGATTGAGCATGAAACCCAGAAGCTTAAGTCCCTGGATGAGAATCACAACCAGCACATGAAGGAGTGGCGAGACAAGCTGAGGCCACGGAAGAAGGTAGTGTCTCCTCAGCATGGGCAGGGTCTCCTGCTTGGCTGGTTGGAGGGGACAGTGTCCGTAGCTCCAGTGCAATCTCAAATACAGCTCTTGTGTGTGTTCCCTTCTGCTTAAGGCCCTGGAGGATGAGCTGAACCAGAAGAAGCGTGAGCAGGAGATGTTCTTCAAGCTGAGCGAAGAGGCAGATGGACAGACGCCAGCATCTCCGACCAAACATGCCAAGTTCGTCCTGTTCAGCTCTGCAGAGAGCTCGTAACACCCCACAGCTGGCAGGCCACCAGCTGGTATTTGCTGTGTCCTCCTGGGCTGCAGGTGGGCAACTTGGACTTGGAAGATCCTCTTGGCAGCCTCTTCTTACAACAGCACCCTCCTGTCCCCTCACTCTGTCTGGGATAAATGTGGCCTCTGTCCTGCACTGGGGTACGCTGACTGGAAGTTTTAGTGGCTTTTCCCGGAGCTAGCCTGCTCAGCACAGCTCCAGGCTGGGAAGCCAGGCAGGACCTTTTCTGCGATTGTACTTGCACTGTTAGCTGGATGCATTGCCTCTCACGTGAGCCTGGTGCTCACCAGGCTTGTCAGCTCAGACTGAAGCAATAACCGCACTGAACAGGAGAAACAGGTGATGGCTCCTGCCCTCTGCACAGGGGTTATCAGCTTCCCTCTCCACAGTGGCTGCTCCTCCTCCCAGCCCTCTGTAGGGGCTAGTCTGCGGCAGAGCAGCTTTGGCATTGTCTTAGGCTAACCTTGGCCCTGTGTCCCCCCAACACTTGCCTTAGATTTATTTCTATCTGCTGTGGCCCTTTTTTGCTCAAGGGAGAGACAGTGATTTTTTTTTTTTCCCTCCTTTGAGGAGGGAGGATTGGGTTTTTTCTTTTTTCTTCCTCCCCATACAGACTATGCAGAAAGGGGACCAGCTGGATGCCCTTCCAAAGATGTTTCTGCTTCTTCATTTGCTGAGATTGCTGGCACCGCAGTCCCTCTGGTGCCTAGCTAACACTATCTTAGCAGAGACTGGACTATGGCATAATTAAACTGTTCAGCTGGCTGCAGGCTTTTGTGTCTTAAAAAAGTGTATGTGTATGTGCAGAGGGCAAGATTTGTAACAGTGCTCAGTCCTGCGGTGACACAGTGAGGTATCGGTCACAGTCATGTGCCTTCTGGTAAGGACAAGTCAGGGGCCGAACGGTGTTATTGCCAGAGCTCTCATGATCACACATGTGCTTGAGATTTTCTTTTTTTTTTTCAGTGCTATATATGTGTGGGCCATGTGGGTCAGCCAGCCTGGCCACTGTAGTCAGGGTTATGGGATGCAAAGCATCATTTGGAAGCAATAAAGGAGTCTTGAAACATGGGATGCAAGGGAAGAGGAGATGCAAAGACAGGTCCCGGTGGCTTGTTACTCCCAGCATCACTTTCCCCACTGTCTCATCTTCTTATGATGTGCCACAGTTTCTTGGATGATTCTCCTGGCTTTCAGGTTGGAGTCACGCTGCAGAGTGACAGAGCAGTGGCAGGTCCAGCCCTCTGTCCTTTCTGCTCCATGATGATGTGTCTCAGCTGGGCTGCCTTCTGCCTGCCTCCCCCTGCACAAGGCAGTGCTTGGCTGAGCTGCTGGGTAGGACCCAGAGCACAGACCTGGGTAGGGGGACAGGGACCTCACCGGGCAGCACCTTCTTCTTTATACAACCAAAAGGTGTAAGGTAGCACTGAAGTTTTTTTTTCTCCGTTGATCTGTGGACAACGTTGTTTGTTTTGGGCCTGCTTCCCTAGCAAGAAAAAGTGCCGCTGCTTAAAAAAAAAAAAAAAAAAAGTTGTTATTTTTAAAGTCTTATATGTTGATTTAGAGACATACTGGCAATTCAGGAAAAGGTGGTATGTGGTATGCTACGCTTCTAGGTATCTAGCTGAAGGAGTCAGCCCCCAGGTCTTCAACACCTCTTTATCTGAGGAGTGCATTTACTACCCATTTAGAGTTCATAATACATATTTATAAGCTTTCTGCAAACTAGCAAGACTATATCTATTTGGGCCATTCCAAGTTTCTTCTGAATCCATACCATTAATGTCTCTATTAATAGATGGATGTCTAAGGGCTGGGACCCTTTGCAAAAAGACTGCATAGCAGCTTTTCAGTAACTAGCCTGTCCTCCTAGGAAGGCTGCCTGTCCCATCTCGAAAAGCATTGACTGTGCCTGTCAGATATGATAGTGCTGGCTGGGGAGCTGATGTAAAATTAATGAATGCAGAGGGTTGTTCCTGAACCAGGACAATGTGCTGGTTTGAGCCTTTTAATTGCATTAGAACTGTGTTATAGCAGCCCCAGTGGTTTTGTTCCCGGTCCCATGGGGTCAGGCTGGAGCTATTCTATGAAATGGTTGTTGTTACAGAAATCTGTAGCCGGTGCCCGTCCTTCATGGGTTATGTATGACTTGCAGAAGGATGTCCTGCAGCACGCTGTTCGTAACATACCTCTGACTGCCCTCTTCACCAGCCCAGGGAGTGTCAGCTCTCTTTGGATATTGTGCAGCCATGAGGAAGGAGACTACTTCTGGGGGCTTTTAAAGAGCTGATGGGATGCCCCCATGGTAAATCAGTTGTCTCTTTCTCCAGTCCAGCTTATTTGCAGCCAGGAGCTAGCAACATAGTTTTGCTTTTGCTAACAGAGGGTGGGAATGATTTTGTCCCCTGCCCTTTCCCTATTCTCTGTTCCCTCTCTGGGTGTGCCAGGTCTCTAGTACCGTGTCCCTCTCCTGCAAGAGGGCAGGGGGGCACATGTTCTGAATGTCGTGTTTACAGAGTGGTTATATTTTTTTTTCCCCCACTCTCAAAAGAGGATGTTCTTGTTGTTTCCTCTTCAGAAGGAACCATGAATAAACCCAGATTGGTTTTGAGGGGGGATGGGATGCCATTTTTTAAAATGTGGCTTTGAATTAAAAGGGTTTTTTAATATTTTGTAAAGTGTTTTCAGTGGGGCCACCACTATGATGTAAAGACCCTTCTAATAAAGTAACAGACTGAGAAACCTGGGTATGTGTCTGATTTCCTGCCTGATCACTGGCTGTGGCCTCATACCAGTTTTGCTTCTTGTCAGGGTTTTGCTGACTTAGAGAAACCTCCAGAGCCAGTTCTGGCATGTGAACCTTGCAAGGCTGAACTTCCAGCTCTTTAAAATAGAGGTAGTTGCTTCAGTAACACTTCTGCTGCATGCTGCAGCTCAGTGGCAGTAACATCTTTGCTATGAAGCTGAAACTCTGGTAGATTTTAAGTGAAGCAGCAGTTCCCTCGATGACTTCGTTGTGTGTTAAAATAGTGCTCGGCTGACCCTGCTTGGTGAAGAGGAGTATTGCATCCTGTCGCCTGAGGAGTGCAAGCCACTTAGGCATGGCTTTTTCTTCCTTTTTAATTAGCTTGCCTGGCTTTAACAGAAGATCTCAGACAAATGCCTCAGCTCCCTTGCTTTGGTGGGACAAGGAGGTCCGAGGGATGCCTCCCTGCCTCCTCCCATGCTGTCCTTGGCTGAGGAGCACTTGGATCCTGGGGATGCATTATGGGGCCAAGATACAAATCACCTTTTCTGCAGTCACTGCAGGGGGAGACCTCTGCTTACTCCCTCGGATTGCTCAGAAAAGCTCCCACCATCTCTGTAACCAACCACAGGGCCTGTGTGGTCTTTGTTTTCTGCTCAGAGATTTTTTTACCTGCTGGTTTAGTTATGATTTCTTTCATCTAGATGCCCTACTCCAAGGAAGGACACGCAGTGTGCAAGGGCAGCTTTGATGTGATCCTGTGGAGCTGGTGTAGTTTTCCCGTCGTTTTTTGGAAGGTTGCTCTGGAGCCTGCCAACTTCTGCCTTAGGTTTCATGCTGGAAATGACCTTGCTATTAGTGTCCACCCTGGTTAGGTAATATTGCAGTCTGAGTTCAGACATGAGGTGCTGAAAGGCAGAGGCAGTTGGTACTGTAGGTTGTTGCTGGTAGGGTTTTAAACGGACAGTACTGTGGTGAGAGAAGGACAAGAACAAGGCATGAGGGTGCCTGTCTCCTCATTCCGCGAGATAGTAAGAAATGAAGTAGCTGAGGGCACGTACTCAGCCATCTCCTTCATTTTCATGTACCAGGCCTGCACTGTCTCCTGGGTCACGCTGGTCAAAAATGGCCTCACTCAATGTATCCCAGTGAAGCAGAGGATCCCATGGGAGTATTTAACTTCATCTCCATGTCCTTGGCAGTGCCTGAGGGGAGCTTCAGCTGTGAGGATACTTACATTTGTAAATACATGTTGAAAGTACTGTGTATTCCAGAAATAATTATCTACCATTCCACCCTGGTGCAATGCTGAAAACAGAGCAAAAGTTAAAATCTTTCTTAATTTTTAAAAATAGGGATGACAGCCCTGGAAAGTTACTGGTGCTGCAGCAGCTGTGGCATTCTCAGCTCTCCTCATTACCTTCTCTGAGCTGTGTGTCCTGTCATGTCTAGGCTCCAAGCTCCTCGGAGCTGCCCAAAGGCTTTTGCAGTGTTCCTGCTGTGATGGGGATGATGAAATTCTCTGGGGGAAGAAAAAGCAGGGCAGGCAGGGAAAGTCATGGAGCTGGGGCTGCATCGGCTCTCCCTCCCTCCCTCCCCTGCTGCGGGAGGACAGCTGGAGGTGAGCACTGCTGTCCTTCAGGAGTCATCTGCACCCTGTTAAGCCATTTGGCTCTTGTGTGTTCTGCTGCACTGGCCGCTGGTTTAATTCTCCAAATGCCAAACTACCCAGGGCTTGAGCAAGCCAAGCCTCTCCAGGGGCTGGTGGCTCTGCCTTGCTGATGGGGTTTGTTGTTGCCCCTCTCCTGGGTAGGATGGGGCTGGATGACAGAGACATACTGCCCTGGCACCCCACCTGCCCTCCCAGACACCCACTGGGACTCCCCTGGGCCCTGTTTCCAGGCTTGCAATGGATGCAGGGGCGATGTTTGCTCTTCTTTCTCTCGTTCACTAGATGGCACGCACACTGAAGCAGTGGCCCTGGGCTCCTGAGCCCAGCAGCTGCCTGCACAAGCGCAGAGCAGGAGCTGAGCAGTCCCGTTGCACAGAAATGTTTGCTCGCTCTTTTTCTCGGATTCGTCATTCACTATAGCTATAACACATGTTTCACCAGATCTCTGCTTCTCATCAGTGTTTCAGTACTTTGTCTCCTCCTCCTTTCCAGGGTTCCCCTGCCCACTGGCACACGTGTGCCAGGTCAGCCTCCTCCATTTGAGGACTGAGCATCCCCTCCGTGGGGTCTGCTTCTCTGCTGCCAGGCTGACTGTGATGGGTGACATCCATACCACACAGCTAAAACCTGCAATACTTGGGTCAAATCGGTGGAGAATCATTCCTGGTGGTGGCTAAGAATAAGTGCAATCCAGCCCTAGTGATACAATGGGTAACCACTGCTCTGCTGGGCTTCAGCTGGAAAGATTTGCCCTCTGTGTGGTAGGAGCATCATTTTTGACTAATACTTGTGAGGGAACTTGGGGAAGACAGATGCTTTTTTTTCTGTACACAGGGGAGGACTGGGAACATTTAGCCACCTGGCGCACACTCCTAATTCTTAAATTAAAAAACAAGCTGCTGCTTGGACTCTCTATGCCAGAATGACTGCAGATAGTATTTCCTTTGCATTCAGGGCTGATGGTGGGGCACTGCTTTCTCATTCCTTTCCATCTCTGACACCTGACAGACCTCAGGGACGGCCCAGCTGTGCCCAAACAGCTGGAGCCTGCTTACAGCCAAGCGGAAACCCATTTGCATGTCCAAGCTGACGGCTGGCTTTTCAGAATTCATTTGCCCTCTTGCTTTAAATTCCTCAACTGACCCCGACAGAGAGAAGGGAGAGTGCACATGGGTCGAGGAGATCTTGACTCTTGAGCAAGTGATGAGCTCTCCCATATAGTTATTTTCTTTGGCTTAACAATATTTCAACCTTTGGTTAGGGCAGCAGGAGATGACTTGTTTATCCCAAAACTCTCCTCAGTTGCACGTGTACCCTTGTACCACCTAACCTCATTGTAGGAAGTGCTGCTGCCAGATCTCTGCTGCTCCGGCAGCCACGCCGCCAGAGGTGCGGGCCAAGCACAGAACTCCCCGGTCAATCACAAACCGCTCATGTGGGCTCCCTTAGCAAATGCTTGGCAGTTTCCTTGATAAATTACTGAGGTGCAATAGAGCCCACACCAGGCTGTACATCTCCACAGCCGGCTTCCCGGCGTGCCTCCCTCGGGAGGCGATCAGGTCAGCGTGCAAAGCCGCGCTCCGCTCATCTCAACAGCTCTCATCAGACTCGTTAATTAAACACAGGAGCCATTTTGCTGCGTTAGCTGCATTTCTTTCCAACCTCTGCGTGTGCCTGGGTGCTCGTAAGCTGTGAGGCTGCAGCCAGGGCCTGGTGCTGTTGGGGTCCGGGAGCAATGGAGTCACTTGAGCAGGTTACGGTGCAGGGGAAGCGATGCCGATGCTTAAGCGTTTCCAGTTGATTTTGTGCAGTTGCTTGGCTCTCTGCCAGCGTTCGTAGGCCTGAAGTGGGTTTATGCTGGAAGACATGGATAAAATAACGCCCCGCGTGTAACAAGCTGGCTGTCTGATACACATGATTTATACCAGTTATAAAGGAACGGTCGGACAGCCCAGCAGTGTGTGGCAGTCATGGGGCCACATCGAGGGCAGTACACAGAAAGGAGCTGGAAGGGTGAAGGCAGGAGACCAGGGTCTGGTCCCTAGAGCAGGTAGGTCCAAGATGCTGTAAGAGCTCATTCATACGTTCTCCTTTTGCTTTCCATGTCACACGTCTCCATGTGGGGACCTTGTGGCACAGGGAAATGGATTTATCAGCAAGGGAATGCCCAAAGGTTTCATGCACCCCTGAGAAGGGAGGGTGGGCAGAAAGTTTCCCCAAGCAAAGCACCGTGTGTGTCTGTCTGGGATGCTTCAAGCTCAGGAGTGAGGTGTCCTTCCAAGTGTCACGGTGTGGTGTTCATTCTGTCTCTTGTGGGTTCCCAACTGTGACGGTGGAGCCAGGATTAAAGCAAAGGGGGAAGCCAGCATGAAGGTCACTGATGAAGGTCGCTGATGAAGGTACACAGCAGTATGGCACTCCACAGTGGCTGGGGATGGCCTTGTGGAGCGGGAGTGCATTGCGGTGCATTGTGGCATTGCGGCTGTAAAAATGGGCAGAACTTGCGTCCCCCCACCAAATCCACCATCTGCCTCCATGCTAAGGTGACAGTCCGGAGTAAGGATTTCTGTCCCCTCGAGTCTGTGGCCAGTATGAGGTGACAGAAACATGAGTAGGGATGAGGGTCCTTTCGGAGCCATCTCATAGACTTCCCTGCTTGTTCTCACACTTTACTTCTGCTGCTGGTCCTTACTGTGCTGGCCACCAGGACGGCTCTTCCACCCTGCTGGTGTGCTGTGTGGGGTCCTGCGTGCGGGGGGTGTTGCAGCTGGTGGCACCTGGGACTCCAGCTGTTCATCAGCTGCTTGCCCAGGACCCCCACTGTCCTACACCATGGCTCTGTGCTGCAGCTATCACTGCTTCTAAAGCTGGCAAGAAAACACAGTTTAGCCTCTTTGTGGATGCTGCACCTATAGGTCAAAATGCTCTCTGAATTGCATGTTCTCAATTTGCTCTTCCCAGAGAGGTTTTTTTAATTAATTTTTTTTCCCCCACAGACTGATTCTAGAGTTCATGGATAGTAAGTCCAAGGTGTCTTGATGGTGGACTTTGTGTTAATGTACAGATGGAGTGGGCAGTAAGATGATCAATCTGGCTATGTGTTTTCAGTGCATGAGCTTGAGGGATGTAGTGTCCTGTGCACTCCTGTAAAACCAAATTACCAGACGACATCAGACCAGCTCTGCATACATGTGACCAGCGTCCTGAGCACAGTCACCCTCTCCTCACATGCCTGGCAGTCCCATAGTCGCTGCTAACCAGAACAAACCAGCACATGAATCAAGAGGGATGGCTACAGCCATAGCATTAGTAACACAGTTGCCTCACTTAATTCCCTTCACCTTGCAATTTAGCACCTATTGCATTTTGGTTAGCGCATTTCTGTGCTTCTTTCTGTGGTTCACATATCCAATTACCTGCTTCTGTTATTCCTGTGATCCCCTTGCCCGGCCTTTCAATCCTCAGCTCTTCAGGTTACATCCTTCTCTGTGTTGCTCAGCTGCAGTGCCCTCAGCTGCTCTCTACCTTAGTTTCTCCTTTCAGCATGTGAAGACCAGTAATTGTTTCATGCATGTCTTAATCCGCTTTCTCCATCTGCATCTCCTCAATGTACACTTCTCTTACCAACATGTTGCACAGCTGCTCTGGATGTTTTCCTTGCCATCCTTTGGAGGATTTGTGCATCCTTGAGGGCTTTTAAAACCACTAAAACTCCACCTGCTCAAGCCTGAGCACTCCGCACAATATCAAAAGCTGTAGTTCTGCTGCCTGTTTGTGCTTTCCCAGGGTTTGACTCTTGATTAGCACTTCAAGGTCCAGCCCCAGCATCCCTCACCAATGTCAGGGCTTTCCTGATAGAAGGGAGGGAGGGCTCTTCGGTGCCTCTCCATGGCCTCTCGCCCACCTACCTTCAACATGTGTCTGACTGAGGAGTGACAAAGGGGCTGGCGCAGGGAAGGGAGAGATGTGCAGCTGGTCCACAAGTAAACCAGCCCTGCGGCAGCATGCCAGCGGGCATCGGGGAGGTCACCGGTGGCACGATGAACCCTTCAGACAACCTAGCATCGTTCCTGCAGCTATCTCTGCAGGGGCACAGTGGTCTTGGGCTTAGCCGAGTGGGAGGAGGATGAAGATGAGCCCTTTGGGAAGGCAAGGAGGGGGGGGGCAGTAAAGCCCTGGCAACCTGCCTGCACCTCCATTAATTCTCTGGGGTGGTTGTAGCAAAATTAACAGTATAAAAAGGAGCCACATTTAAGGAGCTGCTAAGGAGTGAGATGAGTTGTTTATGATTAAATTAAATTCATATGAAAGCTAATGACCTGCCAGTGCAAGCTTTGAGTAACTTTATAATGTAATTAAAAGCCCAATGGGGGAAGAGAGCTGTGGTTACGCCACGTGCTGAGGAGCTGCTGGGAAGACGGAGGCCATGGGTGGTGCTGATGTAGGGAAGCGCCTGGTCACTGCCTTGTCTCCTCCGCTGCCCCAAGGGTAGAGGTGGGCATGGAGCGTGGCAGGAGGCCACCGGTGGGCTGCTGGGGAGGAGAGGTGGAGCGCTGGCGGCTCAGCTCCCAGCTTCCAGGAGTACGTGGGTTGTCCTGGTGGAGGCAGTTCTGCTGATCTAACCACACCAACAGCCAAGCATCCACCTTTTTCTGCTCAATTCACTTCCCGGATCCTTTAGGGACGAGGTTGTTCGGGGCCAACTCAGCACCGCCCTGAGGGCCGGTGTTACGGGACAAGAGCAGGGTGAAGAATCAAAACCCGGTGAGATGCAGCCCACCCACGGGCCCACCGCGCCGGGCAAGACGGGCAAGCCCGGACCCCCCCACAGCCCCCTCCCCCTCTGAAAAACTGCCCTCAGACACAGCCGAGCCCTCCTCCCCTCTCCATCTCGGCCTGGGGGGGGGACGGACACACCGCGGGGCCGCGCACCCCAGAGCCAGCGGCCGCGCGTGGGGCGGCCACGCGTGGGGCGGGCGGCGCCGATCGCCCCTTTAAGCAGGCGGCGGTGGGGCCGCCCCTCCGGCCGGGATAGGCCGGGGCGGGCCGGGGCCGCCTCCCGCCCTCGGCAGCGGGCGGCTCGGCTCGGCTGGGCTCGGCGCGGCGCTGCAGGCTCCGGTCCCGGCTGCGTGCGCCAGTGCCTCCCCCCAGCCGCTCCCCGCTTCGCCGCTGGCGCCGGGCTGCGAGGGGCAGAGGCAGCGGCATGCCCAGGCGGAGCATCGCGGAGGTGAAGGTGCTGGACGTGCAGAAGCGACGCGTCCCCAACAAGCACTATGTGAGTGACCCGGCTCGGCTCGGGACGCCCCGCTCCGCTCCGCTCCGCTCCGTCGCGCCGGGCCCTGGGCGAACAAAGGCCGGGCGCTGCCGGCCCACCCCACACCCCCCTTCTCCCCGGCGGCCACGCTGCCCCCCCCACCCCCCCCGGCTGTCCCGGCGGCCGGAGACCCGGCCCTGGGGCGGGAGGAAGGAGGAGGAGGAGGAGCGGGGCAGCGCTGCCGGTCTGCCCGCTCCCACCCCCGGCGACTCCCGTGGGGGTCACCCGGTGCTCCATCCCGCTGGCCGGGGGGGGATGCGCTGCCTCTTCCCCTCCCCCGACCCCCGGTACCGGGGGAGGCGGGCAGGGACATCGCCGCGCTGGGCCGGGGGCGGGGGGGGGGGCAGCGCCGGTGGTGGCCCCGTGCGGGACCCGCCGGGAGGTGCCCGTGAATAACTGCGGGCGGGATTTTGCTGGAGGGGCTCCCAGGGCAGCAGGCACCGAGGAGGAGGAGGAAGAGGAGGAAGAGGAGGAGGCGTCTCCGGGGCACCCCCGAGAAGTGCCTCTGCTTTAGTGAGGGAGCAGCTTTTGGCAGAGGGGCTCGGAAACCTGTTGGCTACAGAGTCCGGGGGTCAAGAGACCACCCGGCTCCTTCTTTCTGCGCCTGGGCCAGTGCCGCCGTCCCTGGAGGTGTTCCCTCCTGTCCCCCGCACCCCTTCTGCGTGAGCTGCCCGGGGAGCGTCTTCCTGCATGCTCCAGGGCATCTTCCAAACTGTTGTGGGTTTGTCTGTTTTTTTTGAAGGGGTTGGGTTTCTTCTTTTTTATTATTATTATTATTTAAACTTTGGTGTGCTTCCAGGCATCCGTGGAGACCTTGGGGGTGAATCCTGGCAACAATCTTAAAACAAAGCCCAAAACGTTCTCCCCGCCCCATTCGCCTTAGATAAGGGTGACCCAGTGACATGCTGTTCATGGCACATTTGAGTTGTGAGGATGTGGTGTTCGCTCTGGCTGGAGCGTGTCGTGTCGGCAGAGCCAGGCTCCCTGAGCTCTCGGGAGATTCAGGGGCTTCTCCCGGGCACCCTGGCTGGCTTGTGGCTGTGAGCAACAGTCAGAGGAAAGCAGAGGGCAGGCCAGCTCTAGCCAGGATGGAGGGGAGGGTAAAGGGGGTCTGTTACCCCCTCCTCACATCCAGGGATGTGATGTGGCTGCTGCTGCCCAACCCCTTATCACCCCTTCTTCCTCTCCTGCCCTGCTTGTGGCTTTATCAGTCCTGGCTGAGCCTGGCCCCAGCTCCAGATGTGCCCCCCTTCCTGCCGCGTCCATCCCAGACTTACTCATCGTAGCTGGGTTGTGCATCCAATCTGGAGGAGCGTGTACGTGAGGAGGTTTGCTGAGCTGCACACGCTTCTGTTTGTCTTGGCGGATCTGTTGCACCGCCGTCAGGTCCTGTAACGGGGCTGGGACGGAGTCGCCTGTGGCTGCTCCTCCGCTCTCCCTTCAGGCTTTCTTATTCCCTTGCTGGGGCTCGGGGCTCTGCACACCCCACAGGACCTGTGTCCCCGTGGCTGGGACGTGCACCCGAAGTGCTGGACACCCTCTGTTTTGGGCACTGTCCCTGCTCACCCTCCACCCACAGGGATGAGGTGGGTGGAGTTGGGCATAGCACAAATAATCCCTGTGAGGCTAGAAAACCGGGACAGAGGTATTTTCTGAAAAGAGGAGATGTATGGTGGGGTAGCTGGGTGGGGGCACTGGAACAGAAGCTCCCAGGGCGGTGGGAGAAGGTGGCTGCACGCAGCTCATGACAGTCAGCCGTGCAGCTCGGCCGCCCGCTCCCTCCTCAACCGGTGGCTCGAGTCCTTTGCCTCTAACCTTTCCCTGTACTTGTCTTGGACCGAAACCTGGCAGCGCAAGCCAGTGCGGCTCGCGGTGGGGCTGAGCCCAGGGAGGGGCAGGCAACTTGCAGGCAGCAGCCTCCCCGGGGCAGCGCTGGAGTGAATGGGAGTGCTCACCTTATTTGAGGGAATCGATAGGAACTAGGCAGATTCTCAAAGCCAGTTAATTATATGGAATCAAAACCTTTTTTTCTTTTTTTTTTTCCTTCCTTCTCCTGCAAAGAGAGGGAGAGGAGTGGCAGCAAATCACGGCTGAGTCATCTTACTTTAGACTATCTACTGGCACGCTGCAAATCCGAGTCAACCACAAAGTGTATGTGTTAAACCTTTGCTCTCTGGCTTCTCATTGCTGAGCATAAATGTGCTCTTCTCCATCTCCTGAGGCAGCCACTCGCTGTCCCCGGGGAGGCTGGAGGAGCACTCCGGCTTTTCTTCCCACTGCCTCTGCACTGGCCTGACCGGCGAGTGACCCGTACTGCTCGGGCTCGGCCTCCCCTCTGCATCGGCGAGAGGCTTTTCTTCGCCGGACAAAGGTGCAGTTGTGTTGGCTGCAGTGAGGCCACAGCAGAAAGTCGTGAATTCCAGTTTCCCAGAAAAGTGAGATCAAACCACTGTTTCAAAGTCCTTATTGATGCCTGTGATGGGGAGGGGCTGTAGGAAAGGCCAGTTCTATTCAGGCCAGCATGGTTTGCTCATCACCCTGGTAATCAATACAAAAAGAGTTGTGTTGCCCAAGACAAAAGCTTGTGCTCTTTTGGATCTCTGATATGAAGCAGGAGACACAATATTCCCCCAAACTGTGGGGCTTGGGCTGGGCAAGGACCCAGCAAGGTGCTGGGAAGGGTTTGGGTAGCCAGTTGCCAGCTCGAATGTGTGCTGAGCTGAGTGTTGGGATTTAACTGGGGACCCAAACGCAGCCTCATGCCCTTGAATGTGTGCCTGTGAATGGCCCTGCCTCAAATCCCAGTGCAAGGGAGCATCAGTCCGGTGTGCTGCTGTCTCCTTGATTCTCACAGTACGACTGATGGCTGCACTCCCCTGGAAGGATACGCCAGGACAACAGTGTGCTTGTCCGAGCTCCGTCTGTCTTCCTTACCCTGGTGACAGCCTGGTACCTGACCTGAGGGTGGGAGGCGCTGGATGTGTTATTCAAAGGAAGCTCAGGCGTGTTCAGGGGCATTTGGGGGACAGGAGAAATGGCAATGGCCTCTTGACTGCTCTCCTCCTTAGTGAGACATTAAACCCTTTGGTGGGTACCGCAGTGAGCGCCACTACAGGGGTTAGGCTAAATTGCAATTAGCAGGGCTGTTCTCCCCTTGCGTCCTTTTCTCCTTGCAGTCAGCCTCGTGCTTCTGGAAGGCTCTTGCTGCCGTGGTGTTGGCATGGTGCAAGGCCAACATATCTGCTCCCGTTCTTGTCAAACCAACTCCACTCACACACGTGGAAGGGCCGAGAGGGGAAGGGTAACTGAGCTGCTTGCCCTGAGCGATAGGAGCCTTGAATTTGCTCTGCCGGCTGTGAAACCATATCATGCTGTGTTGCGGTGGCACCCCTCCTGGGCTGCTAACCCCGGCTGCTTCAGCTCCACTTGTGCTGCTTGTATCTTCAAGTTTTTTCATGGGCAGTACCTGGAAGGGGCAGTGAGAAATGATCTTTTTGCAGGTGTTTGTTGCAGGATGCACTGCTCTGATGTTGTCAAGAGAGAACAACCCAGCTCGGGATCTCAGCAGCCTCTTGTCCAAGTGAAGAAGGGGACTCCCATCCTTCAGGCAGTGGCTGAAGGGTCACCCTGCAGTGACATTTCCCATACGATCCTACGTTAAGTGATTACAGCTCATGCCCCTCAGGGATGCTGCCGGCGAGGGCTTCAGGGCCATACTGCAAATCTGAAAAGGCAAAGTCCAAAAGCAAAGTTTAAAAATAATCATTCTGGGCGACAGAGTAGCAGACTGTCATTTCTATGGTCTGGCCAAGTCTCAAGTTCTGATAAATGAATGTTTATTCAGAAAAGACCCAAAACAAAGCCATAGTTGAAACAGACTAAATTTTCCTTTAAAGGACTTCACACGGGATCTTTTTATAGTTTTGTGTTTGTTATTCTCTAGTAGAAGCCCTAAAATAAAGCTTTTTCCTACTAAATCCAGATTTTGGTTGTTTTTTTGCCCCTAGGCAACCTTCAGGACCTTTCATTTTAATACAGCTGCAATTTGTGTGTGTTGTTCTATGTGTTAATAACGATGCCGTTGAATCGCGCCTTCATTTCTACAACCTGTCCACCAAGAACATTTCCATAGTTCATATAGTTTTAAATGGTTGCTCTAGAGCACAAAGCAAAATTGTATATATATGTCCGACAGGAAAGAGAGAGCAGCGTGCTCTTTGGTTGTGTTAGTTTATTGGGAAACTTGGACTATGCTCTTGCAGGACTTCCTTTCCCAGCCTCCATGCACACATGTATCACTTTGAAAAAGGGAAATTTAAACAAAGTGTGCAGCCTATATTTATTCTGCAAGCTCAGTTAACAAGATTGCAAACTTTAAACAGGGTGAATACCCATGCATATTGAACCACCTCATTTGTGGCAGCTGCATTGCAAAAGTAATTAACAGCGCATGTTGGAATCTGGTGCCTAGTTGATAGCATCTCTAGATATTTTAAAACAAGTTTGATGAAAACCACATTCAAAAAGTAAGTGTGTTACATTTTTGATGTGGAATTTGTGACGTGATGGTAGGTGTCTTTTCTGCTCCTGTTCCTTGTAGTGGTGAGGCCGTTCGTGGTTTCCTTTGTTGTCCAACCCAATCCCATTGCTTATCTGGAATTCATTACGGAGCATTCAGAGAAGAGTGCTCGAATGGCAAGAGGATGAGAGCTGCTGATCTGCAGATTCAGTGGTTCTTCAGTGCCCTATACATATAGACGAGAAGATGTCTTCTGAAGAACGTGTCCCCCGTGGACCTGTGTGATGGTCCCCTGGTCCTGACTTGCCCAGCTGGAGCAGACCTCTGTGGGGACCTGGCACGGTATCACCTTGTACAGCTGCATTATTTCTGCCGTTGTGAATCATACCGGTTGCTTGGCTTAAAAAGGGCATTAGGGGATGACTCCCCCTGTGCTATGCTCTCTGGGGAGGGTGACTGTGCTCTTGGTATGGTGGGAATGTCCTGTGCGGAACTGAAGGAGCTGGGTGCGTTTAGACTGAGGGAGCAGGAGGTTAAAATGAATAGTGTGAAATCTATGCAGGGGCCTTAACTAAACTAGGAATGGAAGAGAGCAAGAGCAAACCCAGAATGTATGAAGCAAGGCTGAACCCAGGAAGCTGGAGTCTCTGCCGCAGCGAGGAATTTCTGAGTATCGGTGGCCTCAAGAGGTTTGAGGGCTTTCTCAGCATCCTTAGTGATGTTTTGCTGCTGTATCCTGTGGTTCTGCTGTATCTCATCCCGTTTCCTCTCAGCTGGCTGACGCTCTCCTGCTCGAGGCGGGCCACAGGCAGGGCGTTTGGAGCCCGTAGCTGGTCAAAATGTGGACCCGTCCTTGTGCCTGGCCCTGCTCTGCTGCACAGCATTACAGAGCTGACCGATCCTTCCTTCCCCCTCGCCTCTCGAGAGAGTTGGAGCTTAAGGGAGCGCTGTTGGCTTTGTGGATGAAAACCGACACTCAAACGCAAACTCTCCTTTGTTTTTCTTCCCCAGTCACGTTACTTAAGGCTGTTGAAAACCTTGAATGTCGCAGTTCAGTGGAAGGGCCAAATCCTGCCTGGCGCACGGCCACTGAGGTGGATGCAGCTCTGTGTGGTAGGCTGGTGCTCAGACTCCATTCCAGCAGTGAACTTCGGCACCCAGGCCATCCACTGCTGCTGCCTGCTCGGAGGTCTGGTGACCTTGATCCCCTCTCAGCTTTGCTTTGGAGGGCATCTCTATCTTCCGGCTGTTTCACGTAGCAGTGGGAAATAGGAAACAAATGAATCCATATGTTTGATCTTCAGTGTGACTCAGAGCAAACCAGCGGGTGCGCGTGTTGTACGACTGAGGGGTCTGCACCACGGCTGAGTGGGGCTCCATGGGTTGTCCTTGGGCTTCCCGTGCTTCGCGTAACCCCGCGCGCGTGCACTTTTCATCTCGGCAGCTTTGGCTGAGCGCTCAGGCAGCGCTGTGCCCTGGCGACCTGTACAACAGCGGAGTGGGAAGAGCTGTCACTCGCTGGGATTTTAGGGAGGGTACAGTTGAAGGGATGGATTGGAGCGAGGGGAGGTGGCTGCTTTGTAGTCCTGGGTGCGTGGGCAGTTTAGTTTGGGTTATTTGCTGTGCCTGTCCTTTGCTGCCTGTAACCCCATTACCCAGCTCCTCCCTGCAGCAATGACTTGTTGCTTCTGCCTTTCTCTTCTGCTAGACCAGAGGGACCGCAGCAGCATCCCTGACGCCCTGCGGTTACCACTGGGATCGCTTCTCCGTGACTTTCCCAGTGTCGTCTGAACTGGCACAACCCCTGTCCACAGAGCAGGAGCAAGGGGGTGGCAAGGTGTCCAGGGATGGAGCAGGGGGCTGGCTGTCCCTCTCCCACTCCAAGCTTTGGTGTCCCACGGCGCAAGAGCCCCGCACTCCCCTCCCCAGCCCTGCACGCCTGCGGTGGAGAAGGCTGGTGGAGAGGGGCCAAGCACAGCAGCTCGCCGCCAAGAACTTTCTTTGTTTCCAGCCACCTCCCTCCTTTTTTTTCTTTTCCTCTTACAATTTCCCACTCCCTTCTCTATATTAAACCCCACTTTGGCTTGGCTTGATCGCTCAGCTTGCTTCGGTTTCTCTGCCCCTTTGAATTTCTCGGCGCTCCTTTCTCGTGGCAGCAGCTGAAGCCAGGGTACAAGGCTCTCACATTGCTTCCCCATGTTTTGGGGTGTGGGGAAGCGCGTGTGGAATAGAGAGACTGATGCTTTTTCCCCTCTCCTGGCGAAAGATGCTTTAAATATGTGGAGTTTTCCACAGAGAGGTTTATTGTGCGTAGTCTCCCTGGACCCAAGACCACACAGGCTCAAACCCATTGGAAACAGCTCTGCAGACAGCTCTGCCTCTGCTGGAGGCTGTTATGTCTGGCTTTGCTGTAGGAGCTCTGCTGAGTGGCTGGGGACCTACGCTGATGCCCGTCGGTGGCGGGTGGGCAGAGCTGCGTGTCCCTGCAGCCCCGTGGAAGTGTCTTTCCACGCGACCGTGACATTACTTTCCACCCTGCTGTTGTTCACCTGCCTCTGGGAGGGTCTCGGTGTGTGGGAGCTCTGGGCATGGGGATGCTCCGGACCGAGGAAGCGCCGGGATCGCTGCAGAGCGACCCAGGGAGGGCTGCTGGGGGGTTGTGGGCTTGCAGGGCAGTGTCAGCGTGGGTGTGCTGCTCCTGGGCTCAAGCTGGGGGAGCTGGGTAGTGCTGAGCTCGGGGTGGATTTGCTGCTTCGTTCAGCCGTGTGTGCTGGGTGCCAGGCAGAGAGCTCCCAGGCCAGCCAGGAGCTGCCCTCTCCCCAAAGCCTTACTTGTGGGCTTTATGTGTGCCCTCCACCCCCCCACCAGGATGCCTTGCAAGTCTCCTTGGAAAACTTGGGAAAATTCCTCCTGTGGGAGGAAAGAGGCCAAAAGTGTAGCTCTAGGTTTTCCTGCAACTTCAGTCTGCCTTCTTCCTACTCAAACTTCAGCAGTCCAGGCTGCTTCCCGGGTTGTGTTTTGTGCATGTCCGGAGTGTGTTTATGCAAGGAGTCCAGAAGCGATTCTTCTAGGAGGTCACATAGCCTCATGTTTCAAGAACGGGAAACTGTTTCTGGTTTGTTTTTTGGTTTTTTTTTTAGTATCTGTTCTTAATTCCATTGCCTCAAGTCAGCTGCTTGAATCATCCCTCTCTAGCCATGTTGTTGCATGGGACAGTGTGCCTCTCGGGGAAGGTACAAGACTGAGGGCTTTTGAAGGACTCCAGAGTCCTCGGTCCCTTCGAGCGGTGGAAGTCACCAGGAGCCATTGCTATCTGCAGCACTGAGGCTCTTTATCAGTCCCTGGAAAAATACTTCTGAGGTCTGACAGCTCCCAGGGCTTATGCTTGCTACTTTGTTTCTTCAAGAGGAAAAAAAAAAAATAATAATTAAATCTCTGGCTGCCCTTTCAGATAGAGATAATTTGCGCTGGCTTCCCATCCCCTCTGTTCTCGTGTTCTGGTCCGTGCAACTTCGACCGCTCTGGATGTGTGTCTGAGCTGGCTCCTTCAGCCTCCCTGCTCTTCTGGTGATGCTCGACGCTGGAGCTCGCTCCCTGCCCGGGTTACTCTCCTGCCCAGGAGGAATGTCCCAGATTCCCTCTGGCATTTGCCCGCTGCGAGTTGCCAGCGTGTTTCCCCCCAGGGCTGCAGAGCCCTCGCTGCCACGTGAGCTGACTGGCAGCTCTCGTTGACAGCTCTGTTACGGTTGGCCAGGTGCCATTTGCATTTCTTTTAGCAACCTGTCATTTTTTGACAGTTTCCTTACGAGGGTTTTAGGTCCCGCTTTCCACTGGCCCATTCTCCCTCCGAGCTGCCTCTCCAGCGATGCGGTGGCAGGCACGGGGTCATGCCGGAGGGACACCACGGGGACCGAGCTTGGGATGCCGGGCCAGGCAGGCTGCAAGATCCCCTGTGCCTTTTTCCATCTGTGTATTTCTATTTGGGGCACTTGGTTTCTAATGCAACCAAGGAGAATCTTGGGCAGCGGTGGTCCTGATAGTAAACTTCTCAACTGGTAATTTTTAAGTAGTTGGTATGTGACCAATTACTTGTAGGGAGTTTCAGGAGCCCAGGGAGTTTTGGAGCGCAGTCCTCACAGTGTCTGTCGGAGTTCAGCCTTTTGTGCCTGCAGATTTCCATTTTCTGTGAAGGATCTGATCCATTTCTGCCCTCTGAGGGACGGGAGTGTGGAGAGTGTTTGGCATTAATGTGAAGTGCTCCTCTCCTCCGGCATTAAACAAGATCTACCTGCACCTCCAAAACTGTCCCTGTGGCCTCTGTACCTCCCCAGGAGCGGAGGGCAGGTCTTGTCTTCTTGCTTTGGTCTTTGCTGAGGCTCTGACAAGGTTGTCCAGCCAGGAGCTCCTCCTGCTCCATAACATGGGCTTGCTGCAGCATGGGAGCGTGGTTTCATGGCACGAGGGCAGGGGAGCTGGTGCCTGGGAGAGGAGTGATGGGGGGCTGAGGGTGCGTGCGTGGGGCTCTTTTAATCCTGAAAGCAGGGGTTTGAGGGTATTCGAGTGACCCCGAAAGCTCCGTACCTCTCCTCTCGCCTTGCTCTTGTAGGACAAATGCCATGAGCTGTGTCTCAAGGATTTCAGAAGCATGGGCGTGAATTTTCAGCTATGCTCCACTGCTCCCCTGACCTGTAGCTGAAATGAAGCTAAGGAGGGTTCAGCCCCGGTGTTTTCTGCCTCTTCCAAAGGCCAGCTTGGCCCATTGCCTTCAGGTGTCGGACCTAGCCGCGGGGTTTGACGTGACACACGTGCAGCAACGTAGGCTGGAGCGGGGCAAGCGATGGAGGCTCTTGGGGCTGGGAGTGGGGCAGGGTGAGGCGTCCTTTCGGGAGGGAGGGAGGGGAGCCGCCGGTTCCTGGGTTTCACCGAGTCAGCTAGTTCCCCTCCATGGTGCAGACCCCGCCACTGGCCCGGGAAGGGCTGTAAATATTTCGATAGCTCTGCCTGTTGGTTTTGGCCAGGGGCCCAGCCCGCGTGATGGGGTTGCGAAGCCCCCCTCCCGGATCTGGCTGCCCGCCGCCTCCCTGCCATCTGCTCAGCTCTCCCCACCCCTTGAGGAAACGGTGGAGCGGGATCGGAGCGGCAGCGTCCCCTCCGTCCCCAGCGGTGCTCCCCGTGGGTACACGTCCCCGTGGGTACACGTCCCCGAGGCAGCACCAGCTGCAGCCCCTGGAGATCTCCTCGCTTTTTCCACGGAAAAGGCCTGCTGGTGGTTTCTCTGTGTTGTTTCTTTGAAGGACCGTAGAAATCAGAGCTGGAGAAGACCCATGAAATAACTGTTTCCACATGCCCTCACCCACACAGCCGGGCTGGGGAAAAGCCTGTCCTCAGAGCAGCCTCTGCAGGACCGAGGGTTGTTGGAGCGGGTGATGGGATGGCTCCTACCGGGACAAAATTGGGTTTGTTTGGGCTGCTGCTTCATGGTGGCTGCTCCTGGCAGGACATGGTGCAGTGCCAGGCCAGGAGGGGAAACTTCAGACCAAGTGCAATGTTTTCAGAACTGTCTTAATCATTGAAAGTGTCTTCCAAAAGCACCTGAGAAAGGGATGTGTGGATGGCTGTAGGAGCTTGGTGCCTCATCATCTCCAGTCCCTGTGAAAACCATCTCTGGGTGGCTGACTGCACTGTTCATACCTTTCAAAATCTGCACTTTTGTTGTTAGTTGAGGAGAGCACCTGAGTTATGTTTTCTGGTGTCTTTTTTATCCCTAGGACAGCAGGGACTGGATTAGTTATTGGCGGAGACCAAGATCTGTGATGGTTTTGGCCAACAGAATACCTCGGTGGGATGGGGCTGTCGGAGTAAAGGACAAGGAATATTCACAAGGAGAGAGGAAGCCAGCTTTACTGAGACAGTGTTTTTATAGATGCTGAGGAGCTCCCATTCCTGTGGGCTTCCTCATCTTTTCTGCTTTCCACAAGTAGGTGAGGAGATACCCCCAGAGACCTTTCTGCTGTTCAAATGGGATGTGCAAGAAACAGTTTTCCAGACTCCTGGGAGATCTGCATTTCAGCAAAATGGGAGTGAGCTCATCGGTTGGGAGAAATGCTCCTTCCCTCAATTGCAAAGGGTATAATAAAGCATGGTGTGCCCTCAAATCTCATGGCTTTATTACCCTTAGGAGCTCTGAATTCATTTTTGCTTGAGCAAATCCACATCCTGATTAAAATCCCAGTCTAATAAGCTGTTGACTCCAAATAAAGGCAGGATAGGAATAAACAATGAAGAAAAGTTGGCTTTTCCTCCTGCCCCAGTGGAAGGCTTTCTCCAGGCAGGCAGCCAGCAGTGATATAACCCCGTAAAGTGTTGTAGACTGGTAAGAAAGCTAGGATATCAGCTGAGCTTCCAACCAAAATGAGCTCATGCTGGCCTGCCAGCAAGTCCTGGGGTGAGGGTAAAGGCAGCTTGGATGCTTACTTAGCGTCAAGTTAACGCTTAGTTTGCTGATGGTATGGTGGCAACTGTAGAGATGCTGTCAGATACTTCAGAGGTCACATTATGCAACTTTACCAGTTTTCATTGCAAACTGTGGTCAGCCAAAGTCCCTGACCTGCTGAAGTCTAGAAGCATGTTCTTGAGTGCCTAACCCAATGCAGAGCACTTGTCAAGCCACATTTCTTGATAAGTAAGCACAGTGTCTGGGCCTCCCTTGTAGCAAATCACAGTCCATCCAGGTGTCCACAGCTGTTTCCTTGTGTTAATATGCGGAAAGCGCAGGTCCTTCAGCTCGAAAAAAGAATTTGTGAACGAAAGGAGAGGACTGTGGTTACCTGAATAAGGCCTGTGAGGCAATGCTGAGCAATTCGGATTTTGTCTGGGAGAGGGTGGTGCTGCCTGTGACACCTGGCCAGCTCACTGCAAGTCAGCAAACCAGTCGCAGCTGTGTTTGGGCTGATCATCTGGTTTAAGAAAAGTGGTCATTGAACTGCTGTGTTGAAAGTACTGAAGTTCTTTATTTTAGCAGTAAGAATTTGCTTCATCTCGCTGCCTCTTTTTCTGTCTTTATTTGGAAATGATTCTGCTGCGAAGAGTTTGTGGTTCCTCAGGAGTCTCCTCACCTTGGTAGGTCATGCTGCATCAGCTGTCTGAGCAGCAGAGTGAGATTTCAATTAGATTTTTAGTACAGCATTCAGGTTTGATGAGCTCAAATAATTTAGTGTTGTGTTGTCCATTTGAGTCTCCTGGTGTCTGAGTTTCAATATTGGGCTGGGATGTTGGTCACATTCCAGCATCTGGAAAAAAGTGCGTCTCTGTGGGAAACCTTGTGGAACTCTTGAGAGGTTCTGTTTTAAATACCAAACCATCAGCATCCTAAGAGCCTTCATGCTTCATTATGTTAAATGGAGTTCTAGCAGGTCCGTTCACATGAGCTTCTGAAAGTTTTGTTCCTGCTTCAGTGAAATGATACTGGAATTTGTGGTGGAAATAAGCAGGACATGAGAGTTAAAAGAAAAAATGAATATGCCCTCATTCTGCTTAGTCAATCTGTTATCAATTAGTGAAGGCTGAAGTTTGCATCACTTGAGTGTTACGCTGGCATCTCATCAAGGGTTATCTTTGGTTTCTGTGAGCAACAAGCGAAGACATTAGATAAGTAATTGCCCAATTCTGTTATTTGCTTGTTGTTTTTCATAGAAGAATAAAAAAAGGGGTGGGTTTTTGTTTTGCCTTTTTTTTTTTTGCATTCATCACCAGTAAAAGCTTGGTCATATGGTCTGTGAATAACCTGCAATTACTAGGACTGATTGTGTAGCATTTTAAGGAACAGGAGGGTAATTTGCACCCCAGCAAGTTTAAGTAAACAGAACCTCAGAGCTGCTTGTGGAAGAACAGACGGAGTTTTGAACCTTGTGGGTTTGAGTTCTTGGAAGCCCCAGCCCTGGGACCCAGGCTGGCGGTGGTGTACGGTGCGGCACACTGCGGATTGCAGTTTTGGGATCTTGACATCAAACTTGATGCTGCAGCCATAGATGGGGTAGCCAAGGCACAGTTATTAACTCATAATACTGTGTCTGTGTTTGGAGAGACTTTAACTGTCTTTTTACACAGAATTGCCCTTTCACATTCGATGTATGCTCCTATTTAGGGATAGGGAACTGTCTTAGTTCACAACTCTCAATAAGCATTTAGTGCACAGTTAAGTTGCAGCAGTGGAGCTTAATAATTTAATCTTACGTATTTTCTAGTAGTGCTGAAATGACTTTAAGTGGTCCCATGAACTTCCCTGATTGATGCTCAGCTGTGGGGGCTGCATTGGCAGCTTTAGCAGCATTTGGGTTGTGGTGCAGGTTATTGGGTCATTCATCTCTGATTTCTTTCTCTGTTCCCTACAGGTGTACATTATCAAAGTCACCTGGTCCAATGGGTCCACAGAAGTCATATACCGACGGTACAGCAAGTTCTTTGACCTGCAGGTAAGCACTTTGCCAGTTTGGGGGGTTTTGACTTCAGAGGGTTGAAAGTTGTGGTCAGTTGAGAAGTGTGGTTTCTGCCTTACGCTAAGCATGCCTTTTGTAATCTACCAGAAAATGTTTTGATTTGAGGAAGCTTAAACACAATTTTGGACATCCTTGAGAAAGCAAGAACAAACAACCTCAAAAGCTGGACTCTTCACTGCAGTGCCTCTTGCATATCAGTGGGAACACCTTGGGTCTTTTGCTTGTCCCAGCGTTAAAGTTCTGCTGTTGCTCCCTAGACTAAATGCACGCAGGGCTGCATAGGTGTGCTTGAATTCCTGCAACAGAAATCTGTGCAAGCGGTGGGGGTTTTGTTCGGGTTTTTTGTTTGCTTTGGGGGGGGGGAATTTTGTTAAAGTTGGACCCAAATTCCATTCCTGCGGAGCTAATACCAAGCCTTTCCCAGCTGCTATCGCAGCAAAACAGGGTTGCTGCTGCAAAGTGCTGATTCCCTGGGTCCATGTCTTGCTGGCTGGCGTTTCGGGGAGCAGGCGCTGGGGATATGCCCGCTGCCCGGTGCAGAGCAGTGCCAGCCTGGAGGGCAGCTGACAGCAGCTGCTTTAGCAATTGCCTTCCTGGTGCAGGGGGGAGCCGGGAAGAAAATGGAGCCAGGAGGGAGGAAAGAGGCTGGAAATGCAATTGGGACAGGCCGAGTTGCAGAAAACCGAAGCCGGTGTTCTGGGCAAGCAGGCAAAGGGTGTTTTCCACCCCCTCCTCGGTGGAGATCAGCCAAGGGGTCTGGCTGAGCTTTATGAGCCAAAACACAAACTGAGCTGCTGGAACAGGCTCTGTGCAGATGAGAAAGGAAAATGCATGAAGCGATCTGTGGACCAGCAGGAGCTGCCAGAAAAATCACTGGCATGTCCCTCCTGGCCTGCGCGCAGGACTCGGAGAGGAGCTGGGCACCCTCTGCCTCCAGCGACCTGCTCACGTGAAGTTGATCCTGGCTATATGCTTTATTTGAAGGGGTGCTGTGGTTGCCCAGGAATGAGGATGCCTTTCCTGAAATCGCTGCATCCAGACACAAATCCGCTGCTAAAATTACAGCGCATCTGAGCCTGCCCAGCGAAGCAAGCCCATGGGAATCCAGATGGCTTTCCCAGGTTCAGCTGGTCAGCTGGCTTCAGGTCAGCCTGTGAAGCCTGGGATTGTGCTAGACGGCTTCTCACATCGATGGTGCCCTGTCCCCTGCCCAACAAGGGACCTTCTGCAGAGCGGTGGACGTGGCCATGAGGGTGACCACCTTGAGTAAGCCCTGGCCAGCCAGCGAGAGCCTGGCTTTGGCAAGACCCTCGTGTCCCTACCCTGCCCGTGCTGCCGTCCTGTGGCATCATGCTGGGCAAGGGAAGGTAGGGTGGCACGGGCAGCTGCTGGTGCAGGCAGGGGTTAAGCTGTGTGCAGCTGCTTGTGTAACCAAGGAAATATTAAAGTAAATAAACAGGGAACAGCTGTTGGGCAGCAGCCAGGGCTGGAAGGAAATGGAGCTCAGCGCTTCCTTCTCCATAGCATCTCGTCTTCACTGGTACTCCAAGGTGGCAGCCAAGCTCACGCCAGCGTTTGCTGCATGGGGGACACAGTCTTTTGGGGTTTACCAGTGATAAACCGGTGCCTCCAGCCGTGCTGTTTCCCTGGGCTGCCTTGGTCCTCGAGAGGAAGGACATGTAGGGAAATAGTGGTCATCCTTCCTCTCTTTCTTCCCTTTCATCTTGGCTGGAGCTATGCATGCTCCTAGGTAGAAAGCATCATCACTGGAGGCTGTCTGGAGCCAGAGACTCAAACTGGCTCTGCAAAACACACTGGGGCACCTTTAGAGGCAGAGGTGGTTTTTATATATATCATGGTGCAGATGGGAAAGTCTAAAGCAAACATCTCCCCCCTTCCCTGCTCCCTGCAGCTTTTTCTTTAAAAAAAAAAAAAAAGAAAAAGAAAAAAAGTAACCACTCCTTTTTGGCTCTGTTGAAAGAATGAATGAAATTGTGGTTTTTCCCTTCCTTCCCCCTTATCGCACATGCTTCCTGGTGTCCTTATTTTAAACTTGTGGTGCAGTACAGTGGAAATTGGATTGAAAGGCGAGGAGTGAAACAGATCCTCTTAGCACAGTGGAAAAAAATGCTCTAGGTAGGCTTGGTAGCACTAACTGTTGCCGTTGCTGGAGGCCTTTATTATATGACTGTTGGATGATTCTATGCCAATTTTAGCTCTTTAGGCAGAAATTTTCCGTGCTGGAAATTATTCATGCCTCTGGTTATTTAAAAAAAAAACAAAACCAAACCCAAACCAAAAACCAGCACCAAAAAACCCCACACGATAATTGATTGGCCACAATGGTTCGGCTGCTTCTGAAAACAAAGTAAGAAGGAAAAATATTTCCCCTGGTCCAGTTCTGATGATCTTTTTGATGTGTTGGAGCAAGAATTGGAAACTTGAGTCGCAGGTGATCCCTGTGTCAAGAATCTGTCTTTCATGTTATCCATTGAAAATCCATCCAAATTTATTCATACTTAGGACCTTTAGCAACCACAGTACATGCATGTTTGGGTAGAGATATTTGTTAATTTAATATCTATGTTCCCAGTGGTTCAGGCTGCACTTTCCACACTCCTGCCAGAAGCCGAGCAGGGTTTTGTTTTTTCAATAGCAGCTCTGGCCATATTTGGGTGAAGGTTGGTGCACCCACTTTTGCTGTCAGTGACCCTCCTGTTAAGCCCAGGCAGGAGGACAAGGAAGACATTTGATCCAAGTAGGAGAGAGAACTTCTTGGGGCAGGAGCGAGGGCTGGCAGGGGCTGACCCCCAGGTTGATGTGATGCTGCAGTTCAGAGCAGCCCAGGCACAGTCACATGAGTGGTTGGGGATTTTCTCCTGATGTTCCCTGAGGGGCCACAGCGGAATCGCTTGTCACCTTCCATTGTGGCCAAACAATTATTTTAGGAGTAGAGCCAAGTAAAACACATGCGCATTTACTACTGGCAGCCTCACCGGCTAGCCTGCTCCCACTGCAACCGGAGGGCAAAGTGTCTGTCCCTCCCCAGCCAGGCAGGAATGACACTCCAAACACAAACTGCCAACTCAGCCGAAACAGGGGTGAAGCCTGGAGTTCTCCCAGTGCTGGTCTCTGCCTCCGTCTGGATGCAGAGACATCAGACCAGCCACGTTCCCATACTGGAATGGGGAGTGTCAAAAGCCGCCTCGCTGGTCGCAGTAATGCTGCAGGCTGTGCTGTTATCAGCTGGGAGCGTTCAAGGTTTTGTCTGAATACTGTGAACTTCCACAGCTCTTCCCTTTGGCTGTCATTGATACCCGAGGCTGGCCCTCTTCTGCAGAAGGCTGTAGCAGCCTTTCCAAACACCACCCTGCTTTTCTCTTCCAAGGGTGCCGAGACCTCCTCTCTCTGCCCAATGACCTTTTTTCATTCTCTTGACCACACCGTGGGCCATCTGCTGTCACGCAGGAGATTGTCACCTCCTCTCTAAGGGCTGGTGACCAACACTCGTTCCCCAATTCAGCTCATGTGTCCCAGCATGAGGCGCAGGCTGCTTCCTCCCAGTCCCAGACCAGCATTTTGAGCAGATGAAGTGGTAGCCCTCATCCCTGCACGCAGGTCATACCCTCTCCTGGTCTGGGGACATCGCAGGAAGGCTTGGCGTATACCATGCCAGGTGGTGAAATTGGGAAGGGAGTGCTTAAGCCGAGGAATATCTCCACCTCCTATACACTCCTCATTGCAGGAGGAAACCTTCAGGGACCTGGGCAGTGCTCAGGAGCGTTTTTGCTGTGTAGATCCTCTGTGCTCAAGTTCCTACCACTTCCCCTAGCTTTCTCCATAAATGTTTTTCGTCACAGAGCGATTTACATAAGAGCGATTTTTTAGAGATTAAAAAACAAGCCCTAGATGAAATTGTAATTCTAAAGTTTCAAACCTCGGGTAACTGTATGATTTGTAGTAAATTTGTAACTACAAATACTAAACTCAGTTTTGCATGAATCTCTTGGCTGGAGGAATAATTCCCTTTGAATAGGATTGAGGCTCTTTCGTAACACTCAGTATGCCAGATGTGAGCTATTGGGAGCAGATGGATGCTGTTCCTAAGAAATAAAGGCAATAAAACTGATGCTTGCAAGGATGCCAGTTGTATTCTGGACACTAATTGGGGCTGGCAGGTACGCTGGAAACATTAGCTGGCATGGAAGTTGGTAATCAGATATGTGAGTGGCTGTCTCTGGTGGACAGAGATAGAGCATCAGGGTCTTGCATGCCTGAGAGATGTTTCCAGCCGTGCCGATGGGGGAAGAGCCGTGCGGTGACTGCAGGGCTCCATTGGATCGCGTCGGATGCATCACTCGGGCGGAGGTTAACAAGTCTCTTGGAAGGATCCTCTTGAAACGATTGGCTGTAAGGCGCGACACTGTTGGTTAGAGAACAGATACTGGCTTGTATTTTGTGTTTTTTATGGAAACCCCCAAAAAGAAACATATTTTCCCCACTCTGTAATTATGAGCTCATCAGCCACGATGGTAGTCGTTTCAAGGCTTCATGTGACCAAGAGCCATTGTTGTCTCGCTATGTTCCTAAAATGTCCTTACACCCAAACTTGACCCTTTTACACCTTTCCCACTATTACCAGACCCCCGTGCTTTCCCCAGGCAGGAGCCCCGCTCCGTGTCCTTGGCCTCCTCTGCCTTTCAGCTGCAGCCATCCTCTACTTGACTAGGAGTCTTTGCCTGGCTCTTTTCAGTCCTGTCTTGTTTTGCATCCTGAGCAGCAAGGCTTGTGTCTCCACAGTTGGGAGCAGATCCGATCGGTCAAAGTGAGCTGCTTGCAGGCCGTGATGGAGCTGACCCTCAAACCTTGCCCTTGGAGCAGGCTTTGCTGTTCACGCTGTGTCCTGCCTTCTCACCACCGAAGCAGTAGCTTCTCCTCTGGCAGGCAGCTGCAAGCCCTTAAAAATCAAACTACCATTCAGGGGTGCCCTCCCTGGGGACAGGTTACCCCAGGGTTTTTCCCCTTGCAGTCAGAAACCTTTTCTTCAGTCCTTGTCCCAGCTGAAGGCTGTGGGAGAGGTTGATGCTGCATGGCTGCTCCTCTGCACAGAGGTTTAATTTTGAGCCAAGGGATGGAGACATGACGTAGCCTGGAGTAAGCGTGCTTGCCGTACGATTCAGAGACAGAAAAATTGAGAATGTTAAGCAACCTTAAAAATGGCTCTGGCTCTCTCCCCCACTCCTTTCTGCATGCGCATCGAGTGTGTTTCCCAGTCCTCTCGTTTGTCCATATGTTTAACAAATCTTTCAGGTTCTTAGCTGGAAACTTTCAGCTTTGACCCACCTGGAGCGATGTCATCTTGGAGAGAGTCCTGCAGCCCTCAGGCCAACAGCTTTGTGTGTAACACAAAAAAAAATAGGCTGTTGAAGTGGTGCCTACTTTTATGAGAAAATTGGCAAAAGGCAATGGTCTGTGCATGTTGTCTCAACGTGGAAGACAGATTAGCCCTTCTGGAGGGGGTTCTTCACCTGTTGTGTACATGCAGCCGCCAGGCAAAGATGGGGAGGGGGGGAAAGTCAGTATCTTAGTAATTCAGACTGTTTTTAAATGAAGCACTACATTAAAATGGGCTCAGAAGACACTAGCTGGCACACAGAGAAGAATTGTTCTCATCAGCCTGTTTCAGGCAGTTGGACTCTTGAAAAATTAAAATGAGCCTCGTGCATTGCTTCCAGTACTGTGAGCCCCGTGCTTGCCTTCCTCTGCCTGCACTCCTCCTCCTCCTCCTCCTCCTCTGCTCTTTAAGCTGGGTTCCTGGCAGGGCACATGGTTCACAAAGGTGAAGTAAGTGTTATCTTAGTTCTCCAGATGTGGAAAGCAAGGGGCAGGCATGCTGAGTAACGTGTCCCGTACAGCACAAGGCTCCTTCAGGTGGGAACGCAAGCTGAGGCACTGCTTGGATTTCACCCCTCTTCTGGGTCACGTCTGATCCCGGCGGCCCCTTTCATGAAAAAGCCCCAAGGCAGCTCGGCTGTGCTGTGGCTGCAGGAGATGGATGTCTTTTTGTGTCCAGGGATTGTAAACAGGGTTCTTTCGATAGCTATTTGTATTGGTTTTATGTGGCAAGGTTTTGGTAGCGGGGGGGGTTACAGGGGTGGCTTCTGTAAGAAGCTGTTGGAAGCTTCCCCTGTGTTCGAGAGAGAGCGAGCCCATACCAGTCGGCTCTGAGATGGACCCGCCGCCGGCCAAGGCCGAGCCAATCAGTGATAGTGGTAACGCCTCTGTGATAACATTTTTAAGAAGGAAAAAAAGTTGGGAGAGGGAGAAACAGCCGCTGGAGAGAGGAGTGAGAACATGTAAGAGAAACAAGCCTGCGGACACCAAGGTCAGTGAAGAAGGAGGGGGAGGAGATGCTCCAGGCGCCGGAGCGAAGATTCCCCTGCAGCCCGTGGTGAAGACCCTGGTGAGGCAGGCTGTCCCCCTGCAGTCCAGGGAGGTCCACGGTGGAGCAGATCTCCACCTGCAGCCCGTGGAGGACCCCACGCCGGAGCAGGTGGGTTCCTGAAGGAGGCTGTGACCCCGTGGGAACCCTGCGCTGGAGCAGGTTCCTGGCAGGACCTGCGGATCTGCGGAGAGAGGAGCCCGTGGAGCAGGTTTTCTGGCAGGACTTGTGACCCCGTGGGGGACCCGCGCTGGAGCAGTGTGCTCCTGAAGGACTGCACACCGTGGAAAGGACCCATGCTGGAGCAGTTCGTGAAGAACTGCAGCCCGTGGGAATGGCCCACGTTGGAGAAGTTCGTGGAGGACTGACCCCGTGGGTGGGACCCCACGCTGGAGCGGGGGAAGAGTGTGATCAGCCCTCACCCTGAGGAGGTGAAGCGGCAGAAAATAACGTGTGATGACCGTAAACCCCATCCCTGTCCCCCTTGTGCCGCTGGGGGTGCTTGGTGGAGAAATCCGGGAGTGAAGTTGTGCCCGGGAAGAAGGGAGGGGTGGTGGGAAGGTGTTCTGAGATTTCGTTTTATTCTCTCATTACCTTACTCTGGCTGATCTGTAATAAATTGAGCTAATTTTCCCTAAGCTGAGTCTGTTTTGCCCGTGACGGTAATTAGTGAATGATCTCTCCTGTCCTTATCTCGACCCGCAAGTTTTTGTTATATTTTTCTCTCCCCTGTCCAGCTGAGGATGGGGGAGTGATAGAACGGCTCTGGTGGGCACCTGGCGTTTAGCCAGGGTCAACCCATCACAGTCTTTTTGGTGGAGAATGCGGGCAGTGTGAGGAATTTGAGATAAGGATAGTAACTGAGAGAGGTAACGGGCAAAACATGGACTGAACGCAGCTAGAGAGTTAAGAGCTGCTTGATAAGTGGGGAATTTTTATTGTTGTAATTGTGGTGAAGGGACGAGGGGTGGATTGTGTGTAAATTGTCCACTTTTTGTTGGTATTGTGATGATATTATTTTGATTTTGGTGTGGGGAATTTTTTTTGTTGATGTGAGTGAAGATTTTGTGTGATGAATGTAGATTTTAATGATAATTCTTAAAAATGTGATACACAGAGGCGAGGGGTGGAATGTATTGGTTTTATGTGGCAAGGTTTTGGTAGCGGGGGGGGTTACAGGGGTGGCTTCTGTAAGAAGCTGTTGGAAGCTTCCCCTGTGTTCGAGAGAGAGCGAGCCCATACCAGTCGGCTCTGAGATGGACCCGCCGCCGGCCAAGGCCGAGCCAATCAGTGATAGTGGTAACGCCTCTGTGATAACATTTTTAAGAAGGAAAAAAAGTTGGGAGAGGGAGAAACAGCCGCTGGAGAGAGGAGTGAGAACATGTAAGAGAAACAAGCCTGCGGACACCAAGGTCAGTGAAGAAGGAGGGGGAGGAGATGCTCCAGGCGCCGGAGCGAAGATTCCCCTGCAGCCCGTGGTGAAGACCCTGGTGAGGCAGGCTGTCCCCCTGCAGTCCAGGGAGGTCCACGGTGGAGCAGATCTCCACCTGCAGCCCGTGGAGGACCCCACGCCGGAGCAGGTGGGTTTCCGAAGGAGGCTGTGACCCCGTGGGAACCCTGCGCTGGAGCAGGTTCCTGGCAGGACCTGCGGATCTGCGGAGAGAGGAGCCCGTGGAGCAGGTTTTCTGGCAGGACTTGTGACCCCGTGGGGGACCCGCGCTGGAGCAGTGTGCTCCTGAAGGACTGCACACCGTGGAAAGGACCCATGCTGGAGCAGTTCGTGAAGAACTGCAGCCCGTGGGAATGGCCCACGTTGGAGAAGTTCGTGGAGGACTGACCCCGTGGGTGGGACCCCACGCTGGAGCGGGGGAAGAGTGTGATCAGCCCTCACCCTGAGGAGGTGAAGCGGCAGAAAATAACGTGTGATGACCGTAAACCCCATCCCTGTCCCCCTTGTGCCGCTGGGGGTGCTTGGTGGAGAAATCCGGGAGTGAAGTTGTGCCCGGGAAGAAGGGAGGGGTGGTGGGAAGGTGTTCTGAGATTTCGTTTTATTCTCTCATTACCTTACTCTGGCTGATCTGTAATAAATTGAGCTAATTTTCCCTAAGCTGAGTCTGTTTTGCCCGTGACGGTAATTAGTGAATGATCTCTCCTGTCCTTATCTCGACCCGCAAGTTTTTGTTATATTTTTCTCTCCCCTGTCCAGCTGAGGATGGGGGAGTGATAGAACGGCTCTGGTGGGCACCTGGCGTTTAGCCAGGGTCAACCCATCACACTATTTCGTAACAGGAATCTTGTTTCAACACTTTGGGGATTTCTTTTTTCTCCAGGGTTTATGGAGTTCAGCAAAATTCTGCGCAGTTGCGTGTGCAATGTACTTCGTGGTTTCACCCTGCCACAAAAATAAATCACCAGGATCTCGCTTTTAGACAGCTGGATCATGAAAGACAGGCCGTTGCGTGACCAAGGACAAGAAAAAACCCACAGCTTCCTACGGTGAGGTTCCTGCTACAAAGCACCAGTGACTATTTTTTCCTCTGTGCCCAGACTGCACTGAGAGCTGTGAGCTTAAGCACCATATGCAGAAGTATAGAAATAGTGAATTGCCATAATCAAACTTTAGAGAAGAAACACTTTCCATTAAATAAGGAGTACTTCTGCCTGTAGAAGAAACAGCCAGTATTTTTCCAGCAGTGCAGCAAAGATCTTCATCATTCTCCTCTCTCCCTCCACAAAGAACACGTACAGTCCAACGCACTTCAGCCTAGTTAAAAGTTGGCTCCTTAATTTTTTCTCTCTCCAAATGTCTCCCATTTATAGCTTTCCAGCATTTGGCAGCCGGGAGCCAGCCCATTCCCGTGCGTGTTAGCGCCAAGGCAGGTCAGTGGAGTTAAAATTGGCTCTAGCTGGCACCCTGACTAGCTGCTGCATTCTGTGCCTGGCAGCCGAGCGGGGCTGCGAGCTGCTGAACGCCGTGCCTGCCTCTGGAAACGGCAGCCCATCCTCCCCGAGAGTCGGCGTTGGATGAAAGTTCTCAGGGCCAGCATACACCTGGGGTGAGCACGGCAGCACCAGGCAGTGCCTGTCTGCAGTGGAAATAATTTCCAGTTCTCGTAGCTAAAGCCTTTTTTGAGCAGCTGTTGGGAGCAGCACTCGATGTTTTTTGGTTTGTTGCAAGCTGATGGCCAGTGTTTGCCCTTTCCCTGCGCTCTGAGCGTGCAGCTCCGCAGGCTGTGTGTGCACCCTCACCAGGTTTCTGCAATTCTCCCTCTTGGCTCCGGTGCAGTTTTGTTTCTTGCTGGTTTGCTGTGAGCCACGAGGGCTCCTGCTCACCTCCTGGCTCTCATCTCCGTCTGCTCCCATCAGATGGTCCCTTCTTCTTCCCAGGCTCATCGCCTGGCACTGCCGTGGTGGCCCCGTGGCGAAGGAGGGCTGGCTCCTGAGCCCGTGCTCTGTTCATTCATCCCTGTTGGCACCCCTTGGTCTCCTTCTCTCTGGAAACTTGGCAGAGCAGCCGGCAGAGACCGCATTCGCAGCCTTTGCTTCTCAGCCCTGGGGGAAGTACGTCCCACGCGAAGCATCGCTTGGTGGGTGCGATCCAGAGGGGAGGCTGTGCTGAGTGTAACCTGTGGAGGAGACAGAAAGTTGGGGAGGTTAAAAGTTTCAGCTTATTGGGGATGGAGCTAAGATCTCTTGCTGGTAATCTGGTGTGGTTTTATTTGGTGAGGCTTTCAGCAATGTGCTGCTTAAAAATTGTCCTGTAACACAAAGTGAGGGGTTACACCCCTCTCCCTGTCTCAGGGGTGAGCTAATGCCCTTCCACTCCCCCACTACTTAATGAAAAAGCCCTGGAAATTCAGCTGCCCCATTCCTGGGAGGGCTGAGCAGGATCCCCAGGAGGGCAGGAGCTCACTGGTGGCCCCTCTCCTGCCCGCTGCCCATGGGGCTGGTCCCTGGGGGGTGCCCAGGGCTCCGCTGCAGGTGCCCACCCGGACCCGGTCGTGGCCGGGGGGTTTTGATGGGGGTTACGTGGGTCTGGGCTGAAGCAAGCCCCAGCGACTCTGCCGTGCTCTTAATCAATCTAACGCAGCTCAGCTTTCTGGTGGAAAGACCTGCAATTTATACCATGTGGTAGCAGCCCTGGATCTGAAACGAACCAGTTTCAAGCTGACTGATGCTGCCTGGGGCGGAGCTGAGCATGGATAGCGGTAAATCAGTGCAAAGGAGTCTGTATCTCAAGAGTGCTGAATTTTTAGTAAAATGGCTAGGACCCATTTATATTGCTAAATCCGCATGATATAGTACAGACCATAGCATTCACCACACACATACCATGGGCATCTAAGAAGTGGAAGCATCTGTGCAGTTTTATGGTGAATGGGAGATGGAAATAAGAGCTGGGAGAGATAGAGGGAGATGGTGGATCTGGGCTTGTCCTGCCCGTGCAGAGGGAGGTGATAAAGCTGAAGGGACAACGTGTTTTTCTGCAGCCGTAATTTCTCACTTCTTTTCTGTGCCTTTCATGTGATTACATCAGGCTGTCGCAGGTCTACCACAGTGCTGTAAATCACCACTCCCGTGCTGGCTGTTGAAGGCGCTTTCGGTGAAGGATGTCTTACAGTCTTGGAGTCCCCTTGCAAAGTGAGGTGTGGGCTTCTGCAATGATCCCCCTGGGGTCCCGGTGGGCCTGGGGACAAGTGAAGAATTTAACCACTTGTTCTCCCTTCCCAGTGCTCTGCTCCATGCGGGAAGTGATGCTCCTTTCCTCTTACTTTCCTTGCATGGTTTGTTGTTTTTTTTTTTTCTCTTCTCCTGTATGCTGTCCGCCCTGTAGCTTGCCTGGCTCCTCATTCCCATCCCTGGGATCCAGCACAGACTTTTCCTGGGCATGTGGCAGGCATCCTGTGCGAGGGACGAGGAAGTGCCAGCTGCAGCAAGACTGCTCCGTTGGCTGGACTAGGGGAGACCTTGCGGGGAGAGAAGGATGGGTGTGCAGGATCTGCCCTTCCTCCATGATTCATGCCTTCCAGCCGGCCGGCAGCGGGGAGGGGGGACCTCGTTAACCAGAAAATAGAGAGGGGAAAACGTGACGTGGTGCCAGCGGGTGAATGCTGTAGGGCTCTGGCAGCCATCCCGTCCCCTCCGTGGTGCCATGGTGACTCTGTGGTTTTCCTGCCAGCAGCTGAGGCTTTGCTTCTCCACCGCCGCAGGGGTGTTGCAGTGCTGTGGGATGCATGGCACCCCTTCTGCTCGTCTTCCCATTGCCTCCTGGCTCCCATACACCCTTGGGCGGTGAGGTGCTGCTCTACACCCTGGTTTATGGTAACTTTTATATTCTGGTATTAGCTAGGAATGCAACGTGAGCCATAACCTACATGAAAAATGGTCTCCTTTATGATCTGGCAGCATGAGGAGAGCCAGCATTTTCCCTGTCTTAATTTCACCTCCCTGAGCTTTTCTGCCTTACTGGTAGCATATCTTGAGGCCTTTGCAGTAGGGGTGAGTCACTGAGTAGTGAATTATAAATGATGTTTATGACTGTCTTTACATGGCAGCATGGAAATTAGATCTTGGAGATTAGGTTTGGGAGGTGTAATTAAGGTTGGTGAATTTATTGTTTTAATACTGCCTTTGATAGAATATTTAGGGTTTGGGCAAGAAAAAGCTTTTGTTTGAATCTCATTTTTCAGTGCTGATACCATATGAAATTAACCAAACCAGGTATTTTTTAATATGCAAGGTGCTGTTGTGCACCTTATGGACAATTCCTTGTGCTCTGGTTTTCCTCTGCAAGCTCAGCTTACTGATCATTTAACATCAGCTGTGGTCTTGACCTTTTCAGAGAGGAAGAAGATATTTTGCTGTAGCAGACTTTGAGAAATGCCTCCCTCGATGAGTGGTACGGGACCCCTCTGGGGCTGATCCCCCCTCCCCAAGCTGGCAGCAAACCAGCCCATGTACCTGCGAGCTTGGAGTGGTCTGGGAGGGCCAGGAGTGAGGAGGGTGGAGGTGAGACCTCTCCCTGTCTTGTGCTGCAGGCAAAAGTTCAGTTGGTCCAACTATATTGTGCAACTTCACTCTCGAGTAGGTGGACAGCTTGCCCCAGGCACTGCAGAGCCGTCTTGATGGCTGTCGGTGGGGACTGGCTGAAGTGTTCAGCCTCGCAGAGTGCAACTCCCATTTTGTTTTTTTTTTTTTTGTTGTTGTTGTTTTTTTCTTTTAGGAAAAAATATTGCTGAGAAATTTTGTTTTTTAGAAAAGTAAGTTGTGGGTCTTCCTCCGCATCTGAGAATTTCTGCCTATAGAGCTGCAGCTGGCAGTAGGCATTGCCCCCTCTCCTGCCCTGGGGAGCACTGGGGTGTGGAAACTGCCAGCACCTCTGGTAGGAGCCCAAAATCTTGGAGTTCTCACCCAATCTCAGTGAACAGAAAGTTGCAATCCCGTATTTTTTAACTGCATGCATACATGCTGAAAATGGCTGAGGAAATGGCCACTGAAGAAGGCTTTATGTCGGACATGCAGAGTGCCAAGCCAGCTGGGAAGCTATGCAGCTCTTCAAAATGGTGAGGTTTCTTCCTACTACATTGGGAGGAAAGTTAGTGTTTAAATTTTAGCAAGGAAAGAATCTCAGTTCAGTATGTGTAAAATGTTCTCTTGGTTTTTCAGTATTAATTTTTTTAAAAAAAAGCTTTCTCCTTGATGAGTCACTTAGAACATAAAGAAAATAATTTTAATTTTAGCCATTAGGTTTTACCGTTCAAATTGCAACATTAATTGAAATGGATACTTGTGTGCTGATCTTTCTTCTTGGCAATTCAGCATTTTCCAGTTCCCCTCCTCTCACCCTCCCACCCCTCTGCCCACCTCCAGGAAATAAAAAAGTCCAGCTGGAAAGCTCCCAGGGAGCTTTGAGCTTTCTGTCTGGGGGGTGACTGCTTTCCACCTGCCAACAGGTGGCTGCTTTAAGCCCCAAAACTGTGGTGGTTTTTTTATCAGTCAGTGAATTTGGCCAGAGGCTTGTCAGGTTTTCTCTCTTTGTATCTCTGTGGTGAGATTACACTTAGAGAGGAGCTCTAAGATTAGGGTGCTGTCAAGGTATCGTACTCCTTAGAGGTTTAGTTATGCTGGAAAACCTTGGCATTGCTCAATCTCTGTCTATCCTGGCTGGATCCTAAAAAAGCAGGTGCAGTTCAAGGTATGTGGTTTGGGCTGAATTTTGTGTGAAATCTGCATTCTCGTGTTTAAATGCACAGAAAGCAGCAGAGTTGCTGCGCTTTGCCTGCTGCTGGGGCTCCTCCACAGTGCCTCTGTGTTCGCTGGCTCCGGGCCCTAGCAAAGGACAAATATCCCGGATTAGGATGGCGTTCCCCTTGGAGTTGCATTGCATCTTGCTTTGTGCGGTCCCAAAGGCTCCCCGCGGGGCTCCCCATACCCCACTCCACGGCTCGGTGCTCGCTCAACCCTTCCCTGTTAAGTGCATTAAGTCCTCCATAAGCTGCAAGGGCCGATCTCCTCCATCAGACATCACTTAACGGCAGCATTCTGGTTTTGCAATAAGCGGAGTTTCTCGGCGAACTCCGGCCCTCTGGCGAGGACTGTCTGAATCAGAAGTGCCCCGAGTCCTTCTCCTGCCGTCGCGCGGGTGGTGGCGGTGCCAGGCTCCTGCGCCCGCCCTGGTGCTTCCCCGCAGCAGCTGTGGGTGTGCGCTGTCTGCAGAGGATTCCTGCCCGGTTTCGGGTTTTGGGCACCCCTGAACTTGGCATCTTCAAATCCCACCCTGTCTATAAATGGAGGAATACCAGGGCAGTGTGCTTCACGAAGGAGATGCGCTGCTGGAGGAGGAGGAGATGGGGTGGGGATGCTGGTGGGGATGCTGGTGGGTTCACGCAGGAGCTGGGCTGGTTCATGCTCTGCTAGATGGAGTTTTATTGTCAGGTGGGAGAGGGTGGAAAGGAGCATGGTCATGGTAAGGACTAAAGTGTATCTGTTTCATACAGAGACCCTGGTTTTGGCAGTTAAACCTCAGGGGGTTGCGGTGTCTCATTTTCCACCTGTGTAATTGCACTGGCTGCCATGGAGCTGGTCTTGATGGACCATGAACCCAAGCAGAATGAAATCCTCCCTCACACGGAAATAAAAGTCTCTCCACATTGGCCTTTCTGCTGACTGTGCTTGCTTGGAAAATGGTTGGGTTTTTTTTGTTTACGGAAGGAACAGCAGGGAAAATAGACGGTTAGCAAGAAGTCTGATGCAAGAGGAGGCTCATGAGGCTGGTGTTTCTGACCAGCAGCGCTCTCCTAAGTGTAGCACTGCAGTTTTTGCAGCCCTGCCTGTAGCTCAAATGCCTCCTCCTTTGTCTCATCACGTTTGGGCCTGCCACAGATTTAAAACTTTGCATTAATTTCAGGGAAGGAATGTACGCCGGTCTGCTTCTCCTCATCTGCTGGAGTGGGGAAGGTTTCTGGGAAGGGAGGGGTTGAAGAGAAATCAGATCATGAGCGGTTTGGAGGAGAAGCTAGGGACAAGTCATCCTGAGTTTTTGGCAAGTGTGTAGCTCAGAGTGGGGTGGCATGTGCGTAAAGTCTCTTCATGACCGGTCACTGAAGCCTTGACTGGGGGTTGCTTCTTGGTGTGATCTGGTAGAAGTGCTCGAGCACAGCCCTCCCCCTTGCTGCGCCTCGGCTGCTCAACACATGAAATAGGGCAAATATGTTGGTATTTCTCCACTGTTTTTCCATTTCCTCCACAAAAGCTAAATCTCATGACTTCCCAGTCTTCTGAGCACATCTACATTGGGATGCTAGAGAGGAGGATGTGGGTGAACACGAACCGTCCTTGTAGCCTTCCCTACGGCTGCTGCTGCCGCGACAGCTCCGGCGATGGTTGTGGTGGTGGTTCTGTGGTCTTTGGCACCAGGCTGGGGCAGGTGGCACAGCTCTTCCCTGCTCCCATGCCGAGGCTCCTTCCAGGGATACTTCCCCGTGGGACACAGCCCCGGCTGAGCTGGAGGGACATTCCCATGGACAGGATGGGGAAGAGGAAGCGGCCCAGACCAGCATCACCCCTGGGTATTGCTGCTTTGTTCCCAAGCACGTCCACCGGCAAGAGTCGTTTCCCATGGCTGGGTCATCATGGTGAATTATGGATGCTGTACTGGTTGTTTGGTAGAGTTAATGCTCTGCTACTGGTGCCTGCATGGAGTGCTGCAGCTTTCAGTGCTCATCTGTGCAGTCTGGGACCTGCCTACCTGGCCTGATGCCATCTAGAGGCTGCAATTATCAGAAATTAAGTGGAAAATGGATTAGGGAAGTACTGTAAAGAGAATGATGACTTCCAGGATTCAGCACCAATGAATCAAACATAAAAAGTAATGTATTTTAATCACCAAAGAAGCAGATAGAGGGATCAGCAGCTCTGTGAGGAGGCTGTGTAAACAGAGATTGCTTGGTGCTCTTCTCCAAATTTGAGGTTTTCTTTTTCTCTTTTTAAACACTAAACTCTTTACTTAGTCTCTCCCAGAGATATTCTTGACAGGCTTACAAAAGGAGGGAAAGCAAGCAGTGTTTTTCAGGAGTTGTTTGGGCCATCCAAAAATGGATGGTGATTTTGGATCCCACTATCTCAGGGTGTCTCACCTGGGTTTTGGGAAGGTGCAGCTTTGTCTGCCCTCTTGTTTCCTTCTGGGTGCCTCAGAGTGGGTACCCAGAGCTACTTGTAGCTTTTGAAAACATACAGATTTTGAGTGTCTTAAAACATGATTTTTTTTTAATGCTCTTGGAAATGCGCTTTGTAGATGAGCACAAAACAGACACAGAAAATGCTGCAGGAGCAGGGTCTGGCTTGATCAGAGAGGAATCTAGCTGGAGACGAGGGTATTTATCTTTGTTCTTCCATGACTCTTTTGCCTGTCTGCTGCAATTAGCACATGGTGTTTGTTGTGATGGTGATATCAGCGACAAGAAACTCCCATTCTCTCATCACTAATGAACAAACATGATAACCTTTTAGTGATTTCTGGGGATTTAAGTTTCGAGGCTGGATGATAAAATGGAAGGCTCCTTACACTGAGGTTACTACAGGCTTTTAGAGGTTAGGCGCTTGGGGCCAAGTGCCTCCTTTGCTGGGAATCCCAGCAGCCCCGGTGAGCATGCAGTGCCTGTCGTGGTCTTGATTACTTAAGCTGGAGCTGAGCACCACTGAGGTTTCTGCTCAGAGAATCAGTGGGTCCTCGGGCTGGAAATGCCTCCTGTCCTGGGGAGTGGAAGCTTTTCACCCGGTTGGTTTTGGAGGACCGTTGCACTCGGACCAAACCTAGGGATGCGAAGCTGCCGTGTTCTCCAAGCCCCCGCGTGCAAGCAGAGCCTGCCAGCTCCGAGGGTTTGGTCCCTGTGGTTTACGGGGAAGCACCTGGGGTAGCACAGACCCGGCAGTGCCTCGGTCGTGGGGCTGCCCGGGGCTGGGGGGTGCAGCCTGGGCGGAAGGATGTGTCCTGCCCAGCCCCGCGCCCGCTGCCCTCTCCGTGCCAGGGAGCTATTCGCAGGCACCAACGTCTCCCTCTGTCTAATGCTTCCTGTGATTTCACAGGAAATTTCTCTTGCGGTGGCAGTTGCTGCCAATTTGTGTAGCCCTTTTTTCTCTAACCTCAGTGAATTCTTTTTTGTCTATTGCTGAGTGATGCTTCAAGTTCTCCATCAGGTTTTCACAATCCAGCCTCAGTGATGCCATTTCCTAGGGCTGAGGAGGTCAGGATTGCCTCTGCCTTGTAATGTGTAAAATGCACTTGAACTGATCCCCTGCACCAGAAGAGCTGGGACTGGGGACAAACTGTGGTCATCAAGGAACCACTCAGTGGTGCTGCCCTTCAGCTCCCTTTACTGTCTTGGAACACCCAGTTTACTTTGGCCATTGAACGGGCATTATGTGGTGCCGCACCAGTGGTGTCCTTCCCCATGCTTGACCTAAGCTTGGCATCACCGCGCTTGGGATCTGAGCTTGCTCTGTGCCGGTCCTTCTGTCTTCTGGGCTGTTGTGTTTTCCCCCCCTGTTTCTTCACAGATAGTCCAGGGTGATGCAGGGAAGGTGCCTCTCGTGGGATTGCAAAGAGACTAAACATCAGTAGCCTGTGAGCCGCTGCCAGATGTCGTTCTCTTTCCCAGACTATCTGCTTGGCAGATGTTCCCCAAACCAGCTGCCTGCAGGGCACAAGGGTGATTTGATCTGCAGGAGCACATTTGCAAAGTCTCTGGTTCTCGGCACGCAGCCGTGTCCCTCATCACGTCCCCATGGGGCCAGGGTGCTGCCGTAACGGCAGGTGATTGCTGGACCTGCGTCCCTTTCCCGCTGCATTTGGGGATCAGTGGGACGCTGTTCCCTGGTGGATCAAATTTGGAGGAGGGCTCTTCGTCCCGTAAGAGACCTGACTAATGCAATGCCCTGCTGAGCGCGTGGAGGTCAGGGCGAGCGGTGCATGTGAATGTCCCCATCTGGAGTTCGACACCGCGGGGACAGTGGGGCACACAGTGTGCCTGGCTGCCCGTGGCATTTCCCCCTTTCGTGAGGGATGGGGCCGACCCGGAGTTTGAGAGTGTGGGATGAGAGCAGGCTTGGCTCAGACCCATCTTTCCCCCATGGCAAGCTGCTGCCTTCTCTCAGCGGGAAGGCTGTTGCTCTCACAAAGAGTCTCCTGTGATTCTGCCACCGTGCACTCAGCCGGACTCTGAAGCCTTTTGTTGAACTTTCTTTTTTTTTTTTTCTTTCCCTTCGGGTGGTTTCAGAAGCTGACTTCTCTGCTCCGGATAACGGACATGTCTGGTGGAGGCATGGATTAGGTCAGCTCACTTGCTAGACCAAGAAGGAGGAATGTGGTTTTACGCCGAACCTCCGTCACGCAGGCAAAGCAAATCCTGTCAATAGGAGAAGGGGGGAACTTCCCTCGCCCCGTGCCTGCGATTACAGCTCACAGCCTGGCTCCGACATCGGCTCCTGGTGTTGTGCAAGAGTGGAAGAGTTTGCTCTCCTCGCCTGGGTATTTCATCACCCCCCTGCCTGTGCTGGTATATCTTGCTGTTCAGCGATGTGAACTACCATCCCCTCCATAAGTTGGCAAAGACTTGCTTTCTCTTCTGCAGCCCTCATACGTGCCACGCAAACCCTAACACTCAGTAATGGAGAGCCTGGGCTTTAGAGCAGCTTGACAAAAGCAAATCCCACAGTACTCCGGCTGCAGAGGACTTGCTGCAATAGTAATCCTGTGCCCTTCTGGTTCATCATTATCGGGGGAATGCAGGACCTCTGTGTTTACCATTTCACCCTGACATTTTCCTTTCTGCCAGATCAGAGTTAAATGAAAAAGAATTTTTTTTTTTCCTCACCTTTATATTTTAGAGGGGAAAACTTTTCTACCTTATTGTGGAGAGCAGAGGAGAAGCAGCAAAACGATGACACACCTTATTACCTACTGGCATTTGGCTTGAGGGTTTGGTTGTTGGGGTTTTTTTTGCAGAGACTTCTCAGAGTTTGATTCTGGCTGGGGAGCAATACGGCCCGCTCGCAGGCTGTTAGGCCTGGAGCCCTGCTCCTCCAGCAGATGTATCCCTGTGGGGTTACGCTGTCTGCATGGTCTATCCCTCTGGCATTACACCACGAGCTCTTATTTGGGCAAAGCCCTTCCTGAATGCTCTGCTTCCCGCAAATACTGCTGAGCACATACATTCCCCTCTCCCTAGGATCCCCTGCAGCCCGCAGCACTCTGATTCAATTAGGATATTATCTTCTGAGTTTCCTGTTAATGAAGAAGCTGTCTGCCAATGTGTTAGCTGTTGCTACAAAGCTGCTTTTGAAACGCTCCCTCTCTGCGGGTGGCCCTGCCGGCGTTATCGCCTGCCCTGTTAATGGGCAGCTCGGCCATGGGGACAGTGTGTTCCCACGGCGTGCGTAGACCTTCAGCCATGAAAGACTGGCTGCCCAGACATTTCTGGGTTAATAAGAAAAACAGCTAATTGATAAGATAAATTGGTGATGGAGAGAAATGTGCCGTATTCTGACGTGCTGTTGCGGGGAGCCTGGCTGCGGGTCGGATACGCTGCTGGGGCATCTGTGCCCCAGTGCTGGCTTAGGGAGCCAGGGCCGGCAGCGATGTGATCACCCTCCCTGCTGCAAAGGAATCGGTGAAAAGTGTGATACAACAGTTTCCTGCATAATAAAAGCACACCAAAGTGCTGTAAACTGCATCCACTCCAATTCTTTTTTTTTTTTTTTTTTTTAAGGATTCTGACACAAATACTTAAAAATAACCTTGGAAGGGGAGAAACAATAGACTTATTGTTTCTTTTTTTCTTCATTTTTCTTCCTGACCTGGCTGAGTGCATTGCTGAGAGCGAGACTTGGCTTCTCTGCACTCTCCCGTGCTCGGCAGGGAAAGCTGTGCTGCGTGTCTTTCTGCCTCTTGCCTGCCCCGTCTCCCCCTCTCCCCGGGATCTTGGATGGCTGGGCAAGTCCTCCCTTCTGGGAATGTGATGTGAACAGTTTTGTTTGGAGCTTGGATGGAAACCCTTGCCGCTGAGATGATTTGTGGGAGTCTCCCCGTGCCAACCGCCTCCCTTCCACAATTCCTTGCCTGCTGGGGAGCGCGTTTCCCTGCCATGGCCAGGGAGAAGAGTGCTCTCCCAGGATACCTGCCCTGCCCTGCCTTGTCGCTGGTGTGCCTCGGTTTCTGCAGACCGTCTTCTGATGCCTGTCTGTGTGTTCCTCCCCCAGGGCCTGTGGGGTTGCTGCACTTTTACCTTTTTTCCCATCCCTTTTCCAGAGCTGTGCCTGATCTCCTTGGCTTTCCTGGGCAAGAGCAGCGTAACAACCTGTGTTGTAGTCCCTGTCCTGCAAAATCAGCAGGAGCAAGATGAGCCAGAAAGGATATAGGGAGCCTCAAAACCTAGAGACGTGCCAGCTGCCTTCCTCCGGGTCTCTGATGGCATCCCTCAGGTCTGGAGCTGACCTTTTCCCATCGCTGTTTCATGCTTTTTTTGTGTGTGTGGTGCTACGGAAGAGCCGTCAGCCCATGACCCACGGACTGGATTTCTGCAGATGTGTGCTCTCGTATCTTGCTAATGCAAACTGCCTGCCGTGGTTACAGCCGGCGCTGGGCTTGTTTTCTTTGGAGTCGGTTTTTTAGCTGTTCTTCAACCACAGGCTTATGCCTAGTAAAACTGATGAACTAGTATTTGCTGCTGCCTTCTCCGGAGCTGCGTGATGTGGCAGCCAGGCTGGGTGGGATCCATGAGACCAACCCCTCTGCCTTGCTCCTTCCCCACCTTCTCTTCTTTCTGTACCTGCCGGAGGGTGCTCCAGGCACCTTGCAACCTCTTTTCCTTCCTCCAGCAAGAGGAGAGATAGCAGCTTGTGTGTGCCCAGGCATAACGGTACCAACCCACGGCAGGCGGTGCAGGGTCTGGTCTGGCTGGGGTGTTGCTGGTGGCTCTGGGCTGGACTGGAGCGGAGCAGGGTGGCTGCAGCGAGAGGGTCCCCGCGCCGTCTCCTGCTCGCTGAGCAGCCGCTGCAAGAGGCACTTTCGGTCAAGCAAAAGGAAACGGAGAACTTCTGGGCTGAAGTTCTGGCCGGGTTTGGTGGGATCACATGGTTGGGAGCAGATTTGGCCAGAGTCACAGCTCAGGCACGTGCATATGGGAGAAAACACAGCTTGCACCGTTTGTGCCTTGGAGGCTCATAGTGCTCCCGGGAGCGAGAGATCCTCAGCTCGCATTCAAAACCGAGAGGAGGGGAAAGCTTCCAGTGATTCAAGGATTGCGTTGCTTAACAGCAATCAGATGTGTGGCGTTTGCAACTTGTTTTGCTCACCCTTCGCCAGTCACAAGCTTTCCCGAGCTCTTACCCACAGGAAGAGCAGGGCCGGAGGCACCTCTCCGCCGTAGTGCAATACGGGTGTTTTACAGGGTAACGGGCATGTGGTGTCATCCTTTATTTTCGCGGACTGAGGGAAGAGCGGGAGGCCGTTGTGTGCCCAGGGAGGCTGGGGAAGCGGTGCTGCCCTGGGAGCCTGCAGTGCCTCGGGGAGGCGAGTCCTCCCTCGGCCACACTCGGGCTCGCTTTGTGGCTGCTGGTAACGTCACCGCAGTCCCTGGTTATTGCTGACTCTGGACTAATTTTCTTTGTTACGAACTCTTTCAGATTTGTTTTGAGAAGGAGCTGTAAACACGGTCCCTTTGTGTTTAGTGTCATCCTTGTTTTGAGTTGTCTTGTTTTCATTCTGAAGAGAAGATTTGAGAGCTGCTTTTGGTTTTCCTGTTGTCTTTGGGAGTGCTGGGGGAGTTTTTTATTTCTTCTCAAAATGTAGGAAAAATGCCTCCTTCCTTCTGCCCCCTCTCCACCAAACCTCAAGAATTTTATCCCGGTGCATTGGAGATCCAAGAAAAAAAAAAAAGCAAGTGTTGCATGAGCAGGGGTTCGCAGGGCTATATTGACAAAAAGGGCTTTGCTTTGGCATTACAGCACTTTAAACGAGTGTGTGCAGTAGAGGAGCCCACAGCCCTTAGCTAGAGGAGACCTCCTGTAAAAAGCATGTGGAAAAATAGGTGCCAAAGAACAAGAGCCATGAAAACCAGGGAGCCGGGTGGGACACACGCCTGGAGGTGTCTGGACCCTGGCGTTTGGCCCTGCACGGACGCCCCGTGGTGAAGGGACTCCTGAAGTTACATGGCAGAGCAGCAGACAAGGGAGCACGGCGTGTGCGTCTGGCTGCTCCGTGGTGCCCGTCCTCCTGCCAGGCTGGGCGAGGGCTGTCTGCAGATGCCTCTCGTGGGATGAATGGCGAGGGCTGTCTGCAGATGCCTCTCGTGGGATGAATGGCGAGGGCTGTCTGCAGATGCCTCTCGTGGGATGAATGGCTCGGGCTCTCCGGTTGCTTAGTTTCCTCTTTGCAGGAAATACTTTAAATATTCATTAAGCCAGAAGAGAGTGGCTGTTTAGACTTTTGTAGGTGCTCAGGACACTTCCTGGGCAGGTTGTCTCCAGCACTTGCTTAATTATTTATGCAGAGCTCCAATAGGAGAGGGCAAGACCCCTTTCAAATACCCTGGGGACCAACGAGCTCTTCAATGACAGAGCTCAGATCCCTGCCCCAGAAAAAACAAGGGAAGGTTTGCATCTCCCTCCCCTTCCTTCCAAAGGAGGGATTATCTGAGTGGTTGGATAGATGGCTGGGCATGCTCTTTCTCCTCCTCTGCCCTGTGTAAAGTGCAAAGCCCAATCCAAATGGTGTTTTCCAGCAAGACCAAGTAAAGCAAATGCGGAGGACGTGGATCCTGCCAGGGCATCGGTATTAAGCACTGTAGCAGCTGCAAGGAAGCTGTGCACATGTGCCGAAGCACCAGTGCAGCCACGCAGCGAGAGCAGGAACTGGTTATCACCTCTCTTTGCTGACTAAACGTACTAAGTGCAGTTGCATCAGTTAGGAAATTATTTGTTTAATGCTGAAGATCCCATAAAACATCATCCCTCAAAGCTTGCGTAGCACAAAGCATTCCCCAAACTTGACGTATAACTTTATGGCCCTTTGCAGGCAAACATGAGTTGGTGCTGTGAGTCCAAGTCAGCTGTAGTCCAGGAACTGTGTCAGTGCTGTGCTATGCTTGAGCTAATAAGCTTAAAATATGCCTTTTTTGAGGAGCTTCTGAGATCTAGTGAGTGAGGTCCATCAGGATGAAACTTAGTAGTTGCAGAAATGCAGGTTACATAAATCACCCATGCTGAGCAGAACGAGCGTGATGAGCAATATCGGTGGTGAGAAATGTCTTGAAAATAACAGTGGAGATGACGCTAACTAAGGTCTTGTGCTTCTGGCACTGCTCTGGATGTGCTTCCCTTGGTGCTGTGGGTTGCTGTACCCTGGCTGATGGTGCTGTGTACAATGTCTCAGGACGCTGCTGGTTAGGAGAACGGGCTTCGCCTCCTCCTGGGGAGAGTGGCCTTGTGTCGTGCAAGTTAATCACTGGCTTTAATCACCTCTCTTGCATGTCCTTTTCTAGATGCAAATGCTGGACAAGTTTCCGATGGAAGGAGGGCAGAAGGACCCCAAGCAAAGGATCATCCCCTTTCTGCCAGGTAGGTGAGCGGTCTCCAGCGAAAACCATGCTGGTTTTGGCATGGCAGGAGCTTTTTCCCAGTCTGTGTGTGAGCATACATGTGCTTTAGCTCTTATCTACTGAGTCATCTGAGCAATAGCAAGTTCTTGGCCTGCACCGTGTCCATTAAAACATCTGTATTTGTTAGCAACGTGCCCAGCGAGTGCTAAACCCCTCAGTCATTCTCTCTCCCTCCAGAAGTCGTTAGTGGAGGACTTCAGCTAAGCAAGCCCTCTTGCACAGCTTCTGCCTGGAGCAACCCCCACCGCAGCCTGCTTGTTTTCGGAAGGGGCCTGGCCAACATGGCAGAAGGCTGAGGATGGTGTGAGGCTCCCCAGGAACTGCTCATACACTGTTTTTCCTCCCCTGTGTAACTCAAAGGGCCATCCAGAGAGCAGGAAACAACAGTTGTATTCCACACGTTAAATCAAGCTGATTGACAGCCTTGGCTTCCTCCCGTGGTGTTTGGGACTGGTTGCTCAAAGACAGGATTTCTGTGGCGTGACGTGTGCCCTGCCAGCCCAACGTGCAGCTGAGCGTTTGTGTGCCTGAGGAACAGATGCAATGGTCCGTTGCAGACTTTGTGGTGTGGGGGATTGCCTGTGGCTGCCCTTTGGTGCTGCTGCTACGGGGCAAAAGAGAACCCTAATATGCCTTGCAAAAATAACCAGCCTGAAGGGGCCCTGGGAGGCTTTCATGCACCCATAGCTAATGGCTTTGACCACAGAGTTGTCTTTACTCCCACCCCCAAGTAGCTAATGGGCATATTTAGAAATGTCATGGTACCATAATCGCTTCCAGTGACTGTCAGGTCCATTTAGTGCAGCCCTTTGTGCTGTGCTTTGCCTCCTGGCTTTTCTAGAAACATAAAGGCATTTAGTGGGCTTCATTTTTCTCTGACTGGCGTGAAGAAAATCATTTACGCCCCTTTCTGATCAAGAGAATCTTGTCTGGGTTTCCCATAGCGGGATTTCTTATTCTGGCTTGTCCTTGCATTGTAACATCAGCAAACAAAGCACACCTGACATTAATACAGCAGAAAAGCCCTTGCTATACATGCACTCCTGCCAGCAAGGAGTGGGGAGGAAAAATGGAAGCCAAATTGGCCAAGGCCATAACTTGGAAAAATTGGATGTACAGTTTGGCCGTGCTGCACTCACAGAAAATTCCCACCAAAATTCTGCTATTTTTGGAAGGCAGCGATCAGGCTTGGGAAGCGTGGTTGGAGCACTGCTTCTCACAGCACACTCATCAATATTTGTTTCTTCTTCTTGGTGTTGAAATAGTTTCCCTTCACTAACAGGCATGTCACTGGGATTTCCATTGGAGGAAAAAGGGGGTTGAAGTTGCTGGAAAATAAAGCCTGGCTGTTGTGTAAGAAAGCAGTTTTGGGGAGTTAGGATGACCGTCCTCTAGAGGGGCTTGTGCATTTGTCTCTGTCCTCTGCACAGGTATTTTCCCTTTTGCTCTGGTCTCCTTTTTGCAAGGATTAAATAATACTGTTTTCAGAAGTAGTCACACAATGACTTGGAAAACCGCTAGTCCATGCTTCTCCCAGAAATTTTTCTTTACGTTTCGTTTCTGCAGTGGCTTGCGACAGCTAAGAAGAGAGAGCCTATTGCCTAACAGCTGGTACCTGCAGCTTTACCACTTGTACTTTCAGATGCCAGCAGAGGGCAAGGGGTGGTCTGGTGAGAAGATCCCAGCACAGGATGGCGTTCTCCCTCCGAGCAGGAGGTAGCCGCTGGAAAGAGATAATCTTGCATCTACCTGTCCTCATGGGGCAGCTTCAGAAGCCCTCTTGCTTCAGGGAATTTGTGTTATTAAGAAGTGGGAATCATGTTGCCTTTGCCCTCCTGCCTTTGCTGCGCATCGTGGAGTGGTCAGGAGCTGGTGGCTTTCTCCGGAGCAGGACGGTGAGCTGTACCTCCCTAGGGAGATGGCTTGCAAGCTGTGTCTGCTTCTGAAAGAGGACTTCATTGGGGGTAAGGGAAGGCTCTTTTAGTAGTGGCTGGGTGTGGTAGAGGATGTGCAAAGCAGTATGGAGCAGTTCTTGGTCTTCCCAGTTTGGGAATGGCAGTGGGGTTTGTTACTTACAGCTGAACCCAAACTTCGTCTCTCTCTGCCTAGGGGTGCCATCCAGGTGAGCTCGGTGCAAACAGCCTGGGTCTCTTTCTCTGCAAAATGTGGCGCTCTCAAAATGCTTAGACTTGCTAGGGTTTTGATTATGTTCAGCTTCTGTGAGTACTGTAGTTTACTCCCAATCCCATTTTGAGCAACATTTTTAGCATCTGAATTTCATTACCGGTGGAGATTTGGCTCCAGTGGTTTACTGACAGTATGCTGCTTTCTGGGAAGTCCGTTGTAGAGTAACATTAGACATTGCGGCCACTGCAGTTCTCAAAAATGTCTCCTGTGACCCTGTGCCTCCTGCAGCTCTGGCTTTCTTAGCAAACCCCTAAGCGTCCCAAACTCAGAGTCACCACCATGACCTGAGAAGGTGCCATCTGGGTTTGTCTGTCAGGGTGGTTTCCTGGAATGGGAAGAGAGTTCCATGATTACTCTGTAGTTATAATATCCAGCCCACGGGAACTCTGTTTGCTTTGTGTTGCTTCGTTTTGTTAATGTTTGCTTCGAGGATTTGACTTATTGGAAATTTCTAGAGACTTTGGGTCTTTTGAAGTAGGTCTCTGATGGTATCAGAAAATGCTCTCGTAAGTGCAAGTCCTTCAGCCCACTCAGCTCTTCTGAGGTGGAGTCATAAAGCTGGCTCCTCTGAAGCGGAGCAGAGCAATTGCACTTGAGGTTTGGGGCCAGGGGTTGTCCCTTCCCGGGGGTTGGCACCACGCTCATCCCGTAGCACAGCTTGGTGGGGTCCGGTTTGCCCTGGCAGGATATTGCAGCGCTCCTGCACCGTGCCTGAAAAGCCTCTGCCGCCATATAGGGGAATTTGAAGTGGACTCTTGGCTACTTTTGCTGGCTTCGAGCCACCGGCACGGCCTGCTTAGCTTCACGTGGTGCTGAGGATGGCCCCTCGAAACAGCTCGGGTGGCACCCAGCCCATGCATGGCATCGGCTGTGGTCCCTGGAGCGGAGTCAGGAGCAGTTGGCGAGAGAGAAGAGACCTGTCGCTGCCCTGCCTGGGGGACGTCGTGCTGGGCAGCTCCGTCCTCGACTGCGGGAGTCCACGCTAAGGGTTACACGCGTGTTGGCTGGGAGATGGTGGTACGGAGACCCCAGGAAAGAATGAACTAAGAAAACAAATGAGCTCAGTTGGGCCCGCTGTGTAAGGGCTGTGCCAGATCTTTCAGGAAACAGCTTTTATAAGGAGAGTGGAGCCTTCCAAACTTCGTACAGCCCGAGTGGCCTGGAGCAGATCCTGGCCAGTCTGCTTCACTGGAAACGTGAGCCTCAGCAAGGAGGGGTTGCCTGAGGCTGAGCTAACTTTGGCTGTAAAATTGCTTTTTAGGAAGCTTTAGCTACAGACAATAGCAAACTCCCAAGAAGTGAGGAGGAGAAAGGGAGTTCGGTGAGATCATTTTAAAAAGCAGAATTATGCCTCCTTTCTACTCCCTTCCCAGCCTGCTAACCTGCTTGGTATGCGCATCAGTGCTACCCACAAACTTTGGGGCTTTTCTCCCAGAACAACTGTGGGGATGCTAATAGCTCCCCACAAAGGCCCCAGGAAGGAGGTGAAGGAAAAGTCATCCGTTTTCCAGCTACAGTACCTGACTTGCTCAGTCCCATTGCATCTTCATCAGAGCTGGAGGTGGGGCAAGGGCCCTAATTACTATTTTTTGCTCTAGCAAGATGGGCATCTCTGCTGTAGCACTGTTGAGCGGATGGTCCCAGGCTAGCTTGCAGCCCTTAATCAGTACAGTTGTGTTTTCTGCAGGGTCTCAGTTAACCTTGCTAATGTGCAGACAGTTTTACCCCGGGCAGAGCACTGTGCTGGAGCAGTTACTCTGCTTCTGACCTTTGAACTATCTTTAAACAATCTACCTTATGTTTTTCTCCATTATATGGCACTGTAGGCCATAGAAGCAATGGCCTTGGGCACATTTTGCTCCTACTCCGGCAGGATCCCAAACCATGAGAGTGTAAGGGGCTGTCTTGATAGGGGTACTGTTTAATTCAGCTTCATTTCACAGATGTCTGGGACTCCATACTTATGCTATACCCAGGACAGACCCAGGGGCACATTGCTTGTCCCCCTCCTTTTTGCCAAGATATGCGCACAGTGCAGGACTTTGCCAAGCAGATGCTAAGTGCCGGGCTCCTGGAAACGCCATCTCCCACGCCTGCTTCCCCATCCTAGGAATATCCCACGTAGCTGGCTGCTCCATGGGCTGGGACTAATTACGTGTGCATTTGGGGCTGCCTTTTTTTGAAGTGAGTTTGGAACCCGTGCCAGGGAAAATCTGGATGTGATTTGAAAGGTGCAGAGAAGTGAATTCTTTCCGAGGCAGTGGAGTGGGGGGGAGAGTGGGGGGAGGTCTTCAGGGTAAAGCAAGAGGCACAGACCGTTTTCCACTCTTGGAATATCTGGCTTGGTTCGCAGCTGTGATTGGCAGAGTGATGTGTTTCAGGTTCTCTACCCCTCCAGCTTGCTGGAGATCCAGTAACAGCCTCTGGCTCAAGAGGAGCCTCAACCATTTTGCTGGTTGAAATGCCTCTGCCTTGTTTTTTTCACCTCCTTACTCCCCAGTGTAACTTCAGCTTTGCCTGGAGAATTCCCACAGGAGGAAATAATTTGCAGAGCCCTGTTGCCCTACGTGTTTGTTTAGAGAGATTAACCCCTCTTGTGGCCTGCCTGCTCTATCTCAAGCTGCTGGAGACCTGAATTCCTTATCAGCCCTTTCCCCAAGCTCTCCTCTGACACTTCGCAGTCCTTGATGAACGGCTGAGGCAGCAGGGGCCACGCTGCATCCATCACTGTGCAGCCCCCCCATCCTGAGCTGCTGCGGCACCCTTTGTCGATCAAAGCGAAGCAGCTTTAATTAGCTGCCAAGGGGGATTCTTCCAGTCCTGGGAGAGCAGAAGCTTTCTGGCACCCGAGGAGTTTTCATGGGCAGACAGAGTATCTTCAGTGGAGCTTCTCTGGCTGGTGCCAGCTCCGCTTCGTGGGGGACAGAGCTCATGCCCCCCCAGGGATGACCTGCAGCGGGTGGTGGGCACCAGCCTCCTTCTCCTGCCCAGTTGGGTAGGAGGCAGCACACCAGTGTTACTTCTGCTGTTGAAGCCCGGAGCCCAGTGATGTGCAGCTTAAATGCAGAAGGGCAACCTCTGCTCTAGCAGTTGGATAGGAAGTAAAAGCCAGCAGATTGTCCCCGTGTCCCTGCCGGACTGTATCAGTGAAAGGGCAGTCACAGTGGGATTTTGTGGGGGAAAGGAGTGCGGGAATTGTGACAAAGGAAGTTTTTAAGGAGGGATTTGAAGGAAACCATGCCATGGCATGGCAGTGATTACAGGAAAACTCTCCTTAGGGTGAGGCACAGCATGGGACAGTTGGGACAACAGCTCTTGTGGGACAGTGCTGGCTGGCCTGAGGTTAAGAGGGACACGCTGGATGGATTTGCTGCCTATTCATCATGTTGGATGAACTCCTGCTGCTGCGTGGTGGGAAGAAAGGAGGAGTGCAGCTGCACTGGTGGGACATAGAGCTTTGTAACTGGGGAGCTTCGTATCCCGGGAGGTTGTGAGGTCTGTCCACTGACTGATGGAGTCTCAAAACAGCATCAAGGTGCTCTGCTGTGGTTTTCCAGGTTTCCCTCCCAGCAGGGTGAAGAACACCGCCAGCTCCCTGCCATCAGCCCCGAGCTCAGGGCAATGAAAGAGAGGAAACAGAAGCACTGGGACAATTTGAGAGCCCCAGCTGAGCAGAACATGCCAGGCAGGTCAAAAAGGGAGGGAGGGAAGGGGTTGGACAGGGGAAGGGAAAAGCAGGCATGAGTGCCCATAGCTGTCTTTCCAGGCTGCTTGCAAGGTCTCCCCCGCTCTGCCCCTCTTCTGCCCAGCTGGGGAGACAGGACGCTTGCTGCCAACTCAGAAGTCCTTTGGATGTCGTCAGACGTTGGCTTCATTGTAGGCTGAGATCTTTTTGTTAGGTTCCCCCCCTTCCCAGTCCCCCTCTGAGAAGCAGCTGGTGCCCCCAGTGCTGAAGCATCTGTACTGGTATTTGCTTGGCTGTAAAAACAAACCAGGGTTAACACGGGGATAAAACGAGTAAACAAATGCTCTAGTCAGCAAGGGGAGCTGGAGACATGGCTTCTGCTGCTTTGTTACTCTTGAATTCATCTTTTCTTTGGGTAGGTAAAAGCCTCAATTGCCTGGAAGCAGTCTCTGAAGAGCACAGCTGGCTTTGGCCGCAGCCCAGGCGTCAGCTCAGCGCCGTGTACAGCACGGGAAGGGCACAGTGCTGCTTTTTCCCAGGGCTGGGGGGGGCTGGGGAAGAGCAGCAGGGTGAGAATTAGCATCGCTTGCCCTTGGGATTTCCTCCCTGTGGTGAATCCTTTGCTGAGGGCTGCAGCTTGTGCCCTGCCCCTTTCCCCGGGGTGTTCGTGGTGACAGGGGGTGGCTGGGGTCTTCTCCTGGACAGCGCTGCAACAAAGGTCCTCCACCTGCCCCAGCTGCTTTCATGTTGTGTATAAAGCAGCCAGTGATTTCTGGAAAGCACTGCATAAAAAGCTGGACACTTGTATTATTTTTGGGTGGTGAAATTCAGTTTTGACTCTGATGTCCTGTTGATGTAGATATTTGTGGCGGCTTACTTTTTTTTAAATTAAACTAATCCTTGCTACTCCAAGGCAACCTTACAATAATAATCTGCTCTGCATTGCTTAATTCCCCCCAACAACTGCAACCAGCCAATAAGTGTATGAAACGTGATATCGGGTATAGTCGGAGAGATGTAGACAGGGAACATCCACCCACTTTTGCAATGAAGATCAGTGCAGAGAGACTTCATTTACATTGAAGTTTAAGGAGTTGCACATATTTCAGCTCTCTCCCTTTTGGTTTTATTCCCTCTGTCTCTAAAGGATGGGTTCTGCTGGTCAGATTTCTCCAGTCAAGATGCTGATGGAGAATAATAATACTGCCAGGTTACTCTTATTAAGCAGATGTGTGCACAATGCCTAACTTCTGCTGGGAAAGGGGGGTAACAAATGTATAGCAAGCAAAGCACATGCAATGCTTTGGTGCATCTACAGTTATATTAATGTAATGTATAATAGATATATTCACTGGAGTAAAGTGTTGTATATTCTACTGAAGAAAGAACACTTTCTAAATTGTAACTTGTACACAGTGTGTCTTCAGAGCCATTGTCCTCCTCAGAGGCACCACTTTTTCCCTGTAGGTATTACCAGGTTTTCAAGATCCAGGAAAATCAGGCAGCGTGTCCTGGAGTCCGGCTACTTCTTGCATAGGAGGACGTGCCAGGGCAGCTGTTCTGTAGTAGTGCCTTATCTCTGTCTTCTTTTTCCAAAATCAACTTACTTGACACATTCCCAGGTGATAAATGTTCAGTCTACTCACAGCTTTGTGTGTGTAAAGGACAGTGTATTTTACCGCACTTCCTTGTGCAGCGACTTTCTTGTGCTAGCAGGGAGGGAGGCTCATTGCCCTGATTGCTCATGCATAACATGATGTATGTAAATAAGAAAAATCTAATCATTTCTGAGTGCTTGAGTTGTGGCAAGCGTGAGAAGCTGGTGAAACAGAGTCTGCAGCAGCACGGACCTTACCAGCTGATGGAAAACCCCACTAATCAGCGAGATGTGCAGAATTGCCTTCCTTCACATGTCTTCCCCGTGGTATTCCTCATGCTGACATTGAGGCTGAGGGCAGGAGCACTGCTATGAGGCTGTTAGGAGTAAAGTAGAGCTGGTAGTTATTTTTCTCTTATTGGAGCAAATTTCGCTGAGTTTGCAGGCATCCAGGAGTCAAGGATCCAAACTGCATCAAGGCTGTCCTTGCTCTTGCTCGATACCGTGAAGGCAGCTGCGATGGCTCCCCCTTCGCTGTCGCTCTGCGTCTCTCACGCTGCAGATTTACTGAGTGAGCAGTTCAGCCAACTGGGAAACGTCACTACGGAAAATCAAATCCCAGAGACCTTCCCCTCTTTTCTCCTGGCATCTTTCTGTGCAGATGTTTCTCCTCACTGTTCTCCATGGCTTGCCTTTGCCTGGACCTAGGTTACACTGGGCCAAAGCTGGACCGTCAACCAAGCCCTTCTCTGCACAGTAGCTGTGTGTCAGGCTGCTTTTTGGAAGAGGCCAGGATAGCAATTATGCAACAGTCATCAGACTTGACTTCCCTCTTGCTTTGGCCATCTGCCCATTTTTTTGCCATGTGTTTCCTTTAAGATCTAGAGGAGCTAATTCAGAGCAGTCTCCTCCCCTTCAGAATGAAGGAGTAGCTGCTGTGGGCAGGAGGAAGAGAGTCCACGTGGACAATTAGCAGAGCAGTAACCCAGTACCAGGCTGAGAGTCGTTACGAGCTCCTGGAGGCAGCCAAGAAAGTGTAAAGCAGACAGCGCTTAGAACGAGGTGTGGGTGATGGGCACCATTGCCTTCGCTGTGTCCCCTGGAGCTACGGCAATGAGGGGTGCAGATATAAGATGAATAATGATGTCATGTGTTTCTTTTGCATTATATGGTCTTTGGCCATGTGAAAAGCTCTAGTGGACAGCACTGTTTTTCCCATTTTGCAGATACGGTCTAAGGAAAACATGCCCAGGAAAATGTTGCATCTCATTGACCCAGCAAGTTGTCCATCTTTCCCTTCCAGGAGGGAAGTGGTTTCCTGCACTCTCTTGCTTTTCAAGGCAAGGATTTATATAGCTGTATTTGGCAGTGCTGAAGGGTCTGCAATTATGTTAATTAGGCGTTTTGATTAAAAAACAGCTTTTTGTTAGAAAATAAACTTCCATGTTGAAAAATACTAGATATACAGCAAATCAAGAGAGGAGCTGGATTTCCTGCTGGTTCATATGCTCTGTGCCTGGGCTAATTTAAGATCACTTCAGTTGTGATGTATTTATTCCCCAAAACTATATTTTTTTATTATTATTCACTAGCATCTGTTTGTCAAACATTTAAATATTCCCACACCCAGAGCTTATTATTTTAGATATTTATAATGTACCCACCCATCAGTGATTTCATTTTGGCAGACATAAAACCAAAACAGCTATTCCTTACAATTGCCAACAAAACTATTGTGATCCATTCATCTTTTTAAAAATCATCATTCAGATAGAAACCTATGCAGCAAATACACTGTGATTGCTGATGAGAAGGGAAAACTGTTGATCATTTGCTTGTCTGATGGAAAATAATTGCTATAGGCAAGGAAAGGGGTCCGACCTGGTTGTCGCTCTCAGCCTTTCCAGACAACTTCTGTGTTCCCAGGCTATTCACCCTCAAAATCTAAAAGACAGATTGAATAGAGGGGTATTTTTTTTTTCACTGTATCATAAAGACTGCCAGACTTGGCTCTGGCAGGCTGCGAGAAGGAATGCATTTCAGAGCAAAGCATTTCCCACCATGAATATCTCAGCCCCTTGCTGTCAGCAGGACATAAATGAGAAGCAATCCTTCTGGTATGAGCTGGTCTGACCCTATGCATTTCACTGGAGGGCAAGCATAGAACTAGTACTGAGTATGATTGCTGTGTGCTCACTTGGACAGTCTCATTTCAAAAGCATTCTGCATTAACTGAGCCTAGCAGGAGATTTGGCTCCTCCATAAAGTTCTGATTCATGCTCCTTGCAAGCTGAAGTTGTGTTGACTTAGTTCATCTCTGCTAAAAAATGCATTGGCAGGCTGCATAAGTCATGCATGTTCCACATCCTGGACAAGTCAGGGAGAAGCAGGGGGTGACCCAGCCCTGGTTTTAAAATTGTGATAAGCGTGTGGCCATTTTACCACGTTGTCATGCTTTAAGCCCAGCCAGCAACTAGGCACCAGGCAGCCGCTTGCTCACTACCCACCCCGTCCCCAGTGGGATGGGGAGGAGAATCGGACAAAAAGTAAAACTCGTGGGTTGAGATAAGAACAATTAATAACTAAAGTAAAATAAAATGTAATACTAACAATAATAATAATAGAATAGAATTATAATAATTGTAATGAAAAGGAATATAATAAACAAAACCCAACCCCCCGAAAACTTGTGATACACAATGCAATTGCTCACCACCTGCTGACCGATGCCCAAGCAGCGATCTGGCCCCCCCCAACTCCCACCAGTTTATATACTGAGCATGACTTTCTATGGTATGGAACATCCCTTTGGCTAGTTTGGGTCAGCCGTCCTGGCTCTGCTCCTGCCCAGCTTCTTGTACACCTGCTTGCTGGCAGAGCATGGGAAACTGAAAAATCCATAACTTAGAGTAAGTGCTACTTAGCAACAACTAAAACATCAGTGTGTTACCAACATTATTCTCACACTAAATCCAAAACACGCTGTACCAGCTACTAAGAAGAAAATTAACTCTATCCCAGTCGAAACCAGGACACACGTCCTGGTTTTGGGTAGCTTGGTAGCATCCAGCCTCTGGTTCCAGCAATGCTGCGGCTCTTGCGAAGGCTTGCTGTAGGGCTTGAAGCTAGCCGTGGTGCAGCGAGGGGCTGCATGACTCTCCAGAGTGCTTTTCCCTCTTCTCATGTTGCTTGCAAAGAGGGCGTATTGGTATTTGGTCGTGAGGGGAGTTTGGCTTCTGGTTTGTCCCATAGTGACCTATTTGATAATTGAAGAGATCGTATGGACAGACACATGAATTGATCTCCCTGGGTTTGCTGGTGGGATTGGAAGCCCAAGTAGGAACAAAAAGAGATGAGACTCCTGCGCTATGGGAGATGTCAGGATGAACTTGAGGGAACTTCATTATGACCCGCCCCACCCTCCCAAAACACAATTTTCCAGGTGATTGTATTGCAAAGCAGTGCCAGTTCCTGGTGCTTTGGGAAGTGCGGGTCTGAAATCCTACTACATACCAGTCCTTTTGATCACCTAGGCTCTACGGGTATGTTTCACTGTCTGCTAATGGCTTTTGTCTCGTTAAATGCCAGAGAGGCTGTTCTCTGTGAAAGCAGCTTGAAGCATTTAGGACTCATTAGACTTCAAAGGAAAGAGGCCAGTACCACAAGCCAGAGGGGAGGAAATGGAGTGGCAAGAGGATCCCATTAATGGAGAATAAAAATAAACCCCAGACAGGAAGGAAAATCCTATAGGTCTGACTGGGAGCTGCAGTCCCAACACTGCGGCTTTGAGGACCAGTTCGACATGGGAGCTGCACAGAGAGGAACCCTCTGGCTTGGCTTCTGCCCACACGAGATCCGGATGCCCTCAGCGAGCCTGGAGCCTGCAGGAAGGGTCCCACCTGCACCGGCGGTTGCAGGGATGGCCGCTTCTCTGGCGAGCGCTGGCGTTTGCCCGTGGACTCGTACACCCAGGACTTGCATGCCAGCAGTCTGTAAGGTATCAGGCACGTGCCTTGATAGGGGCTGCTCCTCCGTCATTGCCGCATTGGTGAGAGAAGATGGGGATGCAGTTTGCTGGTAATTGTTTCCCCTTCTCTCTCCTTGAACGTGCTTGCCGCTTTAAATGTACTTGATTCTAATAAGGTATTTAATCCATGGGAGGGAACATGCTTCTCTATAGGTACGGTGCTTTTGTTGAGAGCAGGACATGCAGGGAATAGGTCCTGACAGAGTGATTCACGAGAGTGTTCCTGGGCATTGTACTGACCTGCTCTTCTCCCTCCATCTCTCCCGTTTCAGGAAAGATCCTCTTCCGCCGGAGTCACATCCGCGATGTTGCAGTCAAGCGCCTGATACCTATCGATGAGTACTGCAAGGTAAGGGGAGGTTTCTAGCGCCAGCCAAAGATGAAGCCACCTTGATCAGGCTTGATCCTGTTTGACTGATAGTATATAACCATGTGCCAGTGCAGGGAGAATGGGGAGTGTGGGCTGTCCCCCACCACCAAACCCTTCCTATGTTGAAAACCCACCAACTGATTCGCTTTTCACTCCACAGGATGAATACTGAGGGCTTGGAGGCCTGGGCTCGCAGAGTGCAAGGTGGCCCAGCTCCACACCAGCTTGCACCCTGCTGCCCTGCTTTCCCTTTTCTCTTCTCCTTTCTCAAGCTGCAAACCAGAACCAGGTTTCCAGATGGTCTGGAAAGGACCTGGCTGCCTGGCTGTGTCCTGTCTGGTAGGCGGTTTGGAGTAAAATGGTTGTGTGCAGGACTAGGCTTGAAGGACTCGGTTCCTCGGGGAGCCTTTCCTTCCCTATATATTGGCAACAGACCTGCTGTTTTATGTAGAAGACGGCACTTTCCTGGTGGGATGGTCCCAAACTGGGTCATAAACTCCTGTTACTGGTTATGCAAAACAGTTACTTGCGCAGGGGTGAGATGCCTTGTACCTGCAGAAAATTATTGGAAGCCAACAAAGATCGTATCATAGAGCCAAAACACAGCTGATTGTCTGTGTCCTTTCCTTGATAAGGCTGAGGCGATTTGTCCCATAGTCCTGAAAAATGTAAGACTGTGCTTAAGTATAAGGCAAATTAAGGTGTTAGGGCATTTTTTTCTGGGAAAAACAAAATAACTAAAGTCTACAAAAAATTATTTTTGCAAAAATAAAGTACACCACATCTCATCGTGTCGAAGAAGTGCACTAGTACTTGCAGCAGCCATGAAATGGTCTGGAGGTAGGTCCAGTACTTCCAAAATAGGCTCAATGCTGTTGAAGACATATCCAAAGACTGCAAAACCCAAGGGAGAAGACAGGGAAATGGTGAAATGTCCATCACATTCCTTAGGTGCAGGAGGTGTAGCAGTGACTGTGGCCTAGGACTTTGCATGGTGGGGGAGACTGTGGGTTTTGGGACTCAGCCAGACCTATGGGAGGGATGTCACGGCTGGAATAACAAGTACAAGGATAAAGGTGGATTAGTAATTGTGTCTTGACAGCTCTGCATTGGGGCTGCAGGTAAAAACCACTGTGGGCCAGGATAGCAGGTGAGAGCAGAGTGATGGAGATGTAGTGCAAGGTGTGCTTGGAGGTATGTGCTCCAAAGAGTGTGGGGGAAGCTGATGGTGCAAGTAACCACTTGGCTCCAGCCAGGAGTGACAGCTCCTTGTCTTCTGAGTCACTAAAATGTGCCAGCTACATACAGACACACGCAACCATAAATTTAATTTTTAGGAAGAAAAAGTCCCTAAGTGATAAGATGCTGCAGCTGTCTCTTTCAGAATGATGCCATTAATGGCATAAAATGTAATGAATCCATTTGACTTAACAACTGGAACATAATGACTGATGTTATATGACCCACTTAGCTGCTCTCTCCTCCTCCCCTTAATGCATTACCAAGTTAATAACATGCACACTGTCCCTGGCCTTCCAGTTTCTGCTACTTAACTGTAAAGCTTCTGAGCTGAAGGCGGGTGTGGGACCGAAGGCTGCAGAGATGTGGAATGAGCAAGGAGGCAGCAGGAGCAGAGATGTCCCTCCTGGGCACGTTGTGCCACAGATCGTGAGCACAGGGTCCTGGCATGCTTTTACTGCCGTATTTATCGTTGGAGGTGGATGTTGTACGTGCTTGAAGGGTGGTGGTGCAGAACAGTAACACAAAATATCTCCTCCAACTTGGCCCTGCAGAGTGAGAATTGAGGGTTAGGTGAAGATGCTGTAAACAAGTTCCCACAGAAAATTGTAAGAAAGTTTTTGCTTTCTTGCCACCTCCTGTGAGAGAAGTGGGGTGTCTTCGTTCTCTGGGAGAGCCCTGCAAAGAAGGTTGGTGAGATTTGGAGTGGAATTAGGCAAGAGGAGCAAGGGAGGGTACCACTGCTTTCACAAGGCAGTGCTCTTGCTGAAGGGCTCTGTTCCAGGTCCCGCCATACTGAAAAACATGGCAATTTAAGGTAAGGTGCAAGAAAAGAAGGAAAAGAATCAGAAGAACTGGTAAGAGCAACCAATTTCCAAATGAGACTTCAAACGACCTTAGGAATGACAAGAAGGAGGAACGGAGGCCTGAAATTTCTTCCCATTTCTCCAGTTCATTCTCTTTGTGTTCTACATCTGTTGGTCTTTCCCCTGCTGTGGGAACTGCCTTCCTTCTGTCTAAGGGATCTTGAAAAAGTGTTAGAGGGTTGATGAAGGATGAAGGTTGATGATGCTGTGATGCTCTACCCCAGTGAGACTGGGTGGACCTCTAGCAGCGTTTTTAGAGCATAATCCTTTCTCACTCCTTGGAAAATGGATTTCAATTCAATAAGACTTGTCTGTCTTTGGTAAATGACCTTTCTCCTCAGGCTTGCAGGCAGCGGGGTGGGTGAGGTGACTTACTGTGGCTCCAACACCATGGGTTGAAGCTGTGTGCTGATGGCCCTCCCCAGTTCACTCCTTTGGGTGGCAGAGCCAGAGGTGGGACAGACATTGCACTATTTGTGCCACTATTTTTGATTTGGCGACATAGCTGTTGTAGACCATGGCCAGCTGGACTTCAGGGCGGCCTGCTTGACTTGGCCACCGCTGTGCCAGGTGAGTCAGCTCTAGGTGGGCTTCCTTCAAGACATCCTGAGAAATGAGCTGTAGGTTTTGCCTTTCGTCTTCCCGGCACAGGGTGTTTTGCATGATCATCCCCTGCTATCGGAGGATGCGGAGCCTTCTCCAGGCCACAAAATCAGAGTGATTTTGGCACAGGGGAAATTGCGTAGATCACGGGATGCTTGGAATTGGGGAGTGGTACCCACATGGGAATGGCATCCGTGCAAAAGCTGGTCTTACAATAACCCTTCCCTGGACCCAAAAGCCATAGAGTGAGTATTTTTCTCTCTTCTGTCTCTCACATGATCTTGATCACAGCTGGCCCATGATTAGTGGTCTGACTGCCGTGCTGGCAGTGAATGACTGTGTGCTGAATGGCTGGAAGGGCTTTTGGGGGCCAGCAATTAGGTCAGTGTGGAGCCACATCTGATCTGTGTGGTAACCCCAGGGCTTTGCAGATGTGGCTTTGTCTCTGATACAGAAACGAGTGGAGGTTTGGTCTGCCCACACTGCTGTCACGAGACTGCTGTGACAGCAAATGGAGGGGAGGGGGGATTATATAGAAAATTGGTCAAATGTCTGCTCCAGGTCGGGCTGCAGCACTGCTCCCTGATTTCAAACCACCCTTCTTCAATTGCATGTCTTTTTGACTTTTTGCGGTTGCCATCGCCCGTGGCTCTGTTCCCACCCACAAGCAGAGAGCAGGGCAGGGCACTCTGCCAGGCAGCTGCCCGTCCCACCTTCCCTGCCCAGCCGTTGCTGCAGCCCATGTTGGAAAGCATCGACAAGAGCTCTGGCCCAAGGCGAGTATTGCTGGCCCCAGACTCTGCCCCCAGTTCCCACAGACATGCACAGTCTCACCTGCAAGTCCCACCGTTGAAGCCTGTCTTTTTGCAAAAGGCTTCCTCGAATGGAAAGGAGAAAAGCAGAGGCAGCTTATAGCTTGTGCTGTTTGACAGTGCACATAGCAGCATTCCAGCCCTTGCCCTGACGAGCTGATGTCCACACTTTTGACTCCTGCTGCTTCTCTCCCTATCTCTTCCCGAGCTGCTGTTGCCCAGCGGAGCGTTTTTGGGATGTGCCAGTCAGGGCTGATGGCACTGAGAGTCTGCCACGTGTAAATGCCCAGCCTTTCCCAAGGACGATGGCTCCGTGCCCGCAGCACAGCTGGGAAACTGAGCCCTGCCAGGGCCGGGAGGTTGGTGGCTGGGATGGCCATCCCCGTGGCTCTTACCCTGCAAGGGCACATCTGTCCAAAAGGCTGGAGCTGGGCTAAGTGGGGCCTGGGAGGTGTCTGTTTATTGTCCTTTAGTCTTCAGTTGCAGCTGGGGTGGTGTAACTGGGTGTAACTGGGGACTCTTTGGGTCTTGCCCCACTCTGGTGTGTGTTTGCTGTAGCTCTCCCCCGCCTGGCTCTGCACTCGTGCATGCCGGGGACCGCGTGGGTGCCAAGCTTGGTGCCATGACCCAGTCCTCTGTGCTCTGAGGGCCTGTCCTCACTCGTCTCTTTGCACGGTCTTGACGCTTCCCGTCACCGGTGTCTCTGTTTCATCCGCAGGCTCTGATCCAGCTGCCTCCCTACATCTCCCAGTGCGAGGAGGTTCTCCAGTTCTTTGAGACACGACCTGATGACTTGACGCCCCCCAAAGAGTAAGCTGGCTGGGCGGCTGCCACCACCAGGGTGGCAATGAAACACAAACTGTCTTGAACTTGCTGGTATCCATAAGAGTCTGACGTTCATCAACGGTTCCCCCCACAAGTCACAGATCTGGGATTTGGAGGCTTTCTTGGAGAGGGAATGGGGGCTGTGCAAGTCAAGGTGGACACCTCTGCCCAATCAGTCAACTCCTGGAGGAGCCTTCTCCAGTGGAGAAGTGGAAACACTTCTCTGGGACCCCATGATTTGTTGGTCTCCTCCTGAGACGCTCTCTACTTGCAAATGCTGGTTTCAGAAACATGGTCAGTCTGAAAAGCCTCATTTCACATGGTTACTAACAACCTCTGCCTCATTCAAAAGGCTCTTTCCCTTAGCCATGTCCATGAGCCCCATCCATAACAACCCTCCAGAGTCTTTCCATGCAAAACAAGGAACGTTTGCAAGGAATCTCGCGTGCCTTACGCAACTCTGTGTGGTTATAGGTCTTGTGACTATGAGCTACTTTGGCCAGGAGCCACCCATCTCTTACTAATCACAAGCAGCATAAATCTGAGCAGCCGCCTCCATCTCCTGCTATGTTGCTCTCTCTTTTTATGCTGCATGTGACCCGATGCGCGGCTCTACCAAAGGTTGAGCAATAAAGGAGGCTTGATTAATTGTGAGAGGAAAGGCAGTAAATTGATTTGACATAGTTCTGTATTGGAAGGGTGTGGAGGTAGATAAAGGGATTTTGTATTTTTTCTCCGAGCAGCAACACTGAGCCTTTCAGGTCTCCAGCTAAGTATTATGCTTGTGTGGACTACATCTCCCTGGCTTTTTGATTTTTCCATTCCCTCTCTTAATTCTCCCTTCCCCCCCATCTGTGCTTTCCTCCTTTGGCTCCTGCTTCTATTCGCTTGGCCTGTCATCATTCCTCCTGCGGCTCACAGTCACTTGATGAGATTGGTCTGAAGGCCCTGGAGCCCATTAACTAATTGCTTGCTGTCGGCTGGTGCTCTCATCCATCCAGCCCAGCTATTGCTCAGCACTTAACCTGCCACCCTGTCGGTCATCCCTCAGTGAAGGCGGCAGCTCAGGGGCAAGCAAGAGACACAAGGAAAAGATGAGCTTGCAAGGACATTGGGTGGGGGTTTATTGTGGGGGTTTATCGGAGGGTTTGACAGCCCCTGGGGCTGTTTTGGGAAGTGTGGGGCTGCCTGTGCGTGAGTCTTTGAGCCGTGCATGAGAGCGTGGTGAGCTGCTTTGCAAAAAGAGTCAGCTATTGAACCTGCCTGTAGCTGAGGCACCTTCATACATGGTGGACTGAAGGGCAGCTTCAGTCTTGCACCCACTTCCCTCACCTTTATTTTGTCTTGTAGACTGAGCCAGAAATCAGGCAGGGTGGGGGCTGTGGCCAGAACACGGAGCACATTCAGTTGTGGAGACCTCTGGGTGCTGAGCATCAGCCCCAGAGCAGTGCAGCTCTGTGCTCTGCTGTGTTTGAAGCTGTAGCTCCTGGCCACCCAGCCAAGCAGCGATCAGTGCCATGTCCTTCGTCGTCTCCCTGGTTCGGGTCCAACAGACAAGGGGAGCAGAGGCACCAGCCCGAAGTTCAATCCCAAGGATGTGCTTGTGTTGCAGGGTCCATCCTCAGGTCCATCCCGCAGTGTCTTGTGGGACTGCTGAGCAGCTCCCGGATGCAAAATTGCCATGTTTTTGTGAGTGGCCATTGCAGGGCTGGATGGGCCAAGCGGGTGATACACCACTGAATCCGGCAGCGGTCATGCTCCCTCCTGCTGCCTGCTGCTCTCCGGGGAGGAGAGGCAAGCTTGCAGCATGCAGAAGGACTTAGCAGGTGACTCTTGTCCATTTGCCTCCAGCAGCAAAATGCTACAGCATCTCAAGGACGTCTCTGTTGTGTTTCCCATCCCAGCCTGAATGCCAGAGGGGTATTTATTAGCTACAATTCAAAATGCTAATTAATAAAAGTCCTTGACTCTCTCCTCTGGAGAGATTGGTGGGAGCCCTTTCCCGAGCCCTGAGTGCTGGCACGCCGCCAGCTTACCAATAACGAGATGAGAGCTGTGATAGACGGCTGGGCTGGATCAGACGTGATGGCGTGTCTGGGGTTTGGCCGGATGTCATCATTCATCCAGCAGATAAATACTTTTCTCCGGGAATTTGAAAGGGAGCCAGGCCGTGAACGGACTGAAGGAAAAAAAAGGCAGCGTTTTATGCTGGGTGGCTGAAAGACGGGAATGAGGGGGGGAAAAAGGACTGGTCAGCATGCTCGGTGCCAAGCCAAGCAGCCGCTCTCGTGGCACTGTGGCTGGGAGCCTTCCTGCTCCCCATCCCTCCCCGGCCCTTGCCTCGGCTTCCCCGGCTGACACCTCAGGTCGCAGCATGCCCACGGGAGTGGCAGCTGGTGGCCGTGGAGGGGACATGCCTTTGAGTGCTGTTGGATGCACCCTCGGCTTGCTTTTGTCTGGTGCAGGTCGAGGATCCACCTAACTCGCATCACTCCAGGATGTCAAACCACTTTCAGGGGTCACAGCTGACTGCAGTCCGCGGAGCTCTGGTTTAACTGCAAGGGATGAACTTAGTCCTCGGATCTGGCAGCGTTTGGGAATGGAAAGAGGAGGTTGGACAGCCCATGCATCTATCTGTGGGCCCCTCTGGCGTCTGCTTTCCCCAGCACTGGAACTCTTTCTGGGCTGAGCCAGAGCTCTCCTTCTGCTTTCCTGCAGTGCAGCTCCCTTTAGTGTCCCCTTGCCGGTGTTGGGAACACCAAAAAACCAGGTCATTGCTGGCTACCAGCCCTGTGAGCTGAGTTCCTCAGCCCTTCTCCATCTCTCACCTGCTCTACAAGCCCCGGCCCTGCCACTGGCATGCGCAAAAGGAGATCGAGTGGATGGGGACTGAGCGGAGAGGGAAAGAGTCAAATGCTGACTTTGTGTGTCCTTCTTCTGCCGTGGCTTCCAGTTGGGCAGTAGATCACAGCTGTAAGCGGAGCTGAGACAGTAGTCTCCAGCAACGGGGGGGTGGAAGAGGGAGGTGAAGCCCTTCCTCCATCCCCTCTGCACAGACCCACCAACTTTCCAGTGTCCTCCTGCCCGGAGGGACCACTTCAAACAGGAGGGTGGATTGAGGTTGCGGTGTTTCTGCTGGCAGTGACGATCGGTGGCTTTTGTGACGTGGATCCCTGTCCAGCAAGCGCTGGACTGGGATAACTCAACTGCTTCCACCTCAGATGGCTGCCCGGTGATGGGTCAGAGTGGGGCTGTTATCCAGAGGGATTGGTTAAGTTTGGGAAGAGGTGACTCCACAGAGCAGTGGTGGGGGGTGGAAGGAGAAGAGAAATGGTTATGGAAAGAGAAATCCTCTGGAAAGTTAGCAATCTGCAGGGATGTGGGATTTTTCTCCCTGGTGTTGGATGGAAGCCCTATGAAAACCGTAGTTTTAAAGAGGAGAAATCATCAAATTCCTGCTCCCTGTGTATCTCAGCAGGTCTGACCAGCAGCAGGATGCTCAGCTGTTGGGGTGGGAAGTTGCTGTGTGCACCCTCCCTTACCTCCCATCCACTCTTTTTCAATTTAAAGCCGTTTTTAAGCACAGCAGAGAGTTTCTGGAGTAAGGCTGGGGAAGTCTGGACGGCTGGGCACAAAGCCACTGCTGAGTCAAGGCATTCAGCTGCTAATTCTCCTCGGCAGCTGAATTTCAGCTCTGCGACATGCGGGAGCCCAGGTTAACTATACAGTGAAGCAAGTGTTTTTTTAATTATTGCCCACAGTGTACAAGTGGGGCATGCTGGGGAAGGAGCCATCATCCTCAGAGGCTGTGGAGCTGCTGTCCTCTGTACGGGAGGTACCCCTGGCCGTGAGAAGCCTCTTGCATTAAAAGCATCTTTCATTGTTTTCTTTTTGGTAGCTGAGCATCCCATCATATATAAGACACTTTAAGCTGTTGTTTTGAATGTTTTAGCTTATGAACCTGATTTTTATTTTTTTTCCAATGGGGGCACAGGCACCTGTAAAGCAAATTTACTATCATCTCCTAATGTGCTTAAAAGATGTCCTTGAGCACCCCTCCTTGCTTCCTGTAGGGACTGTGGATTCACAGTTTGAAAGCTACCAGCTTCAGGAGTTCCTGATGTCTTTAAAAGGCCTAAATTCCTCTTCTTTCAAATATCTTCATCCTTATGTGCTGGGTCTGTGTGAGTCCAGTAGGTCTCCTGCAAAGGGAGGGCAGGGCTGAAAGGCTGGCGTGGGCTCCCTGGCTGCCCAGACAGCATGCCGAGGCTTAGCGGAGGATTGGGATGGGCAGCAGTCCCAGCACCAGGACTCTCTGAAGGCTTTTTAAGGGCTCATGACCTCTACAAGAGCAGATGATAGCAGAGGTGGAGCCCGTGTCTCGGCGGAGGCTGCGGTGCGTGGGATTACATCTGTGCCTGTCCTGTCTTTGGAGACCCCAGCTGGGGGTTTGGCCGGTGAACTTCAGCTGCTGCTCCTCCCTGCTCGCTGAGGTTGCTTGGCTTTCCCGGCTGCTACCACCCAAATAGGTGTACTGGGACCAGTGCTTTCTGCCTGCTGGGTGGGCCGTGGGGTGGTGGGAACCAGAGAAACCTCACATCTGACTTGCCTGGTCTGCAGATGGCCGAGAAACCTCCCCCTGCCACTGCTAAGCAAACATCCTCCAGGAAAGGCGTTGTGCACGTCGCTTGGGCTGCTGCTTCCCAGTTTAGCTGATCTTCAAAGCCCTTTGGGTGAAGTGAGAGTGGGTGGCTTTCCCTGACGCCGTCTCGGCCAGCGGCATTGCTGTGGGACCGTGCTCCGCTTTAGAAGGTGGTCGCTGGGGCTTGGTCCTCTCCTGGCAGGAAGGCGGCCGAGGCCTCGATCTGCTGACACAGGTCCCGCTCCCAGCAGCACATCCCTGCCCCAGCTTCCCAGCACTCCTGGGTCTCGGTGGCTGCAGCTTCTGCTGCCACAGTTCATGGTTATACACCACAAAGACGTTGAAAACGGAGGGAGGAAGCAGTGAGAGGCTACGTTTTCATTCCAGTCATATCGTCCAGCTCCGGCGCTGAGCTGTAGGCAGGCACAGAGCCTCCCTGAGGGTTTTGATCCAAGGCACTGACCTGTGCTTCACTTCTGCCTGCTGGGAATCATGAGCAGCACTCGGGGCCAGGGTCCCTCCGTGGCAGCCTGGAGCCCACCTGGCTTTTGCCACCACACAACAGGAGCTGGAGAGATTTGTTTGCGCTCTGAGCAAAAGTTTCACTACGGGTTCCATAACCCCACCAGAAGGGCTGCTCTCCTCCCCTCCTTCTCCTTGCTCCACAAACCTCACCTGCCAGAGCTCTGTTGCCCCAGGGCACCAGCAAAATGTCACTTGGGCTGCTGCGTGTGGCTGCAGCAATTGCAGCTCCTCTGGGCAAACACACCCAGGGCAAACTCCACTTGCAGCAGGGCCGCTGATGGCAACCAAACCCTGGGACAGCTTTTAAAAATCATTTTCTTCCTTCCTTTATATATATGTGGGTGCCCTCTGAGCTCACATCCCCAGCTTGCTTCCTGCTATTTCTCCCAAACAGCCCTTGGCTAAAGGGAGAGGATTTTGGGGTGTTTCAAGGGCAGTTCGGCTCTGCTGCTATGGATGTTTTCTTTGCTGGGGTGAAGGACCAAGCGCAGAGGGAGTAACCGCGCTCCTCCCTGCCCCGTGCCAGGGGAAGAATCACCAGAGGGAGAAGGGGAACGGGCAGGACCCAGGTCCCAGGCTGAATTCTAGCTGCTGCTGAGTCAGCAAAGGGCTGTTATTGCTGGGGGCTGCCTGTGCTGTCTGGGCTGGAAGGTGCGTGATAATGAGCTGGGACCTGACCAGATGAGGAAAGCGTATGCTGCTAACAAGGTTGTGCCTGCAGCAACTTCAGCAGCCCATCATTATTCTATTAATACCGAAGCCCTGGCGATGTGCGGTTAGGTGGGGTTGGCACTGGCAGTCGCAGTAATGGATTGCTTCCCGCATGCAGACTGACAGGGACTCCAGGCAGGCACCAGCCCCAGTAAATCAGAGGAGGGAGAACTGGGCTGAAATGAGACTCAGGCCTGATGTGATCTGACTGTGCCAGCTTGTCTCCCGTAGGGGCTGACTGAAAGGTCCCGCTTAGGGCCGCGGTGCTGGCAGCCATTGGTGGGTAAAAGATTTGTGTTTGGTCCAAAGTGCCAGAAGAGGATGCTGGACAGAAGCGTGTTTCCATTATTGCAACAGGGAGCAAGTCTGTTCCTTTCCCTTGCTTCCCTAAATTGGAAGCGCAAAGCTGTAGTCAATGTCTTCCAGAAGCAAGTCTTGTCTCTTCCAGCTTCCCCATAGCTTTTTGTGTGCTTACCTTTCCTTGTAGTTGAGCTGTGCCGGGACGAGTTTTCCTTGTCACCCTTGTGTGGTGTTTGGGCCATGAACAAGGGAAGGCTCAGGTCCCTGCTCCAAGGTGGAGTGGCTGCCCCATCTAAGAAGCCATTCCAGGAGCTTTTGCTGGTAACCTAGAGATCCCTGCGTTGATGGATGTTGGTTTGGATCAGGATGCTTGCTGACTTGTGGCTTTTGAGCCGTGTCCTGCTATCCAGAGAAATTACAGCTTGTATAATGAATTGTTTGTTTTGCAGTTCTCCTGATGCCTACGTGCAGATTCACCAGGAGCTCAGGCTAGATCTCAGCTCCAAAATAGTGGTCTCCTTCACTCTCTGCTGAGAGTGTCTGTCTTTCCTAGATGACAGCAGACAGAAATATCAAAGGGGTTGAATCCGCTCTGCAAAAATATGCTTTGTGCCAGTGCAAGCCCCTTGCATGGACAGAGTACTTGATTTTCTGTGCTAACAGGGCAGCTTTCTGAGCCCGAAGGTTCAGCTTGGCCGACTCTCCAGTGGTTAAACACGGGTAGCACTGGCACTGCAGCGTGGGGGACAGGGGCTCCATTCAGTGCTCAGTGGAGCATTTGCTAAACATCAGTTCTCCCAAACAAGAGCTCTGTTGTACCCCATTCCTCAGTCTCTCTCGCCTGCATAAACTTTGCTAACATCTCCAAGCTTGCTGAATGCTTACAAGATGAACCGCCTCCTGATAGCCCTTTTGATGGTATTACTGTATTACAGAAGGATTTTTTCTACAGGAGACAGATTTTTTTCTGCGGGAGATGTTTTCTTGGAATGGTGACCTCAAATCCATCTCATCTTGCACGTTGATTGTGGCTCCTGTGTGGTTGGTTTTGCAGCAGCTGGAGTTGTCTTCCTTGTGGTGGTGCTCCACTGTCCCCCTCCTGCTCCGTGAGCTGGCTGTGGCCAGGGCTGTGGGGCAGCAGGGGTGGTGCTGAGGTCTCCAGGCCCCATGTTGGGTCCCTTCCTCCCGTGAGTCCCACTGCAAGGTGGGCTTTTCTGCGTGGCAACCTCACAGCCACCTCCCTGCAGCACACAGCAGTCTGCCTAGCCTAGCAGCCACCAAACGTGAGTGCCTTAGGAAAGAGTTTAAAGTCAAGCAAGTTTGTAACATCTCTTCTTTAGACACGGTTTTAGCCTTTAGGGTTTTCCTGGGTTTGTAATTAACATTTCTTGCCTGAATTATGATCGTGTAAGTCCATGAAGACTTTCAGGGTCCACAGCATCCTGCAATAAGGAGTTTAACAGCTCACCTACATATTGTTGAAGAACAGCCTGTTTGCATTTGTTCTCAGCCTACCTCCCAAGCTGTTAGCTTTGCCTCATGCCCACGCTGCAGCCTTGTGCTCCCCATCTCACTCCTTCCCATCACTGGATCCAGAGGGATGCTGACTGATTCACTAGAGAAGATGCTTGAGAAACCTGACTCGCTTTTCCTAAAAGAAAAGTGGCATGGGGATTATTAATTGGTGCTAAGAGTTCTCCACATGTAAAAGTTCCCTTTCAGGATTGCATTGGGGGATTATTAGGTTCTGAACTGAGCCCAGTGCACCCTGAGACTCTCTTTTTGGCTCAGTGCTTTAAGTGAGACTCTGGTCACACAGGAACCCTTGCCTTCAGTGTTTCCAACAAGTCCTGGGAAGCGGCTGCAGAACCAGTCCTGGGTTTTACTACCTGGGAAGCTTTATGGGGCTGGTTGGTGGCACATGGTCACAGCTGCATATCAGTGCCTTGAAATGGTGCTGTGACTGCCTGGTTCATCTGCACAGCCTGGCTGTTGTGGGTGTGAGAGCTAAATGAGTTTCACAGTGGAAAGCAGAGTGGCCTTTCCTTCTTTTCTTCTTCTGGAGCCACCAGTTTCCAGGAAGCCGTGCGTGTAAGCTCTGCTGCATGCCTTTTGCTGGTCCATGGGGAATGGAGGAGGAGGAGATGCTGCCGGGGGTTTATTGCTGTTTCCTGTCCTGTCTGAGCTCTTGTCCCTTCTGAGGTGGTGGGCTGGGGCTGCCGGTCTTCAGACCTACAGCTCTTTTTATCTGTGCCAGGAACAGCCCAGCAGTAAAGTGAAATTGCAGCTCCTTCCTTGCCCCCTCACTGAGATGGAGCAGCCGGTGAAAGGAAACAGGGGGATGAGTTACAGTAATAGGTTTAGCAGATGGCAGGGGAAAAACAACAGTTATTTCCATCAGCGCCCTCCTGTCAGCACGAGGGTGCCATGCCCACCTGCTGATCTCCAGCGTGCTCATCTGGCCTTGCTTCGCCTCCCTTCCCAGCCGTACCGCTGAGCCGGGGCAAATTTAGTGGGGCTTATTGATAAACTCTGATTGAGGTCTGCAATGCTGCCTCTGTTTAGAAATGTCTTTGGGATGATCTGTCCAGTAGATTCCTCCATCGGTCTCTGCACCTGGGACGTGGTATTCAGGTCTTTGCACAGTCTGTGGTCTCTGAACTTAACAGATAGTCTCCAGTTTCTAGATAACAATGTCCCATTTGTTTCTAGTCCATCTTTGTTGCATTTCATTTAATTTTATTGGTAGGTCCATGGATGAGTACCAGAGGTTCAAGGTGTAAAGGGAAGGGGGGACTGGGAGGATAAGGCATTGCAAGCAGAACACGTTGCCAGGATGGGTGGGCACTCTTTGAAGGCAGCCAAGTCCCCGCATCACCCCATCACTCTAGGGGAATAAAATGTCTGCAGTAATTATGGTCTGAAAATGCAGATAAGCTTGAAAGAGAACAAAGCATAGCCCAGCTCTGGCTGGCTTTCTTGCTGAGCATGGAGGGATTTCTCTGCTTGGCCTGAAAACAAAGGGAGGGGAAAAGCTTGTTTTGCCAGTGGACTTGATAAGCAGATGAAGGGGCTCCTGGGGTCCATCTGGGCTGGTCCAGCCTTTCCAAGCAGTGGTCAGGCAGCTCAAAGCCTTGGGAGGGTCCCCTTACCACCAGGTGAATGTTTTCCTCCTTGGAAGCTCCAGTGCCTGCTCTGTGCTTGTTACTCTTCCTGGAAGTAACAAGGATCGATGCATGTCTCCTGGTACCAGTATATTTCATTGGCCAGATGGTCTTGATCTGTCACGCGTGTGAGTCTGAGGAGCGGGGAAAGCAGTCTCCTCCGTAAGGGAACAGGGAACAGGTTACCACCAGCCCACACTACAGCAGCATTTCAAGACCACAGTGGTGAATTATGTGGAAGTGTTGAGAGCCCTTTTGTAGAAACATGGACCGCTGTGGTTGGGCTGGGGACAGGGCTGGTGCCTTTGTTTGGGTTTCAGGCTGGTTGGGTGTTTTGGTTTGTTACCCATGATTTTTTGAGGCTTTTCTGGGCCCATATTTTCCTTGATTTGGTGTTTGGTTTTTAATCATGAAATGCCCCAGATTTCATTGTGAGAGTTGTGCTTGTGCCCTGGGTTTGAGGCTGTTCAGCAACCATGTTTCTTGGCAACATTCAAATGAAAGAAGGGACCCAGGACCTGTGGTTTCTAACCCATTTCATCAGCGGTGTGGCCAGCGCTGGCCATAGCAAAAGCACTTTGGCTGAAGCTACCTCATTGCCTCCTCATAACCACCAATAGCTCCTGCTTGCTGTGTCCTGGAGGTGCTTCTTCTGCTGCACAGCCCTGGTGTTCATCCTTTCTATAACTCTTCAATGACTTGTCCTGTTTTGGGGTATAAATGTTCACCCCTTCCCCAACTGCTCTGCATCCTTGTCCCTGAGGGAAGTGTAGGACATGGAGGAACTTCGGTATTTCCCTCTTTGTCTGTCTTCAAACTGGTGCCCACTTCTGTGGGAGCTGTGGTCTGTGCTGGGAGCATTTTGGGGGTTTGGGCTTCCCCAGCTCCTGCCTCTGCTGCCAGATCATCCCAATTCACCCGCCTTCACCAAGTGACATGATGGGAGTTGTGGCTGTCAGACCAAGCCACCAAGGAGGCCAGGCCAGCAACCAAGCCTCACCCTGCGAAAGACAAAAGCATTAAATTACTAAATGAAGGGAGGGGAGAGATGGGCAGTTTGCAAGGTGGGTGATGCCCCATGTCACCCATGGAGACATTAGCTGGTTGAGGGAGGTCAGCGGCCCCACCAGGGCCAGCACTGCTGTGCTTTCCTGGGTGGGTTTGTCAATTAGCCAACAACCCAACTGCCCCATCCCTCTGCTGACACTCTTCCTTCTCTTTTTCAGGGAGCCCATTGGAAAGAAGAGGTCTGGTAAGGACTCCTTTCCTCTCCGCTGGTTCCACCAGCTCCTCCTTTCGCCCACAGCTGTGGTCTCCTGGAACGGGGCGAGGGCCTGACCCCATGGCGAGCCAAACCCCTGCTGTGGTCCCCCATGGGGCTCCCCGACATGTTGTGCCCCCTCCATCCACCCAGGATTTCACTGCAGCCTCCAAGTCCCGGTCCCACGTCCCCTGCACCTCCCATGGTGCTCCCAAAGGTGGGATGGACGCCTGCAGCTCTCCACGCTGCACTGACCTTCCCGTTCATGCCTTAATCGAGTTGTTGCCACCATTGCTGCCACCCCCGAGTTCATTTCCCTCCCCGCCTCATGCCTTGTCTCCCGTCCTTTTGTTCCTCCATCAGGGTTTATCCAGAGAACGGCCTCTTTTCTGCAGAGAGGTAGTAACAGCCGCTCGCTACCTGGCCCTTGCTCTTGCTTTGCCTTTTGCCGGGGGGACACCTGCTCGGGCTGAGTGGGCAAGCCCCTTGCAAGAAGCTGTCACATCCTCCATAGCTTTTTGTGGTGGCTAGTGGACACGGGGCAGTAGTGGAGAAGAGGTGTGGTGGGCTGGGACTGGCGCTTGGCTGTCGGTACAGCTCCGCATGCAGGGGCTGTGTCACAGGTTGTGGGTGAAGGGCAGAGCTGGGTCTGCAGCCAGGAGGATGGGGATGCAAAATTTCCCAAGTCTGGAGGAGGGTCTGAGTTGCATGGTGGTCAGTGTGAGGTTGAAAGTCTCCCGATGCAGCAGTACGTTTTGCTTCATGATTGCACCAGCTGGGACCCTTTGGGTGGACGGGTGGGTCTGGGATGCTCTACCCCTGTGCCTCAAGACGGGGGAATATCTCTGAAAAAAACCCTAGTTGATATGGTTTAGTGGTTATCTGAGCTTCCCAGAAAGAGGAGAAGGAGAGAGGAGGGGAAGAGCCTTCAATCCGTGGTTTAGGAAGGGCATCTTTCAGCTACTGGAGCCACAGAAGGTAAAAAATAGCACAAGGTCTTTGGGAAGGAAGGTCTGAGTCTTGGCTGGATGGAGATTCTGCTGAAATAGGTTGTGAAAAGGTTTTTGGCCAGAGAGTTGGCAGTGCCATAAGCTACGTAAGCAAATTCCCTTGTAGATGAGTGGGTTCCTTTCGGAGGAGAGAGAAAAGGTACAGGGGAGACTCAAAGGCTTGATTCCCCTTTCTTTTCCACTGGAGCTGCAGGTCATCCCTCCCTCAAGAACTGATGGTGTCCCAGCATCTTAACTGAGACTAGTTGTAGGATGCATATGAAAAGCTCAGATGTCTGCTTGAACAGTGGCTCCTGGTTTCGGTCTGTTCTCATGGGCAGGTCATAACTGGGTGCTCTCCTGATTGACTAGCAGGGGTTTACCAGTATGGTTAAAACCTTCGGACAACATTTTCTCCTCAAACTTTGACTGCTGCAAGGTGTGTCTGTCAAAGCTGGACCTTGGGATGGTCATTTTATAGCTCTCATGAGCCATTTGCAAGCACAGACCGCAGCTTTTGTACTAGCTTTCTTGTGCTCAAGTGGTGGGTCTTCAACTAGCTTTGGAGGCAGAGAGAAGCGTCTCACTGTGCGTGGGGACAAAAAGAGGCTGCAATTGTTTTCGTTCTCCTCTCTTTTGATAAAACAGAGGTAAAATAAAGATACAGTCTTCCTCATCTTGAAAATTTCTCTTGTGTGCTGGCTCAGCAGGAACATTTGGTGAGTAAGGGAAGGGTGTTATATTTCCCTGAGATCAGTGTGTGTTTAGGCCGCTTTGAATCCTGTCCACTTACATTAGGCAAGAGAAAAGAAGGCCTCTCTAGGGTTGAGAGGAAGAAAATTTCTGCTGCACAACTCAGTTCTTTGAAGACAGAATTCAATTTAAGGATGCTGGCTGTTAGCGAAGTATGAGCTTTTCTCCTGCTTGCATACACAGCTTCGTCCTGCCTTCCCACTGCAGGTTTATGGGCAGCTTCACACTGCCATCCTGTTGGCATGGTGGGTTTCTAAGTGACACAGGAATGTTGCTGAGGTCAAAGAGAAACTGCTCTTTGGGGTGCTGTTTGCTTGGCACCATTGAGAGGGAGAGAACAGGGCGAGTTTGGGTAACATCCAGACCAGAGCCTGCTCTGGCAGGGCAGGATGCCGTGTTTTGCCCATGGCACCTGGCATATGTGCAGTAGCCATCGGGGAAAGATGTTTGTGTGCAGTAACATTACAAAGGGCTGATGCCTCATGCCAGACATGTTCAGAGACTCCTCTCACTGTCTTGCATTTTCTGGCAGCAGAAACAGAGTTTGGTTCTGCTGCTGTCACCCTGACTCCTCTTACACCTTGAGAAAGTCCCTGATGGTTCATCGGTTCCTCAAGCCAGGCCTGCTTTGAGGTAGCAAATATGCAGCAAGGCACAAAAAAGGCTCATTCAATATGGGATCTCCCTGAGGAGGGGGCATCCAATAGCTGCTAACAAACAAAAATCATGAAAATTTTCCAATAAGCAATTTCCCAATTGCGTATTTCTCCCAGCATTGCCAGAGAGGGGGTGAACTGCTCTTCAGGAGAGCGTTGGAAAGAGCTCCCGAGATCCTGGCAACAGCAAGCCCTGTTTTGAAATCGGATTTAAGCAAACACTGGGATGCGAAGTGGGTTAAAGTACTGCCTGCCCTCAACCTCCTGGGGTGACCAAGAGGCTCAAGTGACATTTGCTGTTGCAAGGAGGGCCCGGTGTAAGCGAGCATTGGAAATAAAATCTGCTTCCTCTGCTTAGTTTTTTTACCAGTATTTGTAATCCCACATGTCTGTGAGCCTTAGGCATGGACCCAGGCTCCGTACTGCCTGCAGCTTGCAGGGGGGTGGATTATTCCCCAGACTCTGGGACTCTGAAGACTGACTTGGCCACCGATTTAGGTACATCTAAAAGTAGTCATCGTATCAGTCCCAAAGACTGTGTTGAGCGTTTCTATTCTCTCCTCTTGCAGTTCAACAGAAAGCACAGATGGAGAGTCATGGGTTCGTTGCACCACTGACTTAGTGCAGGAGAACCTGAAACTGTCTCCAGAGTTTATATTTGGGTGAGGCTGCCCAAGGAGGCTGGCAGAGAGCTCCAATATGCCCCTGCCAGTTTTATTTTAGATGCTTTCTTGTGTGGCCACGTCTCTTTTGCTGTGCTATGTAATGTGCCTGCAACGGCATAGAGACCCCAAACCACAGTATTCAGTCTAATGAGAGACAGTGAAAACACAGCTCTTGTATCCTACAGTATCCATAGAGGGACCTTTCTAAAACTCCACTGGTGAATGGTATTTCCATGTGATTATTTTCCAGTTCTGGAAAAATCCCTGGAGAGATGAGAGGGCTTGCAAAGAGCACAGCGCAGCATCTAGTGCCCATTTCATGTGAAAGCAGGAAGAAAGTCACTTTTGCAGTACTCATCTTCACAAATTCACCAGGTCTGGGAGAAGAGGGGCTGTCCTGAGAGTACTGGATCTGCTTAGCACAGGCCAGAGGACTAGAAGGAAGAAACTTTATCCAAAGCATGACATTTTTGAAAGCTGCATTAGGCAAGGGCTAGAGTGTACAGCAAGGGCAGGCTTCAAAAACAAATAGCCTTATTTCAGTCCTGAGCTCTCTGTTTCCCTCTGAAGGTGCCAGTGTGCAAGCCCCATAAGAAAGTCTTCACTTTTGGCACTGATACTGCAAAGCCAGAAATTGGAAAGGCTGGAAATATCGCAAGCGACCCCATAACTGTGAGATTTCCTACTGGGTTTGTACACCTCAATGCTTTGGGTGAATGGCCAAGTTCCTGGTCAAAAAAAACCTGCAGAGATTTCTGGGCTGACTTGTATGTGACGTATCTTGAGAGCAAGGTCACTGTGCTGAGCAGTCCTTGGGTTGGTAGCTGGGATGTGCACTGCCCGGAGGCAGCTTCTGCTTGGCCCTGCTTGCAGAGCTGGGTGCATTTCCCCGTGGCTCTCCTGCATCCACGGCAAGCATCAGTTCTGCAAGTCCCAGTCCAAGGACCTCAGTGGTCTCTTGACTCAATGCACATCCCTTCTCTTGGCCATGTTTGTGTCAGTCTCACAAGTGAGGGGTGTTTAGAGTACACAGTCTGTGCTCCTGCCTACAGCTGTCTGCAAAACTCACTTTCTTGTGGGCTCTGGACTGTACTAATGCTTCCTCCCCTCCCCAGCTGCAGAGCTTTAGTACTGTCTCTCATCTTAGATGGTAAGGTTTACACCATTGCTATTTTTAAGAGAACTCGAGTCTGCCCATATAAAGGATGTTTTCTTGTTAACTTGAGTATGTATTTTTGTGGTTGAGGATGATTATGCCAGGTGAAGATGCTCCTGAAATTAACTCCTACTTCTTCCTCCAAGCTCAGTTTACCACTTCTGTTGCTGGTTTAATAGGTACATTGGAGGATCCAGAATTGCCTGCTGAAACTACAAATAGCCTTAGAGCAACGGGTGTAATTATAGCAAGGGAGGCAGAAAGAAGAGTACTTCTTTCTTCCTGTAGCTGTTATTCTTCTCTCAGGGGCTGGGTAGATCTTCTGATCACTTTAAGCACAAAGCTTTAATTGAGCTAGTAGAACAGATAGTCCTAGCATCCACCATTCACTTTAGAGGGCTATTTTTAATTCTGTCTTGTGCCCCACCTCTGGGTTTTGGTATGGAGGAAGCTTTCATTAGCGGTAACAGATCCTCTGCACTTGGCCAGCTCACCTGGAGCTGTGCAGAGTGCTGTTTATAGCAGAATAACATGGACATTTTGCCTCCTCTTCCTTTAAATAAGACTGTCCTGAAGATACATTGTTTGTTTAAATCTTTGTTGTGGTCTTTGTTTCTCAGAACCAGGTTGAGAAGTTGTGACCTTGTGCACAGGAGAACTTCTCTGTGAGGCAGCAGAGCATCCTAGGATTGCTAAGGACCTGCTAGATCTTGTCCATCTCTACTCATACCCTTTTGGGATGAGTATGCCACCCTAGGTTTCTTTCCTCTGGGGCAACCTATGCCCTGCAATAGGTTCCCCTATAGGAAAGATCTTTTGTGAGGCTGAGACCGCTCATGTGATGGGGGAGCCGTTGGTGTCTCTTGCAGTGTAGGTGTACTTGTCCGTAGAAACTTGTTCCTGATAACGTAGTCTGAATTTCTTTGCTGCAGTTCACCCAACTATCCCAAGGAACCACCGCTCTCTATGTAATTTCATACCCTTCAGAGACTGGGAGGTAATCGTCCCGTATATCTGCCATGCTGTAGAAGCTATAGGGCTGGGCCAGGTGTAATTTCTGCCCTGAGCCAAAACTTGAGGCTCCCTGCTCAGGGCACATGCACAGTCCTGTAAATTTGACTTAACACCCATGATCAGGTGTGTGATTCTTTTGTATCCCTCATGCTATAATAATTAACACTATCCTATTTCCAAAGCACTTGGCAAGTATTAATCAATTCTTACCACACCTGGGGAGAATGGGGTAATATAGTAGTGTCCTCATCTGACAGGTTGCAAAGCTACAAGACAAAGCGTTGGGTTGGAGGCCAGGGCTCGGGGTAGAGGGGAGTCGTGGGCAAGAGTTGCTGACACCTTTTTGCTTCTTGGAGGCTTTTGGAGGCCGATGGGGCAAGTGCTGCTGGTGCTCTGGGTAACCGAACGCCTTGCGGCTGGTTTAGCAGGAGGCTGAGCCCGAGCGAACGCCCGGCTCGGTGGGGCTGAACAGGCTGGACTCGGTACTGAGCGCACGCAGTGTCTGCTCCTGTGAGCCTGCAAAACCCGCGGTCACTTCGCGGTCTCCCTGCACACAGCGAGCGTCAGTGCACGTGTGGGAAAAGGGTATCTTTGCTCAGTTTATAGGGACAAAGTCGGGGCCACGTTTCTAAAGCAGCGTCGGATGCGAGTGGGAACCTGTTGCGGTGCTACCCCAACGCCAAGCGAAGGGGGTGCATCTCTATCCCGAGCGCTCCCCTAAATGAAAAACGCGCTTGCGAAAACACAAACCAGCCTTGCCCCCGCTGTGCCTCGCTGCTGGTCCCCTGGCAGAGGAGGGGGCTGGCGGTGCTCCCGGGGGTCCCCTGCCCTTAGCCCGCAGTGCCACCTGCAGCCTGCCCGGGCTCGGCGCAGCCACTGCCGCGGTGCCCAGCGATCCCGGCCGCGGCCGTCTCGCCTCCGGGTGGCAGGTCTCTTTGTGGCCAAAGGGAAGCTTTGCTGCCGCTGTATCCTGCCCTTTTGCTCCTCCTTGGGGTATTTTTTTTCTTTTTTTTTTTTTTTTTTGACATGGAATTGGGATCTCCAGCGGGAGGAGCTGAGCAGAGTTAGCAGAGCGCATAGCAGAGAGTGCAACCCGCGCTGGCGAGTTGTGAGAAGGCGACTGAAATACATAAGGGCGATGATGACGGGGGGGGATGCTGCTCTCTCCTACAAACACCCTTCTGCCTGGGTCTCCAGACTCTTTAGCCAGGACCCGCAAAACTCCCTGCAGGGTGGGTGTATTGAGTTGGGGTCGGAGCTGGTCCACGCGTTGGGGCAGCCGATGCCGGAGACTGCCCCGAGCCCCGTCCGTCCCTGACAGCAGGACCCAGGCTGCTGTGTGCATCTCTGGCGGTGATGGGGTTGCTTGGACGGCTCTGTCTGTCTGTGAGCAGGAAGGTGGGTAGCAAGTGAAAGGTCTCACCTGGCTGTACCCTTCTCACCTGGCTGCTGGTTTGGTCTCTCTCCTCCTCACTCTGCCCAAGTCTCTGGCTCACGTCTTTCACGCTGGGGTCCCCAGGGTGTCCTGGAGCTGCTCGCAGGCCAGCAGGTGCTCGGGAGCGGTGGCCCATGCTCTCGGGAGCCGGTGCTGACCCTGGCACACGGGTCGGTTCTTATCCCCCTGTGCAGGAGCTGACTCTGCGTCGGTCGACCCCTTGGTGCTGGAGCAGTATGTCGTGGTGGCGGACTACCAGAAGCAGGAGAGCTCCGAGATCAGCTTGTGCGTGGGCCAGTTGGTGGATATCATTGAGAAGAACGAATCAGGTACAGAGAGTTTGGCTTGGCAGAGGGCTTTGTGTCTACTCTGCGTTGCAGAGCAGGGGCAGGAATAGCAATCCTGTATTGTCAGTGTTTTCCTAATAGGACCTTAAGCGAAACAGCCTCCAGGCGCCTCACAGGGATGTCCTTGGATGGTCAGCTGAGGTGGGACGTGGAGGAAGCAGCTTCAGTCTGCAGGCTGTCTGTATTGAGCGTGGACAAGACTTCAGGGCTGTCTCTAAAGGAAGGGTCTGATTACCTGTGTGCTAAGCGCCAGGCGCCGTCCATCTTTTACTGTCTCTATGCTTTTTCATGCTGAAAAACTTGGCCAATGGGTCCTGAGGACAAAAGCCATTCCTGGAGTTGGCAGCCTTGTTTTATTGATGGAAGGGGACATTCTCATGGTGCCCACGAAAGCCCCTATTGTATATTTGCAATTCCTGCTTCCGAACACGATGAAACACCCAGTCATGGAGTGGGGCAGGCAGCTGAGCTATTTGCTTGCCTCAAAACTTGAACTTGCTCTTAATCTCTGCAAAGGGATCAAGTCATGTCATGGGCCCAACTTCTGGAGTTTGTTTGAAAGGGGAATTTATTCCCTGAAGTTAACAGAAGTTGCTGGGGGGGGGGGGGGCAGGGTTTAAAGATAAATCGTGAAAATAGATTTTAAAATTCTGAAAAGGTGCTCCCCAAGAGGATTAGTTGCACCAGCAGCTATGTTTGAGAACAAGGAAAATAAAAGCAACCCTGAAGCAAGGCTATTAGCACAGCCAATCCAAAAGCTACGGCAAATAATTTATTTATCAGATGTCAGCCCTGGTTTTCCCTTCCATGCCGGTAGCTGCTGATTCCCTCCCTGACAATTTAGTTGTCTTTCTCAATGACTCACTGGTGAGGTTCTGAGGATAATGCTCGGTCTTTATTTTTTTCCCCCTAAAGATACAAATAGCTTGTGCTTTTAATAGCTGAGGAGCACGCGTTTATTTTGATTGGACACCCAGGGTGGCCCAGAGAATTGTTTGTGGCCGCTATGGAGCTGGCGAGGTTTCTGCTGGGAGAGCTCATGTTTTAATCTTGCATTTGCTCTCAGGTTTTAAAATTTGCTGTTTCCACAGATATAGGGAAGGCGAGAGCGCAGCAGGAGTCAGCTATCGATTTGCAGACAGTGTATTCATCTCTGCTAATTAGCCTGGGCTTGCTGACCCAGACTGAGGGAAAATGAACCATGAAGGGGAAAAAAAGGAAAGCAAACGTGGTGGCTGGAGCCATTCAGTTCTCAGAGCCTCTCCCATTTTTTGTGGGGAGGGAACTGCACATTTAGATATCACTCAGCTGAGAGTCTCCCCTGCTGCTGTCTGTGCTCCCTTTTGGATAGCGCTTTGGCTCTGTTGCTTTGGGGTCACCCCAGCTTCTCGTGTAGGCAGCAAGCAGGGGGCAAAGCTCCTCAGGCTCGTGGTTTGGAGGGAGGGAGGGAGGTTTTAGCTAGTGGGAGCCCTTGGCTGAGCTGCCTGCTGTTTTCTTCTCAGGCTGGTGGTTTGTGAGCACGTCGGAGGAGCAAGGCTGGGTGCCAGCAACCTGCCTGGAAGCCCAGGATGGTGTCCAGGATGAGTTCTCAATGCAGCCTGATGAAGGTAAGAAGCTGCTGGAGACATCTGCCCCAGCTTCTTCCTGCTGAACTGCACTGAACTGCTCGCAGGACTGCATAGCCCTCCCTGACTTAGGCAGGGCACGAGCTCGGGAAAGACAAACCCACACGTGCTGTTCAGTCCTGTCTGCCTGTAGTAGTCCTGCCTGCCCAGTGCTCTACTCCAGTACTGCAGCAGGAGTGAGGCAGCTGGATACTGGTGGTGTAACTGCTGGCCTTTCTGCTGTCCCACAGAGGGGCTGAAGGTGCTAACTCCAGGGAACACTCAGTCCTGCCATCCCAATGCCTCCTTTAGGCCCCAGGGAGCTGTTTTACCTGCACTGGAGGAGGAGCAAAGCTCAGGTCCTAGGACAATTCACATACCTTCTAAACCTGTGCAGAACAAAGAGCATGCATGACCTCATGTTATGAGAATAGCAAGGTTGCAGCCTTTGCTTAGAGCTAATCTGAAATGCCCCTGGAGAAAAACGTCCTTCCCATTGACCACTGTATGCTCAAAGCAGTGCTGTAGCTGGCTCAGCCGCTCGTCTGGGGAGATGAAGGTGGGAGGGGGGCTCAGACCAGGGAGGGCCCCCGGAGGGCTCCAGGTGAGTCTCTGTGCCACACTCTGGCCCTGTCTCCTCTTGGACCTGAAGTGCTGCCTCCTTATGTCCTTTCTTGTCCTTCTCCTGCTTCCCCAACATGCTCTTACCAGTCCCATGGAGATACTGGTCTCTGCCCAGGCACGTTGGCCGCCGTCGGACTCTTGGGGACTTGTACACCAGTGGATGGGGTCAAGGTGGACTTCGTAGAGACTTGTTCGGCTGCCCATGTTTTGTGCTTGGAGCCTTGTTGTCTGCATGTTTGTTTGCTTTACATGTGACGAACCCTGCTTGTGTCAGTCCTCAATGCATGCCATACATGCTCCTCAGCTTTCCATTAGGCCCATTCATGTCCACCTCTTTCCTGTCTCAGCTGTTCCTTCTCACTTTTTGAGGCTTGTTTTGGTTACAGAGGCTGGAGTTTCTGCTTTCCCCCAACACATGTATGCAGACTTCTTGCAACTGCTGCCTTAGTTCCTGTAAGAGTAACTCCTCTGAGCCATGGCCCTGGGGTTGGTGGCTCAGATGGGGTCAGGAGGAGAAGAGCCAGCTTGGTTTTGCTGGATGTGACAGGACATTTTCTGCTTTGACTCATTTGCATGAAGGCAGTGGGAAATCAGACCTTTTGAGTGCTGTGCTCCTCCAAGAAGACAAATCCAGGAAACCTGCACGGTGCGGATATATGAATGTCCAGAGGTGTCGGGTTTGGAGGTAGACTTTTCCCAAAATAGCCTTCACCCTATTGTGGCACTGCTCAAGCACAGGCAATTGCTTTCCTGGGTTTCTTTCAAGAGAGGACAGGAGAAGGTGAGGGAGAGGAGTGGATGGATGGACCTGTTTGTCTGATGTTGTCCGCATGGCTGTTAGGATCTTTCCCCTTCCCCTTGAAGGGAAGAGCATCCATGTCCCTGCTTACCATCATTTGGTCTAGTGGACAGGACATCAGACTCTTCTCCAGGCTCACCACATGGCTTTGACCAATGTCTTGGGGGACCTAGCTGTTGAATAGGGAAGTTCATGTAGACCTGCTGTTGTAGAGCAGTTTGAGAGCTGTGTGTGAGAGCACATCTGTATGTATGTGTGGGGTTACTCCCTGATGCCTGTGGGATTTCTTTCCCTGGATAGAGGACAGTTCTTCTTTAAAGGCTCTGAGAAAGAAATTTGAACTGAAATGGATGCATGCAAGGCTTCTGTGAAGGGCAAGTGAAAGGAGAGCTGTCATATAAAAGATAGTCTTTAGTCCTAAAGGAGAGGCGGAACCGTTTTAGACAACTTCTCCTTGGGCCAGACTAGCTCACCAAAGCTTACATTTCAAAATGCAGCTGGGTTTGTTTTGAAATACATTTCACTGGCATTTATTTTCTGAATGGTGTGTTTGCACCCGTATTACAACAGGAATTATCATTATATAAAGCACTTAACCATTGTTCGACTGAGTCCAGGTTTCCATAAAACAGTATCTCCGTGAAACTGCACTTTCTTTCCAACAGAGGAGAAGTACACTGTTATTTACCCATACACTGCAAGAGACCAGGATGAAATGAACCTGGACAAAGGGGCTGTGGTGGAGGTGATCCAGAAGAACCTGGAGGGCTGGTGGAAAATCAGGTACCATCCCTACCTCTTCCTCTTCCCTGGCAATGCAGCTGGGGCTGTGCAAAGCAGAGGCCTGATGCGCATGGGATGTACAGTCCAAAGGCAAGTCTAGGGTGTTGGGAAGGGCAGAGTACCAGAACTCATTTCTCTCCATCCCTACTCACTAAGGCTAGCTGATGTTCAGGGCTTTAGCCAAGCATAGCTGTGGTTAAACGTCTTTAAAATCCCCCAATTTCCTGTGCTAGGAGGTGGACTGCGTCACGGCATCACATGCCCCAGCAGTACAAAGGGAACTGGTGTGAGAGCATTAGTATTACATCATATGCTGCTGATAGGAAAACCAGGGAGTGTCCTGGAGGCAGGCTGGATCCTCTGGCTGTGTTAGGAGCTCCTGCAGAGAAGGGCCGTTGCCTGGGCCAGGTCTGCTCTGTGCAGGGTATGCTGAGGCCAAAGACTCTAGATAGTCCCGAGCTGATACTTGTTTTCTCCTGAAAGCTCATTTTCTCTTGTCTGTGGTCTAGCAAATGGCCGGACTTGAGCAGGGTGGGAGCACATGCTGCAATTTTCTTAACCTTACATTGAACCTGTGGTCTTGGCAGCAGCAAAGCCCCAGAAAAACGTCCATTGACTTTTTAAGCAGAGGAGAGCTGCCACAAGAGCTCTAAAGGCAATTACAAGCTCAGTAGCTGGTGCCATCTGAGTGTAGTGGCTGCAGCCCAGCCAGCGGGGAGAGTCTCGGATGCTGGCGCGGGACCCTCCGGCATGGCAGGGAGACTCCGCAGATGTGGTTTTTCAATCAGATCGCGGGACTGGTTTCTCTCCTAAACAGTGCAGATTTAGAACGGGGAAGGGATCCAGGCTGCCGGCATGCCGGCAGAGGGCTTGCGCTTTCTCCAAAGACCAGGTACATCAATCCTAGCAGCAGCCCTCTGGTTTTCCCCTCTGCTTCCCCTGCCAGTGCGCTTCATTCCTGAACCAGTGCCATTGCCGAGGCGAAAAGGAAATCGGGCTTCGCGCCATTCCCAGCCCTCGGCCCGCTGGCTGCAGCTGGCTTGCACGGGAGCGTTAGTCATGGCTGGAGCTCTCCAGGTGCCCACGTGCCACAAGGCATGACAGCTGGCAAGCTCATTTTGCCCAGATCAGGCGGTATCTTTGGTCAACGCGTGTCCTGAGCTCTGGCTCCGGGGATGTCCGATGGCTCCACACCACTGGAGCGCGGTGGGTCGCTCCTCTGGGGAGGGCTCGCAGCCCCGGTGCAGCGCAGGGGCTCTGCGCGGTGACACTGCTGCTGTTGCCACCGCAGGTACCAGGGCCAAGAAGGCTGGGCCCCTGCCTCCTACCTCAAAAAGGGAAATGGAGACATGTTCTCACAGAAGCTGGGGTCAGGCTCCTCCGCTCATTCGTGTGCCTTGGATCTGGATGGCATCTCCCGGCAGCAGGTCGCGGCGAGCCGAGAGAAGGATGGGCTCGCTGGCCAAAGGGACGGGAGATTCGACAGCCGTCCCCTGCCCAATGCTGACATCCGACGCAGTAAGTGGCCTGTGGGGAGGAGGCCGGTGGTGGCTGGGGTGTCAGCGCAGCCTTTCCTGCAGACTTTTGGGAGACATAACGGGGTGTGAGGGAGGCAGAAGGCTTGCAGGCGCTGTGGGCTCTGCAGCAACGTCTGGAGGTGACATTGCGAAAGTGGATGGGGCACGAGCACAGTGCTGCCCAGGGATGTGCTGAGGATCAGCAAATGTGATGGAGATAAAACTTCCCCCTCCCAGACTGGAGATGCTCTCCTCTCAGAAGCTAGGGCATTTTAACCCCTCTGCAGGCCAGGTCTTCTGGGTCAGGCCTGCAATGAAAAAGCAATTTCATGTGGTGACTTCAGCTGCATTTTCCAGCAGTACCTGATGGTGCAAAGGTGGTTCCTCTTCCAGTGGGATGCCCTCAAAACCTGGGTGACTCAGGGTACCTGGCAGACAGGTTCCTCCTTTGGCTTCCTTGCCCACGGGGCAGGCTTGCCTTTCTGTTTTCTCTTTCACTTTTGTGAACACACGTGTGACCAAAAGCCAGAAACTAAACAGCATCTGAAATTCTTCCTCCACAGAATCACCAAAGATGAGGCAGAGACCCCCTCCTCGCCGAGATCTCACCATAGTAAGTGCCAGCTGACGTAGGAGACCAGGAATGGCGAAGGGAGTCGGAGAGGAGCACTGAAAGGAGCTCTGGTCACTGGTTATTCTTTGCCTGGGATCTTCCCCCTCTACCATGGGCTCTGCTCTTGGTCAAGACTGGAGTACGCACGCTGCCTCCCTGCTGTCTTAAGACTCTTTCCTTTGCATGTGGTCTTTAAATGAACTTTTGGCCAGTCTGTCCTGCAAGGCTGGGTTGCCAGCGGGAGGCTGCAGGCTGGCTCCCTCCCTCTGGAGAGGGTGACTGCCGTCAGCAAGAGGTCTGACACTGAGCAATTTTCTGCTCAGCCTGGAGGTGGTTTGCTGGTTTGTGTTGGTGAGGATGCTGCACGGGCACAGCTGATCTCCCTGGCCTGGCTGTGCTGTCTTGTTTCTCTGTAGGCTGGTGGGCTGTAAACCCTGCTGTAGAAACATGCTGATGGGTTTTCTTTTTTCTCGTCATAGCCACGTGGTTTGAACCTGCCTAAACCTCCTGTCCCTCCTCAAGTGGAAGAGGAATATTACACCATCGCTGACTTCCAGACCACCATCCCTGATGGCATCAGCTTCCAGGCAGGAATGAAAGTAGAGGTGAGACTGTCATCTTCCCTTCTCACACCTTCATGTCAGTGCAGCGCTCCTGACTCCCGTTGCCCTAGGACCTGTTTCAGGCAGGAGCTCCCTTTCCAGGGAGGGAAGATCTGCTCATCACGGCATTCTGGGTGGAAACCAGGCACGGTGGTGCATGTGATTGCCTCTGTGGACTGTTAACAACCCAGGGCTCTCCTAGAGTGGGAGAGAAACCCGTATGAGCTCACGAGACTTTGGAGTCCGTGGTGCCCTTGGTGGCCTCCTGTCCCCCAGGCGTGTGGGTGCTGTGTTGCCTGAGCTAATGGAAATTAAAACCACACCACAAATGGGAGTAGAAGTGGTGGGTTTTTTCTTAGGCCAGGTGTAAAGTTCAAAGCTCTTCCAGAATTGCTTTCCTGGCACACCCGCTTTTGCTGGCAGAATCTCTCTTGCAGATGTGATTTTGCTTTTCAAAATGTAAGCCGTGCCTCTCAAGAGGATTTTTCCTTTACGGCTGCCCCAGTCAGCTCCTCCTAGGTCCCAGCACCACTCCTGGAGCCCCCAGAGGCCGGCCCTTGCTGATCCGTGCAGTGTCGCTGCCGGTTGATCGCTCCAACAGTGCCGCGCAGTGGCCACCGCCAGGAGCCAGCATCCCGGTCCTGTCTCCCAGGCAGGATGGTGACAGCTCCTCCTTGACATGGCTGTGTCGTTCCTCAGTCCCATGGCATGCAGGTCCCCTTCCCTGGCAGAAGTCCTTAGCAAGTTCCCCTCCTGTTAGGATGCCAGTCCTGGGATTACGTGGCTTTTGGTTACCAGGGCAGGAGGTACTGAGGCCGTATACCACCCTGACACCATTTCAGAGACACCCAGCATCCCCACTTGCGCAGAGGGCTCCTCCGTGGGTGTCTGAGGTTTCCTTTCCCCTCGGCAGGTTATTGAGAAGAACCTGAGCGGCTGGTGGTACATTCAGATTGACGAGAAGGAAGGCTGGGCCCCTGCCACGTTCATCGATAAGTACAAGAAAACCAGCAATGCATCCAGGCCGAATTTCTTGGCTCCGCTACCCAACGAGATGGCCCAGCTCCGGCTCGGTGACGCCGCGGCCGACGGCAGCACCAGCGAGGAAGCGACGGGACCGTGCCGTCCTCTGCCGGAGGCTCCTCCTAACGGCACGGACTGTGGTGGGAAGTGGGCCAAAGACTGGAAGGGGAAGGAGGCTCCCGAGAGCGGGGACCTAGCCTTTGCCGGGGGCTACGAGGAGATCTCGGACCGTGACACAGAGGAGAAGCCCAGCCTGCCGCCCAGGAAGGAGTCCATCATTAAATCAGAAGGCGAGTTACTGGAGAGGCAGAGGCCTCCCCCCAAGCCCCCAGGCATGATTTTGCCTATGATCCCACCCAAGCAGTCGGCGGCCCCGAAAGACAGCAAGAAGCCCGATCTGAAACCGGAGAAGGGCAAACTCTTCCAGCTGAAAAACGAAATGGGACTGGAATGTGGACACAAGGTGTCAGCCAAGGAGGTGAAGAAGCCAAACCTCCGGCCCATTGTCAAGCCAACCAAGCCAAAAGCCGAGCCTGCGGAGGACAAGCCTGAGCCCATCGCCCAGAATCCGTTCTTGAAGTCAAGACCTCAGATCAGGCCAAAACCCGCCGCAGCCCCCCGGACTGACCCACCTCCAGCGGATGATAAACTGGACATTTGCAGCCTGCGGAGCAAGCTTAGACCTGCAAAGTGCCCAGAGAAACCCTCCGAGCAGGACCCCGCTGCTGGCGAAAACTCCTTCAGTAATGCCATGGTTTCTTCAGAGGCTTCTGGAAGGTTTCAGGAGCGACCCAGCATGGACAGCAAACCCCTGCCCAAGCTGGACAGCCACGCCACGAAAGAGGCACTGCCCAAATCTCCCCTGGGGCCAGCAAACACCCCGGGTGCCAGGGAGCCCCCGCCGCAGCGCCCCATTGTGCCACCTCGCAGACCACCGCCCCCCAAGAAAACGGGGGGTCCTGCCTCCGGCCCCACAGCGGAGCTGAGGGCCCCGGCACGGGAAGTACCCGAAATCAGGTCATCCCCGGTGCCGGGGAGGCCCATGCTGGTTCCTCCGAAAGCCAAGCCGTTCCTCTCTGCCTCCATCCAAGACGAAGCCAAAGCGAAAAGCAGTGCAAGCCCAAAGGTCATATCCAAGCCAGTGGAGAGAGGGGAAACCAAGGAGAGGACCTCAGCCCCCGTCTCCAGTCCGGACGTCTCCAGGGAAGCTCTCTATGTGGCAGTGGCGGATTTCGAAGGCGACGAGGAGACCAACAGCTTTAAAGAAGGGACTTTGTTTGAAGTTCGTGAGAAGAACAGCAGTGGCTGGTGGTTTTGCAAGGTCCTGACTGGGAACCCGTGCTGGGAGGGCTGGATCCCTTCCAATTACCTACGGAAGAAGCCATAGCCGCTCCTCTGCTTGCACGGCTGGAGGTTCCCTGGTCTCTCACCTGAGTATTTAATTAGCAGATTAATTTATAGTTTTATGTGAGGCTGGCTTTAAAAAAACAAGATAATAATTGAGATCCCACACATTCCAGTTGGTGCCCGTTGGCAGCAGCATGGAGGAAGCAGCTCTGCCTCCCCTCCTCACCCGTGTGCTCCCATCCATCCTCCTCCTTGCATCCCCCCCAAGCACTGCGCTCCTGTGGCCATACTGGCAGCCCAGCTGTGCAGCTGGGGCTGCTCTGGCCAAACTTCATGGAATACGATGGCTACCATGGTTCTCCGTGCTAGGGAGATGGACCTTGATTGACATTTTTGCCACTTGTATGGGAAGTTAAAAAGAAATACGGCAGTAGCCAGGGAGAGAAGTGGAGCGTGGAACAGTACCAATGAAGGAAATCTGGCTGCACAAAAGGATTTGCCTTTCCCTGAGGCTCAGGGTCACGGTCCAATGTTGTAGGTCACGTTGCTTAGTCCAGGTGTGTAGCAGAGCCATAGGGAACATGGCAAAAAGGAGGAATGATTGCTGAGAACAGGGTCCCTGTAGCTCTGCGTGCATGTGCAGGCACAGGCATTGTGCTCTGGTTAAGGGCTGTGCCTTGCTCCCCCCCGTGCATGCCACGGGACCATCCCTTGGTCTTCCCTGCTCTACAACGACAAGTGTTAACTTCAACATTCTCCTGGTGGAAACAAAAATATAGAAAAATAGACACACACACACACACACATCTATAACAGGTCCTCTCTGTGCTGATCCAAGACGCTATGCAGGATTCTCCCTTGCAGTATTGCAACCAAACAACAAGAAGTATTTTGCTTCGGTAGCTGAAGAATACTATGCAAGGCACAGAGGACCAAAATGACCCCAAAAGCCCTGGAAAGAGGATGCTTTGCTCTCCTTTCCCCCCAAACTGCCCTGCCTGTTGGACTAATAGGGGACCACCCGTTCCCGTGACCCACAGAGCTTCCCTGGGCTGGCGGGCAGCAGCCAGGAGGTGGGTCCTTCAGTAGGTGCTGATATTATCAAGTGCAATCCAGAACGTGGGAGTTCAGCTCCTCATCACAACCAGTTGCGAGGCTTGTCTGGTGCTCAGGGGCTCCCTGCCTTGTTTGTCACCCCATCTGCCTGTCTTCCAGGTACTTTCATTTCATCCTGCATGGTGGGCCGTTTGGGGGGCTTCAGGTCAAGCAGAGCTTGGGGTTTTTCCGTGCTGACATTCCTGCCTGCCAAGCCTAATCTTGCCTGCAGTGTTGCTTATCCCAGCAGAAGGATGAGTGTGGATGAGCTGTCATTTCCCAGTGTTGCTTTCTTCCCTTCTGTACTTGGCTACTTGCAGATTCAGGGCTAAACTTCTCTCTCCGGAGGAGCTTTAAACCTGGTGCTTCTGTGGGTTTCTTGCTGACCAAGCCCCTTTGCCCTTTCTAGTCTAATTGCAAGTGCAAACACTGCAGCTGCAGCTCCGCAGCCACATTGTTTTGCTGCTGGAAAAAAAAAAAAATCATAGTTTTCCCTCTAATTTGAGGCTGGGAGAACTAGAGTGTTCTCCACTCCCCCAAAATGCTCGCTTCCTTCTCTGTCCCATATTTTCTACCCTGGAAACGGAGTTGGAGATATCTCTGTCTGCATACAGAATGACAATGGTTGTGCCTCAGGCCAGGGTCGTTCTGGGAGGGTGACGGGGCTGTTTGTCCCAGCCCTGGTTTGATCTGATAGAGAAGCCCTGACCATTCCAGTCCGACCTCATATCCAGAAGCCCCAAGGTTCATTTTTAGCCATGGGAATTCATGCACCCCCAGTCTCCGGCTGATTCCTCTCCCTCCCACCTACGGTTTTCCCTGGTGGCACGTCAGCCTCTGATCGGGCTGACTCACCTGAGCTGGCAATAAGCAATACATTCGCAACCCAATCCAATAACAAAATTCCTTGCATGGCACATTGAGAGGTGTTGATGTGCTCCTGGGAGAGTTCCAGGGTGGGCTGGGGGAACAATGCTGCCTTGTCTCTGCACATCTCTTGCTCCAGTAAATCCCTTTTGCTTTGGAAAGGAATGGGGACAGGATGAGTTAAGCCAGAGCTGCCCGGCGGCCAAATCCAGCCCCCACCGTATCTTGGGAGGGGGCTGGACCTGTGTCCCCCATCCGCTCTGGCAGTTTCGTGCAGGAGGGTGGAAGGGCTGTGTGCCCTTTCCCTGTGGCACTGTGTCCTTGCTCCCTCTTTGCTGAACGGCCTTTTAATCTCAGAAGTGTCTCTCCTTTCTCCATCTCAGAGACCTCACTGCCCCCGGCTTTCCTCAGAGGGGACAATGCTATTTCTGTGGCCTCTGTGCTAAATGAGGGCTATTTCTGCTTTCCTCCCAGACTGAACCTCAGAACTGGTAGTGCTTCATTTTGCTGACACAAGTACTGTATTTGGCTCATTGAGCGCGTGACGGGATCGCTGCCTTGTTCCCAAAGAGCTTCCAAGAAGGCAGGGTGAGTGCCCAAGTGGAGGGTCACCCTCGGCAGGGTGCCGACACCTGCAGCCTTACCCCTTCCCACTACTCTTTCATCTGCAAAAGGGACCACAGGCTGCACAACGCCTCCTGTCAGGAAGATGCCGAGAGCCGTCGGGCTGGCAGGGCTTTGCCTCCCCCCATCCGACACGTGCCCCCCTGGTTCGGCAGCTGTGCGTGCCCTCTGCCAAGCCGTGTCTCCTCTCTGTACCTCGCACGTCACATGCGGCCAAGCTCCCCGACTACCTCGTGAGGAGGAGGAGGGCGGCCAGGAGGCTCGGTACCCTGAGCTTGGCCGCAAGGCTCATCACCCCATCAGCCAAAGACCAACCTCCCTCCTTGCCCACCACCAGCGCAGACCCGAGGCTTGCGGCGAGGGAGGGCATCACTGTGGCTTGGGGTGGAAGAGCCAGGTCTCGGGGCGGTCCCGCAGCTCGGCACATCCCTGGCAGGCTGGAGGTCCCCACTGCACCCCGCTCCTTCTCGCAGACTCTTGAAGCCCATTTGTTTGTCCGTGTCTCGCTATATTATGTAAGCGCGTATAAATCTACATTACTGTGGGCGGGTGGGAGGGTCAGCGGAAGATAGATGTAGCTGTGTAAATGCCATATCTATACTTTCACCATTAGGGGATTCTTTTTTTTTTTTAATTTGGTGGGGTTTTGGGGGGGTGGGGGTTGTGGGTTTTTTTGTTTTCTTTTTTTAAGAAATAAAAAGAAACTGCTTGACTGGTTTCAAGCACCCTTGTGAACCCACGTCTGGCTGGCGTATGTCTGGGGTGCAGCACGGTGGCTGTCTTGGGAGGTGTGCTGCTCTCCTGCCAGGAGCGATAGCAGCTCTGCCCGGGGTCTGGCACGTGCCACTTGTCACTGCAGCAGTGGTACCGACAAGGACCCCTGAGCCATTGAGCTGCACTCCCTTGTGCAGCGGAGGAACCGTCCCCAGGTGAAGCATTTCTCTGTCCTTGGGTGCTTTTGTCCACTGGGAGATGAATGGGGTGGTGCTGTGTTGCCTCGCTTCATGGGGGCTTGCGGCAAGGGCTTCTGGCTCTGACATGCCTTGCGACGGGGCTGGGGCAGGTCACGATGCTTGGACTTTTGATTTACGGGTGCTGGCCACGAGTAGCCCAGCTCCTCCATCGCTGCTGTGCCCCAGTTCACCTCATGGGTATCCCATGCTGGAGGCACTGCAGGAGCAGGAGTCAAGTGTGGGTACGTGTATAATGTCTGTGCGCTGCGCTGGCACGGCAGGATGTTTTTCCTGTGCAGCTGTGGCTGAGGTAGCTGCTCCTGTATCAACACTCCCCATGTGGGTTTTAGCCTCGTCCCCACTTTGCACTGTGTGTACCCTGGCGCTCATGAGAAGGAGCAATGCCATTGCTAGGTTAAACAGCACTCAGCAAAGCTTTGCATTTTCTTCCCATCCCTATGACCCAGTAGAGAGAGGAACATTGCACAGCTGATCCTCCCAGCCCTACATCGGTGGGATGTTCAGCCATCCATATGTCTGGGCAGCCCTGGCTGTGCTCCCTGCCAGGCACACCAGTGTCTGGGAGCGGCGAGGGTCACGAGGACCCTGACAGCTCCTTGGGTCTCGCCGTAGCCCAGATGGGTGTCCCAGCAAATGGGACAGTGCAAGCATAGCAGTTGTGTTACTTTGAGCTCAAGCCAGCACGTTGAGCCTGGTGATTTTGGGGAAGTGCAGAGAAAGAGACACTGCCCATCCTGAGAGGCTCTTGGGGGTTCAGGCTGGCCAGGGAATGGGGTGCATTAATTGAAAAGGCTCGGGCAAAAGTAGGGATTGGACCCCAGAGCCCAAGTGCCTTCTGCCAGAGGGCTGTGGTACTTATTGCGGACATGCAGTGCTTGATAAGGGGTAAGCGAGAAGTGGGGAAAAAAGACACGCAAGATCATCTTCTACTGGCCCAGCTCACCACCTGCCAGCCTGGGACATTCAAGCCTTGTCCATTCTCACTCCCGGCTTTCAGGTGGCCATAACCCACCTAGTCTGCACAGATCCACAAGGACCATATGCAGGGCTGTGCAGGCAGCAGGTAACAGCCCGGTGTCAGCTGTGTTGCAGGTACCATCAGGGCCCGTCTTGCTTCCACCTGACGGCCGGTGTTCGCTCACCTGCCTGCAGCACGTGCCCCGTGCCAGAAGCGAGCGCCCGCCCGCCCGCGCTCCATGCAGGACTTGCACATCAGCAGCCCAGCACCCGCCCTGACGCTGCCACTTGCCACCCACCAGCATTTGAGCGTGCCGGGGAGAAATCTGGGTCCTGTGACATAACCTGGAGTATTGCACCAGCATGGCCACGTGGACCCCGTCCCACCCTGGGCAGCTCCTTGCAGCTGGCACGGTGCCCCACCACGTCCCCGTGGGCATGCTGCTCCTGGTGCTGAGCGATGCCGGCTGCTGCCCAAATCTCCAGCGCTCGTGTGGCCACGCCGCAAGCGGAGCTGGCAGAGCACTAATGAGAGTTGGGCTTCGGCCACGGGAGGCTCAGTTTGGGCTGGTACGTGCGTCACAGCACCCAGGCTGGCAGACGGAAGGAGAGCGGCAGGGGGGCTGCGGGTGCCGGTGGTGGGAGCGGGCAGTGGTCCTCCACGCTCTCCCCGGGGTCAGGCTGGCAGCAGCTGGAGCGGGTCATCACACTAATGCTAAGTGTGGCGCAAAGTCGCTCCGTGGCCTGAGATGGGCAGCGTTAGTCTGTTGGCAGCTCACAAGGATCAGCTCTCTGGATAAAGTGGGGCTGCAGAGTTTATAAAAAGGCATTTTGGCATAAAAAGTCAGTGTCAGGCTCCTTTGCCACCTGCAGCTCACAAGGGGGTTTTTTTTGTGCAAATGCATAACTGTGCCTGTGTTCTTGCCAGGGCAGAGTTATGAATGAATTCTTCCGCTCTGCTTCAAACCACATCTGAGGCTGCTTGACTGGTGTCTGGCTTCACCGGGCCACATTTCGGGATAGAAACAGTTCACAGAGCAGCCTTCTGTTGGCCTCAGCCTGTGAAATAAAGAGCCAGGCATTGCTACAAAACAAACAAAACAAAAAAAGGAAAACAAAAAGAAAAAAAGAAAAAGCAGCCCTCCTGCCCGTGTCTGCATCACCCCCTCCCGGAGTCAGCCAGCGCGGTCCCCAGGCTGCCACAGCCCCAACACGGGCACAGGAGTGGGGCCAGGCTGGCAGCTGCCTTGCTTGAGACGGTGCAGGTTGGATGAGGAATTTGGGGCGCTTGGTGAGGGCATCTGCCACAGGACCTCCCCACCTCTAAATACACCCTGCTTTTACTGCAGTGGCCGGCCAAACTTTCAAGGGTTTGCAAGGTTAAATGCACCAGGAATCCCCTCTGTGCAGTGACCTCCCAGGAGCAAAGCAAAGCTCACGCAAGGTATTTAAAGTGCCTAACTTTTTTTTTCAAAGCAGAGGTGCCTGAGCTGGATGGAGGTGCCTTGCCTCTGTGTATTATTATTGCCGTGCCTTGGAAATAATGGATTTGCTCACCCTCCAGGTCAAACACTTTTAAACTTCTGGGAGCACTCTTTACAAGCCAAAGTTTTATTTGTTTCATAAACAAGTAAAATTATATTAATGTAAAACAAGTAAATGGACAAAAGTAAAACACACAGCACTGAACACAACGCTATAGAGCACTGACATGTAGAAGTGCAGTTCCCTCCCTCGTGCGATGCCCTCCCCCCCGCAGTCCCCCAAATGATTTGCTTGAAAAGCCTAATACAGAGGTCCAAAATCTGATTCAGCTTAAACATGATGTACAGGTCACAGTATTGAATCATAGTATTGAATCATAAAGGTAACGATAAGAGAGTAACTGTCTCGGAAAGGGGAAGGTAAAAGAGTTCCCCCATGTCTTCTTTTTCTTTCTTTCTTCCTTTTTTTAAATTTTTAAACAAATAGGTTAGGAGGAGAGGGGGGAAAATCCATGGAAATAAACACTTTTTCACTCCAATATATATATATAAAAAAAGCAGGATTCTCAGTGAACACAAAATTCTATAAAACTACCATTGATCTGTGTTGTTTTCTCCCCCTCTTTTTTTTTCTCTTTAAAAGTTGCTTAAAAAGGATAAAAAGTGCACAGACACCCTTATAAGGCACAAACAGATCTTCTGTACAAATCATGTATCATCGGACTGTTTAAAAAAAATAGCAATACAAGTACTAACAATTAAATCTGTAAGAGGCTACCTTTTCCTGGAAATTTTTTTTTTTTAAGAGGCCTATTTTGGAAAATTCCTGTTGCTCTCGGATAGGCAGGGTGACACGTCCACTGCTCTCACGTCCCCGTCGCCGCACGGCCGCGCTCTGGACCCTGACTGAGCTGGCTCCCTCACTGGCCCCGCTGGATGCTGCCCTTCTGGAAACCGGTCTCGGCTGCTACAGCAAAAACTCAACCTGTGCAATGTGCCCTGAACAGCTCAGACGCAGCCTGGGGTGGATTCAGTATTTCTCCTTGCTGGCTTAAAAAAGAAAAAGAGCTACACCAAAAAACCCCACCCCACCCCAGGTATGCAATTAGGCCCGCTCATTGAGGACCTGAGGTGTCAGCCAAGCAAACGGGCTCCGCTCTGCTCGTGCTCTTAGCTGCGTGCAGCCACCAAAAGGGACGGGGCACCCCTGAAACTGGGACAGCAGCCCCAAGGACGGCTGCTGCCGTTTGCTAGCCCAGACCTGATCCAAGCTAGCATCGCTCGCTGTGGATTCAGAGAACCTTCCTTGAATTCCTCATCATGCAAAGGCTTCTCACCGCAACCCGTTCACCAGGCAGGCGCTGACCCACCTGCCCTTTCATTTCACGCTCACGTACTTGGCCATCGTCGTGCTCTTAGAGCTGTGCCCACTGACTGCGGCCGGACCCTGATCTGCAAACGCGGGACCGGGGAGGTCGCTGCGAAGGCAATGTCCGCGGTCCCCGGGCGGAGGGCAGCCTGGAGGTCTGGGCAAGGCTCCAGCTGCGGGAGAGCTGCCTTCGCTGCCTCCTTTTGCAAAGGTGTAAGCAAACTCACGCCACGGTCGCAGTGCCTGGGGCTCTGCTGAGGGGCTGAGCACGCTCGGCGGCGGCACAGCCAGTGGCATCGGCCGAGTTTCCAAAAAGGGCGCTGCAAAGCCGGCAGGCTCTCGTGCCCATGCAGCAGGGCAAGGGGTGAGAGATCTCACTCTACAGCAGCCTCCCACCTATACACTTAATTAAAATGTTAATTAGCTCTTCAAGATTAAAAAAAAAAAAAGCTTTTCTCCGTGCCCTGTTTGCTGGCAGCCACAGCCCGCTGTGGGAGGAGGATGAGCTGCTCCCCTGGGTGTGCTCTCCCTGATGGCAGAGCGGGGCTGGGACGGGGCTGAGCACCGGTCGGTAACCAAGTACGGCACCGCCGGCACCACCAAACCACCACCCAGGCAGCAGCGCTGCAAGAGGCGGCGGTGCACCCACAGCTACCGGCACCTCGGAGGAGAGAGTGAATGGCGAGGTGAGATGACAGACACTGACAACGTCAGGCTGCCCCTCTGTGCCCAGAAGCCCTGAAATGTACAGGGGTTGCTATTCCTTTTTTTCTTTTTTGGACTAAAATGTGGTAATCCCACCTTTCTGAAGAAAGCCGTTCTTACACGCTTGGTGGCACATGGTGACTGAGCTAGAATGACACCAGCCCCTCTCTCATCCTCCCATTTGCATCCTCTCTCTTCCCATCTCTATGAACCTGGACCAGCTGGAAGTGGCCAGGCGCAGGCTGAAGGACTGCAAAGGAGCCCTGTAAGTGGGCAGGGGGCAGGGGACAGAGAACGGAGGGCAGCTCCTGCTGGAGCAGCAGGGAGGAGGACACCAAGCTCCTCATATCAGCCCCAATGCTGCATGTTCAGATGCTGCCCAGCTCATCCAGGTTGCTGCTGCCTGTAGCTGCCTAATATCACAGCTGAAACCCATTTACCTTTTAAGTCCCAACATCTAATAATAGACCCAGAGCCTTATTCTTTCCTCCTCCCAAATAAAGCCAAGTGAGACAGATCCCTGTTCATCTCAACAAGTTCCCATCTACTGTTGGGACCCAGTGTCCAGGCAGCTGGGAGCTCTGCTAGGAAACCTAGAAAGGCGTGAGCAAGAGCAGGTAAAATCAGCACATACACAGTCCCCAGAAAAAAAAGTGAGCCTGCTGGGACTGGGTCAGAAATGAATTTCTCACCACAGGCTCCAAGAAGTCCCTGTGGTGGGTCGGGAAGAAGGCTGAGCCCTGCCACGGCACTGGCTGCAGGGGAAGGGCTAGGGGAGGCGAGGCGGGCAGGACGGCATGAGACAGCAGCTAAGTCGCCTGCGAAGAGGAGCAGAGCAAAATGCAGGTGCATGTCCCTGGAGGTGACAAACACCATCATCGTAGACGGTGGTAGCCCCGTGCTTTTTCCAAGCCAGGATTGCAGCGTGCCCATCCTAACGCCCCTCTCATCCACAGGCTGCAAGTTACGGCTTCAGCAGCCAGACATACGGGCAGTGCCTGAACAGCCCATCGCGGCTGCCCGCTGCTCCACCGCTGCTCCGCAGCAGTTGGGGTTGGCTGGGGCTCTCAGCGGGCTCATGCTCCCCACTGCTACCCCGTGACTGCTCCCTGGGTCTCAGCCTCCCTGGCGAGAAGTCCCTGCTCTGCCACAAAAAAGCAAAAGCTGCTTTAGCTAAGTCCAGACCAGCTGCTCCACGTGCCCCAGAAGCCTGTTCAGGGGGGGCAAAACCCAAACAAGTGAGAACCTAGCTGTGCTACTATTTTGGCCTTAGCTAGCTCCCCTTATGTGGATGAGCATGACATTTCCAGATCAGTTTTGTCTACTTTGCCCTCCCACTGGGCCTTGTCCTAATTTTGTTCCACCACAGCGCAAGCACCCGGCAGCAGCCCAGAGCTGTTGGGGTTTCGGGGTTGGGAAGGCCAGTGGCACCTGGCACTGACCAAGTGGCAACCTCCCCTTCCCGATCCACACCACAGCAAGCCTCCTCCAGAGGAGGAAGAGGAAAAAAAGAGCCTTTGCATGGGAAATTTCTCATTTGCAGCTGGGTTGGGTCCAGACCGCGATTCCCCGGATTCGCCCGCGGGCACACGGCAGCCGTGCCTTTGGGCCCCACATGATCCTCAGCTCAATTTTATCCCTGAATTGTGCCCTACCAGTCAAATAAGGAAACACAGATAACGAGCCACTTGATAACGACTGACCAGCACGATAACCCATAAGCAGGGACGGAAAGGCATGGTTACTGCTAGCGGCGTTCCCCCTTCCTACAGCCCGAGCCGGGCGCTAAGGGCGGTATATTTTAATAACATCTTTGATGACCCGTCGGCAGATTGGGCAGCAGGCGTTGAGCTGCTTCTTCAGCTTAAGACCGCAGGTGTTGCAGAGGCACATGTGTCCGCAGGTGTAGATCACCGTGTCCACCTCGCTGTCAAAGCAGACGGTGCATTCCCCGTTCTTGCTGCTTGTTGGCTCCGGAGGGGGGAAGACAGGAGAGATGGGGGGGCTCAGGGGGGAGCTGGGAGCAGTCACTGCAAAGGAGGAGGAAGAACAAGGTCATTCAGTCACCAGGACGATGCACACCTGACAACGTACAATGCGCACACCCTCAAGTCAATTTTTTAAGGCTCTTCCTTCCTTAGTCATTGCCTGGTTTGTTTGGCCAAATAAACCCCAGCATATTCTAATTGGCAGCACAGGTACAGCTCCAGGCAGAGCCTGCCATCCCTTTTCTACAGATGGGGCAAAGAACAGCTTGCCTCACCTTCCCCAAGCAGGGCTGTGATTTTGCACACCCATTTCATGGTATGGGTGTGCAGAGCCCCGCTCTCCCCAAAGGAGCTGTGCTCCGTGCAGGGTGCTCTTGCATCTCACTAGCCACGCCGGGCGGCTGCGGCACTGCACAACGGCGGCATGTGCCAGGGATGGTACTGGGCAGGGCACCCGGGGCTGTCTGCCCGAGACCTAAACACCAGCACGTGAGCATTTACGTGCCATTTACGTGCCCATCCCTTCAGCAGTAGAGCCTTGGTAGTGCAGAATGCAGCAGTCTGGGTGCTGTAAGACCCCCAGACACGATACTGCACCCCCCTCTATTGCAGCACTGCTGCTGCAGCAAGGGCAGCCCCGCAGGGACCACTTCCATTAGACTGACAAAGTGGGAAGCAACACACAGCCCTTCTTCAGGCCGTGAAAAGCTTCCCACCACTTTGTGGTTTTTTTCCAATTATTTCTGTTGGCCTCGCAGGAGATGTAACATCTCCACCCTAACCTTGCCCTGCCATCTTGCATAGCATCGTCTATTAGCCCCGATTCCTGTCTCGGCGTAGCCGGCAGAGCCGGGTGCCGAGGGCTAGGCTCTCCTTACCAAGCGATGACTCTGAAGCAGACGACGACCTGTTGACGCTGAAGGCCATGTCCGAGTCACTGTCGTACTGTGAGCCTCCAGGAGAGCCTGAGGGAGAGACGGTCACTGGGCTGGACTGCACAGTGCCTGCAAACACAGGAGAGATCTGAGCCGTGGGGGCCGACAGACACCCAAAGCCCACCCAAAGCTAAATGCTCCTCAGCCCGGCGAGTCGCTCCCACCCAACGTGTGCAGGGTGCTTTAGGAGAAAGTCCAGCTGCTAGGTGCTGCCCCTCAGTAACAATACAGGTGCGCTATTTTGGATGTGACCTCCAGGGCCTGGACCTTGCTATGTCCTTGTATGATTTCTGTTCAGTGCTTAGGTGAAGCAAGCACCAGGTTATCTGACAGCCATCACTTGGGATGCAAAGTCACTTCCCCGCAGTCCCGATCTCTCCAGCAGCAGTGGCCTCAAGCTATCACTGTCTTACTGTCAGGTCAGGGGCAGCTGGGAAAGGGCATTGCTTTAAATGAGAAAAACGTGCTTTACAAAGTCATCAACATCTGCTTTTCTGACAGAATCCTTAACAAGAGGAAAGGAGAAGCACTGTAACAGGTCACCAGCAATAGATCAAAAGTGACATCTGATACCTGAGCTGTGGCAGTGCTTGGGGAGCGATTACAGTCCATCAGCAACACATGTGCTTAAACCAGAGCTGTGCTCACAAAAATCATCGCGCTTACCAAGACAGGAGTTTAATATCTGTTGGCTGGAATAGTGGGTTTGTAAAGAATCCCTTTTAAAAACAAACCCACTGAAAACCAACTGTCCCCCCCCCAGCCATCCCTGCCTCCCTACCTGCTACTTATTTTATCTCTCAAGTCTCATCATTTTCTGGGAGGCTTATATAGGCTGCATACATCTATGTGACAGCTACCATGTCTTGCTCACTCTTGTTTGCAAACACAAGGTGAGATCAGGAGCTGCTTACTCACATCGGTGACCACCCGCTAAAGGCAATGCTGAAAATGCAAACCTGTAACTCCCGTTCTGACCCTGGAAACGTCACCAGCCAGGTGCTCCCCACTATAATTTCTTTCGGCTGCACTTACCCAGTATTTTGAGCTGGTTGATTACACCGTGGATTGTAAAAAACACCCAGAGAGACTGTGAGGTGTCCACGCACATTAGCATTCCTCGGCTTGCTCCATTTACCCCGTGGTGCACCTCTCCATTCGGCAAGACCATGAAACTGAGAATGTCGCCGCTGTTGAGGACTGGGAACGCTCGGTAAACCACCCAGTACTCCTTGCGGTCCAAGAGGAAGTCCGGATCTGCTGGGAGCTCATTTGTCCGTAAAGTACTCGGATCACAAGAAGTGATGCCAAACGAAAGGGCCCCGTAGTACGGCAACCCAAGATGTCCTACTTCCACAAAGAGGCTTTCACCGATGTGCAAAGGCCGGTCAGAAAACACCAAAGTCCTATTGCTTTCTTGCCAGTTGGTGCATGCAACCATCCGGTCCTGAGAAAAGGTGATGTCAGGTCCACGGGTGGGGTGGAATCGCAGGTCTGTGTCCAGGAAGGCTGGAACCCCCTGGGCACGCTGCCGTCGGTTTGGGCAACAGGGGATGATGTGGTTGTCGGTTGCAAGTCCTGGTACCCGGCTTAGGTTTAGGTTTGCAATTTTGGCCACCACTTGGTTATTCTCCAGTTCGTTGTTATTGAAGTTGGCTGAATCATGGTTGCTCTGCGGAAGGCAAGTGCTGAGACGGGCAGTGCTGAGACGGGCAGTGGTCATGGTCTCTGCAAACATGCTATCTGTGAGATAAACCCAGTGATAAGGGACATTAGAGTCAAGATACAATTGCCTACTTTTACGGTTACAATTGTTATTAGTTCAGCCTACGGATTATCTGAATTCTGTTCCTCTGAATGGAAAAACAATGGAAAAATTAGCCAGAGGTCAACCACTAATGAACAGCTAGTGGTGGAGAGTCGCATGTGGAGCAGGCAGCAGGCAGAGAAACAGCTGCATCTTGGCACTAGCTGAGGAAAAACAAGTGTTATGAAGTATCCGTGTAATCTGGGAGCTCCTCACACTGCTGAACTGGGAAAAGTTGTAAACCAGTGTGGTCCTACAGCTTTCTCAGCAGATGGGTCTAATAGCTTTGCTCTGTAAAAGAAGGAAACGTCTCAATATCTTGTTGTCCAAAGGTCTTGTGCAAGACAAATCCACAACACAGTGATGGGGGAAGGAGCACAAGCATGAACAGATATTCTTTTCACACTCCTTGTCATTGCCTTACAGCTGTAAGGCATCTTGGCACAGGTGTGTCCAAGAGAGGTCTTTTTACAAGAAGATTTCAAGCCTCATATCTCAGGGGTGTTCACACCACTGCAGAGATTTTAAATTGAGAGCTTGTCCCAAAAGCTACTTGCTGCAGGTGTTACAAAGAAGATTTTTACAGTAGAGAGTTATTTTCCCCTTTCATAGCACAGGGATTTCCCTTCCCACAAAGGGAAAGTCAGGATGCTGACTCTTAATTAGTTTCCCAGATTTTCACCTCGGCCATGCCAGGCCGGGGGGGGATTTAAAGGTGTGGGGAGGTTTGGGAGTGCCTTCCTTCTAACTCCACCACTGCCCAGGGCAGCTTGGACACTTCACTCTGAAGGTCAGGCATTAACCAGCTGAACAAAGCCGAAGCACATGGAAGTTAAGAGTGTGCGTGAAAGAAGCAGACTCCTGGTCTTCCCAAAGATGGAGAGGGGAGAATCATCCCAGCACCAACACTGCCTGCTCCTTGGAGGAGAAAATCACCAGGCTTTTACCAAAGAAGGAAAAACACCCAAATCCATCCAGCAGCTGCAAAGCAGAGGCTGCCTTTGCTCAGAAGCTCACGCCGGAGAGGCCATGGTGTAGGCTGATGGCTGGACCAGCTGCTTCTAGCAAGCACAGGGTATCCGGCAAGAAATGCTCCCACAGAGGAGTAAGACACATCCAAGCTCCATGAGGCTGAAAGATCCATTTTGTTCCTCTGTATTTGACCTATATTTCACAGCTTTCTCAACTTGCAAAAATTTGGGGAGAAAGAGACAGAGAGGCAAATGTCCATTATGACACCACCACACCTGCAGCAAGGAGGCTGGGTCCCCTGGTGCCCCAGATGGCTGAGCATCACCCTGATTCCTGGGGCAGTTTGTGGGGCTTGGTACTTTGATTTAAAAAAAAATAAAAATCAGAGTACCGGTGACCTCGGGCCAACTCTTTCACTCGGCACACTTGGATGCTGCAGGCAGGACTGGGGGGTGGGGAGCAGAAATAAGCTAAATCTTATTTTTCTAACTGTAATCTAATAAGGAGGAAGGACTGCTCTGGTGAAGCAGCTGCACTGACCAATACAGTAAACACTCCTTCACCTCTGTGATGAGCACCAGAGGCTGGAGTGCATCGCAATTGCAATTACAGGATAAGCTACTGGTAAGGTTTAATTACGCATTTGAGGCAGAGCAGGCAGGGCAAAGAGTTGTTTATGAGTAGCCTTCTCGCCTGTAAAATAATTGGTACCATTCAGAAGAATATGTGATGAAGCTGCCTGCCCACTGGACTAACCATTTCACAGCTTATTGCTGGTGTCTGCTCAGTGTGAGGATGGAGGCACCATTCCCTCGAGCAAGTGCAGCTTAGTTTGGCTGTTAAAACTGAATCAGCTCCTAGGAGCCTCCAGGAAAGGGCAACACACTTGTATTTTAAAAAGGATTCCCTGTGGTGTAGACCAGTTCAAAACACTCCATCTAACACCGAATTAATTTGAAATTTCAATGCCGTAGAAGTCACAGAAGTCATTCCATGGCAATCGGCTCGGTTTGCTAATGGGAACAAATTCATCCCCTCTTGCAGCCCTCCCCAAGGATGATGCTTGTAAATCAGCCAGGTACCACCTGAATGCAGCAATCTGCTTAGGGGTGAGGGGAGATGTGGCATGCAGTGGCAAGGACCCCGAAGCACACAGGAGCTCATGCTACATTTTCTCATCACTCTTCATTCAGCCGGCGGGCTGCATCCTGTGCTGCTGCCGGTACTTTGCAGACATACAGTGATGCTCATGTGTAAGGGAAGGGTGAGTTGAGTTATGTCTGCAAAAACAGCTTGTTAAACTGCCAGTCTAGGAGGGGGCCACGGCCAAAAGTTGAGAGAGGGGCTGGGGAAGGGCACCAGGAAACTCTTGGGGAATGGGTGGTAGTTTTCCAGTGGACTGGCAGTAACTGGTAGCTGGGAAAGAACAGGGGAAGCCAGAACTGATCACCTTTGTCGTCTCTGTCCCTGGGGCCTTGCTGTAAAGCAGCACCATGTTTTTCCACACCATAACAGTACCATAGCTAGCTCAGAAAAAGCTGGATAAACTTTACTATGTAAAGTATTTACTTACATATTTACTTATGTATTTATTTATTTACTTATGTATTTACTTTACAGGTAAAGATTTCCATTTATCCCTTCACATGGCTGCTATAACATAGCCTTAAGGCTTTCCGTCACTGACATCTCTAAAATATACTGCCCTCTGGATCCCCACTGCTGGCAAAAGAAAAATGGTTAATTTGAGGTACAAAACCAACAGTAAATTAGTTTTCTTACGTGTCCCGTAGAAATGATCAACCAGATGGATCATGCATCTTTTCTACGTGACCATGCCTCTGTGGAAAGAGCAACCAGAAGAGCGAGCCACAGGCCAAAACACACACTTACCTAGTATTTGCACTTCATGGGTGATTCCATAGACGTCTATGAGCGCCCAGAGAGGGCCGGAAACTTTAATACCACAGTGAAACAATATTGGCTCTTCATCATTAATACTGTAGAAGACTCTCCCATGACGGTCAACCCAGAAGGCCAAGATATTGTCTCTCACAGCAAACCTCTCCGGCAAAGCTTTGGCCCAGTATCCGGGTCGGGTCACTAGGTCCGGACAGGCGTACTTTGGTATCTCCTCAGAGCTCATCTGCGACGGGTCGTGAATGGTGAAGCCAAAGCGTAGGGCCCCGCTCCAGCCGTGGTGGACCGCCACCAGCTTCAGCCTGACCTTCTCGTAGAGGTGGATGGGCCGGTTGGTGAAGGTGACCCCGTTGCAGAAACTGTTCCTCCGCGTGGCCTTGCGGGAGTGAGCGTCCAGACGCACGTTCTTGCCTTTGGCTTGGGAGTGGAAACGCGGCGGCTCCGTGATCGTGAGGACCGAGCGTCTCTCATGGCTGCTGTTGGGCAAACTGTAGTAGGGGCGGCTGGAGACGGAGCGGGTCTGGTGGCTTGTGTCTGCAAAAGGAGAAACCGGCGGCTCTGTCAGAAGTGCTTGACCCGAGCCACGTGTTAGCTCAGCCCCGGCAACGGGCTTTGCGTTACTCGCCGGGAACCGCACCATTTAATCTTAAAATGTTGTGCTTGGCCACAACCTGCTCTTTGTCGCACCGATTTGGCCCTCAGCTTTATGCAAATGGAAGGCACGTGTGGCTCTTGGGGCAAAGGTTAGGCAGCTGCCCTTCTACACCCTGCAAAGCTGGATGAAAACGAACATCCTTTTGTTCCCATCAGATGCATCCTATCGCACTCGGAAAGGCCTAACGCTTGTGACTGGGGCTCCGAGTTTCCTATTAGTAATGCATGTGCTGTTAAATCACCAGCTGGCGGCCAGAGCCACACCATCTCTGAGAAGCATGGCTGTTAAGACCAGAGCTGCTCAAGATGAACGCGGATGTAGGATACTGATTTTTGTGGGACATGCAGCCACTGGCTTCTCTGTCCCTTAATTTTGTAAGGATGAACAGGAGCTTTTGAACAACACAAATAAACCAAGACATTTAGCAGCTGGAGCACTATCTCTGCATCACCAGACTGTTCTTCCAAAACTTTCAACCCAGTCCTTGGTTCAGATATCAGATGAAACTGACACATTAAGGAACATTTCATCCCACAAAGCTTTGCCTTTACACAGAACTTCCCATTTGAGCTCAAAGCACTTCATAAACGATGATTGTTTTCAGCTTCACAGCACCACAGATGGCACAGAAATCCTGCCATCCTCGTTTTACAGATGGGAGAAGGAGAATTTATGGGTGAGATCTTGCAGCATTTAAAGTCAATAGCAATTTTGAGACCAATTTCAAGAAAAGCAGATTTAAGGCCTAAAGTGAAGTTCACACAAGCGTGAAGCAGAAATGAAAAAAGCTCAACTTTTAATCTTAAGCCGTAGCTATAAGTTCCCCGAGGCAGCGACAATCTCTTTTGCATATCCCCGAACACATGGGGTCTTGCTCCAGGACCAGGGCTCCCATGACCACCACCACCACCATGGCATTACAGGCGCTTTGATCTCCCCATTTCCCACCCACTCCACCTCTCCTCCTCTTTGCACCTGGCTTTGTAGATTTTTAAAGCAAAAATGGAAGGCGTCCTGGGTGCTCAAAATCATCCTGTTAAATATAAAACTGCATCACATGCACACATTTATTTTGAAATATTTTACCACGTTTGAAGCTTTAGAAGCTCCCTGCCTAGCCCTTCCTTCAAGCTGCTTCCTCCCTGTGTGTAACCCCTGGGTTTGCTTCGTGACAAGGGAAGGATTTTCTGACACTTTTGTCAGAAAGACATTTTTGTCTTCTTTCTGACACTTTTGTCAGAAAGAAACACCAGAAGATGCTGGGAGCTCAGCTGGGAAAGCTGACAGGAGAGCTGCAGTTGTGACACCTTTTTTTTGCAAGCAAAACCATACCAGGTAGGGCAGTGAGATGCTGGGACTTGCAGTCATGTCTGAACTAAGAGAGGCTCTAAGCAACCGCTGCCTTTGTAAATGCAAGAGAAGAGGGGTTGCAGGCAAGATTTGAACATGAGCTTAGCCCTTGAAATCTGCAACAGGAGTCAAACAGCTACAAAGGCAAAAAGCTCCTGTTTGCATCAAGACAAAAAGGGCAATCCTAAATTATGACAGGCAAACGCAGTGGCTAAACAAAAGGTCTTTTGTATCTCTTCATTCGTACTGCACGTGACAATCGCTGTGCAGCACAAGGTAATGGTTAATTCTGGTGTACACTAATGTAAATAAATACCTCCTTGTTCTTACACCAGTGGGGGGGGGTATGCCATTTCCATGCCAGGGCCACAAAGGCAAAGTTCTGGGGGAGACGGGGAGAAGAGAAGCCCCTCCTGGGTGTTAAATCCCCTCGGGGCGGTCTCCCTGCCTGGCAGAGCACCTCCGCTCACAGCAGCACTGAGGACCAGGCTCTCCTCCGGGCTCTCCCAGCGCGGGAGGGGGTTCCCTGGGGCTGTGGCGTCAGCCTTGGCCACACTTGCAAGAAGTATGGGTATTTCTCTTGGGAATTCCCAGGAGAAATCTCATTTCTTGCCTCCTGAAGAGCTAAAACGCAGAAGATGGCTGCTCTCAGCACAGACCCACCCGCAGCTCATGTGGGTGCTGCTCCGTGTGTCTGCCTGCAAATATTACCGATAAACGATGCTGCTGCAGAGGAAATACGGTCTGGGGTTTCTTTAGCAGACAGAGGCACGGTGGCATGAACCCAGCCAGCAGGCAGTGCTGGGCGAGTGACCCTGAGCAGCGAGGGGTGAATCCTCTCCTGGCCACGCTTTCCCACACTGGCTCCCCATTTTTCACCGGGATTCACAGAGCCTTTGTGCCGTCCAGCTGGGACATGGGTCAAGCAAAGCCACCGACGGGTGCTGCCGGGACAGCCTCCGAGGGGCTCCTGCGGGACTCAGTGGGCTCAGTGCTGCTCTTTCACATCTCTCCCCACCTTGCTGGCCAACAGCCTCCCCGTGTAGAGAAGCCCCCATTTTATAAACCATTGAGCTGCTTTTTTTCCTAAAACGGTTAAAAACAACTGCCCTGTGAAAGCGAGCGCCCTGGTCTCAGTGTCTCTGTGTTGGCCAGGAGGAAGGAGGGAAGAGAGCTTCTGTTCTCCCCGCTATCACCAATAATCCCCTGCTTTTGGAAAGTGTGGAGGACCGAGGCAGGACTGACAGCGACAGCCGTGTGACGGACAGAAGAGCAATGACACGGGCACCCACTTCAAACGCAGCTTTGGGTCCACCCTGCCAGAGAGGAACTTGGGGCCAGGGTTTGGCTTTTTTTTGTTTTGTTTTTTTAAAAACAGGAAAGCATATTGTGGCTAAACAATAGGAAAGTCTCCAGAAGGAAATGAATGGATAATTTATTTATAACGGCGTCCCCCCCTCACATGAACACCTGCCAGTTGCCACCAGGAATAAAGCCTGACATAACCCAAGGCAGGGGAGGCAGAGCTTTCCCACTGAAACACGCCTGAAGCTGAGCTTGGGCATGTGCTTTACTCATTATGTACTGACGGGGACTAGGCAAGCTCAACAGGATGTTTGTGCCTTTGAATTGCCCTAATTTGTGGCTCAGCTTCCATAGTTTGGATCACATTTCAGTCCCTCTGCTATTTCTCCAAACCCTCTCCTGTCTGTGGTTTCCTACCCAAAAGGCCGTCAGGGATAATGACAGCCAAGCTCGTGGCAGAAATGCCACCCTACACAAGGGTGCCTGATGCCGTGACAGGCAGCTAAGAGCTATGCCAATGCTTTTTTTTCAGCTATGAGATTCCTACAACTCTTTCAGCAAGTAATTTCTTCTCTTTATGCCTCACTTCCCTGCCTAAGAGAGTAATAGTACTCCTCCACCTCGCAGGAAGCTAAAAGGATTAAAAAATGTAAGGTTCTCAAATACTACAATCCCTGAGCCCTGTAAGCAAGTCAGCAGGCTGGCTAGATCATCAAAAGGGACACGAACGCACTGGGTCCCCCTGGGTGATGTCTTGAGGTCCCATCCAGCACTTTTCTTCTTTTCATTACAGAGTTTTCCAGTTTTCATCCCTAGTCTCACCAACTGCAAACATGATGCTTGCAGCATGAGTCCATCAAACGCACGAGCAGGGCTTCAGCAAATATGAAGTAAGCCAGGAAAATGGAAGAATAAGCTGAACTGAAGGATTAAGAATGGTGTAGGGCTCTTCACTGAAATCTGCAAAAGAAACCCTTCTGGCAAGGCAGCATGTCCATCCACACCCTCACAGTGTCACACGAGCGGCACTGAAACAGATTTGGGTTATGGGGACCCATGCTCTCAACTGCAAGTAGATATCACACATCTGAAACTTCACCTGCCTTCCAAAAGGCTGGGACATTTATTTCTTAGGTTATGATGACCTTTGGAGAGGTATTTTAACAAACATGCACTTTGCATTTCAAAAAGGTACAGCAGGCAGACCCTGGACAAATTCCACATATTTATCATGGTTCCAGTTCTAAAAATAAACATTTCTTTCACCCATTTGTTCACAGCATCGGGTTTGCTGTGGCACTGTAATCCCACTGACAGCAGCAGACAAAATTCAGAACAAGAGCCCTCTCCAAGCCTGCTGCTCTCTAGGACACAGGACAGAGGAGGCTGCTGAGCTGGGGAGTTGACCTTAAGCCAGGTCAATCCTGCCTTCACTTACCCTGACAAGCTGGGCAGGAATAATACAACAGAAAGCCCTAAAATGAGGGAGGAGAGAATAACGTTCAAGACCAGAGCTACAGCAGAGCTATGGTGAGGGCAGCCTGACAGTCGGAGGAGGAGGAGAGCACTGCCTTTCCGATGTGCCATGGGTAAATCCACAGTCTGCACCAAAAAACACTCCCTGGTTCCCACAACCCTCTCCTGATGGCCCCCTCCAACTAAATCCATGACAAAAGACACGCAGGATCACAAGGTAAGCAAATTATGGGGCAGCCAGGTGCTAAAGAGGGATGCATACTGGATAAAGCAAGGATGTCAAGGAAACAGAAATTACTGGGACCACTACCCCGTGGATGAACAGCTCACAGGAGAGAGAGCTCATCAGCATGCAGCTGGAGTGTGGTCTGCCCACGTTGTTCAGAGAAAAGGCTGAAAGGTAGCAGCGGGCAGCCTGAAATCTATCTATTAACGCTTGCTGCACAGGCGAAAGGGAATCCACCTAACGCGCCTGTGTCTTATCTTTATGGCCGCTGCTTTATCTGTAACTTTAGAACTTTTTCCTATTACAGTAGATAGTTAGGTTGCTGCTGCTGCAACAACCCTGTTGAACATTAAACAAGGCATCTGGGGAGAGGGGGCAGGTGACTTTTGCTTTGAAACAGGAAAATCCCAACAGGTGGGGACAACGAGGTCAAATTTACTGCATGACCGCAAGCTTGTAGGAACAACCCTCACGGACTGAAAGTAAATCACAGCGCAGTCCGGTAAAAGGAAGGTCCTCGCCGCGCTCGTCCCACCGCACCTTTGCTGCTGGAGACGATGCGGCCGCCCACGGGCACGCAGGCTGGAGCCTTGCCGGAGGCTGGGAGAAGCAGGCTGGACTGTTACTGCAGATAACAAACCTTAACGGTAACACGAAACAGGATTCTGCTCCGACGCGATCTTATCTTCTGAGAACAAGAGATAAAAATCTGTTCACGTATAAATTTAGTGCGCTGCCTAGACATCTATGGTTTTTTTAAATACAGAAAATGTGTTGGGGAGATCTGCGGGAAGCACTGGTGTTGCCTATTCCATGCTCACCAGTGTGAATTTGTAAAGTTAGGCTACCAAATCCACTATAAGGCTGCTACAAAAAATTGGCCTCATTTCCAAACGTCCTGCTGGCTCAAACACTGGAAAACTCAACAATTAATAAATATCCCCCATTTAAACTCCTGTGGTTTGCAAGACCACACCAGAGCCCTCCTTTGGTGTAAAGGTCTCCTTGCCTGGTCCTCTAACCTGAGACAAATTTCCAGGGAGTTAAAAAACCCCACACGGTTCACTTGCAATAGTGATGCAGAAATGGAGGCGTTAAGGGGAGATTGAAGAGCCTGTAGTGAATTGCAGGAAATGTGACATTTTTGAAGAGACTAATTTGGGAAGGAGGAGAGGAGGAAAGACAGAAGTTGTTTCTTCATTAAAAGAAGGTGTGTTGTGGCACTGAGGTAACTCTCGATGCAAATAACCAATGGTCATATAACATTTTGCATTGCAAAACAGTCCAGAAAAATCCCGGGCAGAGAACAGGGCTTGACTTTAGCTCACAAAATCAAGTTGTGCCTGTCTCCACGAGGATTTTCGAGCAAGAAAACCCTCTTGCTTCTGTGGCCAATGCTTGAAAACAAACATTTTATGGGGGATTTTAAAAAAAAAATGCTAAAATCCATTTTTTTCTAGGCAGAGGCTAATGACACATTTATTCTGGTCTTCTAGGCATTCCTCCATGAAAGCAGAGAGGTATTTGCCAACAGCATTAGGCAAAATCCTTTTGTTCTGATCCTTTTTCTCAAACCAGCAAACACAGGCAACTGCAGCAGGACCTTGCAGTATTTTCCAGGCTGCTCCATCCCCTGTCTCCCACCATGTCCTCAGGAAACAAGCTCCTGCATTGCTGCTCCTTTCAAATTAAGCCCTTTCCTTGCAAATACGAACACAAAGTTCAACCACAACATTTAAAAGAACAGTTACCTTGACAGGAAAGCCAACGCCAGGCCTGAGCTCTCCCAGTTAACCGAACATCACATCATGACACCAGCACTGGAGCCAAAAGATGGCAAGTGCAGCTGAAACACCAATGTCTCTCTCCAAGATCCACCAGCTGGCTCGAAGCAGAAAATAAACCATGACAGAAGGCCTGCTCCAAGGATGAAAGTGCTGATAGCAAATCTTCCACGACCTAGAAGCGATCACAGAGCCCCAAAGACTGAGGAGAGCCAGCGCTCTCCCACATCAGGCAGGAATACTCTTCCAAACCACTTCCAGACCCTCTGCTTGACTTTGCGTTTTGGTAGTAAAGGAAAATCAAACTTGACACAAAGAAAGCCAGTGCATGACACTGATGGTGTGGCATTTTCAGAGCAAAGTGAGGAGCCCTGAGCTAAACTGATAGAGTCTTGTGGATCAGGCTGTAGAAGCAGGGTATGCTATCAAAAAATCTACTGCTGGGTCTGCAGGTATAGGTAAGTCCATCTATGCTCACCTCTGTCTCCTTGTTCCCCCATCTCTCTCCTGTTGTGCCTCCCACTGTGCACACACATGAATTTTGCTGCAAAGTTGGCCCCATCTTTATTACAGGCTTTCAGTTCTCCTGCATATAAATAGCACTAACAATCCACAGAAGCCAGCGATTAAGCATGGAAAAAAATCTCCTCTCCCCCGTATTATTAGTGAATCTGGGTCAATGAGTCTGCAACTCTAGTAACAAATTCTTAGACTTAGTTAATGAGAGACAGAGCAAGAGCAAGCGGGAGAAGGATGGAGAAAAGGCAGGGTTCATGCCATAATCCCTGCTTAAGTCTTTTGGTGCAAGTGATGAAAGCAGCTGCATGATAGATGAGGAGCTTTGGAAATGGCACAGCTTATTGTAATCCATTATATGGCCTCGACACCCAAGTCCACTGGCTCGTGTCAGTCAGAAGGCCATGCTCACAAGCCAAAGAGCTTTGAAAGATGTCAGGGATCTGAAAATCACAAAATATGGGATGCAAAACCAGATGAAATTTTTGGCTACTTGCTGAAGACAAAAACAAGTCAAAAATAATCAGTCAGCCACTCTTACTATAGCTCTTCTTGGGAATTTCTGGACTATGTTCTCACTAATATGCTGCATATGCAACACATATGATTTCATACACCAGAAGAGCAAACCTGTGCCTCTTACTTGATGTATTATGTTTTTGCAAAATTGTTACCTTCTTTAGAAAGTTAAGTTTAACTTGGGAAGAGCAGAGGGCGGCTCAGCTCACTTTATCTACCAGTCCTAAACTTAAAGAGTCCATAGCACAGTTTTGGGAGGTGATCAAAAGCAATGAGAACTAAGCAGTTGATGTCTGTTTAAGGAACTCCACAAATGGATTCTGAGGACTGCTAGGCTGGGAGACTAAATATTTTCTAAATCTAAATGCTCAGCTTGTCAGTCAGTGATTAAAATATGTATTTTTGTGATTTATTATTTTCGTTGTTTTCTAGAAACAGACAATAAAGTGCACCATAAAGCAGAGAGCACTAAAAGATGTAACACTTCAGGTGAGAAAGAGTGGTCTGGGGGAATGAACTCAGCTGGAGACCCAAAGATGGGAAGAGAGGAGCAGAGATGTGGATGGACAAAACCCCTCATTTCTCTGGGGCGGTTGGGTTTTGCTTTGATTTACTAAACTCATATAGAAATGGGGTCCAATTTCCATGGATTTACAGTGCTAAACCTTTTTTTTTTCGTTGGCTGTTACTTTGTGTGGCCCTGAAGCCCACTACCATCTTCTGATGCATCAATTTTGTTAAATCAAGTGTATTGTGCTCACTGCAAGGCAAACCCAACCTAGAAAGCCAACATCCAAGGATTCCATTTCAACAGTGGCTTTGCTGTTATGTCGCAGCCCCTTCTTCCTCAGCCTGACTCAAGGAGAGTCCCACAGTACATGTGTCAGGGCACCTTTTTCTCTAATGACTGCTACTACAATTGTTAGAGAAGGACTTTGTCTTCAGTGGCTTCAGTGCTCTTCAGCATGGCTCAAATACGGATTTTCATGGCATCAAGACAGACAAAGAGATATTCTTAATTTTATAGAATATCATGCCACTAGGGTCCGTCTCAGAGATCCCTTCCCCTTCCTCCCTGCTCCAGGCCAGCAGCATTCACTGCTGCAGCAGAGACCACAGGCACAGCCTAACAGCAACCCAAGAGACCCCCAAACCCTGCTGTATTACTCAGTACTGCTGGTCCCTCGAGGCTTGAGGCCACCATCTGGCTCTTGCTTTGAGGCCAGGAGGGACCCTGTTGTTGTGTCTGCAGGAGACCCATCGTATGTTCCTGATTAATCACACTGCACAGAAAAGATCCTAGTTAAAGCATTTTTCACAGATTAAAAAATGAATCTGGGTTTGTCTCCTTGCCCCCAATTCCTCTCCATTCATTAATTCACTTCCAAGACAACTTTTCCCCTACCAACAGTATAAACAGCTCAGAACTGCTTTTCAGAGCAATGCTTTGTTCTGAACCGGTGTTTTTCTTTTCCAGTCATGACTGTGATTTGTTGAAGAGTTACAAGAACATGTGAGTGGCATAATCACTGACATTGAAACGGTCCATGCCTTCACCCTCTCCCCTCACCGCCAGAAGAGCACATAACGACCATTAATGCAAATAGACTCCCTGTCTCCATTGAACCTCTTTTCTTTTGACCAGCTGTACCAAGTCATCTGCACTGGGGATTTATAAATAGTGACCATGTCATTCCAATGTTAATGGCTGTTAATGAAATTGGAGAATGAAATGCGTTCCCTTTTAATATCCTCTGAGCAGCAATTTTATTCCAACCCATGGTTTCAATACAGGGTTCATGGAAAGAGCGCTGGAGCTCGGCACATCCTTCCCACAGCCCATCAATGTGTCGCTTCCAGCACAGACAGGAACAAAAAGAGGGAAAGAATTTTGTTGTCTCCCTGATGCAGGAAACCCACCCATCCCCTACAGACAGGCAGCGTCACAGCGCTGCACCAGGGCAGCTTGTGAAACAGGGAGAAAAAAAGATTTGAAAAGTAATAGCGGTAATTTAGCTTCACTTTTGATGCATCGTTCTCTGAAAACACCCTAAAAGCCAGTGTTTATGTTGTCTTCATCCCTCTGAATTCAGATTGCATACAATCTATGCTTACGCCCTTCCCACCTCCAAAAAGCATGTTTGGAGACAGGCCAGTACATAAGACGTGCTGTCAGAGCCCTCCCCGGGTCTGCGTCTGCACCGTCCCGAACCACGCTACAGCTGAGCTGGACCACGGGATGCTCAGGTGGGGTGCGTGATGCTCGAGCCAAGAATTGTTACGAGCAGAGTGGGTTTTCCACGCTCGGTAAAAGTGCAAGAAAACTTTCCTGTAAGCACGGGAATTGTCCAGTGCCAGGACTACAGAGGAAGAAAAGCTGCAGATGAAGGGTGAGATCAGCACTGTGAGCGCAGAGCTACAGGCGCAAAAAGAAGAGCCTGGCCGTTCATTTCTGCCTTCAACTTTTTCCAAGAAAACCTTATGATAAAAGGAACAAACCTGCTATTTTTCTTTGCCTCAAATTTGTTACAGAAGCCTCTTTCGTCTTTATCTCCTCTCTTCGTAGTGGTTCTAAGGGTCTCTTTTTTCCCTCCTAATTACAACTTCTCTATAGTCAAAGGACAGGAAAGAATTCAGTTTAAAAGAAAAAACAGTGGAGCTATTTCAGTCCAAACAGGGATGGATAACCAGAGAGCCATTAGATTTAACGGTGGCACCCATACAGGGCTTTTGATCTGTCCTAAGGGAGCCGCAAAACCGCAGGAAAAGGGAAAAAAAGGCCTCTAGGAAGATGTTCTTTCCAGCAAGCCCTGCTCCCAACATGGTGCAGCATTTTTAAATGCTGTCCACAGTTCCTTTTATATTTACACACAGTTTAAACAGTGATCTGGCAGCAAGAGGGGAAAATGCTTTGGGAGGAACGCATGGCTGAGGAAGCTAAATAAAGAAGTGGCCAGGTCTTCAATCATCCTATATTTTATATATACAAAGGCTGCGATTCCACTAAGCTTTTCCGAAACAATATGTAAAGAATCCAAAACAGGGCAAATGGATGGGAATAACTGGTTATAATTAAATCGGGGGGGCGGGGGAGGGCGGGAGCATGGCTCTTCCACTCTGCCAGGCCAGTTTCCCTGGAGGCATCACAAAGCACAAAGGGATTTGTGGTGGTGGGACCTCTAATGGGTTATAAGTAACTGCACAGGAGCTGGGTCCAGCCTGCACTGGGTGGGCTGGTGCCTGAGGCCAACACTCTCCCAGCAGGAGATTTTACATAAATTTAATACTGGCCAAAATCTCTTTCCAAGCGATCTGAAGGGCTGGTGACTTCACTCAACTCATGTACAGTCCAACCTGTACAATAATATCACGTATTTTGTTGGCTGTTTTAGTTAATGTTCAGACAAATAAGCTGTATCTTTGGAAACAGAGCCAAAAATCTTTAAAAGGAAAAAAAAAGGAGAGTTCTTTGCTGGTCCGGAAACAGAGGAAAACATTCAACTAAAAAAAGATGCATCCTTTTTAACTTGGTTGAAATTTTTTTGAATGCATAGTTTTCTGCTAAGCTATGAAGCCAGTTTGAGAGGCAGGTGGTTGTGCAACACTTGGCTGCTGCGTGGCTGAGCTGTGAGAGCCTTTTCCATGATATCTACAGGAATTAATAAGAGGAAACAAGAGCCACTTCAAGGCATTAAACTGTCCAAACAAAAGCAAATACAGTCATACCACTACTGGACACACAATGACCTCAGCCCCTTTCTTCATCTCAAATGTCTTCAATTATTTCAACACAAAAAGGATTTGAGCAAGAGGTTTATTTTTAAGCCTCCATGTCAATCTTCTTAACACCAGTGGGATTTGATGCCAGCACACCTAAGTCAACATCAACATTTTTCTCCTCTTGCTCTCCCTTTGTGGTACCACAGCCGAGAGATAATAAAGGTAGGTGAACCAAAGAAATCTGGAGATGAGAGACAATTCCTTGCATTGTTGAAGATAAATGCCAGCTTTTTTTGCTCCTTCCCGCAGAGGAAGGAATTGCTCCTGAGAGATGGGGTGAATGTGCGAATTATACAGCAAACAAACAGCACTGCAAACTCAACACCGATCACCCGTGGATGCCTGCCTGTCAGGGGAGGTCCAGGCAATATAAGGTACTGGTTTTCATCATGTTTTCCCACCTCTTTAAGGTGGAGCTTGGACCATTGTTCAGCAAAGAACACTTGGTCAATACCTTCAAAACAGTTTACTGCAGAGCTGCAAGCTGTTGTTATTTTTATAGCTGTGTTGTATTTTTTTTGTATTCTTCATAGATCATTCACACTTATAAAACCCCACTGTATGGTCAAACAGCACACTCCTTAATAACTATGGAAATAGAAATTTTAGAAATCCCACATGAAACAATATAAACAGCTGTCTAAAACCTCCCATTTCCACCCAGATGGCTCTTGTTTCAATTAACCGAATCAAACTTCAATTCAGAGTCACTCACTGGCCTTGTTTGGATTTACTTGGAAAAACACACCTATAAATCACGTTTGGAATACTGTGGAGAGAAAGAATTTGTTTCTCTTTGGGTGGTTCTTCTGTTTTTTTCTTTTTTCTTTTTTTTTTGGGGGGTAGAACAAATTTCATTACCAGACAAAAAATACACAATTACATGTTGACAGCTTAGAGCCTCTGGTGGTTCTGGCCACAACAAAACATAGGCAGCTGCGTGACTACATGCTGTCCCTCTGCTTCTTCAAAATAGGTGGCACCGAGCGTCTCCCGTGCTGCGTGTGCCACTCACATCATCTCCCAGGGACTTCTGAGCTGGAAACATGCTGAAAAAGGGATGTCAAAAGTATGGAAAGCCTGAGGTCATTAAAACGGATCCACACAGGGGCTTTCCCTTGGTCCCAAATCCACCAGACACTGGGCGTTATGGGTGCCGCTGCTCACAGAACGCCTTCTTGAAATACCAGATCTGAGCAGTCACTTGAAGAGCTGCAGGAAAGCCCTCTCCGAAGCAACTCATTCCTTGCAGCAATCTGCTGCTGGCAGAAGGGGAGAGGCTCGGCGTCCCCGAAACCTCCCTGCATCCCACAGAAAGGTACGTTCCCCCTGAGCAGGCATGCTCCCCGCTGCCCAACCCCTCGTCTGCCAGCACATCGAGGAATTGGCTTCGGATGAAGCCAATTGCACTCAAGATGTCTAAAAATAACGCTGAAAATCATCTGAATGGCAGTGGCCAACATCCACGCTGGCACAGCTCGGTCGGCTCAGGTCCACGGAGGACTTCCGGCACCCACGTGTGCTGCGTGTGCCACAGCAAGGCGTGCGTGCACTTTGGGACGTGTCTGAGCTTTTCCTGACGGACAGGCAGACCAGAGCACCCACCGCCAAAGACAAACTCACCACCCTTTGCTGGTGAAACCAGCCTGCTGCTTGCAAGAGCTGCTCGTGGCAGATGCTAGGAGGGAAAGGGGCCGGGAAGCGGCACAGCTTGTCCTCAGCATCACCCCGGGATGTATACCATGCCCCAAACGCCTGTGCCGACCTAGCCCTCCTTACCCCTTCCATTCCCCATGCTTTTGTGCATGATGAGATATGCTCAAAACCACTGGTTCCCAATGAGAAAACCCCTTCGTTAGCACCACAGCGGAGGTTTTTTCAGACAGAGCCTGGGACATGGGACCAGCAAACCTGCCATCGACAGCCCCAGGGCGGAGCAGGTGCCTGCCTGACCTCAGCAAATTCAGGGATGTTTTCCAGCTCAGCTTCCTACGCACGCAGAGCTCGGCGAGACAGCAGCATGTCCTCCCGTGCCCTTTTAGGTTTTTCTAGGCCACCCTGGTCATGTAGGATCAATAGCAGAAGCGTTTCATGCCATTGGTAACCCCCTAGGAGCCCTCGCCTGCACACGAGCAGTGCCATACGGCCATGTCTCAATGGCACACAAAACCTCTCTGACTGCAACGCTTCCTTTGCTCGGAGAACACAAGATCCTGCAAAACTGCGTCTTATTAGCTTAAGGTGGTGCCTAATAAGGAGGAGCTGCTGGTGGGGCAATACCAGCAGACCCTCCCCAGAGCAGACCCAAGCCGTGAACCTCTCCAAGCCAGAAAGGCAGCACCGGGAGCCTCCCCTGGCATGGGAACGGTATTCCTCAAGGACTGCACAAGGCATAAGCCTGTGCCTAAAGGCCCTGCCCTTTGCTCCCATCTTTCCCATCTGCTTCGCATTGATGCCTCATTTCTCACAGCAGTAACTGCTGAATTTGAATTGTTTTCTGCAGCTCCCCACCCTGTGACAGCAGGGTTTTGGATGGGGACATTTCTTCCTTCTCTTTGTCAGACCTACATGTCCACATCGGGCAAAGCCCCGGTGCAGCATATGCACGCAGGGTTGCACGGGGCCACCAGAAGGATGGAGAACAGCTGGCATGTCTGCCTCGATCATTCCCCACCACCACAGCCCCAGGCTTGCTCCCCAGCATAGATCCCAGGCAGTGCTGTGTCTACACCCCCTCTGCCACCAACCATGCCTTGCCTGAACCCCTCTTGGGGGAAACGGTCACTTCCCTGGAGAAAGAGCACTTCAGGTCCCAAAACCCACAACCCTCCAAGGCAACAGAGTGGTGAGCTGTAAGGCAGCATCACTCCCTTCAGCTACTCTTTCGTTGCCACAGAGAGAGACAAGTCACAACTAGTGCTCCCAGCACCGCTGTTAGCTCCGGGGGAAAAGATTACGAAAACGACAGGGAGAGCTTTAGAAGAGCGTTGACTCGGTAGGGCAGAGACCCAAAGTGATGAGCCTGCCGCGATGAATGACAGCTGGAGATGCACAACAGCAACCGCTCCAAAGTGATACCCTGGCTCACTACTGGAATATAGGCACAGAAAGACATAATACAGGAATATAAGCACGGAAATGTCCTCAGCACTGACCTACCTAACATTTCTGCCCATCACTTTTAGTCCATTGGAAAGGAGGAAACAAGGACGGCTCGGTGCAGGGCTGTGTTCAAGATACAAGATGCAAGGAGCAAATCAGGGAGGGAGAAAGTATGGTCAGGACCCAGAGGCACACAAGGAAAGCTTCTCCCTCCTTCTGGGACTGTCTCATGAGGTTGCACCGTTAATCTCATCTCAAAGGAAAATCTGAACGACTAGCTAAGGGGTACTTGACATGGTCTGATGATTGATTCTACTGGCATGCCCATATATTTCAGTATTTACAGGAGTGCAGGGTTTTTTTGCATGGCTGTATAAACATTTACTACATAGGAATGCATACAAAAAGATGGTTTGAAAATAGTTTGTTTTAAAATGAGAAGTGGTTTTGACCTCTCTGGGAGGAATGTACCTCTGCCCTCTGCTTAGAGATGGTCAGCTGAATGCTTGAAGAGGGTGGGAGAAATAGTAAACATGTTCAGGGAGCTGGGAAGCAAATTTTTATTTTTGTTTTGCTTCTAAACCTAGCTTTTAATATTTCTAAGAGCAAGAGGCATTTCAAAAGAAACACGATCCCTCGCAACTCAATTTTGAAAGGGGGCTCATTTTTAATCAAAATAAATTTTAAAGGAGAAAAATGCACACGGGGACGGCATTTCAGGGAGAAAGGGCTTCGCAAAGCATTTGAGTAACTAAATGTCACAGTGTCCTCATGAAGCAGATGAGCTGGCAGCAGAGCTGGGGGGGGACCCCCACCCTGGGGTCCCCACCCTGGCACCCATAGAAGAGAAATAATCTGCGCTGCTATTAGGAAGCACTGGAAACCATCACTTTGCTTGTTTGAGGGAAGAAAGGACTGTTTTAACCAATTCATTATTATGAATATTAAACAAATCAAGTTTTGAAGTTTAGTTCATAACGACTCCAACTTCCGCTATTGTTCTGCTCTGTAAAATCAGACTCTCCAGACAGTATCTGTCAATCTGATTACTATGTAGTTAAATGAGGGAGAAAAAAAATTGTTCTCTCTCACCTGCAAAAAGCTATCTATGCCTTGTAATTATTTGCCTTGATAAATTTAATTTACTTGAGTTTTCCCTTCTAGATTTGGCTGGTCAAGTTAAACTATAAAGATTATTCATAGAAAAGCAACCACAGTTGGTTACTAGGATACAAAAAATCACTTAGTACGTTCCTCCAATGAATAATCCCAGCAGAACACACACAAATTCAATAAATTATGAATTTCTCTTTCTCTCTTACATAAACATTGGGGTTGCAGAGGCATTTCTTGGAACCCTTTAAAATAAATTAATATCTTAATTACTATGCAATAGCAAAACAAACAGAGGGGATAGCCAAGCCTTGCAGGTGAGCTGCATCCTTTGTCTAGACATGAAAGTTATTTTGGAACAAAGGCAGGGTGCAAACGGATAGCAGATTCATTATTGCCAGTATCTATGTGCAGACACTGGTATTTGGCATGCTCACATGCCTTTTCAAAGCAGATAACGTAAGCAGTAGAGTAAGCTAATTTGGAAGAAGGCATTCTTATTTCAGAAAAAAAAAATCTCTTCCTGCACAATTCCACGTATACAAAAGGTCTTACATAAATGCACTTGTTGCCAGATCTCTGAACCTACAAGGTGAAGCGAGAGATAAGTTTTCCTACATTGGGTGGCAGCTGCCAAGCCAGTCCATACGAGGCCAGCATCCACAGGGCAGCACAACTGACACTGCTGATGGGGAAAACAAACTGCAATCAGACTAAGTCTGCCCCAAGCCACTCAGATATTTTTGGAAACAACACCCAGACTCAGCAGATCGATTTTGGATACTTAACAGCATTTGGTCTTTCTTTTTTTGTGTGCATGTGTGTGGTTGTATCTTGCTCTGTCTTTTCCTAGCCCTCATGATATCCCCTAATAACAGCAATCCCCAGGCATGACTCAGTACAGACTGCTGTTCAAGGCTATGGTATTTAAAGACATGCTATGGGGTCTGTTGGCTAAGATCAGTTTTTACAAACTTTAACCAAGATGCACTTCCTTGAAACTCTGACTTGCGAAGCATCTGTCCTTCTCACCCTCTCCCTTTGATCACATCAGCAGCACAAGCAGTGCTGTTCTGCTGCTGGCAAATCACCCAGTAATTGCTATTTAAGACTCACAAATCAGATGCCAGTGTGAAGATCTGCCTCATACTCTTCAGAGGACATCTCCTTTCCAGGAGAGATCAACCAAAATGCCTGGCATACTGAAATATCTGCAAGCCTTCTTCCATGCAAGTGCAGGGAAGCTCCGCTGGCATCAAGCTTTCCCTCCCCTCACACATGGTCTCAATGTTCAACTTTTATGTTTCAGCCCTCTCTGCCAACGAGGCTCTCGTGCAGACCCCGTGCCGTGTCCCCGTGTCCCCGCAGGCTCGTCCCCAGCCCATCCTGCACAGGGCTACGTTCACCAGCCAGCCACCAAGTCCCAAGGGGCACCGTGCTCCAGAGCAAATCCAACGCTGATCATCAGATAAAAGTTGAGCCACTTAAACAGTCTTTCCATTGTGTAGTTTGTCCCTACGAACCATCCTGTGAAAGTTATCTCTGTTTTATAAGCCAGCACAATGGCCAACGGCCACCACACAATATATCAGCCAATACTCTTTATCACTAAGAGTGAAGCAACAGCCAGTTAGCAAATTATTTCAGTTTTCATACTTAGAAACCCTTTCACTTTGCAGGACAAAGTAATCAAGAGTTTTTGATGGCGTCCTGTGGAATGGACCGCCAAAGAACAGCCCCTTAAAGACGTGTTTCTTGGGGGCACACCTCTTTGGCAAGAGCCTGCAGAGATTATCTAGCCCACCTTTACCCTCTGATTAGCTCTACTAATGCCATTCCTAGCTGATGAGTAACAAACTTGTTCTTTAAGACATCCAGTGATATAGATATTCCAATTTACTGTACCCCATCAAGGTTTTACACTGATGTTAACCTGCCTGGCTGGCTTCTGGAGAACATGTGCTCAGAGGTCCTGGTCCTGTCTCCTCCCCAAAAAACTGTAATTCACTGCAGCCTCTTAGTTGCTCTTCTTAGCAGCAATTTTGGCCACCATCAGGACACTAGACCAGACAGATCTCAAGCGCCAAGTGTTTTCTGTTACCAAAAAAAAAAGCTCTATCCAACCACGTCAAGTTCAAAATCCCAAGAAATAGCAATTTCTGCTCATTAGGAATTATGCTTTCAACCTTAGCATCCCACCAAGGAGATAACTTTTGAACTCCACTCCATAAATTACAGAACATGTTAAGCTGAGAAGCTAGTGCCCCGATGAGACAAAACAGATAACAGGCTGAGAAAAGCTGTTGCCACAGTGCTAGTTATCACTGAGGAAAGAGAGATACTGAATGAAATTATTTCATTTCTGCTGCCAAATGAGATATTCTATCTTTTATCTTTGGCTTGTCAAGGCAGGGCTTGGCAGATTTAACATTTGAGTTATGGAGGAGGGCAAAAATCAAACCACTTTTTTCCCCTAGCATTTGGAAACCTGATGGAAAACTTTCACTCAGGGAAATTCTCTCTTGACTGACTGTCTTCCCTGTGTTGCTACTTGGGCAATGGAAAACAGAGCTTTGCTTTTATGTGGTCTATTTATTTCTCCCACGTAGCCATAAGACATTATGCCATCAGGAGTGCAATCACAAGAAACCTCGAGTCACAGACAAATAGATGGTTAAAATAGGAGAATTCCTAAGTACAAAAGTCTCATTGTTATGTAAATATCCACAGTGAAACAAGAAAATGGAGAAAACGCTTCTGTTATATGCAACTATCTAGCCAAGAACTCTACAAACACAACTCCATCCATTTTTCTCCCTTCAAAGCATCACTAGCTCTTAAAAAAATCCTAAATGTGATTTCCCTGCTGCAACGAAAAGCTTTGAAATGCAGTTAAATGGTTTTTCTTTAAAGAATCTTCCTGTATAATTCCAGCAGCAAGTGAGAATTCATTTCTTATCTTCTGATTTGGTTTCTTTACACCAGTCCTGTTGGTGCAGAAAGGAAAAAAGACATGCTGGAACAGGGAAGGGGATGGGGTCTGATCCTCTCAGTAGGCAATCTCTGAGCTGCTCCACTGCCAGAGGTCTGAAAGAACTGAGAGAGAAAAAACTCCTGGGTGGGAAGCAAGCCCTGCTTACACAAAGCAGAGGAAGATATCTCCCTGGACACAGAGGGAAAAACAAATTAATAAGCAAGAAATCACTTTCCTCTCCCTCACTCCTCCCCAAAGCCCCACTTCAACTGTTCAGACACCAGGAATTTAATGTTCCAGCACTCAATAATTGAGACAACAGGGCATCCAGGTCTGAAGAGAAAAGCTGGCACAGGTACACTGAGATAAAGCTTTCAACCAGACATCTCGGTGCCAGTGATTCATGCTTTTTAACGTATAGAGGGAAAAAAAATACAGCCATCATCAATATATGGAACAACCCAGAGTAAACAGCATCTCCTTCCCAACAAGCATATCCTCCCACGGGCGTACATCTTATCTAAGGGACCATCGGGAATGGATTGCTCCAGCTAATGCCTCTGGGCAGTCCTGCTGGATTTGCAGCATGCAGTGAGGTGGGATGGGGAGGGAGGTCTTCAGAGAAGCGGTAGGACCTCACAACCTAAGGACACTGGGGCCATCAGAGAGACACATGGACCGTTGACACAGGGTCAGTCCCCTCCAGGACACAGCAGATTAGCGATGCCAAGGGCAAGGGTGGAGAAGCTGCCTATATGAGAAAACAGAACAAAGTATGGAAATGCTCCTATAGCAAAACTTCCTCCAGCAGTCACAGACAGAAAAGCCTCCCCGAGATGTGACATGGAGCCAGGTCCCTTCCGACAGCTCTTCGGGCTCCCACCTCTTCCCACGCTTGTTGGTAAGTAAGCGCACATGTGCCCTCCGGGTAAAGTCTGGAGAATGGTGTGCTGGCCAAGCTCTATTTTGATGCCAGGAAGCCCCAAATAAGCATGTGGCTGAGGAGCTCATCAGGAGCAGGGAAGGTGCACGTCGTGAGTCAGCCGTGTGGTTTGGCTGCCACGGCAAGAAGCAGCAGCAGGCACGGGAAGCCAAACTGCTCCGGGCACAAGAAAGGAGACAAACAAAGGAGCTAAGACAGATGGAAATACAAAGAGAAGAGACGGAGGAGACTGAACACACCTTCCCCATATGGAAACTCAGATGGGATCTGACACGTGTTTCAGGGGATCACACCTGGCCTCATCCCATCTTGCGGCTCACGAAGCCACCCCAGCAAGGAAGCCCCTGCTCCCGGGTTCTCGCTAGCTCTACCCCTGGCTGGTCCAGCAGATTTGCTTCCCTGCTTCTCTCCTGAACCCACCACATCCATCACAGTGACACGCACGCACCACCTTAGGAAAGCCTGCTCTTATTTTAGCTACCAATCCACACAGATAGGCTCTGTAAACAGTGGGATGCTGATGAGAAAGAAAATGTTTCCTTTCAAGGCAAACTGTGCAGCAGGACACTGACTATCCAAAAGTGCAACTCCAAAACTCGAGGAGCTTGAATGCTAAATCCACTGGAGCTAACGAGGACCAAGGTGCTTATTTGCACTCCTAATTGAAAAACCACTGAACGTGATACCCAAGGAGGATCCTTACTAGAATGGGAAGAGAAGCATGGCATAAGCTTCAAGGTGACTCATCCTTTTCATGTCAAGTAAACATTAATGCCCGCACATTCAAACTTGACTGCCTAAAGTTAAAGAGCTTAAACATACTTAAGCACCTCCATAGGCTGTCAAATCATAATGTGCCAGGAAGCAGCAATTTCCTTTGCCTGCGGTGAGGGCTCTCTAAGAGTTTTGCCTACACACACAGACTTAGGGGTATGATTTTAAGCATCCACAGTAGGGTGAGATGGTGACACACGGCTCCTTTTGACCTGTGGCAATTATCCACAGAAATAAAAGGCAAAAAGTGCTCTTTGCCAGATATCCTACCTCTTAGTAGAGCAATTCCACTCTAGAGTGTGAACAATAAAATAGAAGAGAGGGCACCTGCCCAGCACTATCCAGCGTGAGAGTGGAGAGCAACAAAAAGGTCTTGCTTTAATGACACACTTGGCAATGTGCTGTGTGCGTCTGACAGCACACTGGCCATGGGGCATGACACACAGCTCCACTTAGCACCATCTTGATAGGTGATGCCTTCCTGGAGTCAAGTACAGTTGTTTCTCCAGTCTCAACAGCCGAGATGCCAATGGTAGCGCTGAATTAATTATGCCAGTTGGCAGCAGCACATTTTTGGGTATGTACTGTGCAAGGCTGGTTAAAGATAGTCCTCAGTATACGATCAACCTGTTCCAGCTCTAAATCACAGTGAAGGCTGAGCAGTTTCACAGGTTTCCTTCTGAAGAGTGGAAAAGCAGAAAGCTACAAAAGAAGCAGCGAATTAATCTATTTTTTTGCATGTCTATGACCTTCTTCCTGGAGATGCTTCATGCCTGCATGTTAATTAATTAACTCTCAAATAGCCTTATAAGCCAAACAGTGTTTCCGACCTGCCTTACATACAAAGCAAGACCATGATAAAGCCACTTACTCAAAGGTCACACAGGGAGTCAGCAGCAAAATCAATGACAGACTCTAGAAACCTCAACTCCCGAACTAAAAGAGGCAGAAAAACAGACAAAATAGGGCTGTTATTGAGGCAAGATTAACACCTGTAACCAGTGTTGAACCAAACCCAAACCAAAAACTAGTCTGAACAGGTACCTTTTTCACTCAAACCAGAACAACCTGAAGTGTTATTTTGTAGTTTTGTTGAAGTCAGACTGGAACCAAACCAAACAATTTACTGAACTAATTCCCTACTCACAATACCAAGAACTCCTCCTACAGTGTAACACTAGCAACTAAAGGGAGAGGAGGGACCTGAGAACAAATCTAAACAAAAATGCTCCTTGAGGCTGAGTTTGTAGCCCCTGGAAAAGGCAGAGACATCTTTTCCCACTACATGGTCTTTGCTACTCACTTCTTATAAAAGTGTGTATATTATGATAACACACATCAGTATTTTAAAAAGGATACACAGAAACATAATCTTTTGCCCACAAGCTATAAATTCCTGTTGCTGTACTGTAACCAGGACCCTAACGACCATCACCGTTTTGCAAAAGACTGGCAGATGGGAGCATCAGCCCGGTGAAGGTCTGAACCTGGGATTTTTGATTTGCTGAGAAAGTGTTAATTATTAAAAACATTTTTCTTAAGAATACAAAATAATTTCTTGAAAATAAGAAATTGAAGTCACTTCTGCCAGAACAAGCCCCATTCTCCCTTGTGTTTACCAGACACAAATGCCACTCATACTTGGTATTCCTCGCAGTTGTGAGGAAGGCTGTGGGAGAAGCACTGCAATCAGATCCCAGCCAGATTCTTAAAAGGGAATTTGGCTTCTTTGTTAAATACCAATGACCCTATTTGGGCCAGGATCAACAACTGGATCCCAACTGGAAAGTCCTTAACTCATGCTTCAGCCAGTGAGTGCCTCCTGCCTGCCCTGCCCACCCACGGCAGCAGCTGCCCATGCTCACCCCACCACGACGAGCTGCCGCGCACCACAAGGACACTTGCTCCCTGCCCAACTCTCCTAGATGTCGTTCCTCACTTTTTCCTGCACCTTGCAGCTCCATGTAAGGCCTTCGCCAGGTCAGGGGAATTTTCACCTCTCCCAGCCTGCCAGTCCTCAAGTACCGCTGGGCTCCCTGCATCTTCAGGGGAGGCTTCATGCCTCCATCTGGCTACTAACCATTTTCTGAGCCCTGTTGAAAGTGGCTGCCAAGGAAAGCAATTAGCACAGAGAAATTAGCACCGTCCGTGAAGGTGGGGTGCGGACGTGCGTCGCTTGCTGCCTCGCTCACCAGTGAATTAACTCGAGAGAGCAACTCCTCTGGGGAGCACCGCGGGTAAGAGCAGCCACAAAGCCCCATGTCGGTATGCAACCCATCCACCACCACCATCCACGTGGCCTCCCAGCCCACTCTGCAGGTCAGGACAAGTTCCACCCATCGGCTGCAATGCTGCACACCTAGTTTATCACCTGTAGGAGACAGAAAAACGGCATGCCTCAATAATAAAGAATTCACTCTTGCCTAACAACCTGCCCGCAAATCGTCTCGAACAATGGGCAGCGGTAAGGGGAGGGAGACAAGAAAATATTGACATCCAAGCGTAAATTCCCACGCTGCACTGGAGATGCAGTGGGAGATCCTCCCACTGTAGATGCAGGAAGGGTTGGCAACAGGGTAGCGCGGAGCGGTGTCGGCCAGCACTACGGAGGAGCCCGAAGGCGAGGGGGTCCTGCACACCCCTCCGGGGCCAGGCCAGCCGCAGGAGGCAACCGTCCTGCTGGAGGAATGTGTCATGTATCATTTAGCTGTCATCTAGATAAGAGCGATTTCCACCACCACCTCAGGACCGTTGTTAAGCGTATCTGACACATCTCAGCTCTTTTCCGTTCAAATGCCTCCTCAACCGGTTCAAATATAGAAGCTGCCTTTCATTAGCCCTAGCCTATTACTCATTTCAATACCACTGTGGTCAGAAACCTCGCTGTTAATTTGACAAAGCCTTCATCCATTGTGCGTTAACCATCAGATACTTGGCAAACACAAGTTTCCCAAGCTCCAGATACAAATTTCTCCGGCACCGATAGCGTGTGCTCTTGTATCATTACATGGAAATGTGGAGAGAAAGGGAGAGGCTGTGCAAGGATTTAAAGATGCCACAAGCACAGAAAACATATTTGAACAAATTTAGGTATAAAAATTAGTTGAGCTGTGTTCAATAGGATTTAAAATTGAATTCCACTACTTGAGAAGAGTATTTCCATTTCTATGTAAAACCTGAATTGTTGATTGTTTGGCTTTTCCAGGAGCCAAATGATGAAGGTCCACATTTCCTTGACATTTGATCAGAATGGAAAGACATTTTCCACCTTGAGCTATTTACTGTGAACAAAACGATAAAAAGGGAACAGCATCAGTAGGCTTCTACAGTTAACTGATTTAACACAACAGGTAGGCAAATTTTAGTTTGGGGATGTTCAGTCTGGTTTTTTTTTTAATAAATTACTTCAGCCCGTGGGACAGGGGAGAGCAATTCCTCTGTTAGTTAAAATGAAAGTGCATTGCTCAGTCTGCTAAGGTGAAGAAAGAAGTGCACGTTGGACAAAGAAGAGGAAAGACTTAATTCTGATTGATTATCTTTGAGTAATTCTAAACAGCCACAGCATTTATAAATAGGATTTTGTCCAAAAATTCAGTCTTCTGGAAAAACTTTATAATTTTCAAAAGGACGTTTCTAAGAACAGTTCTAAACCTGCTTCCCTCTGTGATGCCATTTGGATAATGAAAGACAAACAATACATCCAAGCACATCAATATGAAAAATTGCTGAATTGTGTCCAACTTGACAAAATAGGTTTATAAATTTCCAAACTGCAAACATCCCAAATCTCTTCTGCAGCCACAGGTTAACAGCTTCTTTTAACTGCTGCACACAGCTGAATTTGGGGAAAAGACACATTTTCAGCATCTTCCAGCACATTAGCGAACGGTGTTCAAGTGTCCTGCGTGGTTCTGCCTTGCGCAATTTGACAAATGTTTGCAAATGGCCTATCCCCAGCAAAGCAATCCTTACAGACAGCCTCCACCTGGCAGGACAGGACGGAGATTTTCTAGGCCACCAGAACAATGTTTAAGTTGGGAGGTCTACATAAATCAAGTCTTCGGTTTTTCCCATCAAACTTTCCCACTTTCTTAACAACTTCTTTTGAAAGCACTGCTAGGAACTCTTTAATCACAGAACTGCAGTACAACTGATGTCATCGCTTTTTTTAAATTCACGTGTGTAAGGCTGTGCATATGAAGGCTGCTCAGGAGAGACTGTTCTAGCAATAGGCAGAACGGCTGATACAACTCTCAGCCTTCTGGAACAGAGCTCACAGCTAGATCCCACGTCCCAGCAGGTACAGGTATTTTTTCTTTGGGAAGTTCTAGCCTTACCAAGGTAACCTCCCCTGACCCAAGGATATTTCCCTGGCTCTCCCAGGTTTTTTGCATGTGCCCTTTGATGCTTCCTCTAGCTGAAAAGCCGACCCACAAAATGAATTTTCTCCAAGGTCACGCACTCCTTACAGTGCCTTTATTTGCCAGTTGGTGAGGTATTTAAGAAAATGAAAACTTCCTTATTGTGAAAGGAGCTAATTTCCCATTTAAATGTAATAGAGAAGCAGAGGAGGTGCAGCTAGAAATCTAATCACAGGTTCATAGCTAAACCACAAGCCTAGCAGCTTGCTTTTATGCCTTGAAGGTCCCAAGCACCCTCTCTTTGCAAAGACAATATATGGCACATCCAAATGCAAATCTATTCCTCTCTTTATTTGTATATTCAGCTCCCTGGCTGATTACAGGGAGGCATGTGTGTGCGTTCAATAGGTCCTCCTGCTTCTTTAAATAAGTTTAATAATACCCTTTTTATTTATGGGAGCCCAAAGTACAAAGGATGCAATGCAGGAGCTCCGCAAGAGCAGAAAAGAAAAGAAAAGCAAACTAGCTGAAGATACAGACTGGCAAGGGCTCAGCAATTCAATACTGTTGATTCTGTAGAGACCAACTGCTTTTATTATGCACCGATTCTCTGAGGAGGAAAAAAACCCGCAATTATGAACTCGCAAAGGAAAAGAATCTGTACGTCTCTCGTGTAAGAGGAGAATTCGCTAAAAAGGCAGTTTAAAACCAGGGTGGTCTACCAAACATTTCAGACCTGCTTTCAAATACTTTTCTCCTGGTGACTCTGAACAACCGATGTCTCTCCACGTTAAAAAGTTGCATTTATTTTCTTTTCAAAAAAAGGAAGGGCAAACGCACAAGACAGCCCCTCGAAGGTTTCGACCGAAAGGCTGGGGATCCCCGCTTCAGCTGCGAGAACAGCTCCACTTCACCCGCTTCTGCCGCTCCCACATGGGCGAAGCCGTCCCCCGCCGCCGAAGCATCACCGCCCCGGTGCCCGCCGCGGCGGGCACCGTTAAAAATAACAGGAATGCCACAACCTTTGAAACACTCGCCTTACCTCGGCCCGCTCGGCAGGGGCGCGGGGCTCGGCCCCGGGGGCGGCACAGCCCTCCCGCCCCGACCCTCTCCCCCCGCCGCTCCCGGCTCATCCCCAGCATCTCCCGGGACGGGACGCGCCCCCCGCCCCGCAGCCCCCCGCGGGGCACCGCAGCCCCCCGCCAGCGCCCCGCTTCTCCCCCCCCAGGCCGGTACCTGCCAGGGTCTTGTGCACCGTGTTGCCCATCGCTCCGCTCGGCGGCGCGGCGGAGCCCGGGGCGGCCCGCTGCTCCGCAGGGCCATGGACAGCGCCCGCCTCCCGCCGCCGCGCTCCGCGCCCCGCCCCCCTGCCCCGCCCTCCGCCCCGCCCTCGCCCCGCCCAGCCCCCGGCGCGGCCCCGGGACGCCGCTACCGGCGCAGCCCCCCGTCTCCCCTCCCCGGTGCCTTTCCCGGGCGGCTGGGGCTGCCGAGCTCCCGCCGACACCGGCACCGGCACCGGTACCGGCACCGGGCGGGGCCGGAACGGCGGGGAGAAACTGCGGCGAAAACCGGCCGGGGCTTTGGGGAAAAAACACGGGCCCGGCGCTTCCCGAGAGGGTCCGCCGGCCCCGGGAAACCCCCTTTTGCCTCTCTTAGGAAAAACATTGCTGCTTTCTCCCCTAGAAAAGAAAGGGGGTGGAGAGCGGGAGGGCACGGCTGGCGATTCCAGCTTTATCCTCTTTCTGTCGGGACAGACCTGTCTATCGGCAAAACCCTCCCAAAGGGTACCAGCTGCATTGGGAAACACTGGGAGTCGATAAACCCCAGCTCTTTTCCCCTCCGTGCCATTTACTATCCGGGTGACCTCGGAGAAGCCGCTTTGCATCCCAGTGACACGGCTTCCTCATCTGGGAATTGAAGGTATTAGCAGGAGTGTTGTGTCGGCAAATTCGTTATTAGTTTGAAGCACACCAATACCATGGTGACGAAGGATACCTCAGCCGACAGCCTGAAGCACAGTATTGACAAGATTTGCCTCACAATTTCTCTCTCTTCCCATCTCAGACGTAAAAGCATGTTATAGCCCCATTAAAGAAGACCAAGGGATTCCTTTTTCTTCCCTGGTCGCACTTGTGCTGCTGAGGGGTGATGCTGCCTTTCTTCTCTGAGGCGGTTTTCGTAGTTTTAAGAATGGAGAAATGGGAGCATCAGAGCTACAAAATGTGCCACAACCAACGCATTGGGCTGATGCCGCAGTGCATAGTGTTTGGGAAAATCCACCGTGTCCCTTAGCAGAAGTCACATCTGTGGACTATCACATGTCCTGTGGGACACCAAAAAAAGTGGAAAGAGGGACAGAGCCAAGCACCGGTAGCTCAGTGGCCTGGCAGAGATCAGGCTCTGATCTATTGTCAGGAAGCTAAAATAACAAGCCTTTAATCTCTAGATCATGTTGAACGGGTCAAGTATGGCTCAGGAGATGAGAGGGGACAGAAAAACCTAATTTCCAGGGGGTTTTGCCATCACATGGATTTGTTAAAAATGGGAGTATCGAATGAGACACCAGCAGCTGTTCTTAAAAGCGCTTGCACCCATCTGCTGTCGTCTTAGGTTAGCATATGTCTCCCGCTGTCTTCGGTGCCCTGAGCTGTAAACCCGGCGCAGGAGCTGTCAGAGGGCAGGAGCCAGCGTGCTGAAGCCCAGCGCTCCCCGTCAGGGAGAAGGGGAGGGGAGCAATGTCATCCTATTTACACAGAGGGGAAAGTCCTTGTTTCACTAGACAGCGGGGAATGGGAGGCTTTGGCTAATCCCGGCCGGTTTCCCTCAGCAGGGAGTGGTAGTTGTTATTTTAGGGCTTAAATGAGCCTTAAAAAGCCAGAGGTGGCAGAGGGGGTTCTCCGCAGCTGGGTCTCTGCGGCTGCCTGGGGGCTGCCAGGGCAGCTCATGTGCGTGCCACGGGTGGGCTGCGTGCCACCTCCTCGGGGGCTGCCCGGGAGACGCGCCACGTCCCTCCTTCCACACCCCGACCACACCAGCCCAGAGACGGTCGCTGCCTATCCCAAGGGTGTTCCAGCCCTTCCTCCTCCCCAAAAATGAGGTAAAAATAGAAGACAATAAAATGGAAATGCACATCCTTAGGACATGGAGGCAGCCTCCAGGAATGCAATCAACGCTCCTACTTCTTGGCATTGTAAAAATGTAGAGTTTGTTAAAATAACCCGCTGCACACAATGCAAAACAATACGCATGAGAAATAGTTGAGCGAGGATGACTTCACCCTCCCCAGAAACCACACTGAGAAAGTACAAGAGAACCAGAGACCGACACTGAGCAGGGACTGAAAGGCAATGCAAAGTCACTGCTCAGCCTGGAGAAATGCAGAAAGGAAACCAACTGTCCCGACTGAGGAACCACAAATGAAAGCTCATTAGCATGTTAAAATTCTTTCCGCTCCAGCAAGTTTTGATAACTATTGATAACACACTTCAGTAATTTCTTCTGTAAGCCTGACAGATGGCTTAAGAAATCCCCTTCCCTCTCTCACCCTCATTTCGATCAAGGGACAGCATGACCTGCTTGCGCATGTCATTTGCTTTTGTATCTGCATTCTCACAGACATAAAATAGTAATATCACCTAAGCTCCTTCCTAGTATTTTTTATTACTAGATCTCAAACCATTTTGCAGACAAGGTGAGTGACATTATCCTTATTTTAGAAGTGATGAAAACGAGGCAGAAGGAACCCAGGAGACACGTACAAGGTCACCCCGTTGGCCATTGGCAGACTCGGGAGCAGAGCTCAGGAGCAGAGGAGCCACAAAACACTTACTGTGTTAGAACCAACTCACAGGACTGGACACTTTCAGCCACACACACAGTACTGCTGCTTCTCCCTCTGCATTTTCTACTGCCCCCCATAACAAATTCATCTTAGTGGGATCAGTGGAGTAAGGTCAGGGTAATACCACGCAAGGGAAAAAGTCTCTGGAAGGCATTCTGTATTACACTGATGTCAGACATCTGTTGCCCAGCTCACTTTAATCACCTCTAAATCTTACTGCGCGTGGACGTGTACCCAGGCCTTTAAAATATGGCACAAAAAAGAAAAGAGAGACAAATTTCTTTCTGAATCAAAAATGTGATGAGTTCCACCTGAGGTTTGTCACAGAGAGGGATATGATGCAAACCCTTCTATACCCACGTACACAGGCCAGACCTCTCACGAGAGGGTATGGGCTCTACTGACTGTTAGCAGTCACATAAACACACTCATATAAATGTAATATTTCCAGAGATGCAAATAGCTTACAAAGAACAGCTAAATTTCCACTGATTGATACCAGCCTGAGGTGTAACTCTTCCTATGGCATCAAATTGGTTGCATTGTCTTTGTAAATCCCTTGGGCGCTCGAATTTTAGGGGATGAAAGATGTTATGAGAGGTAAGGTATCACCGTTAGCAGCTGCCATTCTTGTCTATCTAACAGATGGCAGTAAATAATGACAGACTCCTCTCTTTCAGCAACAGTGAGATAAAACACTGAAAAATCTGTCTGCCTTTCCCCTTCAGGGCAGCAAGCCCTCCTGCACTCCAGCAGAGCAATCTCCCCGATCCCCAATTACAGCTGCGCCACGGGGTGCACCTTCCCTGGCCCGCAGAGCAAGGCTGCAGTTGCCCCTGCTGCTGGCTGCCTCCCAGCAAGCGCCAGTTCTACTCCTCCACTCTCAAACCGGCCAGCTCTGTCTTGTTCACAGATGACATCCACTGAAAACCTGTGGACCTCCCTAAATCTCTCTCTTTTACCAACGACCAGATTACTGCTTGCAGGCATTTCCCTCCAGAGCTGGGTATAACCCTGCTCCACAGCCTGGGGGCTGTCAGCTCTCGCTCTGGTTTCACACCCCTGCACCTTCAGTTCTTCTTTTTTTCTTTCTTCTGTGGCTCTAAATCTGAGTAGACGCTTGGAGCATCCATTTCTCTTTCAGCCCCATCTGTCTGGAGCTCTGAGACTGTCCAAACCCCTTCCATTTCCATCACATCTCACCTTGAAACCTCCCTTTCCCTCCCCTACTTAGCAAGAGCTCCCTGGGAATTCTCAGAGACTGCAGACAAAGATACCCTGGAAAAATACGTGAGTCGACTGCATGAGCCTACCATGCTCTTCCAGCATGCAAATACCACCATGTCGAAAAGAGTACAGTTACTCTGACATGCACATCAGTGACATACAATGCATCTTCTTCAACAAGTACATATCCAGCATGGATGCACCAAGCAGTATCACGGAAATAATTCCTTCCTACTGACACATGCGCAGCAAAAAGCTCATTTCTGTAGCTGCGCTGAATGGTGTTAGGTGCTTCCCCCTATAGAAGTCACGCTTCTGTGGACACCTTGTGTTTCCCTTCCTCATCCTACTGACTGAAGTGACTGTCCAGGAGAGAGCAGATTTGACTGAGAAAAGCAAATGTTACTTGTCTCACAACTTCCCAGCCTCCGCACCTTGCCTATGGAGAGTACTAATAAGCTTCGCTCCTACTTGGAGAGGAGCAAAAAAAAAAAAAGCTGTTCCCTGATTTCCCGTAATACCCATTTAAAGGGGTATTTGTTTAGGAGGGATGCGTGTACGGAGCGTCCTCCGGCACCGCACAAAGCCATCCTGCCACCCACGCCTTCCAACTGCTGAAAGCAATTACTTTCCTCCCCTGCTCTCAGCACTAGCACAGGATGCGCAAGGTCTCCACAGGTCATGCACAGAAACTGGTTTTTACTTTTTTTTTCCTCTAAGAAATCAAGGGAAGCAGGAGCTTCCAGCACAACAGTAGGAAAATCTTCCAAAGAGCTTCTTGAACTGGCCTTGACTACGCAGCAATTGAAGCTGTTTCCTGATCCCAGTCCTTACTGCCTGCTGGAGATTTGGCTGGCACGAGGCTTATTTACCCAAAGCTGGAGAGATTAAACCACATTTTCTGGAAGATAGGGCGGAATGGTGTTGGGCCAGAAGTGACCCATGGGATCTGACGCAGGCAGGGAAATGGAACCCGCAGAGATGGACCGGTCCCATGGTCAAACAAGCCCTTCGTGGCTTCAAAAGAAGCAGCGACCATCTGCCCTGACCGCACTTCTATATTCAAAGTGCAGCAAGTGGCCATGACATGCGCCAGCCATGCAGTGCATGGAAAAGTAATCTCTGACGAGATGCCAGAGCAAGTCTCAGCCAGAGAACATGTGGGCATTCCTGGCAAAAAGGACTTCGCGATGGATTCCTGAGCTGCAGCAATTACAGCCCAGCCAGAAAGAGGAAAAGGAAACGATGAAACCACAGTGCAGCAAAACATGGTTCGATGTCACTTGCACAAGCCACATCCCAAATGGCTTTGGTAAGTATAATAACACAGTCCCCAAACAGCAACAGAGGCAGTCGCAAAGGGCAGAAGGTGGGGTTGCAGCGAGGATGATGAGGCTGCGGGGAGAAGCAAGGAGAGTGGAGCCAGCAGAGAGGAGGCATCAATGGGGAGGTTCAGTGAAAGCACCTTTTTCTGGGAAGAGTGTAGTTGGGCTGATTGTTCTGCCATGGTATTAATCGCTTTAGATAAACAGCACTTTCTCTCCAGAGAACCCAAAAGCACCACCTCAGGTCGTTCCCCATGCTTTCCATAGGGCACGGGGAGAAGAGGGGCTTCTGGCCATGACCAAACACAGGTCCAACCCTGCAGCCCCAGAGGCACCAGCACGGCTGGGAGATGCTCCATCTGCAAGTCCCAGACGAATGCCCTTTTCTTCAGCGGGGGTGGAGGGTGGGTTGGGCCCATGTAAAGAAGAATTTCCAATTTAGAAACAAACAGAGGCAGTTCCTATTATTGTTAGTGGAATGTCAGCATCTCTGGTCCCAAGCACCACTGTCAACAAACAGGCTCACAAATGCTCCTTCAGCATCAGCCAAAATAAAATCCATGAAAGCATCTATAACTCAGCATTCACTACACACATAACAAGCTCTCCTTTTTCTTTTTAAATCCAGTCTTGTCCATGTAATTTTAACATAAAGGAACTGGCTGTGGGCTGTGTTATCAAATGAGTCATCATTTTATGTGACAGTGTAATATGATTTAGAGAATTCTTGGCACACCAGGATGGATTATGCATTATAATCTCTTAATTTGGACTGTTAGTGCTGTGCATCAGTGACTGGAGCAGGAGGGAAAGAGCAGGTTATCTGAATTTCAGTCCTAGCTCTGCTCCTGCTTTGCTGTGCGACCTTCGCAAATTAGTTACCCTCCTTCTGCCTTACTTTCTTCATCTGCAAAGCAGAAACACGCCTGTGTCTTGCGGCAGGGTTAGCTAATGTTCACACAGGAGATCTGAAGAACATTACATAAGTGCAAATTACTATTTTAATAAGGGAAGAAAAGCAGAAGGACTTTGTTTTGGATGCAACAGGCTGATCTTGGGAAGTATTATCAGAACTACCAGGACACAGTCTCTGGGTGCTGTACCAGTCACAAGCTAGTTGGAGATAAAGAATGATTTTCAGAAACATGAGGAAATACTATCAGGAAACCTAGAGATTTGCAGACTGGGACTCTTCAGAAAATGAGCATAATTTCTGATAAATATTGAAATGCAGAAGATAAATAAGAACCCTTGGGGAAACTCCTCTCCCATCCCCCAAATACTGCATGGTGATGTAGTCTTGACAAGCAATGTTGGCTCAGCAGCCCTGGAAGTGAGATCAGGCATCATTTGCTGTCAGGGAAGCCCAGGCAGGGGCAGCTGAAGGCGGACCTGCCACCTCCAGGGGCAGAGGCTGTGCTTGGCAGGTAGGGCGACGAGCAATTAGGGTGATGAGCAGCCTGGAGGAAATGGAAGTGCGTGTGAATCAGGAGCTGTGGACGCTTGTCCACTTCAGGCTGGACTAAAAGTACCAGAGTCCGTTTACCCAGTCCCACTCGTCAGAGCGGAAAAGTTTGGGATCAGAGTGTGCTGGGGAGATCCAAACAAACAAACCCAGAGCCTAACATCTGCAACTGTTACTCCTGACCCCCCTAAGCTTTCCATTCCCTCTGCCTTTGGTAAATATAAACTAGCACATATTTAGCAAAAGGTCAATAGGCAGGGAGGAGACCAGGCACCCATTTCCAAAGCTATCCCATTCCTGTCGGCTAGCTACTTTCTGAGTCCATGAAGTCTGGCTTTGTCTGCACCATTCACACAGTTCCTGGTCTGGTATTAGCAGGGAGCAATATTTCTACAGGCAAGAAGGATGCATTTTATGAGATGCAAATACCACATGAAGAATTTTAGGAGACTGAGGAATCCTCCCCAGAGAGAAAGAGAAACCCATCCAGAAGAAATGAAAAAAAACCACGATCTACATTTGCTGGCAGGAGGGTTTCTTCTGAGCTCTTCAAAAAGCAGCACACTGCTGCCAAGGCCAATCTGTCAGAATTGGGACACATCTGGGGTAGATAACTGGCCTTTCCTGGGGCTGACTAAAGATAAACTTTTTTCCTAGTAAAGGAAGAGAGGTCGCTGTGACAGATGAAGTAGGCAGACAGCAATGGGTGGCCTCTGGGAGCTCTTTGGGGAAGGCATGACAAGTGAGAAACACAAACATAGGACGTCTGCCTGTGCTTTGAGCTTTCTCACCTGTTACTCATTTCCCCAGACAGGGAAATGACTGAAAGGCCACTTTTAAATGCAGTAGCTGATAATATTTTACATCTTAGGAGCTCATGGGAAAAAAACCCAAGCCAAACTAAACCAAACCCCACATATACTACCTCTAACACCTTCTAAATATGGGACCAACTTCTTAAGCTTCTACTTGGGAGTTACTCTCTTGAAATGAAATAGGAAGAGGGGGCAGAGGGATACCGGATAGTGCAGAAAACTATCAAGGAAAAAAACATCTTTCCCTTCTTGCTCGACCTTCCCAGACTTTTCACCCATCTCGTAGCAAAAGGGAGTTGACCCTTGATGGCTCGCAGCTAATTTAAAAGCGGGTAGCTCTATGCCCAGGGGATGGGATGCCCATGCTGCCATGCCAGCTATCTAGGCACAAAGGTGTTGCCTAACGGGCTGCGTGAGAGCTCTGCATGGGCTGGAGGCAGAGCACAGCCCACCAAAACCCTGCACCTCTGCTCAGCTGGACCTGCTGTGCCAGGGCCGCACAGGGGACCGCGTGCGACCATCCACCAGCACGTCACCTCGGAGGAAAAAACGCACGCAGGGGCCAGCGAGGCGGATAGAGTATCCACGTAGAAACGAGCAAAGCCTTTTGTTCTGCACACACCTCCCGCATTTCCATTCAGCGCACCCAGCGCAAGTGAGGCGAGGGATGAGTCAAAGCTCTCGCGCCGGATGCGCCTCTCCGAGGGCTCCGCCGCGGTGCTCCTGGTTACGGTGAGATCAGCGCCTGCCTCGCCGCCGCAGCTCTGTGCCGTGCCGTGCCGTTTCGCCCCCGCACTCGCCCCCGCTGCCTGCACGCCGTGCTCAGCAAAGGAGCCCGCATCCCACCTCCCGTGCCTGCTTCACCCGGAGCTGCCGGGGAGACGGAGTCACCGCGACGCTTGCCTGGGATCGCGGAGCTGCCCATGGGGATTTATGGAGAGAACCCAAACCGGCGCCAGAGTAGGCTCAGGATGTCCCACAGGAGGAGGCTCAGGATGTCCCACGGCCACAGCGCCGCTCTTGGCCTGGGGATCACATTCGCTCACACGGGCACTGTAGGGATCGCTGTGTGGTCTAACAACTCTTCTCTGAGAGCTTCGCGAGAAGACATGACCCCCAGGCACAGCCTCAGCTAGCAGAAAACACGTCTTTGGCTGAGGGATTCAGGTTTGCCCCTCCTGTGGGCTCCTCCTCTAGCTCGCCCTGAGGAGAGGGCCACGCAGAGCATCGTTTCCGCTGGTACCCCAGTGCTGCGCGAAGGCCACTGGCTTGGGCAGCGGGAGGGCTCTCTCGGGGACAAATGCGGTATGTCCTCAGGGCAGCTGGCTACTAAACCCTCCCTTCCCTGCTCAGAGCATCTCCCAGAGGACCCCTGGTCACAGCATAGGTGCTTGCAGGGCCCTTCTGCAGCGCCTGTCTCAGCTCTAAGGTTGGTGCCAACTCCCGCAATCAACACCCCTCCTCCGAAGTACCAAAGTGAGGGAAAGCCTGTCAAGAAGCCTGTCAAATCAGCACAAACACAGCAGGGCATCTCTGAGCAGAAAGGCGGGAAGAGGCAGCAATGGGCATGGTAGAGCAAGGACTGGGATGGACAGCAATAGCTTACAGCAGTGTTGCCACCAAACACCCTGTGGTTTCAAACCAGAACCTGTGCACCGCTTGTATAAAAAAGCCCATTGGGACAGAGAAGAACCCAAATGAGAGAAACTCACCAGACTTTCTCTTAACTGGGAACACATCAGAGCAGTGTGGATGTTGTTATTCCCTTTGTGAGCTCTAGCTCTAGCACTCACAATAAATGTTATCTCCTGTTTTCCGCAGATTGTCCTTCTAGAGCTGCAGCATCAGATCCTGACCCCATGTGCAAAACACTGGTGCCTTTATCCCTAGCCCTGAGAACATGAAATCAAATGACAAAGAATCCAATCTCAGCTGTCCTCTTCGGGGCAGAACAAGACATGATTTATAGATTTATATACACACATGCCCATCTATTCATCCTCTCAGCAAACAGTTCATGAAGTGTGCCTTAAGCCTTTCTGAATTGGGCAATTCTCTGCCTAGACAATCAATCCCTAACTGAGAGTCTGCAGGGAAAGACATCATGTTGCAGGAATGCTGCAGAAGCTGTCGCATATACTGTTCCCTTTGTTGAGAATAGCATCTTTGCCTTGGATATATTTTTTTTTCCTCCTTAGCCATTAAATTTCATGAAACGGGGCCCAGTTCCAGCAAGCAAGAAGAACATAGCTAGATTTTGCTTCTCCTTTCCTGAAAGGCTGAGAAACCAGATTTAAAAAATGTGCTTAGTGGGCGTTTGGTGGGACGAATTCTCTCCCATAGTTCGGCATTTTTGAGATAGAGAGAGAGAAATAGTTACATTGCATATGGTGCCTGGTTTTTCTTCTACAGCAGGTAGCTTAGAGAGTTGCCGCTTCCCCTGCCATGAAAAAAATCATAGTAGTTGTTTTAATTCAAAAAAATTCTCCAAGAGACTTCAGGTTAGACCTTTTGTCAAAAAGGCTCAGTGCAGAAATTTGTAGAAACTTACCCAGTGCTTGCGTGTAATGAAAAGCAAATTATACCTTGACAGCAACCTAAAGGGCAGGTAGCTCTCTGGGGCATGGCCTGTCTTATTCTCTACAGGATTCCCAGTACGTGGCTGGGGCTATTGCGTGCTTGCCTATAACCATAGTAACAATAATAACCCTTCTGAGAAACATCTGATTCATCTCTTACAAGGACTTCAAAACCAGATGTAGCTCCCTTGGACGTAACATAGATGACAGCAGGATTAAAGTCTCTATGCACATTTAGAGTCTAACAGCATCATTCAGCATTACTGTTCTTGCAGAGCTGGCAGAAAGGACAAATGGGCAACAGGGCAAGTTTCAATCCTTCCCTGCCGTCTGATGCCACCCATGGCAGTGATGGCCCCAGCAACTATCCAGCCAAGCTTTTCCTCTGCATCCCCATTATGGGGAAAAGTTGTTGGAGCTTGGGTGGAGAGACCATAAAAACCAAGGGTGATTCCACTGTAACCAGTGTTCTTAAACCACTACAGAATGACCGGTGTGAAGACCTGGCTGATTCTGCGCACCAGGCATTTGCACACTCGGTTTGCAGGAACACAGACAGGAGGAGATCTCCATGTGCCACTGGGAGAGGGCTAGGAGACCACGTAAGGAAGAGGCAAAAGGAACAAAGAAAGATTCCTAATGAATGACGTTCTTGTTTCCATGCATTCTTATTAGCAACATAAAAAGGGGAGAAAACAATTGCCAAGATGTGCTGCATCTGCAGAATTATCTCCAAATTAAATGCACATCCACATTCTATAAAGCATCAGTAACTCTTAAAATCTAGTGATTTTTTTTTAGCTGCCAATTTTAGAGACTTCCCAGGAGATACCGGCCTAAACCTGCTATCTCAGCTATTAAATAAAGAGACAGGATATTTTTATTAAAAAACCCAAAACACCCCCAAGAGACTCAACAACTCGGACTGAAGATAGCAGCCCTGCAGCCATAAAACATGGTTTTTAAAGAGACTCAAATCTTGCTTCTAAATCTTGCTTCTGCGTTGCATATGCTAGACAAACTCTTCCTTTTCAGTTCACGGGGAAGCCTCTTTCCACCAGCTGGCTCCAGAAATCCATCCTTCTAACCAACACACACCTCTGCATCGCCCAACTTTCTGCTCTGGGTCACTGCAGCTCCTGGCACCGGGCACCTGACAACATGGGCAGTGAGTGCATCGTCCCAGCCCAGCTCATAGCACAGACATCAGTCAAGAGCAGCGCCAGCCCTCCTGAAGATCAGCAATAATGCTGGGGTAGCTGTACAATAAGCCTGGCAATTGTTTTATCCCTGATCTCAGTGACCTGATTTATGGCTATTTACCTGCACTTTAACTTTTAACGATTTCTAGTAATGAATCCCAAGCCTGAGACTAACTGTGAGAGCAGGGAAGTTCCCCAGAGCCGGTTTCTCATGGCAGGGCACGCATCCACGTCCATGCAGGAGCGTGCAGAAAGGGACCTGCGTGCCTGTTCAGGTTCCCCGTGGGTGCCGTCGGGAGGACTGCCTGCTGAGGCTGCACATCACTCAGAGGGCTGTGTCCCAGCGGGCACTCAAGACAGTGAGCTTGCACCAGTTAAGACCTTACACCTGCATCTGGTCGGTTTTTCTCCCATATACAAGGCTGAGGTCTGAATCTTGGTGCCTTTTCCTCTGTGATTTGGAGCGGGATATGGGATTTCTCACTTCCTTTGAGAGGCACTTTGAGATAGGCAGCTGAAAGACAACTACTACAGCACCACGTGGATTTGGGGATGTTTACAAAACTGCAGAAATCAGAGCTGTCTAATAGAGGGAGAACGTTGAATTCATTACGCCCCCAGATGGGGTTTGGGCTCAAAGAAATTTCAGATGACGAGCTTGTTATGAAACTTAATAGGACATTAAAGCCTTTCTTTTGCGGTGCCAGAGAACTAGCCTTTTGGCTTGACATTCAACCCTTCCCTTTGCAAAGGCTGAGCCCCATCCCAGGCTTTGCATGCTCACAAACGAGGACCACACTGGCACGTCACAGCGCATCCGCACCCTGTGAGGCGCGCACCAAAGCCAGCACGAGGGCGAGAGGTAAGGTAGTGGCCTGGCTTTTCCAAACCAACCAGCACCAACGTGTGCCCAAGCTGATGCGCACTCCTGGCAGCTGACTTTCCCAGGAGAAGACTTCAGCAATGTCTGGAAACCAGTTCTTTCCAAAGCATCTCACACAGGCTTATGAAAAAATTGAGGCCTCTCCAAGCAGCAATATCTACAAAATATTTCTGTAAGTTTTTTTATGGGTTTTCCCATTTCAGTGCCCAGGCAGCACATACATCCAGAGCAGTGAGGTGAGCCACAGCTCGCCGAGGGGGCTGGTGACATTGGCCAGGGACATGGACTCAGGACGTGGCATCAGGACACGGCTTCCTGGCCTGACTTGTGAGGTGATGCTGGGACACCTCAGCTGTGTGCACATGAGCCAGGATGGGTCCAGGAGAGCTGCTGCTGCCCCTGGCTGTGCCAAGGAATAGGGATGTGCATGCAAGTGAACTGAACCACGTGCTGGTACAGGGCTGCGTGGAGCTGTCTGGAGCATCTTGGCCAGCTCAGAGATCTCAGAGGTTGTGGTAGAAGCTCTGCAGCTATCAACTTCAGCAGCTTCTTGAAGGAAATCGGTGTTGACGGGCATAGCATGGGAGAGGCATTCAATCCCTGTATCTTCCAGCTAGTTGAGCTCTTTTCCCCCTGGACCAGCTTCATGCTGGCAAGCACATATGTGGCTCCAAGTCCCTTGGTTGTGGCAGACAGCTTTCTTCATCATGCACCTATTCTAGCTCATCTCACTGGTGGGATCCTTTGGCCTGGACTGGGTTTGCTCAGGGTAGGAACTGCACTGACTTGTGAGATTAATCAACCAAAAATCTGTCACTGATTTTCCTATGGCCATGAATTTGCTCTGTGTATTTTAAAACCACACCTATTCTGAACAGAAGAACCCATTCTTGCAGTGCACTTTGTTACTGAAGGGCTTTATTTGAAGAAAAGAGAAGGCAGCATCTATTGTATATCTCTGTGCAGTGAAAAGGAAGCAATGTCTCACAATACTTGTGAAACCTCTAGGTATTAAAGACAACAGTTTGCAAGACATCATCTCCACTGCCTGGCAAGGACTGAGCCTGCTGCCTTCACTATACTCTTGGCTTACACTGGTCCATCCATCACCTGCCTTTTTAACTGGCAATGATGAGGAAATTATGCATGCGAGCAGCCATGTGCACCACAGGGTGTAATTCCTAACGTCCCATAGCAAACATTTTTCCTGGTGCTAGCAGGTGTTTCAATCCTTCATCTGGACTTTTATGAACAGTGCTGCTGGGTATCTCCTTCCAGCTGCTCCCACAATCTAGCTGTCAGCTGTGTGCCAGCTGAAAAAAAAAAAAAAAAACCAAACAAAAAAACCCAAACTTGGGAAGGTTTCTGGGGCATCTGGAGCAGCTCGGTGGGCACTACCATGACCCTGTAGCTTGGCCTTAAAGGCTAGTAGAAGAAGAAGGCATGAGGCTGGTAACTAGACCAGCTGCTGGCTCCTCATCTTTCCTCAGACTCAGTGGGTTGTGTTTGTGCTGCAGCAGGCAGCACAGCACAGAGCAATTCATCACGGCCAGGCCTGGGCCACAAAGCTGTAGGGAGGGGTGGAGGAAGACTGGACAAGTAGGTCACTCAGCTACTGTCCCCCCAAGTTCATATTGGTCTAAGCTCTACCCAAATAGCAAGGCAGCAGTACTCCCTTCTACCTGCTTCCAAGCAAAGCTGCCCACAGCAAGTAACATCGTACACAAGGCTTGTCCCTACAGCTCAAAGAAACAGCAGTCACAAGTGCTCAGGCTCTGCCTTCTCAGGAGGGGTTTTCACGACACATTTTTCCCACGCATCTCAGTGCTTCATAAAATACAAACAAGCCTCAGAGCACTCCGAGGACGTGGTGGCTGTTGTATTGCATTTCTACACTGAGAAACCAAGGCACAGAGATGTCACGGAGCTGGTCACAGCCCACTGAAGTCACTGGGAAAGTCTCCTACTGCTTCAGTAGGAATGTGGGTTGGGGCCTCCAGCCTACTCCAGGCAGGGAAAACCCTGGCACAGAAAGTAAAGTTTGGTGTTGCACAACCCGGGAAACGGCACCCCATTGAGCAGCTCTGCCGGGGTGTGAGAGGACTCCGCGTTAGGAGGGAACAGGACTGGAGCTGGCTCCCCAGAGCAGCACCACTTCACACAACATGCGTTCTGCATCATGGCAGGAGAGGGCTGGCCCAGTCCCTTTCCATTCACCATCTACACCCAGCCTGGTAGAAGATATTTATTCCTAGAATCGGTGGGGCTTTATCAGCGGACTTCGACCTACAGCATCTCCCCATGTATTTCACAGCTCTGCTCAGCCTGGAGCTGCAGCACTCCCCTGCCCCGGTCCTAGAAAGGACTCAGGGTTGTACTGTGTATGGAAAGGGCTCTGGGCTGCCAGCAAGCTTCACATCGGGCTCCAAAATGACTCTCATCTCTGAGCCGTGTCAGTCCCAGAAGCCAGCTCTCCAAAAAACAAAAGGTCAAACCACATAGTGTGTTCAGCAACACTGTCATCACAGCAGTCTGTAGTGGATGGTATTTCTGGGTCTGCGGCCATTTAATGTCCCCAGCAATTAGAGGCAGAGTCCTGAGTCTCTGAAACAAGGCAAATCGCTGATTAACGAGAAATGGAATAAGGAAAAACAGGACATGGGTTTACTTTTCTTATTTCTTTTGCTGTAATTGTTCCAGATCTGCCCAAGGAAAGCATCCCTCAGGGCTTATCAGAGCAGCCACCGCAAAGGAGAACAAAGGAAACACCAATCATTTCCAGTAAATCAAAAAATGACAAGCTTTAACCTTCAGAAGAGAGCAGATTCCTGCAAAGGGTTTGGCTGCTCTGTCTTTGAGTTTCCTTTTCCCCAGTCCCGGTTTCCTAGCAAAAGTTTCCTCAAACAATAGAGATTGGCATCAAAAGAAGAAAGAAAAAAAAAAACAAACCAGCCCTCCTTTCACAAATAGGCTTAAAATGGAAAGACAGGGCTTGCCACCTGGGAGCAATTGGTTACTCTTTGCAGTGTGGCAGCACTGAGGACTCAGGTCAAGCACCGCAGCCCTGTTGTGTGGGTGCTGTACTGTTACACAGGGCAAAAACATGCTTCTTGGCTTCCTCTCCCTCCCTTTCTATGAGTAGGAAAGATGTTAGGGGACTGGGAAGTGGTTACTCATACCACAGAGCTGTTGCAGAGAACGACTGCACACAGCAGCAGCCCACCACGGGGCTGGTGAGCTGCCAGCAGAGGCCGGGAAGGGTAAATGCAGGCCAGGCATCATGTACCAGGTGCTCAAAGGAGGGCAAAGCCTTTCTCAGGCACATACTGCAGCCAGGCACAAGCTCAGAGAGGATGGGATGGTCCATGCATAGCTCTGGGAACTGGACACAATCTAACCCTGCTCCTCTCTGGCACTAATTCCACCTGCAGTTTTGCCCAGCTCACGTGCATTAGCATCCTCAGATGTAAAACAGACTTAGAGAGGTCTCCAGAGACAAAAAGAGCTAAATGTGGATATTCTGGCAATGAGGGATTGGGCCAGACACCATGCTGACCTTCCCCTCCTTTCAAAAAACCACATGGGATGCTGAGCAGGACTTGCTTCTTATCCATCAGGAGTGAATGAGAATTCAGTCCAACCTGAGGATGCGCTGGTTTAAAAGACAGTATCACCTAAATTAGGAGGAGTAAATAAACCACACACCTGCACACACACCTGTGACTGTCAGGGAAGACAATATGCAAGGGTAAGGAACCAAGAGATTCCTTGAGAGCTGCAGATGTTAGATACAGCTGGATAATTGCTTGGGTTGCTGTAAATCTATACTCAAGGGCCTCTTTTTCATGGAGGATGCTTTTCAAAACCCCGCAGGGAACAAAGAAAACCTTCCTATCTTACCCACGCATCTTTCCTCACCTAGGAAGAAAACAGGTATCTCAAAACCTTCTTTCCTGGGCAACGAGACGCCACCATAGAGTCACATCCATGGAGAGCGCAGGCGTGTGACGGGTTGGTGCCGTGGACTGGCTGCCGTGGATGACCATGCCTCCTGGCACGTTCAGCCCTGGCTAAGCACGCAGGGGCTGCAGCACGGCCCCTTCCCACCCCATGGCCCTCCACCCCGGCGTAGTGAATCAGTTCAGGCGGCCGGCTGCATCTAAGCACCTGCCAGAAACAAGCTTAGCCCTGGAGGACACGGCAGGCAGCCACGAGAGCTGATGAAGCGCGTGGACGATGGCCCGTGATGCTGGTGTCTGCGTGCATTCACCCAGACTTGCTTAGGTGCAGCAACTGCCTTTACCCGCGGCTGCTGCCACCGGAGCTCGTCTGCTGCCCTCACCGGTCACCGTTCCCAGGGCGTGCAGTGGGTCACCACGGCTGGGGTGAGCTCTTGACAGGCTCATACCATGCGTGTTGGCTCTACCTTCCTCTTGTCCCAACTCGGACTCCATCGTTTCACCATCTTTCAATCTAATTGGGCAGCTAACGATAGGAGAGATTTGTTCTTGAAACTTGCTAGGGAAAATGCCTTAGTAGACTGCAGCTGAAGCAAGAGCTATAAAAGGGTTAGTCGCTGCTCCCAGGAATGTGCACCAACCTGAATAACGGGCTGTGCAGAAGACTCTGCTTAGACCTTTGCCGGAGTCAGAATTTGAGCAGCACGGATGGCTTGGGCACTGTACAGGCAGAGACTCTTGGCAGCACATAGGAATGACTGCTCCAGGCCAGTGCAAAAACCCATGTGCCTCAGACAGGGGACAATTGCTCACTCTTAAAAAGATAAAATCAAGGTGATTATAGCAAAGTGGAACTTCTAGTATTTTCCCAGTTACCAGAAGTCTTCATTCAAGGGTTCATTGAGCAGAGAGGAGAACTGGTTTACTGAAGTGGAAGCAGGTCATTAAGACATGAGAAAATCATCAAGAGAACACCTCAACCACAAATGCTCCTGCCAAACGGAATTGCTACCAAGGCAGATGAGGCAAGGACATCAAAAGCTCGTCTTTGCTTCCCCAGTGAGGCCATGTCCATGTCTCAACAATGGCCGTGGGTTTCCCTAGGAGAATATGACTGCGCTAACGTTGCCTTATAAACAACTATGCATTTGCTCCCCTTCAGCGAGCTAGGCCATTGTAATTATGACATCCTGAGCATTGATGAGGCCTCGTGCAGCCTGTTTTGCCAGTTTTGTGTTCGAGAAGTGACTCATGAGCACCCTATCAGCTTACTGTATCATGGCCACTGAAGGCACCACACCTGCCAAACACCGGAGGAGAAAACCTTCCCTGCTGCTCTTGCACGGGCCCTTCCAGCTTACGTGGAGATGTTTGCAGAACGTTTTTTCTTTAGAGAGGAAAAGATTACGGTTATGCTCATTGCAGCCATGGGGTGGATTGGGAGAATGAGGACAAAGCACTGGTCGGGGTCATGCTCCATCAGTTATGTAGGAGCACCTCCTCCTCCTCCTCCCTCCACATCTCCAGGAGGAAAGGATTCAAGAACAGCTAACATCTACCCAGCATCATGCTTTGAGAGATGGTTTCCAAAGACACCTGAGCTTCCCTGACCCATCTGCTGCCTGTGTTGATAGTTGACTGCTAGGGTCAAACTGCTAGATGGTCATTTCTGTGCTGTGGAGATTGGCCATTATCAGAGTGATCCACCTCACAGACCTCCCCATAGATGGGAGCCAGTGACCCCTTCATTAATGCCAGGTTTCCAGGAGGTCAGACAGCTCCAGACAAAAGCTGTTCCCAGTGTTAAAGACACTGCAGCAGGTTGCAGGTTATCTGCAGGAGGGTAGGAAAGACTGGCAAATCCCCAGAGGTACAGAACTTGAACTTCCTGCGGGTGATTGACCCGAACACAGCACCCAGATCTCTACGGTCTGCTCTGATAACAGCCTCACAGATCCTGATCCCCCGAAAACCAGCTGCAAGAAGCAAATGTTGTGCAAAGGAACAAAGCTTCCATCCTTTGCTTTGCAGACTTTCCCAGTACCGAGTTCAAACTGCCCATCCTTCAAACTCCATCATCCCAAAAATCTACCACACCCCCAATATCTGCTGCTCAGAGGCTCTGGATCCACAACCCTGAACCCTTAACAAGGTCTCCCTGGAATGACATTACTTACACAAATCAATGCTACTCACTGAGCAAAGCCTGCAACAGCAGGCTGCCAGATCTGTTCTACACTCGTCTCCTTATTCAGGCAAGGTCCTCAGTGGAGTTTGTGCCTGCGGTCAGTATGAAATTAAACTAACTGAAGTGAAATAAAATCTCAGGAATAACTCAAGCTTATGTAGATAATTTGTTAAAGCACTAAACCAAAGAGGCACTTGCTCACTACAGACTTTGGTTTTTCTCAATAATTACGCTGGAGTTAGCCACACTCCTTTACCTAGCCCTGTTTCTCTGCTTCAGTGAGATCTCACTGAGAAAATGCTGACTTCTCCCCTGCCAAAAAATTAATGAAAATTAGGTGAATTCTCTGTCAAAATGTTCAACTACAAGAAAAAAAACATGCCACATATAACTGAGCTTTTGTTCAGAAACTCAGAACCATTGTGGAAAGCAAAGGCTTTTCTTCAGCATTTCACATGCTCTGATATCAACTTTGCTGTCGTAAAATTGCTTCTGCTTTGAAAATGGTCAACTTGCTGAAATTTCAGTTGACTGAGAGCAGAGTTAATTATGCTAATGAGACACCAGAGTACATGAAGAAGCCTCTTCATCAGGTCCACGCTGAAAATCTGTGCATCTTTGAGGTTTTGCACTATATGCTTGCCCTGCCGTTCCATCAGCTGTTTAATTAATTAGGACAACTTCAAAAAAACCACAGAGAGAGAACAACACAAACCCCTTTGATTATGGAGCCTCCAGGCACGTGCATTGCTCAGCTAACACACCCGTGAGCCCTGCTGCGAACACCGCCGCTGACCCAAGCTCTTACAGGCGGCAGCTCTTGTGAATGTTCATAGTTGGTCTAACCCAACAACACTGGTGAAATGAATTCATTGTTCTTTTAATCTTACCTTTCTTTCCCTCCAGGTTAGCCGTAACCCAGGCCACTTATCTAATCAGTTCATGCACTTAAGCACATGGGAGGAGCTGGCATGAGGGCAGGACGATCATCAGATTGCATCTTCCCATGGAAGTGGTGGCTTTTGCCCCTCAAAGTGTAGGTAAAACCCTGCCCTTAGGTGTTTTCTGTGCCAGCAAAGGCATCTAGGGCAAGCAGAACAAGAGTGAAAAGTAACCACTTCCATCACACTGCTTCTTCTGGGTGTGGATCACCCAGAAGTTTTGAATGGTGTGAAAATAAATAGTAATTTTTTTAATTAACCAATTTTTTTTTTCTCCAAACAGGACAAACTCCCAAGTGAATGTGCTCAGGTAGATCCCAAAGGGATGCCCCTGAAGTGACTGCACCACATTTTCCTTTGCCTCTGGCTCCTGTGTGTGAAGCGTGTGGCCGGGTTCAAGGCCATGGCTACACACTTCCTCCAGGTTTCCAGTGACATAAATCAGAGTGGGACATAGCCTGCAGCTACCCCAGCCCACCCTGCCTGCAGTGCTTCAAAACCTGCTTTTGCAGGAGAGCAGCCGTCCACCTTGCAGCAGCTGTCGCTAGCAAAGGGCGTGAGGGGCCGAGGCTCAAATGCGGATTCCCAGTGGGAGCTCCATGGCCATGCTCCTGACAGCACTGGGGACCAGCCTGCCTCCCTGCCAGGGCTTCAACACGCCCTTCAACACACAGCTAAAATGACTAATATACCCCCCATTTAACTCAGTTTCCTTCAAAGCCCAAGAGGAACCTTTGGAGACCAGCCTGCCTGTGTTTGAGCCATTACCCAAAGCTTTGGTGGGTGTCCTGGGCTCTCTTGCCTCTGCCCATTTGCATGTGGGTGCAGAAGATGGGACGAAACTGTGAAGTGAGTCAGTCCTCTAGCAGCCATTGTCTCAATCTTTAAAAAGGCTGGCATGGAGAAAGGATCCCTATTAAGGAAATTCTAATGGAGGTGAACCAAAAAGACTCTTCTTAAAATTATAAACAAAAAAAAAGTAGAGAGAGAGCGCAGCCGTCATTTTGTATAGATGGAACTCTGGGCTGCAGGAGCCTTTGAAATCCCACCCATAGAACTATTAGTTCTACAGCCTAATTTCTCCTATCCGTATTATTCACATGCTAGTGGTGTTCCCTGTGATTTATCCTAGCCTGACTTTAGTTTTCAAATATTCCCTTTTAAAGATAAAAGGCTTTCAGCAGCTCCCAGGTTACAGAGATGCAGTAAAAAGCAACAGAGCAGCGAGAGCAGAAGCTGTGAGTAGCTCGATGCGTGAGGACAGGACACTTGTGTCCTCAATAGAGAGCAGACCCTTTGGGAGCACGTGTTGGCTCCTTTGATGTGCCATGAGCATTTCAGATAGGGTTGCGTCCAAGAAGAGAGGGCTAGGGTAGCTGCCAGGTTTATGATTTCTAGGATGAGGCTAGTCTCCAAGAACAGTTCCCTCATTCTCCAAAGACCATCAGATGAAGTCACAGAATGGGAGGGGGAAGGGGAGAAGCAAAACAACACACAGAATATTTTTATGTATTTAAAGGCCCCCAAAGATGTGCTCAAGCCTCTGTTCATAACTCCAGGGAAGGGCAGAAATTTTGACATCTGATTATTTGTTTTGTGCCCGCCATGTACTTCAGGCTGAAAACTGCCTGGAATTAATGGGCTGAGAGTCACCACTCAGAGACATCAAAGGGCTCTCTAATGGGGAAGGAGAAAGCTGCAGACTAACCTATTCCCTCTCTCCCTGTCAAGGGCTTTCTGCCATTTGCTCACCTTGCCACCAAGAAGAAAAACTAAGATGGCATTTAACCCACGCAGCTACTAATTAGGAATTATTTTCTTACATGCTCCTCATCTCTGATTCCTTTAATTACAAGGTGGGGCCCTTAGTTCCACTTGTCTCCTCCCAGGATAAGGAAAAGTTGGAGAGAGTTAAAACATCTCACCTGGGACAGGTTTCCCATTTTGCCTGAGCCATACTTACTTTGTGTGACCGAGTAGTGTACGGACAACACGCAAAGTACAAATCTGCATCTCCATGCCTGACAATTATGGCGTGTACATTGGTGTGTCTGTGCACATGCTTTTGCCTGCATACCAGGCCTGGGTTAACTTTGCTCCAGTTTGCCCCTTTCGGGACAACGATGCGGCTGGAATGCAAGGACTGGAGACAAACAGCAGCACTGGTATGTGGCATCATCCAGCCTCTGCTTCCCTCTCCAGCGCTCTGCTCTCACCCCTGTGTCTGGGCTCCTGGGCACAGGATACACAAAGCATTCAGCAGCAGCGCAAGATTCAGATGCCTGCAGCCCCTGCTGCTTCTTCCCACCTTTGTGCCTTGCCAAAACATGCCTACACCTCCTTCTTCACTTGTTTCAATAAAACGGCCCAAGAGTCCTGTGAACCAGAGAAAGAAAACTGGTCCAGCTTGTAGAAAAGACAGCTCTACTCCAATTTGCAGTGCAGGTGCAGTCAGGTAAGCCTTGACACAGGACTAGGAATAATACAGTGCTTCCAGCAAGCAGTTTATGATATAAATCTATTGCTTTAAATACAATCTGCAGGGCAGTTCATAGTGGCCATGCATGATTTGACTAGGGGCTGCAGAAAATGCTCCCAGTGCCAGAGAGACACTGTGCCCAGGCTGTCCTAGCCTGGCATCACCATTCCTTGAAATAAAAATCCCTAACCAGAGTACCTGCACTACAGTCCCTGGGCAGTTCAAGAAGAACACATTTCCAACCCAAAATCTAAAGACAGGAAGGGCACACTTGGAAAAGGGAGACCTAAACATATCCTTCTGTGGTAGGCAGGATGTGGACATAACCCACAATCATCAGTCCTTGTTCTTCTTAACCCAAGGCATCCATGCAGCTCTCACTCACAAACCTGGGAGCAGGCACGCGCTTCCTCCGTGCTTCTTTTCCGTCCAACTCCCAACTGAAAAATTGGGGTTTAGAAGAGGATTTACTGCTATGTCCTACAAAGTACAGTGGGAAAGCTGAGGGCGAGGCCAAGTTGTCACCTTTAAACTAGTCCTAGAAAGGGCCTTTGCTGTAGAGTAAGTTCTGTGCCTACTACTGGGGTTCAGGAGAGTTGGAGGTAAAAGAGAAGGGTGTATTGCCTCACCCTAAAAGGGGTCTGTGTTCATGGCACATGCTTCCAGAGCTCCATTGCCTTTTGCAGGTAAGCTTAGAATGGGCCCTTGGTATTAAACTTAAGTCTGTGCATGCTGTTAGGGTTAAGACAACATCAGCAACCATGCCAGATCTTGATTTTATCATACTGAGAACTAAACACACGTAATTATCCTATTCTTAACCAAATACTAAACTGAGCAGACTGGCTGCTCTCGTTCTGAGCACTAAGCGTGGATGTAACCCTAACTCAAAGGCAGATTAATATGGGCAGCAGGCAGCAGAACCTGGTGTTTCTAGGGGGTCAGATATTTTCCAGAAAACAGCATTGCCCTCATCTGCGTGAGACTTAAGCTGGATAACAGAGTTAACTTCGTATACCTATTTATTGCACATTCTCAGGCTACAAATATGAATTCACGTAAAGCAACAGTGACAGGACTCCTGCAACAAAGGGGTTTTCCCCCAAAGCATCCCATTTTTAGTGGAATTCAGAAGACAGTTCAACCCATCTCAGCCTGGGAAGTCCAACACCGAGCAGGACAGTGGTGAATATTGGCCATTCAGGCCTGTTTGTGCTGGGGGAGCAAAGGCAGTGCTGCTCTGAGCAAGGCTGGTACCAGACAAGAGCAACTTGGTGAGGAGAAGAGACTCAGTGCTTCTATGCATATGGCTTCTCGTTTTGCAGAGCTGCTTTTCAGACTTGCTAAAGGTACAATATTAAGGCAGTCAGGCATTCAAAAGATGGATGGATAAGCTAAAATGTGTGAAAAAGATGAGTGCTTGGTCTCATTTCTGAAAACAAGACATCTCATGTTTGGCAAGAATATGCACCCAATGTCTCAGATGTTTTCCCTATGCCCATACCTGCTTACAAAAACATCCATGCTGGCTGCAGAGTTTTAGTCTTCCCTCTAGAGAATAGCCACCAACTCGCTACAAAAAAACCCATACTGCACAATCTTTGTTTCATGTTGCTTTTCCTGTTCACAGAGAGAGAAGTTTCTATCTGCCACTCCTAACAAACCCCAACATACCTTCTCCAAGCCATACTAAAAGCTAATGCAAGTATCTTTGATCTTAACCCTTCCATACACTATTCAAGCCTTTGCATCAACCAGCAAACAAAACTGTCTTCTGGATGCCTGGACCATCTTTGCCCTTTGGGAGATATATCAGAACCAAGAAGCAGCAGCTTACGAGGGACACATCTGCCCAGCTGTGAGACAGCAGGAGCACAGAGATCACTCGACTTCAGCCATAGGTGAGGGTCTATTGGCAGTCATGTGCATCACAGTATAAACTCCACCAAGTTTCACAACTCTTCACATAATGGCAAGAAGTGGCTATATGATACTGAAATAGTGTAACTATCTGGGTTTTCAACATGAAATCTATTTTGGGACCTAGGAGGAGGACTCCTTAACCTTCACTCTTGGAAAGAATTGTTGATGATCTCACTGCATGGCTATCAGTGTCCTGGGCCAAATAATCCTTATGCTCTTGGACTTCTGATCAGCTAACGAAGCAGATGCATGAACTAATTAAAGAAGCAGAGCCTGTGTTTTCTGCTTCTTACAGCTCTATATTCAGTAGCTGGTACATGACACCTCGTGAGCTGATGCTTGTCTGTCTGTGATCTAAGATGAAAGAAACATTCAGCAAATAATCCAGGGGGATGGGAGACTAAACACTCTTTACTAGGGCTGTTTCAACATATGGAGAAACAAAATCAATTGCAGAATCACAGATTCATGGGCAGTAGTTCTCAGGAATGCTCTTAGGAAAATAAGCTGATCTCTTCTGGATGGAAGTATTTCATACCTGAGATGACATCACCTGGAATTTATAGTCCAATTTTGCAAGAGGACAGACTCTGTGACCAAGTTCCATAGGCCTTTTCAATCTTTAATTATGATAGCATATTTAATCCTGTAACGTATTTCATAGGAGGCAGGCAGCTAAAACAAAGTTGCCTTGGCTTAACACAGAAAAAAGAGTGCAAGTGATTTCAATACCACTAGCCTGTTGCTGTTTGACTTAAGTTCTCAAGAAATTATATAAAGTTACACATGAGGAACATCATTAAAAACAAAGCAAGCTAACCTGTAATTTAGAAAAGAAACCTTCTCTTCCCTGAGTTATTTATTAACCAGTTAAGAATCTGTCAAGGCCTTCTTAAATATTAGCAAACAGTTGTTGAGATCAGGACAGAATCCCAGACCAAACTGCACGATTTAATGACTTGAGAGTCTGAAATTTATTGCTCTCCTTGTGCAAACACTGATCTGCAGCTGCACATAACCACCTATCCCCCAAATCTCCCAAGAGGAGGTCAGAGCTTGGGGTCCTGCTCTCTACAAACACTGCTGCAAGGGCTATTCCCAACACACTAAGGTGACAAAGGAATAAGAAAGCCATAGAACCCTAAGGCAGACAAACACCCAGCAAGGATGACATTCCCATACACCCACTATTGAGAAACATATTTGACTGAGAAAGATGTATGCTATTGTCCATTTTAATATAGAAAATATACCACTTACCTAGCAGGAAGCCAACAGAAATGACATGCATGGTAGAGCAAGTGTTAGGGGAAATAATGACCAGGAAACCAAACTTCTCAGCCTTAAATGGTCCCAAATGCTCATGGTTGGGGAAGAAAAACAGCAAATGGCAACTGAGAGCAGTGACTCTCCCATGCCAGGTGTGCACCCACCTTTTCCATCACAGCTCGACTCTCAAATATGCTCAGGAGCAGCAAGTTTTTCATGGCTGCTTCAGAGGCTGGGAAAAAAGGATTGCCTGAAGCAGACATTAAGAGTATCATGTTGTGAGCAGTGTTGGATAAAGTATAGCCACTCTATGAGAAAAGCAAGCATGTGAGTTTGTATCACAGCTTCTGGAGAGGTAGGTACTCCTGCTTGTCCCTGACACCCTGCAGATGCTTTTGAACCTGGTGTCTCATCTTTTTGTATTCTCTAGACATCCCTCACATCAGGATATTGGAGTCTTTAGGAGAAGCCTGCGCCTGGGTACATGTATCGTGCTAAATTTTCCTTGTGGCTAAAATTTAAATGTGAAATAAAGTCATATCACCAATAACCAGATCACACCTCACGTGGTTCCACAACTGACAATGTCTGAAACCACCCCACAGAAATGGTGCCTGCACAAACTGCTTTACGCAAGGGTTGAAACAGGGAAGAGTGAGCAAAGGCTCCCCACGGTGCTGCCTTCCACCAGCTGCAGTGCCACCCCATTTGCTCATGAGTGAGGACCACTTTGACACCAGCCCGTTTCCACCAGAGCTCACTGACGCTGCAGAACGGTGGATATACATCAGGGAGAAAAACCAGCACCTCCCTGCTGCTCATGGGCTCGGCTCCTTACCCTCCGTCACATCCTCCCCACTCCTGGAAGAGTCTCTCCCTGCCAGCCTGCCAAGACATCTGCTGCTGCTCCAGCCTCTTCCCCAGCCCTCCTTGCCCCAGTTCTCCTGACATCCCTCCCCTCTTCTTCGCCACAGATCACTGCAGACCGTTGCTCTGTGTCTTACTGCTTCCCTCTCTAAAGGGCACTGCAATCAGAGTTTAACTAACTCCACATATAGTTGGGACTCTGGGTCCATTTAAGAAGTTACATGGATTAAACTCCCCTACTAAAGCTTGATGTTAATACTTCTCAGGAGATGCCCAGCTGTGCTCTGGGGAACATCCCTGTGGGCAGCATCTGCAGAGATGGAAGAATCTGAGAGCCTGACAATGCAACCAATTGGCCCAGTTTCATGTCGTGTACAGTAATTGCTTGCATGAGTGGAAAGAAAAACTAAGTGCAATTTGTTTATCACCAGACATATGTCTCTATAAAATAAAGGGACTCAGTTGAATACAAGGCTCCTTTGGGCAAGGACATGGCATTTAAGTTATGTCTGTGGGCACAAAGCACATGTCTGATGTACTATAAAAATAAAGATGTTCTCTTAACCATTATCTACAAAATGCAAAAGAATCATCATTGCTGGAAAGCTGTGTTTTGACATTTCCTTCCCCCTACCTCTCTCATGGGTATCCTCTGGGCTGGTCCCAAATTAAATCTGAAAAACATTCTCTGCTTCTTCCCTTTTCAACCTCATCTTAGCATTTGGAAGTTTCTGTCCTCCCTGTGGGGCATAAATGATCTTTGACACGCACACCCTCTTCAAAGCCTGCATTATGGCAAGGCTAGCTGTCATGCTGACTGGTAGAAATCTGGTTTACTTTGTTTTGTCCCTAGAAATTTCAAGCAATGCTATGTTTTGGTCACTGAGAATGCCTGTGGTAGAAAGCTGAATTTTCACACAGATCCAGCTGTATCTGAAAACTAATGACAACAATCTGGAAGGAAACCTTGCTGCAAGTATAACTGGAAGAATCTCAGGCAAACTGGATCTTTCAACACAATAAAAACAAGCCAACTCCCAGCTGCAGGTGGGGATCAGATAAGGAAAAAACATTGTGAGTAGAAAAAGCCTTTATATCATCATGATTTTTTTAGTATGGTTATCTTAGGCTTCACCTCCAAGTGGACATAATCAGTTATGTCTACTTTCAGGATCCATTGGCTGAAAAATGCCCAGCCACCCTCCTCTCGGAAAATGGGTTTTCTTCCCCACCATCTGGAACATGCTCTTCTGAACTAGGAACAATTACTCTTTTCCCCATTGATTTCATCCCTTTCTACTTGAAAAAAATCAGCTTGTGCGACTTCCTTTCTCTCTTAGGGACCACGTGCCAGAACAGCTCTGCCTTGTTCATCTCCTTTTCCAAGAGCAGCATCAATACTTCCCATCAACACTAACAACAGCCTGGAAACATGACTTCTTAATTAGCAAGGCATGCTCTGCTACGCTCACTGAGGAGAGCATGAATTCCACAGGGTCCCAGTGACACCTTTTTGGACTGCTGTGATGGTCAGGAGAGAGCACACCAGGTCAGGATGCTCTCCTTGCCTGTTCTAATTACAGAACTTATAAACTGCTGAAATCACCCCGTTGTATTTTTCCTGCATCTTGGATCGTCCCCTGAAATAGAGTCGGTGATTGGGAGTTAGTTGTTGTGGAGGAATAAGGTGATATGAAATCCAGCTGACAATTTCTTGTTAGTTTGGTGAGCACATGCAATGTGTCAACCCAGAATAAAGGAGGGGAGCTATTGAGTAACAAAGAAGTCGTTTTTACAGCCATTTTCTTAACAGTTGCCACATCTTTTATGCACAGTTTCCTCCAGGCTCTTTATTACTCTGCTCTATGTGATTGTCGCTCCCTGGTTGCTGCCGTCTCTCACACAAATACCCACATGAGAACACTTTTCTACCTTAACATCTCTCTCCTTCATAAATGCCTTCAAAAAACAAGTTTCTTTTTCACTTACTCTTTGCTTATGGGTAGTCATCAGAGATGTTTATCTTATGCTCCTGCTTCTCAGCAGCCATAGTCGTGCCTGGGGCAGCTGGTGGATTTGGCACTCAAGCTTGTCCAGTGCCAGTCACTCTTCCACCTGGAGCCCATCTACCCCTTACTACAGCAAAGCATGTGGGTACAGGTGAGGCAGCACAGCCCCGTGCCAGCCACACTAGACAGCAAATGGTGTTTGGGATGTAACTGCTTGAGAAAAGGGAACAGAGAGCAGGAGCTTCTTAGCAGAGACACAGTTTCTTCCCCAGAGACTTCTGAAGAAAGCACCAATGTACCCACCTTTGTCACCTACTGAGCTGTTCAGTCTCAGGGGAGACAGCAGCTACCACCACCCCACTCTGTAATTAGCTGATGACCTCAAGCATCACTTCTTGGAGAGACATTTTAGCTACCACAACGGTGATTCTGCTCTTGGGGCAAAATCTGACCTCAGCTACATTTGTGCAACTTTGGAGATGATAGTACAGCATGGATTTACAAACCATAAAATCCTCATTTGTAGAATATATTTCGGAAGACACTTTCACTTTCCTTTTCCCTCTCTAACTTTTACCTCAGCTTCCTCAGGTTCATTCATGTTCTCTGTATATGAGACGTACCTGTCCCTGGGGCTCCAGACTACCTTCTCCAGGTGAGATCAGTCACTTTTTTCTAGGACACCCCTTATTTTATTTAATTCAGGTTTTGCAGGATAACCATCAATTCTGTTTCATTAACTGAAAATACATTTTATTAGCCATTGTCTTTCAGCTTTCCTGTGGGCAATGCTGAATGATCCCGAACTGGTTGGGGTTTGTCTCAACATGAGGTACCACTCAGCTGAAACATTCTTCCTCAAAAAAGAACTCACTATTGCATTTAGAGAAATAAATTGTCCCATTGACTCCAGGGTGCCCACACACACTATGCATCTGGCTCTGCTATTTGCTAGCTAGAAATATGGATGGACAGGTAAAAGGCGCATGACTTCAAGGCATATTGATAATAGCCGTCAACTTCTATGGCTCTTCTCCTTTACTAGAGTTTGTTTGCTTCATGGCAGTAAGCGTTAAAAACTTCATCATCCTCTACATAAAGTCTTTAGGAGATGAGGATGCTAATGGAACAAAGATAGAAAGGCCAAGTTTCAATTGCCAAAATCTCACAGTTCCTGAGGACAGAGTCTAAAACCAGTTGCAGCCCACATCCTGCTCCCATTCCATCAGGATTAGCCCCAAGAGGTCTTCTGGTCACTGGAATTACCTTTTTTTTTTTAAACAGCAGGAAAGATGGAAAGCGGGACCAATGTCAGTGAATTTCCACTATTTTCCTGGGTGCTGTTAGAGGTTAATCCATGGATGTGGGATTCGAGAATGCCAGATCAATCACAGATGCAATCTGCAGGGTGAGACTGGAAAGTAAGGTTTAAATTACAAAGCTGGCTGCCTCTGGGATCTGACCTCCCATTTGGATATCTGCTAGCTACATTGGAGGGTAGCAGACTGGGCCTTCCTTTTTTTGGTCTGATAGCACAGTGAGGAAGTATTAAGGCAAAGAAAGCCCACAGCTGTTGTGAAAGAGACGGCAGAATCTGGAAAAGCAAGAAGTCTTCCCCCCACATGCCCATCCAAAATGACTTTGTGCTCATTAAGTCAGATTTTGCTGACAATTTCCAAAAGCATGGGGTTACATGGGGGACACCAGGCAGAGATGCTCATCACCTCACTGCCTTAGTCACATCTGACACTGCTCATGAACCATAGGATTTTACAAGGCAATGAGAGCTAGTCCTAGATGATCTCAGACCTTTCCTGATTTCTTCACTAAGACAAATCTTTTTGCAATATTACTGATATCCCTGACTCATATCCCTATACAGGATGTTTGAATGGCTGGGCAGCCCCATGAACTGCTGACCCTACTTTCTGTTTTCATGAGCCTTAGTCACTTTATTGTAACACAAGAATTTGTGATTCAGTTCATGGATCTATACAATTGTGCAAAGCAATCAGGAAGGTTTGCTTGAAATTATGTAATTGCATCATGCACCCTACAATATTATGATTCACCAAGCACCTGGTTTAATGATGTTCGGATTTTAGCCTTACAAACGCCTGTACATCCAGTTGCAACCCTAGGTTGTCTGTTATTGCACAGGGATATTTTCTATTATTTGAAAGTGGATCTAGATCTCAGTAGATCTCTCTCTAGATCCTGGTATTTTTATGGCCCTCTCTGCCTGGTACACCATAAACTTCTGGCCCTGTATGTATCTTGCTCTATGCACCTCGCAGTGTTAGCATGTTATTGAGACCTTTCCCACATCGCTACACTCCACCCTGCTCCATATTTGATTCTGCACTGCCACTTTCAAGGTGTTCAAGCCAGGTTTGGGTTGGAAACCACCAGACAAGAAGCTGTGGTCAGGAAACCAAATCACCTTAAAGCACTAATCACATGGGAAGAAAACTATACTCTCTCAAAATCAAATGAACAGCAATAAAACCACCGAGGCCCATGAATACAATTAACTTGCATTTAACATACACATGCATTTGCCAGAATCACGCAGCCATGCAAAGCTGACATACCTTTTAGACCCTCTGTTAGGGGTCTAAAAATCCAGACCTAAACTCAGAGAGCAGTTTGCAGATTGCAGGCTATTCTCTGTGTTATTTTTACTTGCTTTCTAGTAAGAGAGATCTTCATCCATCAAAAGAAACCCCAGTTCTGCACATATTTATCCCTAATCCCCTGCCAGGACTTCAGAAAGCGTTGCTGTGGAGACTGGCAAACGGTCACGAGCTCCAGCATGGCACAAAGAAAAGGACTAAGGTTGTGCCGGCCACCACTCTGGCTGCCATGCCGGCTGCAGGTTGTAAAGACCTGCCTGTTGGGAAGGAGGTTCTGGGCTGATAGGTGGCACGTGGGACCGAGCAGCGAGGACAGCTACCCCTGACGCAGCTGGGCAGAAAGAGTTGCTCTCAGGTGGCCCCATCAGAGGCCCAGGGCTCATAGTGGGATAAAAGTTGCACAGCTGCAGACCAGAGGTCTGAGCTAACACCCCTTGAAGTTAACGCCAGGCTTTGCACTGGCTTCACTGTGCTTTGAATGAGAGCAAAAAGGCAGATCCTCTCCTTCACTCCAGTGCTTTGAATTACCAGACTTTGTGGGGAAGAAGAAACCTGATTAAATTCCCTGTTAGGAAAGAGACCAAAGGAAACACAGGTTCTGAAACCCTCTCAGTCTTTTGGGTGAAGGTGCATGTCTTTACCTCTGTGATGGTATTCAGACATGGAAAAGGAAAGGGAGGAAAAAAAGATCTTCTTTTAAAGATTCATTTCAAATCAAGACCCATGATCTTGTTACCAAGGTAGTTAGGATGTTAAAAAAGACAGACTTCTGTGGGTGGAAATGAGCAAAAAGATCAACTGAGACTCCAGTTCCGTGTAGCTGTCTTCAGCAGAATATAGCATGAGAGGTAAAAAAACTCCCCATGCAAGAAATACAGAAGATGAAAGCAAGCTGGCTAGGGAAGAGAATGACCCTGACACCAGAAAATCATCTGCTCCTTAACGGTGGGCTGGAAGCTGCACAACTTCTTTTTAGGAATTGCCATAGACTAGGAAGTATCTCCAATGACCTAAAAATATATATAAGCATATATGCATGTAAAATATATATATGCATATATATACATGGAGAGAGGCTATATATAAGGACAGATCCCTGCAGCCTTTAAGGCTTAGAGCCAATTCACTTCCTGCTGTGCTCAGTCATTGAAGCTCACCAGCACTCAGGACTCCAGACTTGCTAAAATTGGGTAGCTCCAGATCAACATTTTAACTAAATCGTATTTTCTGAAGAAGCTGAATAAATCTGGGACCCCAGCTGAAGAGGCACTTCTTGGTACACAAGAGCAGCTCATGGGAACTGTGGGCTCCATCTTGGATGTTCCTAGATGAAGGATGCACTCTACAAAATGGGATCTGTTGCTTAGGTGAAACTCAATTTCACCTTAAAAGCAGAGGCAGCTGTCTTCTACTCTATATCATAGGAGCAACCTATGAGTCCCCTGCAAGCTAGCTGATGCAGCCCTGCCTCACATGGGTTTGGGATGTCCCTAGCTCAGATCATGGACATGTTTCAAGACCGGGGCAGCATAGCCACCAGGCTGCATCCTGAGGCAGCTGCAAAAGACCAAAACATCAATACGTCAAAACACACCCAGTCACAGACTCATTTTCAGTGATGAGCCTGCTGTTTTATTGGTCATTGCAAACCCCAGCTCCTTAAAGTCCAAATTGTTGTGATGGAGCCAAAACTGTGCTACTCACAAGCCCAGTGGAAGACTATATCAAGTTCTTCCATGGTTATTAATGGCACTGGGTCCAAACAAGGGCTACTGATGACATTTACTTCATCAATACAAGATTTAGTGAGACAATGGTGCCTTTCTGCAGCCTTATCAGAGTGCTACTGTCAACAGCAGCAAGGGTAGCCAGAGGAGTAGAGAAAGGAGCCTTGCAACCACCCAAAACTTTTCTTTATCAGCTCTGCCCTTCAGACATGCTGGTCATTTCTTCTCCAGCACAACCCTAGCCCACCCAACTCTATTCCACTGTGAGCAGAGGACTCTTTTTCTCCCTCACCCATCTCTAAGCTTTGTGTATGGCTTTTTTTCTCTGCATTTATCACTCGGGTGCGACAGCTCCAGACACACGTAGATCCTATTGCCTGTGTGAGCTGCTGTGATTCCTCCCTCTGACGGCAGAAATCATGGAGCTGAGAGGGGATGCCTCCAAGCAAGCAAGGCAACACCTCCACCCCCACGAGTCTCTTCCTCAGCAAAACCAGGCAGGTGCATCCCTGCATGTCTCTGTACTGCACAGCAGCGTCTTTGCAAGTGCACAGCCCTGCCACCACTGCTCTCCACAGAGCACGTAGCCAGGTTTTTTCAGCCCTGAGGGACATCCCCTCCTCACCCCCAGGGAGGTGCCACAAGAAGTGAGGACGAGGGAAGACGCATGAAGGAGACGACAACCTCACTGGTTTTCAACCTACAAATTCTGCGATCCCCAGGTCTAACAGGAAGGAGAGTCTCTGGTTCCCTTAGTTCCCAGCCTGACAATAACACTGACATAATTTCCCCCCCTATATTTAGTGGCCAGTTATCTGGCACTAACATGTGCTGTCAGGAGTAGCTCTGTTAGATGACAGAACAGTGGGTATGTCAAGTTCTCCTCTGTTTGGTTGTTGTTTTTTTCCCTCTTCCCTTCTCCCCCAAACACTCACACAGTTTCTTGCAAAATAATTTTATCTCCCTCCTGGGCAATGCTATCAGCTGTCATCCAGCATCATGTGCTTCTGCCTTCACTGGATCACTTACACACCCCACACCACTTTCCCCAGGTCTGTCACAATTATTAAAACCTCGTAACAAGCTGCTTTGCATTTAATCCCATCTGTCATCAGATCCTGTTTAAACACCAAGAATTACCACTTTAATGCAACTACTTCCTAAGACATGACAGCTTTCTTCCAGTGATCTCAAAGCATTCTCTGAGCCCCTTTTCTCTAGGTGATAATTGATAGTCCTGATTTCAGCTGGGGTAGAGTTAATTTTCTTTCTAGTAGCTAGTATAGTGTTATGTTTTGGATTCAGTATGAAAAGAATGTTGATAACACACTGATGTTTTCAGTTGTTGCTAAGTAGTGTTTATACCAAGTCAAGGATTTTTCTTTCAGCTTCTCATGCCCAGCCAGCAAGAAGGCTGGAGGGGCACAAGAAGTTGGGAGGGGACAGAGCCAGGACAGCTCACCCAAACGGGCCAAAGGGATATTCCATACCGTGTAATGCCATGCCCAGTATATAAACTGGGGGGACTTGGGCAGGGAGGGAAGATCACTGCTTGGGAACTAACTGGGCATTAGTCAGTGAGTGGTAGGCAATTGCATTGTGCATCACTTGTTTTGTATATTCCAATTCTTTTATTATTGTCATTTTATTATTATTATTATCATTATCATTTTCTTCCTTTCTGTCCTATTAAACTGTCTTTATCTCAACCCATGAGTTTTACTTTTTTTTTTTTCCCCCCGCATCTCTCCCCCATCCCAGTGGGTGGCAGGGGAAGTGAGCAAGTGGCTGCATGGTGCTTAGTTGCCAGCTGGGGTTAAACCGTGACATTGATACACAATGAAATAGGGCAGCCCAACCAAAACAAACAACCCAATGTCAGGAGACACAAGGGACCCAGCTGAGATATCCCAGCCTTGACTTGTAACTAGTAAATCGAGCTGCCTACAGTACACGTAAGAGCACCTCTCTGTTTCCATACAGTAGGATGCAGACACGATAATAGCACATAAAATCTGGAAACACCACAGGTCAAAGTTTGAATGCATGCACCAGTGAGAACACCGCACCCTTTTCACGTCCAGAGAAGTGATGTTAGCCCACACAAGCACTCCCATACTGCTAGAGAGTCTATCCGAAGCCTGCAACGCAGGCTGCAGCAGCTAAGCCCATTTTGGATCCCTGTCCCTGTGGCAGTGCATAGGGCGGGTTGCTGAAGAAGCTAATAGCATATTCTTTTGTAAAAGAGGATTAAAAAAAAAAATTTGGGAACCTGCATTTGTTATTATTCATTAAATGTACTGGAGCTACCTTATGTGCTAAATATTCTTATCCTGAAGATCTTACCAGCTAATTAAAGACGATTGATGAAGTATGATAGAAGCAATGTGTTAGTACATGCAAACTACAAATGGAAAATTGAGGCAAAGAGAGTATACATACATATTACCTACATGAAATACAGAGAGCACATGAAGTTCTGTAGGACAGGACAGAAAGCCAGCCCCATTCCTTCAGATCAAAACACTCCTTCCTCTCTTTGAAACTCTGTACTAGAATGACACAGTAGCGATGTTCTCCTTGCCAAACTAATTACCTGCGTTGTAATGCAGGCCAACAGATTTGAGGAGTCCAGGATTACTATTGGTGAAACTGGTATCTGGTAAGTACTAAAACTGGGAAAGTTTTGCCAGAAATACAGTGGAAATTGTCCCAGCAGAAATACTGGCCTGGGGCCACTTTTGGAATTGAACTTGAATCAAGCTTTCTAGAAGGGCTTATTTATACTTACATGGGATGATGACACCAAACACTGGGATACCACAAGAGAGCTGGTTCTCATGGAGTTTTCCAACCTACATTTAGGACGTTCATTCAATGGTCTAAAGTCCTTTGAAGGAAATCCAACTCTGTACCTTTTGGGTTTCCTCCAGCAATCAGCAGGAGAAATAGGGAGAGCTCAAGTTACAACTACAGTTCCCAATACTCCATCCAGATGAAAATGTCCCAGTTATGTACTTAAAAGATTAAGTCAGAACCTGTGTATTGTAACTTCAGGCAAGGAAAGTTCAGATTCATGCTTGGCTGTTCAGTCCCTATCCTACTTATGTTTGTGTATTAATTACTATGCATACTCAAAATGCTAGGCACGTAAGTGTTAGATGCTACCGCGATGAAATCCTTGGCATCCGTACCACTGGCCATAAATCTTGTGAACAAATTCCTTGTGATTTAGCTCCTACTTCCAGTCAGACTGGAATTCCCACAGGACAGCGTCCGTCAGGAGCTTGACATCAGAAATTGCAGATGGATATGAAAATGGAAACAACTTACAGAAAAGCCAACCTAGTTTTATTTTTTTTGGTTCAGACTTCTCAAGAGATTCAGGTCAAGGCTGATTCATAGGTCTGGGCTCGTTCCTGCTTTATCCAAATCTGCTTGCCCTAAGCATGGCAAAAGGGCTGGATCCTACTTTCACTGACTTGAAGATCAAGATCAAGCCCAATAAGTCATATTAAAAACCACAAAACATGTTAGATCTTTGGATTCTGGTTCATCAAGCCACATCCTAAACAAGACTCCATCCATCTTCAACCATGTTTGGACAAGACAAATCATAGTTTGACATTTAACCAACCTATTTGATGGTTCAACAGCAAAGCTCCTCTCATTGCAAGCAACACCGAGTTGCCAAGTTTTAAACAAGACCGCTGCGTACAACCCATGTTAACGCAGAGATGGGACAGGACACAACCTGTTCCTCACCGTGCAGCCTTTTCCACTGCAGCATCAAGCTCGTGGGATCTTTCCCTGCAGAGGGAATGACCCTCTCCTCTACGGGAAGGTGGGGAATAAGGTGGCACCAAGCCAGGAGAAGGATTTGGTGGAGTGGCTGTGGGGCAGGTTCGACCAGCTTGATGCTGAAAGACAGACAGAAAGACGACCAGCTGGCAAGCGTGCGTAGGTGGGGAGAGTCATGTTGTCCGTTGTTTGCCAAAGGGGCAGAGAATAACACATGTTCCTGTGTCTCAGTGGAAGGGGAAGTTCCCAGAAGCTTGCCTCATCTCTTTCTATTCTTAACCCTTCTCTGGCACCCTCGCAAGTCTGGGTATTGGTAGAGGAGCTGTTCTGCAGAAGAGCAATTCAGAAAAACCAGTCCTCCCCAGCCCGGCAGCGAGCAGCCCCTCTTTCTCTCTCCAGCACCGGAAGGGCGATAGCCGAAATGGTTTTCCCAGTATGACGCCATGTGGACGGGCCCCAAAAGCCTTGTTTATAGAGAAAAGGGCTACAGATGTAAACAAGTCACAAGTGCTTTCCGAGCAGGGTCCTTGCCTCGGCCAGAGCCGTGGGAAGCTCTGTCCCCTCCATCACCCAGCTAATGCTCCAGTTGCCAGTGCCCGGCTCAGTGAGCTACCTCTTACATCGCAAAGACCAATACAGCATTTCAGAGAATGGAAAGCCTCGGATAAATATTTACAAAACCAAAGGAAGGTGCACCGGCTCCGCACTTTGTCTAATCCAGTGCAGCATTGTTAAATGGAAGATGTTAAACTGTGCCCAGCAGCGTAAGAAACCTTGTGTGTGAAGGTATATCCATCCCCTGGTCACAACTACCGTCTGTAGATATTTAAAGGTCTGAATAAATGTGTCCATGTCCTAAAAGTCATTCTGGCAGCATGGATCCCATTTCTCATCCCGCTTGTTCCTCTGTCCCCTGGGCTGAGGCAGCTTTTATCCCACAAGCACAGTTCTTGCTGACCTGGCTTTGAGCAGAGGTAGGACTTGAAGGTCTCCAGAGGTCTGCCAAACTTGGAGACCCTCTGCTGCTGTGAATCACCTCCAGGTACTGACTTGCATCAGTGCTAGAGGGATGCAAACCCTCAGGTCTGAGGTAAAAAAATCCTAAAATCTATTTAAAATTCCCATGGCAAGAAAGAAGCTTTCAAAGCAACAGACTTGAAAGGGATTTTGAAAGAAGATTTTTTTTTTTTCTAGGAAGCAAAAATTCTTCTCTCTGTGCTTTCCTCTGCATCATTCCCAGGTCACCGCTGTAAGAAACTCTCATTACAGTGAATTTGACTACAAGGGGCTGGCACAGTCCATGCTCTACTCCACCTCATGTTTGGGACACACTGTAAATTGGGAGCAGAGACAAGAGGTCATTGCTCTTTCCTAAATACCCAGCTGCAGTGATCAATGAAGCTAAGAAAAAGCTGCAGCAGGATTGAGGGGAAAACTTCACCCTGCCTTGGAGGGTAATTTGTATAGGAGCCAGACTGGCCTTCAGGGGCTGTGATTTTTCAGTCTCTGGGTTAATCCCAGCTTCTTTTTGAAATTGAATGGAAGTTTCCAGCATTTGTCATTCCAGCTTGGAAAATGTAAACTGATCCCTTGGTTGGTTTCTTCTAAAAAGCTTGGAAGACTTCAGCTTCCTGAAAATTAGCTACCAAAGCTGGGAGGGACAGGAAGATGGGGATGGCAGATTGGAGCACCATTAAAAAGTTAACAAATACAAAAGCCCTTTTCATCTCTAGACCCGAAGGAAGTTTACAACAGATTCTCTTCCTCCACTACAGATGGAAAGCAAGGAGAACCTGGCAGTGCATTGAGGAAGCAAGGTGCTGGAAGAACAAGAAGAGGACCCATTCCTCTCGCTCCCTGCATCCACTGCCCAAAACCACACCAGACCTAAGGAAGGAGCAGGAGAAGGCCAACAAACCAGATAGCCGTGGACTCAAAAACTATATCAGAGGGAGCTGGAAGAAACAGAAGTGGATAGATAGATAGAGGATAGATTAAAGTGACCTTCTGTCCCATCCCCTGGCACAGCAAAAAAAGCTGTGGCAATGCAGCAAGGCTGTGCAAAGGAGCAGGTGAGGTCTGGTGTGCCTGTGCTTGTCCTGCTTGGGGGTGAGCGTGGCTGAGGGAAAGAGAAAAACAAGGTACTGAGGAGGGTACAATTCTCTCCAGGTTCACACGTAGCAACACTGCAAGTTTCTATAGCAACACCAGAATTATTTTTAGCATTAGTCATATTTTAACAGTAGCAACCCAACATGGAGCTGGGGTGGAGGGCTGCATTTCACCCCCTCCACCACTTTTTCCTTTCCTCCTGGTGATGCAGAAGCACACCCTGACAACTGTTTAAGTGCATATACACAAACCAACCAAGCCTACAAATAAAAAGCTGAAAGGGGAGGGTGTCAGGCAGAAAAGCCTTTTTTTTTTTTTTTTTTCCTCCCCTCTGAGGCTCCTTTGTTGATGTCCCTTCAGTGGGGGATCAAATCCCTGGTGAGCTGTAGTCCCCAAAGCCAGTGGGGCCAGACACCCAGCCCACAGAAGACATTTTCAGGGTGTTCTTGCAGCTCCTTTCAGTCTCGGTGCATTCTATAAAAATACAGGGGAGGAGAGAGGAACGACGTGTCTTTTTTGCCACAGTGTGCCATGGCAGCAGCCTAAGGGCTGAGCGATGGCTGTTACAGGTGGGCTGTGTTCAGAGGGGTGCTTCTCCATCACACTGTCTGCAGGCATTTGTGGCAGGAGGGGGTGAAGGCAGCTCCTAGGCACAGGAGGGTGCAGAGTGAAAGAAAAGGTGCAGAGCATCTTCCCCAGCACTGGGGGCATGGGGAAAAAATGCCCACACCACTGAAGTGTCCAGGTGTGCTGCCTTAGAGAATTGGAACAGTGGGATCAAGTACAACCTGCAACTAATATCTTTGATACTGCAGATATACAGAAGGCCAAACAGATACAGCTTTTTGGCTCTATAAATGAGCAAACATCTTCCACAATGCCAATCCCTATAGCTGTCACCAGGTGACCAATTCCTTAGGCAAGTTTGGAAATTCTCTTTTTTGTTCTACAGAACCCAGCGCAGCACAAATGACAGCCTTGCTTAACTGTTACAGGAGCCAGTGACAAACAGAGCATATCCATGACAGTCTTGGCCAAGCAAAAGGAGGAATACAAATTATAACATCTCCTAAGTATCTGTTATCCACCCACACACCCACAGACAGTTCCTATTGCCACTCAGAACAACCCAAATCATTAGCAATAAAAATGTGTGCAGTGATAATTAACAAGTTCCCTTGCATGCAGTTTCTTTCATGCAAAGAAAAGCCATTGGTGCTTCACAATTCATATTGCCACTGAATTGCAAGCAGCTTTTCCTGGGTTTTAGTCCCTCTTCTAGCCATACATGCATACCCACAGGAGCCAAGGCAAATAGCTCAAGTGGCCAGCTATGGGAACGGAGTAGGAGTAGTCCTGCTGGGATATGACCTGTTAGAGTCCTCAAGCCTTAGTTTCCTGACCCGAGGAATCTTCCCACAAGCAGGATGGCAATAAGAAGGGATGGGAGAAAAGGCAAATGGGTTGACAAAATGATTTCATCCCTGTCAGGGACCACAAGAATTAGCCCACATGCTAATTCCCACCATGCTGCTAAGACTCTGCTAACACTACCAGGAGCAGTAGGTGTCTGCACATGCCCCCAAAACATGATCACTTCAAGACACCTGCTTGTCCCAGGGCCTCCAGGCAGGATCTGCCTGGGCAGGCAGCCAAAAGTACGGGGATACAAGGCACTGGCTGACATCTCTGGCATGGCCCTTCTTGGAGGTGTGCTGTGTTGGCTGGACATTTGCCTGTGGTCAGGTCAAAAAAAAGGAAATGGAAGCTTTCTCTTTCTATGGGTCTTGACATACCTTAATTTATCCCATAAGTATTGTATTACACTGTCACATCCAAGAGGAGGTGAGTCTGGACTGCCCTTCAGGCTGGGAGCAGATAGGATGGTTCCCAGGCTGCCTCTTAGCAGTGTAATAACGTCCTTTGTGGAAACAGCTGCTAAAGACACAGTGGTACATCAGGCTTCCCACCCTCCTAGATGCCTGTGGGCCTCCTTGTACTGCCAGCCAGTAGCTTTTTTTTCATTGCCTATGGATCCCCACCTATCCACAGAGTAAAAAAAAAGAGACAATCACCTACTATACAGCAGCTTACATATTTAGCAGGATCCACTAAAGGGAATACCTCCACTAGCAATGTTTAAGAATACACAAACTAAACCAGGTTTTAAACCCCCATCAGGGGAGCTAGATTCTGATCACATCCACGGAAAGCAATCTCGGTTTGTTCTCGTCTCGAGAAGACTCACTTCTGCTAGCTCCTGAGCCCATACCAAATGAGGGTCACTGTTGAGCTCTGCTTGGAAGAGTAAGGAACCACTCCTGAAAATAGCCACATCAGCCAGCTGGGCCAGGAAGCCAGTTGTCCACCTTTTATTTTCCCCACTGAATACAACATTTGCCACACCATTTACATTGCCGCATTCAAATGGCCACTTTGCTAGCTAGCAAGATGGGACCACCACTCATGGTCCCCAACACCACTAAACAACCTGATTGTCCCTGGCATCTCGTCCAGAGGAGCACAATGCCCAGAAGGACTAGAGAAGTCGGTCCTTTTTTGCCCGCTGGCTTATGCAATCTGTGGATCCCCCACATATTCTAGAACAGGCAGCAAGTACAAATGCCCTTAGGGAAAGGCCAAGTTTGTGTTGCAAGTTAATTGCCCGTATCCACAGCATCCAAAAAAACACAGAAGCTCCTTGGAGACAAGCCTCCTGCCTTGTGAAATTATGGATGCTGTTTTACCACTTCAGTAAGTACTCGGTGTCCCCCAAAAAAAGGGGACGTTGATTAAAACAATTTGCTCTTCAGCCTTCGTCCATCTGCTAAAACACACTGATCTTTCCCCAAGAATGCTTCAGCACAAGCCAAGTCAACAGGAGCAGAGAAGATGGGAAAAGCTTGGATAATTGGGCTGTCACTGCCATAAGGGAGCTATATGAGCCAGGAGAGGGGGAAAAAAAAAAAAAAAAAGAAAAAAAAAAGGCCTTGTGGCTGCCTGCCAGGAAAGCTGTCATACCTGCAGGCGAGCTAATATTAGACTCTGGGAATGGAGTCAGAATAGGCGGTTTGGTCTGCTCCTACACTGGTTTCCGCACAGTTCTTGACACCGGCTCGCAGTACTCAGCCCCGCACATCGCTTCATGTTGGGAGCGTGTTATCCAGGAGCTATTTTCAGACTGTGACAATGAAAAGCAGAAAGACCTGTGATGCCCCAGCTGAGTGGCAGCCAGCAGAACTGCTGTCGTCACCGTTTGAAATCCTTAGCACCTGCCACCTCTGGATTTGGCATCCCTCCCCCAGGCTCCCTACTGGGATGATAATATCTACTTTTCTGACTATATTTCGACATCTACCTGACACTGAGTTATGTAAAAGCCCACGATAAAGAAAACTTCAGCAGGACCCAGAGAATTTAAGGATGCTCCTGCTCTGGAAGACAGCGATCACTACCTTTGAGCCCCTGCCTTTGGGTGTCGTTCCTCAGCATGGCTCTGGCTGCTGGTGTCCAATCTTGGCATAGCAGGAGGCAGACCAGACCTCATCTGTGTTTGGTGAGCACTGTGAGCTCTCTGGTTGGAAACCACTGGAGAAAGACCAGGCCTCCTGGTACTTACCCTTGACTTTCCTTGATTGCCCCAGGTCAGCAGGGCTGTGCATAAGAAGAAATTTCCATTTTCTCCCTGTTAGCCCAGGACATGTAGGGGCTTCTGGGGCAAGCTGCAGATGCACAGGGCTACAGTGATGTTACACCAGTACCCCACAGCTCTTGCTGCAGGTGTATGCTTAGGTTTAGTGTCATGGTGGTTTTTTTCATTGTTTTAAGCATTCAGAACTTTTTAAGTGGTGGAGGCCATTTGAAAAGTATTTCATTTTCAGGCTTGAACAAAGATTTGGGCTTTAAAGGCATGGTCTAGTGGCTGGTGCTTAATAGGAATTAGTCTGAACCAAGGTCAAAAAGATAGCTCTCGCTTTCAGCCTGGAAGCTGAGACAGAGGTACATCACTAAGCTGCCTGGGATTTCCAGGTGAGAAGAAATCCCCTGGCTGAGGACTGTTATGGAGCACTACCCACATAACCTGATTAAAAGCAATAGTTTGTTTTAGCAGCCAGTGTGTTCAGGTCCTGTAGTAACTGTCCCAACATCCAGCTCTTGCTACTGGAGTATTGCAGAGGCTGAGTTTCCCTGGTGCTGGCTACAGTCAAAGATCAAGTGCTGGATTTTTGGTACTGGCTCTGAGCTATGGAAATGGCAAGAGAGACTTCTCATGGCCAAAGGTGGCCAGGGGGAAATGCAGGAAAGCACTACCAAACATACTCAGTGGGGCTGGGAGCAATAGACTGAGACCAACTTTCGGTCTCAAAGACATCACTTCATAGGGTTTGGAAGATGCTTGCAAGATTACAGCAGAGCTGGTAACTCAGGAAAAAGAAAATGAATCAGCGCAAGTTTGCAGCATGATTATTCCTGTAAGATGTGTGGTTTTTTGGAAAAGGACACTATACATGCTAGCCTGAGCCACTACTTGTGGAAAGGACCTGAAAGTACCATAGTGATTAGCATTTAGTTTGTTTACTCTAGGGCAAGAATGTTAACCAAGGAAATTAATTTTTATTGTTCTTTATTCAGTGCTCAATTATTTTACACACACTTAGTGTAAGGAGTTTTCTCATGAGCCTGACAGAATAAAAGCAATGTTCTAAAATGAAAATCTACCTCTTGCTCAAACCAGGAAAACCAAGGAAGGGAGATCCCGTGGGCTGCAAGGCACCTCACTGCAATCCAGCCGCTACCTCACAGATACCCAAATTCAGCATAAGCTCCCCAGTCTCCTGTCCTGCTCCAGAGAACAGAGGGCAAAAAAAGCAAAAAACCAGACTGCATCTCTGGAGAGCTCTGCTCTCCTGCGCTGCATTTCCACGGGGATGCCATGCAGGGCTGATGAAGCACAGCGTGCCTGGCCTGCCCTCAGTTACAGTACATTTCACTCTTCCCCAAGGAAACATAGAATTTTTCTAATTAAGCATTAAAGTGATTCAATTATGAGGAATGCTCTCTTGTTGAGCGAAAATCCATCCTAGACAAGAGTACAGCAAGGCTTTGGACAATTCTGGAGAGGTTTTGCTGAGGGGTGGATCAAGAAATATCGCATCTCAGAAATGGGATTTTTTTTTTCCCCCCCTTCTGAAAAGCACTGAATTGTGCTCTCTGCAAGTGCAAAAGACAGTGGAAAAACAAGAGAAAATGATACAGACAAAAAAATGAGAGACACAGACTGGCTTCTTAAGCTGCAGAAGAGGAGCCAAGTAAAAGCATACATCCCAGTATTTCAGGCTGCTGGGGGTGTTAGTGGGGGTGCTGCCCCAGTACCTTCCAAGCTGGCATGGACAGGAGGAGGTTGAGTTTTGGACAGCTGAACAGGAATGCTTTTGCCAACACAGTCCTCACAACCAACCTCAAAACCCTTGATGAAATTTGCTAATTGGCACGTCAAACCACTATGACTGAGAGCTGTCGAGCCAACACAGCCCAGTGTCAGCTCTGCAAGGCAGCTGAAGTGAAACACGTTCCTCATCCCATGGAAGGTGCGTAATTATTTTCATCTTGAAAACAAACAGTCCCCCTACCCCCAGGGCTGCCGCCTCTGACGTATACCAGCTCTACGGCGGCTGCAGCCCTGCCTGGCCGCGGTGCTCGGTCCTGCCCCAGGAGGGGCTGCCCGTCCCGGCTGGGGCCAGGCTCCAAGGGGCAGCTCCAGAAGCCCCTGCCCTCCTGCCCCAGAGCATGGGGGGCTGTTCGCCCAGGTCCCTAATGGCACTCGGGAACCACCGCTGAAAGACACAGGCTGGATTCGGGTGATGTGTTGCTGCAGGACAGAGGCACAAGGGCAGGGAAAGCCTGCAAAGAAAGGCTGGAAACCAAAGAGAAGGAGAGAAAGAAAAGCCGTGAAAGCACTTTGTCTCCACAGCTGAACTACAAGTGACTGTGTATCTTGGGTTTAGGGGTTGACAGCCCTTTAACCTCTTCCCAAGCGGGACTCAGCCCAAATCCTCTCCTCTTCAGCCTCACCAAAGGCGAGGGAGGAGCAGGGAGAAGTCTCCCAGTGCCACCTTTCTCCTCAGGAGTGCCCCGTGAGATCAGGGTGGGAGCCAAGGCTGCACTAACAACCCAGAGAACACACTCTAATTTGTAATGTCCAATATGGGCTAGGCTTTGGGAGAAAAAAAAAAAAAGAAGTATTAAAAAAAATATACAGACACTGTCTAGACAAACGTAGCCATCTTCCAGGCCTCTCTTCCCTCCCATCTACTCCATTTGCCTTCATACACTCCAGCTGGCCTGTCCAACATCCCCTCCTTGTCTGCTGCTCTGTCCTAATGACATCCCCGTTTGTTTAAGTGTTCGGGGAAATCCTTCCAAGCCAGCACACAACTCGCTCACAAGGACAGCTGCAGAGCAGACAACCAGCAGCGCAACTGCAGCTCATGGACCCATGTCTGAGCTAGCGTTATACTGATCGGAGAGGGTATTGGTAAGAGTGGAGCTGTAGCAGGTTGGACCTCAGTCCAAAACCCGGCCAAGAAACTGAGTAAATATTCATACAAGCAGCATGCCACAAGTTGCCTGCTGTGCTATATTGCTAGCAGCACAGCTATGTACTGCAATGTGGACAAGACCCTACAATGTAAGCCTCTGGCCTTGTGTCAGATCCAGGCTCTGCAGAATACAAAAATGCATTTAAGCAATTGAGCCACAGTGTTTTGAGAGCATCTTCCTAAAGGGGATGAAGGCTGGGTGAGAGCTGAGGGACACAAACAAGCCTCCGTGAAGGGTGAGCTCTGAGACAAGGGAGGTTGTTGCTGAGAGCTGGAGTTGGACAAAAAGCCAATTCCATGTGAACAGGCACCTGAAGGGCTGGGTGTCATCTCCTCTCTGCTGAGCGGTGATGAACACTGCAGCAGCAAGAAGTTGCATTCAACAGAAGAGTATGAAAGATGAGAAACATGAGGACAGACTTTTTCATAGGGCCTGTTGTGATAGGACAAGGGGTAGTGGTTTTAAAATAAAAGAGGGTAGATTCAGCCTAGATGTAAGGAAGAAATTTTTGACAATGAGGGCAGCGAAACACTGGAACAGGTTGCCCAGAAAGGTGGTAGATGCCCCGTCCCAGGAAACATTCAAGGCCAGGTTGGATGGGGCTCTGAGCAACTGATCTAGTTGAAAATGTCCCTGCTCATTGTAGGGGAGGTTGAATAGATGACCTTTAAAGGCCCCTTCCAACCCAAACTATTCTACAATTCTATGATTCTTGAAACAGCTTGGCCTTCTCAGCAGATATGGTTGGATACAGCAAGCTCACACCAAGAGCCAGCACCACAACAGATGCCCTTCCCAAACTCTTCCTCCACTGTTTCAGTGAAACTTAATGAAAAAAGTCAATTTTTTTACTTTTCCAAACTATTTTGGGGAAATGGGTTTCTGTCTTGGGTGGTGGGCTGACACAGAGCGTCCTATGTTCCCACAGCTTCAGGGCACCAGCTCTAATGGGAGCAGAGCAGAGAGGGATGTGAAATAAGTCTAAAGCAGTAGGTGACCTTCCATGACCAAGGTAATTTGTGCCCGACTTTACTTAATCCCTGGAAATCCCGGACCATAACCTCAGGACCTGCCTACAGCACACTGTGCTAAAATTAAACCAAACTTTTTCCAATGAGGTTTGCAGACCTCAGGCACATATTTTTCTCCTCAGAAGCTATACAATTTAACTGTTTCCAGCCCAGAAAAGTGAGCTGTGCGTGGACCTGGGCAAGTGTACAAAAACCATCTCCGTGGGAGCAGGGGTCTGTGGCAGCATCGATGTTGCCTGGTTGAACTGTAAGAGTTGAAGGCCTCGGTTTTGCCACCTGCAAATGGAGATGATGATCCCCACCTTCACAAAGCTTCTTATGTACCCCAAATGAGAGCGTGAGGAAATGTCTAAGGATTATTCTTCTGAAGTATAATTACCATTGAAAAAGTTGAGGACAGAAAAGACTCCAAGACTGTCACTTGGGAATAAGCAGAGATCATTGCCAATACATCATCTCACCCAATTCTCTTTGTGCCCATACACATCTCTTGGCTCGCTCCTCCCAATTTGTGCCTTTATGTCCCCTAGGCCAGGACAGAGACTGTTTTTCCATCCAGCTGGAGAAAATCTGTTGACCAAGAAGTGCCTGTTCTCTTACCCCCACCAGGAAGCAGATGCCATGTTCTCAGGCAGGAGGATGCATCCTCAAAGGGATGAGCCATATCAAATGAATAGTTAGACACAGTTTGGCCCAGGTTCAGCTGACCTAAATTCTGCCTAATTTCCCAGCCTAGTGTGGTCCGTGGGAAGACCCACAGCTTTCAGCAGCATCTGCCAATAGCAAACATCAGACAGAGACAAAGGTGGAAATTAGGGCATCTGAATCTGGGCCAGTGCTCTTCAGTCCTGAGATCCCATCCTGCGTTGTGGTCCTGTCCCTGCTGCTGGGACAGGAGGCCAGCAGCCCAGTCATTCGCCATCCTGAGGATTCAGGCTAGCTATTATTTTGCTTCTAATACTGGACTGACAGCAAGAAATGGAGAGGTGCAAGAGCAACCTTTGTGGAGGAGAAAAAAAGGAAAGGGAGCCCATCAGCCCCAAGAAAATGACACCAAAAACTTGGTGTAAGAGAAGATGAAAGACTGAAACCTCATTCACCCGCACTTGGTTAATCGGCAACCTCCTGCCATGGTGTTTAATCCAGGCTGTGGTCCCAGCTGCAGAGCTGCTCACATCCAGAGCAAACGTGCAGCAAAAGGTACAGTGAGGAGGGGTGATCAGTCAGCCAGCCGGCACAAAACACCCATCCCTAACGCTGCCTCTGCACAGGCTTCGTGGCTGTGCTCACCTCCTCTCCCTGTTCATTACAAAGCCAGGCCAGCGTGTGACGGAGACCTGGAACTTCAGCTGAAAATCAGGGGCTACAATGCACAAGCAAACTATTTCCCCACTCATTATTCCTCCATTTCAAGCAGTGCATGCTACTTTTCCTGCCACTTTGCCACATTTCAATCATTTGCAGTAAAGCAAATCAATCATTTTACATGACTTACTATTTGGTTCAACCTACACACAGCTAAAAAAGACGAGGGCTCTCCTTGAATGAGGACAGCACGTTACTCGAATGAGGCTGACAAGAACAGGATCTCTTTGGCTCATCTCCTGCCACTGACAGCAATTTAGAAAGGTCTGTTTGACAGTAATTTCCTCTTTACATTCTTATTCTGCCTGACTGAAAAACTACCAGTGCGGAAACAAAACCGTTCAGAAAAAGACAATCAACCATTTGAATCAGGTGCCTCTCTATTTACCATCTGAGATTTTGAATAATTTTTGTATAAAAGCAGGGAAGACCGCAGGCTCCACAGCACGCTTGCAAAACGGGTAATGCCTCCTGGGCATCCTCCCACTCTTCCCCAGGGATGCTGCGACCTCTAAACATACTGCGTGGCCATGATGTCCCTCCTGCTTGGGGGGTACTGGCAGCACCAGAAAGCCACATGGATGGTTTGCGTAGCTTGTTTTGGGGCATACTCCACTTACTGGGCCAACTGCTCAGAGCACTCTCAGCCCTGGGCTCAGTTACATGTGGGAGGCTGATTTTTGAAGCCTGACACATATTCCACAGATGCATCTCATTGCTACAGAGTCTTTCTGGTGCTTTATTATTCTTGAGATCTCACCTCTTGCAAGCTTTTACCCAGGCACTAAGCCACTCTGCTATTGAGCTGCCAGAGGATTTACTTATGTCTTCTCCTTGGAACAGCCCCAAAATCCATGTCAGTCATGATCACGCTCAAATTCCACATCAGGCAGCTTTCCTCACCTGCCTGGAAATATTATTTGAGACTACTGCCACAAAGAGACAGATGGGTATCAATTTTAGATGAAGCTATTTAAAATATCCTGTCCTCCTTTTCAAATCTAACTAACTGCAGGCCACACACACCCCCTCAAGGTGCCTGAACTGTTGGTGCACATCATGGGCATAAACCTCCCATCGTCTACAGGTTGCACCTACGGAAATGAAGGAAAGTGTGTAAAAACTTAGCCCTTGAGTTGCAATGTTTCAACAAGGAGAAGAATTATAACAGGGGACAGAGGTAGGTAGCAAAGGTGACCAAAAAGAACATTAAATCAAGGATTAGACAGGAGGAGAGGAAGCCTCACAAGAGGTCAGCTAGCTAACAGATGTGTTGCCAAAGCAGTGCATGCACTATTTGAATGCAGATAAGATGAAGCACGAACAGAAATTGAGAAGCCAGTTTGTTCTAACACAGATGAGATAGAGGTGAGCAAGAAATCCCTTCCTAGTATGCAACAAATCATCTTCATCACAGTTCTGGCTGTGCCTGTATAGCCCACCACATACTCAATTACTTACATACACTAATGAACACATGCTCCCCACTGGAGGGAGAGAGTCCTTCAACAAAGCCATCAGAACACAAGAGGCTTTACTGCATCTTTTATGATACACTTGGGGATAAAAATCCCTTCTCCTCTGCCTACAACCCACAACAAGCAGCTTTATCAGACATCTCTCTATCGATAGCTGCAGAGGTTGTCAGATTAATCCTAGCCCTTTTAAAAAATCCACCCACTGTATTTTCTCCTTAGAGACTTGTGTGTCTGCAAATCTTCTGTGAGGCTGTGAGTTCACATCCTTGAAACACAAGCTGCAGAGGGGAGAGACGTTGCAGGCCTGATCACACTGCTGACACCGTGTTACCTGTGCAGTGTGTCAGCACAAGGGAGAGGTCGGGGACCTTCCCTTTGGCTGTCATGTCTCATCTCCTCAGTATTGCCAGAAAATTTCTTGGACGTCCAGAAAGAATCAATGGGGATGAGATGAACAACGGGAGACTCTGCAAGGAGGAGAAGAAAGTACCTTTAACATGCGCACACAGAAGGAAGGTGGAAGAGAGCAGGGGATGCTTTCCTCGCTTAACTTCAAGACAGATAGTCAGGCTAAAGAGATTTCATATTCAATCTTTTTCTTTGCCCTTTTCAATGAAAATATTCTGGTTCGCTTCTGACATTCTCGTCAGAGTGCAGAGAATCAGGAGTACAACCATACCAGTTTCTTCCCTAGTCAGGAAAAACAAACAGGGAAGGAAAGCTTTAAAAAACATGCACATTTTCAGACTTCCTTTACACACTGCAAAGAAGGGCACAAGGGTCAATGCCTCTACTCTTTCCCCAGTCACCTTCAACACAAAGCATGCAGCACGCTGTAGGGTTCGATCCCAACTCTTGCATTCACTAGAGGAAAACAACTGATTTATGGGACTGTAGCATTGCTTCTAGGCCAAACACAACTACAGCCTCAGCACTGAAATGCCTCGTAAAGCATTAGCCTGGCTTTCTTTTCTGCCGGCCTTCTGTTTATGCAGGCAAGAGGCACTTCCTCTGTGCTTTGCTGTGCTTGGCAGCATCTTGGGAATGCTAAGTCAGGCAGATTGCCTTTCAGGCATGGGAAGATCTCAGTTGAAACCATAAATAGATTGTGCGTCTTGATCTACTGCTTACACTGAGCTTATCAGCACATAAACAAAATGAGACAAAGCGCAACACATCACCCACACCCCAAAGGAGCTCTTCTGTAGGACCTGCATGAGCCTGCGGGAAACCTGGACCGCCCGGCTGCTTCCACAGAGGGAGGCACAGCACAAACCACAAGCCAGGCAAACCACAAGCTGTAGGACCCAGTGAGGAAGGGCCAATCTCTCCAGGTCCAGCAAAACCACTAATATATCCACTAGTATGGGATTAGCTTTGCAAAGGACAGTGCTGGTAAGACCCAAAGCGCTAACTTTACTTCCTGAGAAATTTAATGTACTTGATGCATCCATTTTCCCTGTCAGCATGGGAAGCCTGGCAAGCCTAAATATCCAAGAGCATTCGTGCATGCGCAGTGTTTCTAGAGGCACTTACTATCCTCAGATCCAGGCATGAAGGCAAGGCTATTTTTGACTCCTTGAGTCAAAAATTATTACCCATGTCTTCCTCCCCACTGACAGCTCATCCTAATTTTCTGTATACGTGGTACATGGTATATGACCCATGTCCCATGTCATCTACTCAGGCCCAGTTGAGCTAGTAGGATCCCACAGTTCACCGCAAACCAAGCATTTACGAATGGACTACTTCTCTGCTGCAACAAGAGCTTCTAACCTTAAGAGATAATTAAGTGCTCCTAAGAGGAGCTTCATGTTGAGAAGGACCCAGCGGTTTTCCCAAGAGTCATGGTGAGGAGGAGGTGGCAGATGAACAGAAGACATTACAGAGAGCACACAGAAGCTCGATGCTGCAGAAGCAGAATCAGGACAGTGAGTCACCAGAGGCAGCAAATTCCCTTCCTCAAAGAGTTTTTCACCTTTCTGCTTCTTTCCCTGGTGGCACCCACCAGCTCCTTGCATCCCAGGCCATGGTTCTCAATCCCTTCCCTGGCATTGCATGTTGCTCCTCCAACTTCTCCCAGCTCTTTCCTCCAAACGTTCCTCACAAACATCCTTTTCCCCTTCAGACGGCATTAGGAAAACACATGAGGGAAAGCAGAGAAACCAAGTCTAAACAAAAAACAGGGCATTGCAATCTGAACTTGAGATCACCGACACTTTACCATTAGTTTTTCCAGTCTCCACCCTTTCAGCTGAATGCTTCCATTTCAGCTGCAAACTCTCTGGGGCAAAAACCTCTTTTTTATTCTGCCCTCAATGCATTCTTTGGGAAGTGATTAAAATCTGAAGTCGGCAGGAACACAGACTTTTTGAAGTACACAAAAGCCCAACATCTCCTTCTCTCATACTCCATAGGCAACTTTGTGAATGGTTGCATATGAAATGCCAGGAGCAAGATCTTGAGCTGAGCAACTGGCTAACTGGGGGCATGGCAGCTCACACACACCATCTGGAGAAAATCATAACAGTTTGGGGCTGAAAAGTGCCAACTGGCACAAGCTCAGACCCAGCCCGAAAGCCATGAGTGCAGCTCCCTCAGTGAGGACCAGGCAGTCGAGGGAACTCCCTTGGCTGGAGCTGGATGCTCTTGGAAAATGGATCTGCTGCAACAGGGAGCCAGCGGGGCTGTCCACATGCTCCGCTCCAAACCCCAGCAAAGGTTGCTCAGCTCAAAGGTTCCAGCAAACACTGTCATTTCACCTCCTGTCAAGGAACCACCTCCTGTCTTCTGCTGAGCTGATGTTTGAAAGCAAGCATGAAGTACCAAGGGTCCCCTGTTTAAGTGGCAGGTGAAAGGCTTTCAAGTTGTCTCATGGAAGCTCGTCTTAATGCCACAGGGGCATATGCACAAGAAACTCTCACAAGTCCTTCCTCAATCATAAGCAGCCCTAGTGTCATGCCTTCAGTGGCCTAAAGGGGCAGAAGAAGGGGAGATGAGGACACATGGCATGGACTGCACGTGGTGGACAGGGAGCAGCCAAGGTTTGAAGCAGCTAAGGACAAGGGACAAGTGATATGATAGCAGATTGACCTGCCTACAGATAGAGCCATGAGCCTGTCCAGAGCACGAGTTTGCTGGCCAGGCTGTAGTCAGCCCTGGGGCTCTAGGCTACAGCCAGAACCTCGTCCTCAGCTTCCTCTGCCCTCTCCCCCACCCCAGCCTCCAGTTTTCTCCCTGTTTTCAGCCCACTACCCTTCCTATTGCAGGGCATCCCCAAATGCTCTCACACCCCTCACACACACCATAGGCACAGCAAAATACATGGACACACTGGCACAGAGCAGCCCCACGCAGACCAGCTCCCACCTCTCCTTTCCTCTCCAGCTGATATCAAACCCAGAACGACCCCAGGAAGCCCATTGCAAACACAAACATTTTATGGGCAGACCTGTGAGTTACAGCTCTGGGGCACTGACACAGAGAGGTGTGTGCCCCTGTGCACTCCTCCACAGCCTCAGAGATGATTCCCAGATATCCCAGTAACCCTGGCATCTCAGAGGTGGTAGCACTAGCAGCCTCTGCCCTGGGAAGGAAAGAGACCTTTGCATCCCAGCCTGATGCTGAAATCCCAGGGCTAGCACCACTGGGAATCTAGCAATAAACAAACTAGAGTGCAAGGTTTTCTTGTGGCTGCAGCCGAGCATGAACTCCCCTGAAGGCACAGGGATGCTCTTTGTAGGGTGCTTGATGCCTATGGATTGTTTGTGGAAGGTCAGCTATGTAACACAGCAAATTAAAGTGGCTGAAGAGAGTTAATAAAAGTTTTGCTGCTGTCAGCGAAGCCCCATCTAATAGATACAGCTCTGCTTTTTACTAACAAGCATCCTTCCTAGCTCACACACAACCAGTACTAAAACTCAGCACCTCCACTAGCCAGTCCTAGCACCCACCTGCCCTGTGGACTCCCCACAAAGGCCCTGCAAAACCCTCTCAGGCTGGCCTTCTGTTAGCAAGTTCGACATTTTCTCCTCCCAGCGCAGACTCAGTTTTACACGCCACTTGAGTTGGTATAGCTTTTGCATTGTAAATCAGTCACGTGTGTCTCCATCTCTCCTGTAAAGGCCAGCAGAGCAGTGCTATCACTTAAGGAGCGGTCCAGCCCCACTGCCTCCCCCTTCCCACCCTGGGCAAACCGAGCCCTGGCCCCACTGATGTGCAACCACACCACCACCGCAGCGTTGTCCTCAGCCCATCACTTTGACCAGTCACTCCTCTCCCTCCATCTCCCCACTAGGTTCCATCCGACATGAAACATCAGCTATCCATCCTCTCACCCACCTCCCCGTAGCAGCTCTCATCTCTCTCTCGGTTCTGATCTGCAATATTCTCTGCCATCGCTTTTCCCCTGTTCCTTTTTCCTGGCACTTGGACAAAACACCTCAGTGTTGACTTGTAACATTTTTTGGTTTATTCCTTCCTAGGAGGACTGCCAGTCATGTCGCACTGACCCACATTGCACAGTTATTTCTGTGAGGCAGAAGTATCCCTTTCAAGAAACAAATGTTATTTTCCCCTGCAATCTCAAAATTGGTGGGAGCCCAGGTTCTTCCTGGACGATATCAACTTTATGAGTTGCTTACACAAACTCTCTGGCATGTTGGATAGAGACGGGAGGAAAAAAAAAAAAAAACACACACACACACGAGAGAGAAAATCTAATATTTAAGTAGCAAAAAAATCCCCAGCCCACACTAAAGCTGCTCTTCCCACTGCAGGACTGTACCAGCTCTGCCCTGTGTGCTACAAAGGATGACCAAGCACTAGCAAGTGCAACATGGACCTGTTCCAGACCTCAACATGACAAATTATGTCCTTAACAAGGGGACCAGAAGATAACAGTGAACTCGTGACATGCCAGATCCTAACCAGCTTTGACAGGACAATAGAAAAATTCATAAATAGAAAAGCAGAATTGCTGGACTGCTTTCAAGTTGTGAGAAAGTGACAGATGATTGAGTGACCTGACCCAAAAAAGAGAGAAGGTCTGGATCAAGGAGAAGCTTTGAAAGGACTTGACAGAAGACGATAGCCCTGCTCTTCTGATACAGCTCCAGCCTCAGCCAAGGCTGGAAAAGCCAAACCTTGTGTGGACCATCTGCCTGAATTGCTTTGTGGTAAGCAGTCACCACTTTTGGTGGGAAGGATGGTTGGGAATACCATTTCAGATACATGGTGGCATCAGAAGGTTGTTTCTTTGTATTGCCTTTGTAACATTCAGGAACAGGCAAACTACTCCAAAAAAACCTCATCCTAAAGAAAAGAATATATCCATCCTTATTCCCCTGCAAACAATCACTCAGGCTTTTAGTTTTCCCAGAGAAGTTACATGCTCAGTGCCACTGTTTATATCATTTTGCCTGTAAAGCCAAGATGATAAAGAAGCATTTGAATCCAGATCTGTTAGAGAGAAAAAAATAAAATTCATAAACTTCTATAAAAATCCAAACCAAAATAGATCCCACATAGAGGATATTTTCAAGACTTAACTTCTAGTACTCAGAGAAAACTGCCATGCCCAGTTAACAAAGGGAGGTTCCCAGGTGGAACAAAGCACCCAACTTCACAAAAAAAACGAACTAAACAAAAAACCAAAAAAAAACCAAACCAAAAAAAACCCCAAAAACCAAATCCCCACCAAACAGGTCTTAAATTTATCCTACACATTAGGTTACATTTGTCCTACGCATTAGATTCAATTTGACATCCAGGAAAATCTCAAACACCCAAAACCAAGTGCATTAAAGTATTTATCCCTGCCATGGCAACAAAGAAAAAGCTGTGAAACACCTACAGTCTGAGGCACACCCACGAGCTGGAACCAAGCATCAGGACTGTGATGAATTCAGTCATTTTGAGTAAGCGAATTAATGTGCCGTGGATGTCATAGTGAGGTGGTCTAAATTTGGAGAGTTAAATACACACTGCAATATATCTTGTGTTCACCTCCACATTAAATTAGAAGCCAATAGTTCTCGATCTATGGCCTTGTATTCAATTTGCTCAGTTAATTTTGTAGCTTAAAAGGCTATTGAATACCTTAGAGAAAGAAAACTACACAGACAAATATAATCTCATCAGATCCTCTGCCTGATGGCTGCAACTGAAGCATTAGCGCAGCCAGTTCAGCTATTCCCACCGTGAAGTGAGCTCAGAGCGGGTTAACCAAACAAACACTCTGTTATATATAACCCCCCACCCAAACCTAAAAACCTTTGCTCTTTTGTTCACATCTACCTCACCCTTTTGCTAAACAACATCCTCCTAAGGAAGTTCTGAAACACCTGCTGCAGAGAGACACGGTTATAAAATCTAACACCTACGCTGCTGCGCTTTTGGGCATCACCAAGCTGAGCTACCAAAAAGCGGCTCAGGATGAGTAGGGTCCAGCACCCTGGGTAGATACCGGGCACAGGGGTTTCCATGCCATGCTCTTACTGTCTCCGATATCCTGGGCACCACCAGCAGTTCCCAGCCAGTGAGCGATACAGGACCTAGTGGACCAGTACCAGCAATTCCAGCAGGGAGCTGGGCACTTACACCTTCGCAAACCTAGACCTACACCGCTTGCCCGTGGTCATCCACGGTCTCTTGCACAGCAAGAAAGTAGCCCAGCTCTTGCGAGTCCGCATGAGCGCTTCACCTAGCGGGCCACCATTTCTCTTCAGGAAATGCTAGGCATATTTCCCAACTAAGTAAACTTGAACCCTTAGCACAAGGGGAAGAAAAAAAGAGGCAGCTCCCACTAGGCTTGGGGTGAATTCTTGGCAGTGGTTGTGTTTCTCATCGCCAATGCAGCCACAGCTAATGTTTCCTTTAGTGAGTTATCTTTACAGCCAGGAAGTGGGTCTTTCCATCTGGACAGTGTCAGTCTCTTGGCTGATTCTGCCTAAATGTTAACAAATCCCTGCTGCTGCCTTTATTTCCCCTCCTCAGGGATACTTGGAATTTTTATTTTTCTTCATAACCACTGAAGAATACATATTTCACAGAGTCCCGTGATCTTGTAAAGGGACTAACAGAGAAAGAAAATCACACTGGGTCTCAAGGTTATCTGTTTAGCCCAAAAAGAAAAAAAAGGCATAATGCAAAACACAAAGACAGAGGTTGCACAAGAAATTTGCAGGGCCTTAGGGGATGAAAGACTAACTTACCAAATGGATTTCAGAGAGAAATCCCACGAGAGAAAACAGACATAACTACATATAAACATATTTGCACAAACAATGTGAAGGTCCTGTGATGAACGGATATTTATACAATTTGCAGAAAGTGAGATGGAGAGAGCCTTATGGGCAAAAACAAGAGCCATGGCTGAGCTGTCTTGAGCAAGCAAAATCCACACCATTACAAGAGGAACTCATGCAGAGATTTCACCTTTCTGCTTTATTCGCAGACAGTACAGAGGAGCCACCATGGGATGAACAACTCTGGGTCTCACACAACCTCAGCGTATTAATGACACCCATCATGTTTTGCAAGAAGAGACGGCCGAGTAAAGCAATGCAGTGCTCAGTCAGGGACGATATCCCTCCCTATCACCGCTCACACAGCTTGGAGACAGGAATGTCTTCTCCACAAACAGTGGGCTGTTCGCTAGGGACTTTGCCTGGTCTCATCACAAGTGTGTAAAGCATGGGAACACCCAACACCTTCCTTAGGTCAAGCACTTTAGATCTCCTGTGGCAAGAATAGTTCATCCCATTTCACCCCACTACAGTTCTCAACAACCATTCCCTTCTCCTCAGTATGGGTACGGATCCAGGAGAGCAAGGATGGAAGCACACGTGTATCATGCTCCTCCTGGTAGGGCTGGGGCAGCAGAAGGGGAGCACTGTAGGACCATGCTGCCGGGAGCACCGCAGCTCCTTTGGGTTTGGGAGGAGAAGCAGCTGTGCTTGAAAGCTACAAGTGATCACACTAATTAGGGATGTGTGAACTGCCTGCGCTGTCAGCCACAACTCAGCTCCTTCAGAGCAGGGGACTGAGTATTTACACCCACAGCCCATCATTGCAGCTATTTCTTTCCCACCCTGGAGGACCTGAGGTGCTAACTCAGGAGGTCACACAAAGGCAGAAGAGCCAAACTTTTTTTAAAAGTTGAGAAAAACTGCTCTGGTATAACTCACATCAGGTGCTAGCCTTTGCCATGAGCATCTGTGAGAAGTTTTTAGCTCCCCCACATTAGCTGTCATTTAGCCAAGTGATTCTCATCAGCCTCCTCTTAATTCTTCCATCCCTGCTGCCTCCTTCCACTGGCGTCCCTCAAAATTCAGAAGATAGCCTCCACCCCCCACCTCTCCTACACCAAGTGAAAACAGCAGCTCTCCAAAAGGAGATGGAAGAGGGCTGTGAAGTACCCTCAGGTTACAAGGAGCTTGACCATGAGGCGTCTTTCCCTTGGTCTTGCCTATTCTGTCAATGTATTTTAAAATAGGGCTGTGCAGGGAGAGAACCAATTTTTAAGCAGTGTAATTTCAGAGGGACCCAAAAGTATTTTATTTTCTCCTCCTTACTGGACTGAAAAATGTGAACTGTTAATCTGGCTCAGATATAATGTTTTGTTTGTCCCTGAGCAAAACACTTGGGGAACTTTGGCAAAAGCAAGCAAAGGATTAGACTCCAAAGGATCAGACTCCTCCAGAACAGCTGCAGGAGAAGTTTCTCTTGTATCTCCCAACACAGTGGTTAAAGAGCTCACCTGAGATATGGTCCCATACAAACACATACATGTTTCACACCAGGTGGAACCCTTCACGGGATCCCCTCCCATGGGATCCCTGTCAAAGCAGCTTTTACTCTGAGGGGCAAGGGAACATCCTCTGGGCAAAATAGTAAACCGCAAAAATGCATTGTCCTCCATGCCATGGGCAAGTCTTCAAACCTCTGGTTGAGAGGTGAACATCACTCAGTCCAACCCTTAGTTTTAGGCCAGCTGTCCCAAACCAGAACACTTTAGAAATGTCAAGAAATGTCCATTGTCACATCAAATTTGTGAAAAGTTTAGTCATACTCCAACTACATATTTTTCCAGTGAAAAATGACTCAATAGGGGCAAAATATCTATTTTTAAGTCAAGTTCATCTTCTCCACAAAAAATACTTGGTTCAAGACAGGACCTAAGAGGGCAGGTAGTTGCTATGCAACTCCTGACAGAGGATGGCAAGTCAGAAGGGTGCTTTCACAGAATTAAGATCTTTATAAAGTCGAACCAATCTCATAAAGTGTTATTTTCACTGTTTCATGTTCTATTTAATAATTATAAAAATCTGGCAAATAAACCCAAGTAACGAAGGGAGGATGTTTCTTAGAGCAGATGAGCCAGGACGTTTAACTAGGGAAATTCTGTCTTCATGGAGAAATCTCTATATTTTCACAAGATAAGAACTGTGCCTTTTTAAAGGAAAAAGTACTAAATGGCCAAGAGGACTTTCTTGCCAAGTTGGAGCACTTTTACACACCCGCTCCAAGCATAGGGCAGTCAGCACTGCTCACTCTGTCAGTCAGTGCAGCCCAGCCTTCGTGGATCCATAACCGTAAAAACACATTCCGATTGCACCAATGTTACTGAAAGTACTCTGGGTCATTTTTTGCGAGTGGAAGCTGCTAGCCCAGCCAGACTTCAACATCAAGGAACATAAAATACCCAGACACAGTTCAGTAGAAACAGAATTGTGGTCATAGTATGCTTTTATACCCTAATAGTTTTGCTTAGTAAAGTAGCTGCTGTCTTCCCTGTAGAGGAGGATACCGATCAGTGGTAAGGCAATTCTTCTGCCTGCATAGAGCACCATGAAGTTTTTACATACAACATAAATCACGCCTTCCCCTTTCAGGAAGCTTGTGTTGCCCAAGCCTGCCTGTAGCTTCCCAGCTTCATGTGACCCTGCTTTGCAAAGCTTTCAGGCAAGACTACAGCAGAACGCTGTATACTGTACCTTCACCTAACAAACCCTCAGGGAACCCACAAAGACTGGCACAGAGACTCATGGGCAGCTGCTGATGAGAACCAGAGGTAACTCAACAGGATTTGGGAGAGATAGGGATATGCATGTTTAAAAGAAATAAAAAAACACACCAAAAAAACCCCAACAAAAACAGAACAAGCCCCCCAAAAAAGCAGAGAGCAGATAGTGAAATGGTGGTGAGGCACAGCTCTCCAAATGACTGAGAATCAGTCACTGGCACACAAATATTCCCCCAGATTTACTCCAACTAGGTGGACAACACTCCTGGGCTCATCCTGGGCCATTCTGCGCAAGCAGTGACGGACAGACATTGGACAGTCATTGCTGTGCAGTGGAAACAGGACCACTGAAGGTCTGCAGCAAATGGGCATCCATCTCCAGACACTGTTCTGAATCCAAGCTGCCCTGTAGCACAAAGTCTTTCAATGCAGATTAATCTCCTTTCAGGGTCAAAGCTATATTTACTCATTCCTGGACATTTCTGTGGTATCTCTATGCCAAGTCCAAGCTCTTAACTTTAATTGCTTTTCTTATTCTCTTCCATGAATCACAGATATCTCTTCTCTGTCATTTCAGCAGTCAGGCACAACGTGGCAGCTGTAGATATGACAGTTACTAGAAGGAATTCAGACTGATTTTGGGACAGGCTGACCCATATTATTCACATCCTGAAGCAACATAACCCCCCCCCAGGAAATGCTGTCAGGGAAGGAGAAAATAATGCCAGCTACAGCTTTTTAGCTCCCCAAGAAGCCTAATTGCTCCCACATTGATCCTAATGACAATCTGTGAATAGATCAGTCACTAAAGGGCAGTGAGAAAGCTGTTACTGGGATGCAAAATGGCTCAAAATATGCAGAAACTTTTGCTGTTATCACTTCATAAGACATGCGATTGTGCCACTTCTGCAGGTAGCGGGCAGGTGCTTTCAGCCAGGTAAAAGAAAGGGGTTGCTCATCTGAAGCAGAGATGCCCAACCCATAGCTCAAACAGCCTGTGTCAGGAGAGGAGAGGTCTGCTGGTTTCTAATCATCCTCCAAGACAGACTAATGCACTATTGCTATCAGTCCATCATGACGGAGCAAATCAAAAGCCCCAGCCAGGACCCACCCAAGCCAGGAGTTGTTGTTCTCCAACTCTGAACAATGTGAGCCCTTTGCCAGCTTCCTCCTCCAACACAAAGAAAGGCAAGAAGGTCCCAGTGCAAACGCCACTGGAACCAGCCACGCTGTCTGGCCAGCAGCAGACAAAAATCCCCTCCACCGTACCAGCTGCAGTACGATTGTGTGCCTTATCGGAGCTTTTCCCCACAACTCCAATACACAGAGACACATGTGCGCACTTGCCAAAAATAGCAGCTGTGTTTTAAACAAGGGCAAACCCCACGGCATCCTGGAGGTGCGCATCACAAGCAGCAAGGGAGAGCAAGTCTGAAGTCCAAGTCCCAGTTTGAAGACACAAAGCGCTTTCCACGGGCAAATACCAGGGCACCTCCTAGTCCAGCCCACCAGGGACTGCTGGGGTTTGCTGGGATTTTTCTTTACCCGTCTGACACTGGTCCCTGAACAATGAGACCAAGTGGTCTCTCTTGTTTTTTGGTTGCTGGTGACTAACCTTTTGTGCCAGACATTGGAGACACACCCTCTGCTCCAGAGTCTGCCATAAACAAGTATTTGGACCAAGAATGTACATTCCCCCCCCCCATCTTGGGAAAAAAAAAATAGGAAAAAATTTGGTTAGGAGTGACAACACGGTTCTTTTCTTTTGTCCAGTGCTTCCCCAGAAGTTCCCAGCAGAATCAGCAACTGACTCCCAGATCAGCCCAGCATCACCACAAGCCTGTCGCTCTTTTCTGCTGTCTCTGGGAGAAGATGAAGTGTTAGAAGTGCATCGACTGGGGGAGAATAGGAGAGCGCTCTGTGCAGAATACAAGAGAAGCCAACCCACAAATCTGTGCATCTGCATCAACAAAAACCACCACATACAATTATGGCAGGTAATCTTATTTTCAAGTTTGAAATAATTAGTCCTGGGATGGAGGATGAGAACCACAACCACTTACCCAGTAAACCACATACAGCATGGAATGGCTGCGGGGAGGGAAGGGAGGCTATAATAATCTTATTTCTATTCAGCAAACCATACCACTCACTTAGTAATATTCCCACAGACTTCAGGATGTCGATGCAGAGGAGTTGCACTTCTTTTATCCCCTGCAAGGTTCTAAGAGGAGAAAACACAGAGGAAAGCAAGAAGACTCAGCCCAGCCTTGAATACAGCTCTGATAGCTGCTCCCAGATAGGTTCCCAAACCTCCCAACAGGATACTGTTATGCATTATCAGCAAGGCACAACTTTCCATGTACATTAATGAGAAACACTGCTGTGCTACCAATTTGTCTGGCTTGGTCTTGGCAGTATTTTGAGGTTGGAAATCCCATAGTTCACATAGCTGGTGTATTCACCCCGCTGCTTAATCTGTCTTCACTTGAGGAGATGAACTCCATATATAAACATGCAATGCTGTATATAAACAGCCCCTAGGCCCGCGGATGGCAAGAATTAAGCATTGCTCCACATGTATATGTGTACATGTGTACGTGTGTGGCTGGGAAAGAGGCTGTTATTTGCTTATTTATTATAGTATTCTAAATTGTAAATGAAAAGTTATCCAAACCTCAGGCCAGGCTCCAACCTCACAGATAAACCCTGACCAGAGAAGGGCTGACGGGTAGACTCGCAGGCGACAGGATACTCCACTGTTTGTTGTGGTTGGCAGGTTAGTAGAGATTTCACTCTTTCTAAAACAAAATTTGGGGAAAACAACTAAAACCATCCTGATTTCTGGAATAGAAGATTAAGAGGTGCATGGACCACAGGAGAACATGTTGGCTGGTGGAGCAGGGGATGAACCAGCATCCCATGAAAGTGAGACTCAGCCTGCTCCCAGGGTCACCTCTGCCTCAGACCTGGGGAACTCAGCTCCTTGGTGCTGAGCCCCCCCAGAAAACACATATCCCTCATGCGCACCCCACAGTATGGCCCCGCTCATGGGGCCCAGGCTGTTTCTTATAAAGGAATGACAACTACTCAGATGACATTTTCTTGCTCATTCTTTACAGAATTTGCCAACTTAAATGAAAACAAGTCTCCTCTGATTCCTTGAGATTCTTCTCATGCTTTTTGGTTGGTGGTTGAATTCTTTTCACAGTGTTAACACCGGCTTCTCTCAAAAGTGTCAAAAACTATCAAAAAAGGGCAAAAAAAAAAGTCAAACAAAAAAACCTATAAACCTTAAAAGGGCAGAGGGAATTCCCACCTGCATCACTGAGCAAAATCACCTGAGTTCTCGGGCAATAAATGTGGCTGGCTGAGCAATCCCACTGGCTGAGGGCAGCAGGCTGGCTGGCTGAGAGATGGTGAGTACCAGCAGCGTCTAGTTTGTGCAGAAGGAGCAGAGCACGCCACATGCCTGCGATGTGCACAGACACCGTGAACACCTCCGCCTTCAAGGTGGAAAGGTCAAGCCCCTGAAATAAGAAATGATCGAGGCAAGCGTGTGACCCAAATGGCCCATGCTCTGCACAACTCCTGCCACTTTTCCTCCAGCTCACTTTGACGTGGGACAGAGGTGTCCGGACATTATCCTTTGAGATTCACCCACATCTCACTTTTCTTCCTGAATAAAGACTGGGAGGGGAAACAAACAAGAAACTCCAAATTTGGCTATTTTAAATACTCCATATTTTGGAGGAGGGGTTATCACAGGCAGCATCCACTATACCAACACAACTCCTCCAAGAAAAGCAGTGGGTGGAAAACTCTGATCTCCAGCTGATCACTATTCTGGGGACAGAAAAGAACAAAACAAAAAAAAATATGGAAAATAAGAAAAAATGTGATGCCTGGGTGGGCAACCAAAGGTTTTATATTCACAGCCTACCTCATATCATTGCATGTTGCATTTCACTGGGCTCAGCCCCTGCTGGCTGCAACCAGATAATGAATTCACCAAAGAAATAAATATAGTTGGAGACATTATGTTTATCCTGCATCCAAGATAATCAGCAAGTGCATGGCATGTACTGTGCTCTTACCGACTTGTTCCCAAGTGTCTCCAAACAGCCTTCAACAAAACAAGAAGGGAATAAAGAGAACCCAGGGAGATGACAGAATGAATAAATTAGGCACACGTGGCCTCCTGTATTCATCTCCCCATTTCTTCCTGAAAGGAGCAGAAGCTGTGCTGTTACCTAAGCCCATACCCACAACAACGAGGCGTATGGTTGGAGCAGGTGCCTGCAGGCTTTGGGCGTGCTGTGGGAGGTACGCAGTGAGAAGAGTGCCTTGAACCTCTCTCCAAAATGCAGACAGCTGGCCTGCCTCCAAGTGTCTCACTGCATCGTTAGAAGAGCTGCTTTTGTAAGCACGCGGTCTAAAACCCAAGCACTGGTTCTGTGTACGTGCACATCACGAACCCTTCTGAAGCAGATGGAGCTGTGCCCTCAGCCTGGGCTTTGGCACATGATGCCCGACACATCTGCCGTCTCTGTGCCTTCTCCCCCCTGCCGCTACAGTGGAAACCACCGTCAGCTACAGAAGAGCTGCAAGAATTAATTCTGGAAAACATGTCCATGGGCAGGTGCTCCTAAAAGGACTTCTGCTTTCAGAGAGATTGGACGTATCCAGGCTACTCCTCAAAAGCAACCAAGGTGAAGAGAGCTTCTGGAGAAGGTCACCAGTCGGAGTCAGAAGGAAATTCCTGCAGATTACAGTTGTGCGTATGGAGACAGGTGCAAGACCTTGTTAACAATTTGAAGGACGCACTTTTGCTGGTGATTCAGGGGCGGATGAAAGCACTCAGCTGATGGAAGCAGCATTTTTTTCTTCAGAATTTGAGCTTTCTTAACAGAGCTTACTGTCCCAAATTTGAAAGGGATTTCTCTTATGCTCTTTTGCAGACAGAAGCCTACAAAAGAGCTCCAGAAAGGACACGCTCACCGTCACAGCAGAATTGCACATGGTTTCTCTTGATCTAGGAACAGTGGGGGGGGGGGAAGTTTGACTGCTTTATGAGTCACATTTTAATGGCCTGGAAAGCAGAGAATTTCAGAAACCGCATGTGTCTATCTCCTTTAACACAGCACATGACAAGGCACTGGACCAATGCTTGTTTCTGTTATAGTTGCTATGTCTTAACACAAAACTCAGTATAAACCATGAAGATTAAGTGCCCTAACCAATGAACCATGGCCCGGCTGCATTCTCTTCAAGTTTCTTACCATGTCCATCACCTGAAAGCCAATAAGGCTCTTCTCAGCAGGATGCTTATCAGGAGGGAGGGATATGAGAATTGCTGAAATCAATCACAATCAATTCATTCCCAAGTATCTCCAAACAGCCTTCAACAAAACACAAATGGAGATGACAGAGTGAAGAAGTGGGACACGAGTAGCCTCCTGCATTCGCCTCCCTGCTCCACCCCCAGACATGGGGAGGCTGCATTCTTAACTGCATTTACACACTTCCGAAGTGACAAGAAGACACACTGTTAGAGGGGGTGCCTGCAGGCTTTGGATGCATTTTGGGCGATACATGGCAAAACCAGACAGCCTTGAACCTCTCAGAAATACAAGTACCTGACCTGGCCAGTACATACTACAGGAAAATTCTCTTGGTTCTAATAAAGCATGGAGTAATTGACACAATTCAAAGACAAGCTGGGCTTGGTTTTTTTTTTAAACTGTACTTACTAACACAAAATCTAAATCTAAGCATCAGGAATTTCCTTGCAGGAGCCCAGAGCATGCTGGAGAAGTTGAAGAGCAAGTAGCTGGGCCCAGAGGCCACAGTCTGACAAAATACCACCTCATTTGCTAGGAAGCAGACTCAGCTTAAGAAGCTGGCCCTGGTCCAGACTCAGAGCTAGACCTTTCCACAACTTGCAGCGCAGCCAGAGCCCCAAGCAGCGCCAGGGGAGGAGAGCAGGCGGAGGCAGCCCAGCCTTTCCACAGAAGCCAAAAGTCGCCTGCTCCAACCTCGCCAGCCCAACCAGTGGGAGAAAGTGCAGGTTTTGCCCCAAGGACTGATAGTACTTACAAAGGAGGGTCTAGAAATAAAGCAACCCAAATCAACAGAGAGCCACGTTGCCAGCTCGTGTAAACCTAGGCAGCTCCGCGGCAGTCAGTTGAGGTGCATCAGCCTACCAGGAGGAATTTAATTCAGATTCATTACTCAGCTTCAGGTGCAGCATGTCCTATCTGGAACATAAACAGTGACTTGTACAGTCTGTCTAGCCCCTTTCATCACAGAAGATTTTAACGCTCTGGGAGGATTGGTTTTACCCCCCAGCACAAGGCAGTTGCTACTGGAGCAGAAGGCATCAGCTGCTTTAGCAGCACACGGGCCAACTGCAAATGGAGAAAGCTGTAAAAGCAGCAGAAACTATGCAGTTTTTCTCTCCAGACTCAAAAAAAGCCACTAAAATTTGTCCAGAACATGAAGACCTTACAGCTACCATGAGAAAAGATGCCAGGGGTTTTAAGTACCTTTTTGTAATTGTTATCTGACTGTTCTGTACCTTCTTTCACATGGATTGCACGTATTCCCAACACAGCAGATAACCACTGTGCCAAAACCTGGATGTCTCTAAATTACAGAGTTTTAGGGCAGATTTGGCATTCCTACCTTGCAAGCTGCTGTACTTCCCTCTGTTTGCCGCGTTCCTCAGAGACATCGGGCCGTACATGCCGAGACACCTTCCTCGGCCGCTTATTGCCAGAGGGCTGCTTCCATCACAGAAGCCGAGAAAACCCCCACCAGTGCCCTCACACCCACTCTCCAAGGAGCAGCAGATCCCGGCAGCAGGTCCTGGCTCTGGTTTCAGCTCTCGGACACTGAAGCACCTTCCTGGGGTCTAAGCAGGCAGGACTCCTGCCTTCGCATCTCAGCCTCCCGCAGGGAAACCCAACACCAGGAGCAAGAACGAGATCAAATCCCCAGTGGAAAGCTGCAGCACCTGCCTACCATATGGGCACAAAGGGATTAATTACAGCTATGCCAGGTGACTGAGTATTCATAACCTGAGCCAGGACGCTGGCAAGCGGATCGCTGCACTGGGGGGATCATCAATTATGCAAAGAGGTACATAGTTAGTGTAGCTTGACCCACCCATGGGGTTATTAATTCTCCATCTCATTAACTCCACTTGAAGGTCTGCTGATAGGTAATTCATATCCCTTGAGATCCCTCTTCTAAACTCCTTTTCATCTGTTTGTCTAAAAACATTTGGCAAGTACTATGAAATTTAGAGGAGCAGAACTTCCATTTTACAAGTGGGGAAATGGAGGCTTTTTTTTTTTCCGCACAAGCAAGTTCCACTAATTCACAAAAAAACCACAGAAGCCAGGATCTAAGGCAAGGACCATCAGGCTCCATGACCACAGTCTTTGCTCACTGGATGACACAAGGCTTGGCACATGTCAGTAGGCAGGAATAGAGAAGTGAGTTATGAACCACACAGCAGTTCTGGAGTGAACCAGCTTTAAGCCATCACCACAGGAGAGAATTCATCCCCATACTGTGTCAGCTGAACATCTCTAGTAATTAATTGGGAACAGGAGATGCAGATGTTTTTCAGTGCTAGAGAACATCTGACACAGCAACCTTGGAAATGAAGGTTTCCTCATTACGGGGTTTTTCCTCACGAGGCTCTAAGGACCCCAGAATTTCATACTGACAGCAACCAAGCCAGACTTCCACCCCAAGTCCTGTGTTATTTTGTTGAGCGTATCGGCCAGGAGGCTAGCAAGATTCTTTTGGTTGGGACCAGGGAAGAGCAGAGATATTTCACATAGGCAACCCTGCAGTTACCCAGTGGCGTTTCAGTTGAGGTTACCCAAGTCTCACTGGAGCTGTCGAGAAGTAAGAAGCTCTAATTCAATTTCCCAGTACAAATACACATCCACCACAAAGGAGAGGTTTGCAAGAACGATTAAAGGATTCCAGCTACAAGGAGAATTCCATGCAGCCTTTCCATCAGACCATTAAGAAACTTCTTATTCTTAACACTGAACAAATAGATGCTGTTTCTGCGATGGCTGTGCTATGAATAGCTTTTTTTTTTTTTTTTAAATACAAACCAACTTTCCAGATGTACTTAGAGACATTCCTCAAGAACCAGACTTCTTACTGCCTCAGGAGGACTGGATCCAATCCCAGCTCCAACACCAATTCCCTCTGACCCGAGGCAGTTCACCTAACTTGCTGCTGCTCACAGCATGATCTTCTTTACAGGTCTCAGTGGTGCTGTGAAGGTTAATTATCTGAGGCCATATGTGTTCAGAAAGACATCTGCATGTCAACTGTTAAGCACAACAAGATTCTTTAGACATCACCTCTTAAGAACAAGTTTAGATGTTACTATCATGTCAGTGAAGAATATTTTGAGAAAATTTGGTTTTTTAAAAAAACAGTCTTAATTGAGATACTTAAAAGCATAACCCATTTTTCTCTAATTCACATAGACATACTTATCAGGCAGATAAGCAGTAATGCAAAGAAACTCAAAAGGAAAAGCAACATAGTGAATAAGGCAGACATAAAAAAAAAACCAAAACCCAAACCAAACTTATCCAGAGGTGGCTGCAGTGTTCCACAAACATTGTGTCTGCCTCGTATCCTACTCCAGCAGCAATACTGCTTCTTTACAGCCTCTGCTCAGAGAGGCAGTGGGACTACTGCTATTGATTTCAGTGGGTCAAGAAAGTCCTACAGATTTTTGTTTGCTAGTCCAGTCATGTACTTTTATAAATTAACAGCCTGCAGAAATAAGTCTGTGCAGGCCTATTCAGCTCCAAGTGGGCAAAAGACTACGTGTCCCCAAAAATGAGCATCATAATTAATAACTAGATTACTTCGGCTGCAGTCTCAGAGCTTTTGGTCCTCAGAGTAGTACTGCAAACTGAAAGCATTTCTTCACAGTTTGCTTTTCTGTGTGCACGTGGCACTCCAGCAGCTCCATAAAACCCACGCTAGAGCAAACCACAATGACCAACCACCATCCGGGACAGTCAAGCTCTATATTGCTTATTCCAGTAATGAGAATTACAGAGATGCCGCAGCTAAAATGTGATCGGTCTACCAAAGTAAGGAAAAGAGAAAGTATTGTTCATTGCTGCTCTAATCCCACCGTTTTGCGCAGCTGTGCAGCCGAGGCAAGAGCTGGGCTCCTGCTTGACAGCTCCTGGTCTCAGGGCATGACCACACAGACCGTCATGTCCTAAGCCATGCCCTATGATAGGTACCAGCATCTTTTCTCAGGCCAGGCATCGCTAGCAAATACTCATCTCCCCTCCCTTCTCTCTCCCTCCGCCCTGCCCAACTAATCACCAGCAAGGCTTTTCATCCTCTCTTAATTTTCTGTTTTGCTTCGTACCACCCTGTCAGTTTTGTGCTTGCTTCCTATGTGGGACTGAGGCAGGAACCCAGGCCAGAATCTTGCAGCAATATGTAATTAATTGCAACTACTCTCACAGAGGCTACAATTTGGGCTGTTCAGCCAGACACATACACTCTGCAAATAACAGTTCCAAATCACTACTCCTATTTAGCAAGCTGTCAAGGTCCTGGCTGTTCTTTAGCACATTAAAGCTGAGAGCGTAACATGGTTTTTAAATCAGTCTATGAAGTATACTATGGGTTTGTACAGCATGTAATACTTTATCTACAGCAACACAACCCAGAAGGGCTTTTCACTTTAGAAGTGTAAACCACTATTGCTTGAGCAGGAGAATTAAATCCATTAGAGCTGACTCAGAGGCAGGTCCTTATCCAGAATGCCAGCCGCCCACTGGTAAGACATGATCTCTATACATTTAGCATACGTAGGTAGAACAGGGAGTGTGGCTGACTCTGAGGCTGATCACAGTACATTCTCCTGCTACTACACAGCATACAACTTAAAATGGTACCACCACCAGCAACCACCCCAATCAAAATAATTTAAGTAATTCAGGTATTTGAACCCTATTTATTTTCAATGTAGATATAGGATCATGAGACACTTCTGAGGGCAGTATTCTGGTTCCTCTCAATATTTAACTAGCAGTTAAAGAAATAAATAAAACCCATGTCACAAACAGACTTTCAATATCTAGAGCTCCAAGGCCAGTGAATGATCCAAGAGAAGATACTCCTCTGAAAAAGTCTCATCTGTCTTCATAGTTTTGGATTAAAACCTCATCCCAATAATATCACCACCAGGACAGAATGATGCTTTTATCTGTAGCTAGCATCCATATCAATAGATACACTACTTACAGAATTACACCAAGGCTAGTTAGTAGCTTATTTATGCTTTTCATCTCATACCATTTCAGAGCGGTCCACAAAAGCTGGTAAGAGCTACCAGAATCAGCGTTCTGTGAAAGACATTCAGTTGCAAGGGATACATGACTTACCCAAGTTCACATACTAAGTAACTAGCAGATCCAGATTGTAAACTGTAAAAAAATGGCCAAGTAAAATAAAAGCATTCATTACTCTTATGTGTGCTAGACAATGTCACCAGTAAATGCTTGAGATTAATTAGCTACAGCTGCTAATAATTTATAACTACTCAGAGAAACTTATCTTAAGAGACATCACATGCCTAACACTAGTGTGCAAGAAACAGAGAAGGATGCCCAACCCCTATTATCCTTAGCAGAATTAATTTTGAGAAGCCCAACTGCCCAAAGCCCTTGCTGGCTGATGACCCAGCTGGACAAAATATTCCATCGCAGAGACCCACTTCAAGAATCACAGTTTCTCAACAAGTATTTATTTTCAAGTAGGAGGAGTATTCTGTTGAGGGAGGAAACAGCATCGTTCTTGATGGCAGTGAGCGGCTCTTCTTTTTCAGTGCATATTTTATAGAGGCAATTTGCTTTTCTAAATGTTAAGAAAAAAATAACTCAGGAAGGAAAGGGTCCAGACCTCACGTACGCGGGTAAGCAGCTGGAGTCAGTACAGTAGCTCCCCCAGCAAAAGCAATGGAAAGGACAACGCAGCATTGAGGAGATTAAGAGTTCCTGGGAAAGCGATAGCAAGGAGAGCTGGAGCTTTCACTTAGTTTTGCACCACTGCTATTACTAGAACAGTGATAACATCATGCATTAAACAATTAGCGACTTCCGACCATGCATTCCCAGCACCAGGTCAGTATCAACCAACCCCTTGGTCTGAGTGGGCAGCTGATAAGAAACTCCACTTGGGATGTAGACTGGGTGAGCTCACTGCCTTGTACAGCATGTGGGGAAGGAGCGGAGGTCTAACTCTCACCTCAGGGGTCTAAGGTTTTGCCTAGAAAAGGCAGATCTCAGTGAGGTGGAGCAGCAGTGCTTAGCACAGCCCTTTGGCTGCCCCTCTGGAGCCCTCCATTTCTATCTGCTCAGGTCAGAGGCAAAATGAGTTCAGCAGTCTTGTTCCTCCCAAAAGCAGCCGGTACAATATGACACAATTGAATATGATGTATAGCTCTCTTGGGCCAAAGCCCAGAGCCGAGAGCAGACAGAATGCAGGTGACGATCACAACGTACTTGAGGAGCTGGTGGAAAGCCCGTAGCCGGAGCAGATACAGCAGCCGAGCTCAGGGAGCCAGCTTTTTCTTTTTAATTAAAAGAATTGAGATTTCTGGAAAGAGATCAAATCTTCGAGAGGCTTTGAGGGTGCTCTGGACTGAGGGTCCAGGATGTTTTTCTTCAAAGATATAGCTGCATCCAAGGGTATGAACACCCTCCAACTACCTGCAACACATCTTTCCAACAAGTGTTTTTCCCATCACTTACCAGAGATAAAGAACTACCTGCCAGTTGTGTGGCTGTGCAGTGAGGTTTTGGGGAGTCACCATGAAGAGCTGCAGGAAATACAGCAGAAGACACGGAGATGTTAAGAGAAGGTAACTTGAAACTAAGCCGCTGGAAGAGCCACACTTTCTGCACTGAACAGTAAAAGAGTGGAAACAAACAAGAAAACCAAGAAAAGGTTAAGTAAGGGCAGTTCCATTCCCCATTTTTAGTATATTAAATATCACCAAAAAAATCAAATGAAAGAACACCTTGTGACCTGTTATGTCTGTGTCACTCACTAAATGTGTCTGGACTTCCCTGCATCTCTAAGTGAGCCTCATCTCATGCTTAAGCTTATTATTGCTGGATTATTCTGGGATAGCCACTTGCCAACACCACCCTCGTCCGATGACACTGACACAGAAGATAAAGCTGAGGCCACCAGTGTGTGTCCCTTGAGATATGCAGGTGATGGTATGTGCCACTTCACCCCACATGGTCTTTGTCCGAGTGGGGTCACTCCTGGGGTCGCAAAAGGGCATTGATGGATCAGCAGCTCAAAACAAGTCATGGATATAATTGATGGATTATGTCTCAAGCGAGGTTGTACTGCAGCTGTTTTACAGGTAGGAAAAGTGGGCACAGGTGCTCAGCTGGGTGCTCCAGTTCCCCATTTAATTGGTGACAAATCCCTGTCAGCTCCGATAGGAGCAGTCTTTAAAGGAAAGGGCACATGGCACACCAACAACAGAGGCATTTGGTGCAGGTCTGACCACTGCTCACCCCTACCCATGGACAGGGGCTGCTGGTTCTCTCCTGCACCACTGTTACCCACTCCCAGACTGGGGGTAAACAGGAATGTGGTTTACTGTCCTGCCTTAGGAAAAGGCACTTAAGGAAAAGCTACTCCCACAGCACTGGAGCCTCCTTGGTTAGGAGATCTAAGGGTGCCATGTGTCCAGACATCCAAAAGAACTAAACAACCGAGCAATTTTTAGGAAGGGAGAGGCATTATTCCCCATTTCACAAATGGGGAGAACAATGTCACAAAAGGTTAAGGGAGTGACCCCGAGACTGAGCTGCACCAGTGCCTGCGTTTCTACTCCTGTTAGGAGCACCCTCGAATTGCACCAGCCCTGCAGGTGGGACAAGTACCCCAGGTGCTCAGCACATTCTGCTTCTCCTCTGCTGAACCCTGAGGCAGAGACTGAGGTGTCCCCACGCTGGGCCAGGGAATACGACGTCCTGCAGGTTAGCACTCCATTTGCCCAAATACTCAAAGCTGGGATTCTGCATGTTTATCAATGGACCGGGTTCAAGCTTGATGCAAAACCATTTGTCAATAGAGCATCATCAGGAATTAACCCTGCCTCGCCTCTTCCACTCCCTCCCATTGCCTAGGAGAAAAAAGAGCTGAGCATTTGAAACATTATTTATTTCACATTGATACCAAAGTGGCTGAGCGGGCACAGTTTTATTAAGAGATAGGATCTTTCTAAACCTCCCCAACCCCCAAAAAAATAAAGGAGATGGGGGGGGGCAGGGGAAGAGGAGACAAAGGCAAAAGGAGTAGAAGTGGAGGAGGGTTGAAAGGAAACATCCATTTCACAGAGCTCACATCAGAGCATAAAGCTGAGCTGCAAAGAGGACAAAAAGCAGATATGAAAAGTCATCAAAGCTTATTCATGAGAATAACCATCTCTCCCTGGGTCTCCTCCTCAGTCTGCCTCCGACTTTCCCAGGGGAATGCAAGAACACATCCCAGCCTGCACAGCAATTGCACTAGGGCTTTGGGGTTATTTTTAAGATAGAGTCATTACGGCTCTTGTGACTCACTGACTTGTAATGATGGAAGTATGTTGTTTGATCTGCAGACACAGGCATCCAAATAAAAATTAAAAAAAAAAAAAAAAAGGGGGGGGGGGGGATTCTAAGGAAAAACAAAAAAGATATTCCACAGAAAATAGCAAGACAAAAGGAAGATGGTTCAGTGGAGCAGCGTCTCATGCTGATCCACAAGCATAGTGCCAGTTCTACCTTTTTTTGTTTTAACCTCACATTTTTAACAGCTCCTCACCCTTGATGTCCTCAGCTTCCCAGGGCCCATTACAGGGCTGGTCCAAGGTAGTTAACAGACAGCAGTGTACCAGAGGATGTACAGGGATTGGGATAGACTGGGACAGTCTAAATAGAAAATAAACCAGACTGACACCAACCTCTGAAACACGCTTCCTTCTCCCCCCCCCCCCCCCCAGCTCCCTTTACTCAAGGGCCTTTTGTGAATCCAGTTTGTCCTGGTTCTCCTTCACAATTCTTTTTCCATGGATGGTCTTGGGCTTGTTTTCCTTGACAGAAATGGTAATGAAAGACAGCTGGCAGAAGGACACCCAGAGCAAGCCCCCAGGACGCTGCTGGGTGTGCAAATGCCAAGGCAGGATCAAAGTATTGCTTATTTGATAATCTCCAAGTGATATTCCTAAATTAGAAGTGGCAGTGGCACCAGATGCATTTCTGCCACAGCATGAGTTGAAGGCTGATTTTCTAACATAGACATGAAGAAGCCACTCCGGTGACTTAGAGACCACAGCAGTGCTTTTTCTCTGATGCTACAGAAGCATCCAGACCTAAGCCTAGCACACAGATTTTCACTGGTCTTTCCCTCTTCTTCACTTGCCTAAAGCAGCAAAGCAGAGCTGCCCCGGTTTCTGTTCCATATAAATCATATGGCCAGCAAGTGAGGATCACTTTTGACAATGAACTAATATTTCTGGGTTGCTATTTCTGTTCCTTTGTTTGCCCAGACACAAAGACTCAGGCCTTTGTAGTTCCCAGATCACAATGCCTATGTTGCATGAGATCATGTTTGTGTTTTTGGACATCTTTTTTTAACAGCGCCTATTGAATTCCCTCAACTCAGCACTTTCCTTCCTCTTGCTCTCAGTTGATCAAACAGTATCAAACAGAGCCCAGGAGCTATGCAAATACATATCCCCTATGTTTTTAATAAGGTTGGAGGACATGGTTTGTTCTGTGTGGTAACTTTTGGGGGGGGTGAAGTGCAGGAGAAAGTAAGTACCTGACAAATAAGAGGCAGCTGGAGCAGAGGTGGCCACAGCAGGAGCTGATGAATGCAGCAGCAGGAGCAGAAAAGATCAGAAAGAAGTGACAGTAACAGTAGGGACAAGTGGGGCTAAGATTTCACCTAGGCAAAGACAATTAAGTCCTCGCTTTGTACATCACAGTCTCCCCAGAGATAACACCAGACAAGGGATAACATCACCAGGTTGGGAACACAGAGCAGAAGCAGCTCAAACTTTAAAAGAGAAATAATTTGCTTCCAGGTAACTTTGGAAGAAGGGCACAGGGATGCCAGGAGCCTGCGGGCAGTGCTGGCACACCCTCGGTGCTCCGCACACTGACTCTGGTGCCCACAGGGTCAGGAGAAGAGATCCTAGCCTGGAGGGGCCCTGACCAGAGGATTTCTGCTTGTTCACTCCCACCCTTTTGAAACCGTGGGACAGCTGAACACACCAGAGACCCCAGACGGACTTCGAGACTGCCGACTCTTTGGGATGGCCTCTTACTGCAGCAGGAGGCTCTCCCAATGCTGACGCCGCAGAGGTGCGAGGCAGCAAGCCAATGTAATACTTAGGGTGCAGCAAACCTTACAGAGAAACAGATTTTAGAGAGACAGACGCTAATTCACTCAGTCAGAAACAAATCTCCAATTTCCTGGTCTCCCCACAGCTGGAGTTTTCAAGAGGAAAGAGGATCATAAAGCTCTGAAGGAACAGAAATCTCCTCTCTCCATGCCAGCTCACATCCTCCCCACAGGACCATAAATACCATATCCCCCCAACACGTGGTATGCAAACAGGAAAACATTAAATCACGAGAGCTAATTAGCAGCGTCTATCCAGCATGTTCTTTGCAAAGAGGGACTCCCTCAAGTCCGCTTCTCTCATCAGCAGCATCTCTCCCCTTTACAACGAGCACGGGAGGCATTAGCTGCCCAATATGATGGTCCTGGGAGGGGGGCAGGGTCCCATGCAGGGGCTGCCACCAGCTGCTCGGGCACAGGGGTCCAGCTCAGCTGTCCCACAGCAACAGGGACCGTCTATAAAAAGAGCTGACAAGATTTTAAACAACTGCTACCAATAACCTTGCCTCACTCCAGATTTTCCAATGACAGACATCTTCAGTTTGTTTTCATTTCTTTAATTGATATCTTATTAAATTCCCTATAAATAGAACTAGCGAGCAAAGAGCATCATGCAGGCGGGTCAGAAGACCAGTGCTAGCAGCAAGATGCCCAAAGGGAGGAGAGACTGGAGCTCACAAATTCACAGGGGAAATGAGTCATCTCCAACTTTCCATGGAGACTGGGCCAGCCTGGCATGGGGACCAGTGATGTTACACAAGACCTTCTTACCCTGAATTTGCACCAATGTCACCAGTTCAGTCTCAGGCCCTATTTGTGCTGCGATGCTGTAAGAGCCAAGCTACCGTCTTCCAGAGTGCACGGACAAGTCCCACAGCACTCGTCTACGGGAGGATTTTGGCCTCTTTTACACACACGTCACTTGTGTTGGCAGAACTCCAACTGACCTCGATGGATGAGAGACACAGAACATCTGCACCCAACACAACGCTTTCCAGCAAACGTTTTCTTCTTAAGAAAAAAAGCAAGGCTGAGTTGCCCTGTGTTCCCATGCTGGTCACCAGTGTACAGGGCTGTGGTGAGAACATAGCCAGGAGGCATCCTGTTGGGCTGCCCTCTCCAAAATAACCAGCCACTCTGACCAGTTCGTAACAGTCATCCCACCTTGCTGTCACCACATCACCTCCCAAAAACCTTGTCACATCAGCTCCATGCTCTGGATGGGCCACTCCTGAGGAACCAGTGGGTTGCAGGGCAAAAGAGGAGAGACTTCATTTCATCCACACCTCCTTGTCTAAGACGCGTCTATGGGGCTGATACCTGAATTTAAGCGTACAAAGCTGGCAACTGCTTTATTCCCATTTTTGAGATGGGAAACCAAAGCAGAGCAGAAATAAGTGATCCATCTAAGCTTGCACTGGAAGCAGGAGGCAGAAAAGGGGCAGTCCCATAACAGAGCAAGTATCCTTCCTCTGCCACTGCAAAAGAGCTGGGAAAGTAAACATAAGGGAGGCCCCTAAGCAATGCACCAGGTGTAGCTTTCCAAATCAGTGGATAACTGCAAGGACAGCACAAGGGATGTGTCTGAAGTGCTGATCAGGTGTCAACAGCCCTGCCTGAAAATCTGCCTGGGTGTTTGCTCAGTGCCTGTGTGTTGTACTCTGGTTCTGTCAGTGCCAGGCACGCTCCCCAAAGGTCGCTGCAAGAGCTTCCCATCAGCTTCCCATCCTCAACAGGAGGGTGTTAAGAAAAATAAGACATAAATAAAAAGGGATTTTTCTTTGTTATTTTGCAAGTGCAACTTTTGTGACACTGATGCCCAGCCCCACAAGCAGAGCCAGGGAGGGCTGCAGGGCACAACCCCTCAGGCAGAGAAACTGCAATGTTAACATGTCCCAACAGTGGCTTTCTCCCAGTAACTAATCACAAAGTTTATGATATTTCTCACAAGACGGTCAGAAAGCTACCCATAAATAGTCACATGTAACATTAACCAACTGCGAAGTACTTTTATTCTCACTAACCACTGTTACGACCTTTGTTAGTTTAGATCTAGTAGAGCACTGGGGTTTTTTTACAGTCACTATCTGATAACCACATGGAAAACTTGAGAGCATTTTCCCAAATAATACTCTGAAGTATTCGCTGTCAATTAACATTTCCATTAAAGTTGCACTCAAAATTAAAACTGAGAAATAAATTAACATTGTGCCAATTTGAGGTGGAGAACTGCAGCACAGCAGGAAGCTGAGTGACCTGACCAAAGACACACAGTAAATCAGTCGCAGTGTCTGCTCCCAGCTGTACAGAACTAATTCATCTGCACAAAACTAAGCAATGTCTTTACTAACAAAATAGCCAGTGATAGAACTCTGCTTTAAAAAAAAACTACTGACCATCCAGAGCCCCAGAGCATTTCGGACAAGGTGGGCCCTTCTTGTGCCATCCCTACCACTGGCAATCCCCCCCCCCGCCCCGGTCCAATCCTGCACCAGGCTGACTGAGTGGTCTGCCTTGCAGCACAGACATGTATTGTTACTCCATCAAAGAAGGAGGCTCAAACAGATGGGGAACAACTACTGCCCCAAAAATCACACTGGGAATCTCTCTCAAAGCCAAACACAACAAGCAGAGCCCCTGATGCTGTGCTCAGGCAACCCTTGACCTCCTACTGCTGCTTCTATATAAATTCCATAGTTTTGTGGTTTGTTATTTTTTTAGGAATGAAAATAATCTTTGCACAGATAGACAGGGATCACAATGCCATCTCCAAACAAACACTCCGCTCGCTGGCAAGGAGCTTTGTTAACACAAGTAAATGTGCTGAATTATGCACACAGTTTGCCTGAACACATGTTGAAGTTCCAGAGATTGCCTGGAGCCCTCAATCCATTTTTAAACAAGGCTCTTTACGTTCAAACCATCCCACCCAGCAGTGCCGAGTGTTGCAAGGGGCACAGCTAGCAACCACACAACAAAAAGGCCCGTTTACCAGCCAGCAGTGCCGGGGAGCCCGGCTGCTCCACTCCGAGCCCTGCCAGCCGGCACACGCAAGGGGATCCGCGCCCGGCATAGCACAAGGGGATCTCTTGGATTGCCCCAGTGCAGTTGCTCATAAAGGGAGAAAAAAAAAAAAAAAAAGGGAAAAAAAGGAGAACAAAAAAGGAAGCATGAAAAAGCTTAGATCAAAGGATTTTCTTCCACATCCAGCCTACAGTCTTAATGGTCCCTAAACTGTTCTGCAGCTATGCAAAAACTCCTTGTGCTAAAAAAATGGTTCTTAAGCTATGGCTCCATCTTACACCAGAGCATGGAGAGGAATCAGAGACCACTCTCTGTCTGTGGGCAAGTAATTCAGGTTCTCTCTGACCCTCTTTTTTTCTCCATCCATACCCAGCACAATTCTTACCTCCTGCACAGAGAGGGATACACTACTCCAAATCACTTATCTGCCAGGTTTGATTTTCAATCATGTCTTTCCCAAACTGTTATCCTGTGTTTCTTTGCCTGACACATTGTAAAAATAACCCAGGCTGCAAAGCTTGCTTGATGTTTATAGGACACTGTGGAAACTTACAGCTCACACTAATTAACTTTAAATAAAATGTTAATCCACAGTAAATACAAAACAGAGGACAGTTTGGGGAAATGCTCTGAAATCTACTGGTGGAAGTCAGTGCACTGTAGGTACAAATTAGTAACATCTATTAATGGGACAGTCTTGGTGGATTAGGCAAACTAACAAAAGTAATAATAATTAACAACATTAGTCACATAAAACATAATTGACTTCCAATTGCTTCTAACATTATTTTTCTAATGAAGTTGCTGGAAACTAATCAGAGCTGGCTGGATAGCTTATCGGGGACAGCCACAGTCGGCAGGATTAGCTGCTTAGCACCGGAGCATGATACGCCCTGAGGAAGAACTGATTGTCCTTCCAAGCATCAGGAAGAAATTTTCAGCAGTCAACTCTTTGCTGCTTTTTCATCCCCTTCCCAGACACTAGCAGCTCAGCCTGGGGCAGGCAGGATGCTCAAGGGACCCATGCGTGAATGTGTCTGCCAGGAACCAGTTGCCCTTTTAATAGCTCCACACCAATTTGCTTGTGGTCATAGGTAAGGGCCTTACCTCCCTGTTCTGTCTTGTTTTTTTCCTGTCTTAAAATTATGTTTACCTTTGATGTCTACAGAGAAAAGCTTAACTTTGCCACCCTTGCACATGAAGATATGCATGCTGTCCACTCAAAGGTGACTGCTCTGGAAACCAGACCTCTTCTTCTGGGTTAAGTCCCTTTTCCACACCACCTTTTGGCAAATAGCAACTTATTTCACATTTTGCAAGATGACCTGTCAAACTCTGAAGACGGCGTAATATTGCAATCACTCTGTGACACCAGCCACGCTTCTTGTTGGGAAGAGAAGAAAAGGGTCCTACAGAAACCACCCCGTTCTGTCCAGTGAAGCTAAGGGCAGTCCCAGGCTCCATCAGGGAGAGGCTGAAAAAGAATTTCTCGACCAAGTGAACTTCACTTTTGCAGCAGTCTTTCCCAAGCCTGAACATGCCACTATCCCACCAGCTCCCTGGCTCCTGTGACCCCCCAGTACCTCGGTCCCTGCTGACCCATCCACCGGTGTCCACAGCGCTTCGTTAGCCCCCAGGGATCCCACTCGCTCATTTACTAGAGCATCCCTCTCCCCAGCGGGGCACTAGGATCATCCCTTTCAATTCCCCCATACCCAGATGCTGCCTGAAAAACCACATCACCTCGCATTGCCCTGAACATGCTCTTCTCAGCCCAAAACGAGACAAGGCGAACACGCTCAACCCACACACAGGCTGGTAGCGGAGGTTGCTCAGCCATGCCCAGGCTGCTCCGTGCCCTCCCGACACATCAGGCGAGGTCAGCACAGGGCTGCCACTGCCACAAGACCACCCAGGACCCCCCAGCAGATGCTACGCCATCGCCACCAGCGACGGCGCCAACGGAGTCTGTTCCCAGTGACTGCCGGGAGACCGCCAGCTGGAATAACGAGGATGACGTAGATCAGCATCTGTCCCTCCCTGAGGAACAATACAGCTTTTCAGCAGTAACAGTTAATTGAGAATTAATATCCTCAACGTGGCACGGTGTCACAGCATCGCACGCCCCCGTCCCCCCGCCTGGTTGATGGCCTTCATCTGACATCACCGGTTTTTCCCTGCTCAGCAGCAGTCAATCAGCTATAACAGCAGTGGCCCTCATCAACACCTCCCAAGAGAATTTGGGGAGGACGTTCCCACCCACCCGTGCCTCTCTGCAAACTGCCCCTCATCATCCTCAGGGACCGGGAGGCTTGGACTTTCCAGTCATTGCAAAAATCCCATTCACGCTGGCTTGGAGAGCCTCTGGGAGAACAGACAAGTTTGTTATGGAGAATTCAGACCACATTTTTCCACCCTGAACACTATCTTGTTTGCGCCCTCTCCGCCCGCCTGTCCCTTCCTCCCTCCCAGCCAAACTGGCGGGAAGCACCACGTTTTGTTTTTTGTTTTTTTTCCAACCAGATGTTTCATCTGCTTTTGTTGCTACAAGACGCACCGGTCAAGTCTTGGCAATGCGCAGCAAATCCTGAGCTGCACAGCTAACAACTCGCATCTGCATCCAAGATTAATCAAGGAGGTGGGAAAAGGCACATCCAGCAAGAAAGCACAAATCCCCATTTTTAATTGTTTTGTGCTAGCAGCAAAACATTTATTTCCCAGGATTTCCGAGAGGCGGAAGAGGCGAGTGGATTGCTCGGCGCCTCCTGTTTACCAGGCCGAGAGGGAAGTAGGGTTAACAGAATTTCTTGTTCCACGCCACAGGATTACGTTCTGGAAGAGATCCAGAGAGAGATCCTTTGTCTTCAAGAACAAAAGGGATGGCTCCCCATTTTCAGGGAAGCTCTGCACACTGCAACATGACCTACGCTGGCAGCATTACCAGGCGGTGATGTGACACTTCCCAGGCACTTGCCCGCAGGTGATGGAGCTTCTGCCACTCGATGCACCCCAACACCACCCCCTTTTGTCATGGCTGTGCCCTGGACCACGTGCCACGCTCCCTTCCAGCCTGTCTTCTCCATCTCCAGCACTGCCCCTGCACCGCTCCAGCCACCCTGCTGCAACACGCTCCCTTCCAGCCCTCTTAGCACCGTCATTTTGATGATCTGTAGCTCAAAAGCTCTGCATCTCGGAGCAGCCTTGGCAGTTTGAGACAGCTGATGTGCCTCCACACAGCCCATGCTGCTCTGAAGTCTGTGAGCCACCAGGAGGGACCAAAGCCAGCCTGTCTCATCCAGGCTCTGTAGCTTCCTGGTGTGGATCTCCAGCGATGACAAAACCTCCAAGAAAAAGCCTGCTCAGCTGCCCACAGAGACATCGGGGACGGCAGCCAAACCCACACACTTCTTGTCTAGTCCTCGCCCACCTGCGCCGTGTCCTGTGTCTGGAGGGAGACCCGTGCACAGAGCTGAGGATCCTTTGGGCTTTCCACCAATCTCTTGCCATTTCTTCTTCCTCATCCCATGTTCCTGGGTAGCCCCAGAGATTAATCTCATGCCATTTTGGGGGATGAGACTCATAAGAGTTGCCCCACACAGACAGAAGGGGAAGGCACCTTAGAGAGCTCACAGCCAGCCAGCTCCCATGGGAGATCCATTCCCAAAGGCAACATCTGGACCCTTACGAGCAGCTGGCCTGCTCCCTCTTGATGGCCTGAGGACATCTGGAATATTTATCACCAAAAACTCTGGTCTTGTCTACCCTGCCCTTTTTCCTTGAAGTCTCTGCAGACAACAGGGAATTTAGTATAAGGATATTTGAAGAAGCAAGTCCAGAGCAATTGCTGACTGCTGCTAACTCTCTGCTTCACTTCCCCCCCCCCCCCCAAGTTTTCACTTTACACTCATGTTCATTGTTTTTCCTTATGGAGAAGAAATGATCTGTTGACATCCTCAAGGCAGAGAAAGTTCCCAACAGGCGGTTCTTCCTAAGAGGCTGCAACAAAACCAACCTGACATGGCACATTTAATATTTGCAAGGTTGAAAAAAGTAAAACGTGGAGAAAAAACCAGCAGTACTTAAAAAAAAACACACACACACACAACAAACCACAGTAACTTTCAGGTTTCATAACAAAGCAGAACAGCAGGCACAAGTTACCCCACAAGTCACCTTTAGGCTACAGCCGTCTATTTTTAATGACAAAGCTCAAATACATTATTTATCACTGTTGTCTTAGTGAAACCATCAGATTACAAAGCCTCCTGGAAAGAAGAGGCAAGAGGTAGCAGGAGGAGATCCCAGTCTCCCAGGAGAACGTGTCTCCCATGCAGGCTGCTGCCATGAGGTGCCCGTGCTGGGTTTGACTTCCAGCCCTTCCCCAGACACTGGGGATGCCTGCGGGGCTCCCAAATTCACGAGGATGGTTTGTAATGGCACCAGCATGCAGCCCAGCTCCTGCTAATTGCAGAGGATTAGTGTTACTTCCCTGCCTCTGCGGAACAACTCCATCCATGAATATCTGCAGAGAGCAAAGCATGGAAAGTTCATTATACCTGTGCTGAGGAGGGAGAGGAGACCCCTGCCAAAAATGATTGCCTATCTGGGCTGTCTTCCTTCCTGCCACAGCAGTCCAGGGCCAGTTCACATGTTTCCCAGGACAGAGGCTCCCAAGCGGACATGCTCCCACCTTGTGACCCCAAACTCCCCTGCCACTCTCCTGTGCTTTCTTCTGCCTGAGCCACACTTGCTGTCCTGGGTGGGCATCCCTGAGGCAACGCACAGGGCTGTCAGCTCCAATGTCTGTTAAGGAGATGTCCGCTTCCTGCCTCTCCATTTTCCTTATTTACAGCTGGTAAAAAATGCGCTTCTTCATGGAGCTGGGCCAAAACCAGCAAACCACTACTCCTTCCCCCTCCTGAGGGCCCAGAGCCCAGCGCACAGAGAAGGCATTACAACTATGTAACCTGGGGTCACATTTCACCCTGGACTCAATTAGCAAGGGTTAAAAATGGAACAAGTCTTTACTTTCCCATAGGAAAGTTGTTCTCCATTGCCCACTGCCTCCAGTGGCCTTCTGACACTTCTGTAGAAAACAGCAGCATCCTCAGTTCTGGTTCAGAGGGACTTTCCCCAGAGCGCCTTCTACGCTGGCAGCTCCCCAGTAGACAGCCCCTCTCCAAGCCGCCGCATCCTGCTCGTGCAGAGCATCCCTGGGTGACTGGTCCTGCTGTGGAGGTAAGAACCCATCAGCCTTCGCACAACAGCAGCAAATACCACAAACTCATCGCAGCCCTCAACCCGCTCTCGTAAAAATGGGTCTGATAAGGAGGACGGAGTTGATTTCTGCTGGGAAAGAGAATTCAGGAAAAAAGCCTGTAGGAGGGCATCACTGAGGCCAGCAGTCTGGGCACTGCAGCCACATCAAAAACCCTCTGCTGAGAGGCTCTAATATCTTGCACCACATTTTACTCTTCCCTGTCCCACCAAGACTCATCCACCTGAGGAAAGGACAATAAATAACACCAGAAACCATGGCAGATCTACTGATGGGGAGGCCCTTGTCCCAGCACCAGCTTATGGGTCCAGGCAAGGTCACATCTGGAAATGCACACATCTGGAAATGCCAAGACCACCCATAGGCCAGCAACAGCTCTGCCATTAACTGCCCATATTGGTCCCAGCCTGTTTCTTCTCCCCTTTCCATCCTTGCTGTAGGATAGAGATTTGTGCAACTCGACCATGGTTTGTGCTTCCCTCAATTACCCTCTTGTCACTTGGCCTATTAGACCACTTGTCCCATGTCCCCTGTTGGCCTGTGGCAACCCACTGGCCAAGCAAACGCTGCCCAAAGTGCTCTCCCTTTAACAAAGCATGGAGATAACCTGCCAGGCAATCAGGAGTGTGAAAAAGGCTTAGTTTTCCCCAGTCTCACCCACAGAGACCCCACAACCACAACACATGAGTTGCTGTGGGACAAAAATGAAAAATGGAAAAAACCCAAACAAAAAAACAACCACCACCACAAAAACACCCCACACCTCAGGGCAACCAACACAGGGACTGAATCACCCTTCAGCCCCTGCCTCTGCCCAACACAGGAGGCACCAGAAGGTGCAGAGGGGGCACGTGCAGCCGCAGCCAATTCCAGCTTCTGCAAGAGCCGCACAGGGAGGGATTTTAAAACCTCCAACTTGAGTATAAGTGGAGGAAGCCCAGATCATGCCGAGGGACAGCAATGTGCATGCAGAAAAGAGGCGGCGAAACCATGTCTGTGCATACAGCTGTCTCATCGCCTCAAACCTCTTGGGACACAGGAGTCTGTTGAGCAAGAATGGAGCAGCTGGCGACCTCCTCTCCGCTTCCCCGAATACCCGGCAGGCCCTCAGCTCCCGGGAACACTGTGATCACAAGCAGCAGCAGCACAGTCAGCTACCTGCTCATGTTCAAAACCTACCCAAGCCACACCAAGCGGTTGTAAACATCCCAAAGGGAGCATGGGCTGGAAATCAAGAGACCTAGAAATAACCACCACCTTGCACAGACTTGCTGCCTGGGCTCAAGGAAGCCACCCGGTCCCTCAGCATCAGCTCCGTGAGGAGCCGGAGGAGTGCACAACCTCTCCAGAGGGTGGCAAGAGCCAGAGGCAGAGCTCCAAGCTGACTGCAAACTGCTGCTGGCATCCCAACCAGGGGGGACGTGAAAATCACCCCCCTTAGAGCACAGACAGCATCTTCATCCAGTACCAAGCCCT